>NC_060119.1:939767653-940378010 GCF_021461395.2 Schistocerca americana
GTTCAGGGAAACCGTTGGCATTCAAAACGGCTTCCCGTCGCCTCAGACTGGATAAATACGGGCTCTGTATGGTTTTGAAGGGTATCTTTTACCATTATTTCTTCAAATTAGTTCCAGTTCAGGTGATGATGATGGAGTTGGGCAGGGATCACGCACCCTTCTCTGCAAAGTAGACCACAAAACGTAATAATGACATCTGGTGACTGCGGTGGCCAGGGAAGATCCATCAGTGCATCCCCGTGCTCACAAAATCAGGCCTGGAAGACGCGAGACGTTGTGTTGGAACACAGCGCCACCGTTAAGGAGCAAACATTGTACCATGGGATGGATGTGATCAGCCAAAATGGTGATATAGTCCTTGACAACATTATGTCCTTGCAGAGTAACCAAAGGGCCTCGTAGTACATCACGATACTGCTTCCCAAATAATCAACGAACCCCCATCACGTTTCACTATTGGGACGTTAACTCGTCCGGAAACAGTACCAAACAAGACACATTCGATGAAGTAAATTTCTTCCATTGCTCCATAGCGCAGGTTCTAAGACTTCGGAAGCTTCTGCAGCACTCTATGAGTGGTCCTGAAATTCCAGCTCGTCCTGCAGTTCTATGCTTGTGGAGGTCCTTTTTATTTATTTATTTTTATTTTTATTTATTTATTTATTTATTGTTCCGTGGGACCACATTAAGGAGAAGTCTCCATGGTCATGGAACGAGTCAATACATGAAATTATAACACGATTGTAGAAACAGATAAAATGAAATATAAGAAACATATTCAGGCAACACGTCGTTAGTTTAAATAAAGAAAATCAAGAATGTAACACTGGAATTTGTAAATTTTTTAGCTCTTCCAGGAGCTCCTCGACAGAATAGGAGTGAGCCATGAGGAAACTCTTCAGTTTAACTTAAAAGCGTTTGGGCTACTGCTAAGATTTTTGAGTTCTTGTGGTAGCTTATTGAAAATGGATGCAGCAGAATACTGCACAAGAGTCAAGGAAGTGCATTCCACATGCAGATTTGATTTCTGCCTAGTATTAACTGAGTGAAAGCTGCTAACTGCTGGGAATAAGCTAATATTGCTAACAGCAAACATTAAAGAAAATATATACTGTGAGGGCAATGTCAGAATTCCCAGACTATTGAATAAGGGTCGACAAGAGGTCCTCGAACTCACACCACATATAGCTCGAACAGCCCGTTTTTGAGCCAAAAATACCGTTTTTGAATCGGAAGAATTACCCCAAAAAATAATACCATATGACACAAGCGTATGAAAATATGCGAAGTAGACTACTTTTCGTGTTGAAATATCACTTATTTCAGATACTGTTTTAATGGTAAATAAAGCGGCATTGAGTTTCTGAACAAGATCCTGAACATGGGCTTTCGACAACAGCTTACAATCTATCCGTACGCCTAGGAACTTGAACTGCTCCGTCTCGCTTATAACATGCCCATTCTGTCTGATTAAAATATCAGTTCATGTTGAATTGTGAATTAGAAACTGTAAAAACTGAGTCTTACTGTGAGTTAGCATCAAATTATTTTCCACAATCCACGAACTTATTTCATGAACTACATTATATGATAATGTTTCAATATTACACACAAGATCCTTCACTACCAAGCTGGTGTCATCAGCAAACAGAAATATTTTTGAATCACCTGTAATACTAGAAGGCATATCATATATATAAATAAGAAACAGCAGTGGCCCCAGCACCGATCCTTGGGGAACGCCCCATTTAACAATGCCCCATTGGGACTGAACATCATTACCACTCTCAATATTGCGGAGAATTACCTTCTGCTTTCTGTTCTTAAAGTAAGAGGCGAACCAATTGTAAGCTACTCCCTTACTCCATAATGTTCAAACTTCTGCAGTAATATTTTGTGGTCAACACAGTCAAAAGCCTTCGTTAAATCAAAGAAAACACCTAACGTTCGCAACCTTTTATTTAATCCGTCCAAAACCTCACAGAGAAAAGAGAATATAGCATTTTCAGTTGTTGAGCCATTTCTAAAACCAAACTGTACATTTGACAGCAAATTATGTGAATTTAAATGCTGCAGTAACCTTGTATATACAACCCTCTCGATAACTATAGCAAACACCGATGGCATAGAAATAGGTCTATAATGATCAACATTATCCCTGTCTCCCTTTTTATAAAGTGGCTTCACTACCGAGTACTTTAATCGGTCAGGAAACCGACCACTCCTAAAGGAAAAGTTACAGATATGACTAAGTACTGGGCTAACATACATAGAACAATACTTCAGTATTCTGCTAGATAACCAGTCATATCCATGAGAGTTCTTGGTCTTTAGTGATTTAATAATTAACTCAATCTCCCTCTGTCAGTATCATGGAGGAGCATTTCAGGTAACAGTCTCGGAACACTTTTTTCTACGAGCGCTATATGATTCCCTGTTGGGACTAGGTTTCTATTTAGTTCTCCTACTATATTCAGAGAGTGATTATTAAATACTGCACATATATGAGACTTATCTTTAACAGGGACATTCCCACTATGCACTGATTCTATATCCTCGACCTGTCTCTGCAGACCAGCCACTTCCTTTACGACTGACCATATGGTTTTAATTTTATCCAGAGACTTAGCTATTCTATCTGCATACCACATACTTTTTGCCTTCCTAATAACTTTTTTAAGCACCTTACATTACTGTTTGGAATGGGTTTCGTGTTGTTTCAAGACTGACAGCATTCGCTTGTGCGATATTCGGCTCTGTAGTGACTTTTGCAGCTGTCGTCCACATTTTTCTTCACAATCCTCTTCAATGTCTCTCAGAAACGGTCTCTCAACACACATTTCATTCAGCATTGTGACTTAGAAGATGTTTTTCCGATTTTCCTGTGTGCGGTATAAATGTTCGATAGAATGCTTCTTGAAACACCGAGCATTTAAGCTCCCTTAGTTACGGAAGCACCCATCGTACGAGAACCAACAATTTGGCTACGTTCGAATTCACTTAGCTCCGACGTAATGCACTCGGAACTACACAGGGCACTGTTATAAACACGGTTCACTTTTGCAACGTATTGAGGACATTGCGACGGTGCTGTTCGTGCTCAAATACAACAGCACAATCTGCAGGCTTGGCAACCTACAGCATTTCTGTTCAAGAAACTCCTTCACCAAAGAAGACGAAGTAAATATTCCTGAATTCCAATCAAGAACAACTGCCAAGATGAGAAACATAAAAGTTGATATCGTCGGTGTAACAAAGCAGCTTAAATCACCTAATAAAGGCAAGGCCTCCGGTCCAGATTGTATACCAGTCAGATTCCTCTCAGAGTATGCCGGTAAAATAGCTCCATATTTAGCAATTATATACAACCACACGCTCAGACAGATCCGTACCTAAAGACTGGAAAATTGCTCTAGTCATACCAATACCCAAAAAGGGAAGTAGGAGTAATCCGCTGAATTGCACCCCTACATCACTAACGTCGATTTGCAGTAGGGTTTTGGAACATATACTGTATTTGAACACCATGAAGTACCTCGAAGAAAACGACTTATTGACACAGTCATCACGGTTTCAGAAAATATCGGTCTTGTGAAACACAAGTAGCTCTTTATACTCATGAAGTAATGAGTACTATCGACAGGGGATGTCAAATTGATGCCATATTTTTAGATTTCCAGAAGGCTTTCGACACCGTTCCTCACAAGCGTCTTCTAACCAGACTGCGTGCCTACGGAATATCGCCTCAGTTGTGCGACTGGATTCGTGATTTCCTGTCAGAAAGGTCACAGTTCGTAGTATAAGACGGAAAGTCATCTAGTACAATAGAAGTAATATCCGGCGTTCCCAAAGGTGGTGTTATAGGCCCTCTATTGTTCCTTTTTTATATTAACGACATAGGAGACAATCTGAGTAGCCGTCTTAGAGTGTTTGCAGATGATGCTGTCATTTACCGTCATCAGGTGGTCAAAACGACTTGAAAAATGATTTAGATAAGATATCTGTGGGGCGCTAAAAGTGGCAATTGACCCTGAATGAAGGAAAGTGTGAAGTTCTGAGTACTAAAATCAACCAAATTTCGATTGCGCTGTAAGTCACACAAATCTGAAGGCTGTAAATTCAGCTAAATACTTAGGGATTACAATTACAAATAACCTAAATTGGAACGATCACATAGATAATATTGTGGGTAGAGCAAACCAAAGACTTAGATTCATTGACAGAACACTTAGGAAGTGCAACAGGTCTACTAAAGAGACTGCTTACACGACGATTGTCCGCTCTATTCTGGAGTATTGCTGTGCGGTGTGGGATCCACATCAGGTGGGACTAACAGATGACATCGAAAAAGTACAAAGAAAGGCAGCTCGTTTTGTATTATCGCGAAATAGGGGAGATAGTGTCACAGACATGATACGTGGAGTGGCAATCATTAAAACAAAGGCGTTTTTCGTTGCGGCGGGATCTTCTCATGAAATTTCAATCACCAGTTTTCTCCTCCGATTGTGAAAACATTCTGTTGGCACCCACTTACATAGGGAGGAATGATCATCACGATATTATAAGAGAAATAAGGGCTCACACAGAAAGATTTAAGCGCTCGTTTTTCCCGCGTGCCGTTGTGGAACGGCAGAGACACAGCTTGAAGGTGGCTCATTGAACCCTCTGCCAGGCACTTTTTGTGAATAGCAGAGTAATCACGCAGATGTAGCTGTAGACTGCATTTATTGCAATGTTTCAATATTTTTATCCTACCCCTGTACCTCCAGCCCTTGTGTGGACTATTTCTTCTACATCGGCTTCATTTTCTCCTTCTATCACGGTGATGAAGAGGTATTTCCTCTTTCGGTATTTTGGGAAGGACCTTTCTGTCTGGTCACTCTACCTCTCGTGCACGGATTTCCAATGGAAACAGCACAAAAAGGAAATATATGTAGGAGGAACATAATTTAGCCCATAATAATCAATTTGATGTTCTATGAATTTTATTGTTCTAGAGGTCTTTCCAGTGTGCTACTCATATCGCAGCTGTGTATTTTTTTCTTCGATAAACAATGATTGAACGAAAGACTGGAGAAGATTACAAGCGGTGCTTACCAAGACCATCATCGACATTTTTATTTTGGCAATATGCTTGCATATTTTCACCGAATTTTAAACGTGAATGAGATTAGCACTTATTTACAGTGATATTTTCCAGGGAAGAAGGTAAATGTAGGATCTGTTATTGCTATCGCTTATTGAGGAAGGAAACGTGATGAAGAGAACGTTATCATTCACAGAACTGTGATTACTGAAGTCCTGTTGTGTCTTGGAGGAAGGCAGTATAGTGATCCATGCAAGTTTGAAAAGTGGACGCTGAATACACAATGGTTATTTCGTAAGTGTCCGTCGTTTTATAAGTACCTAAGCTGAGAAATGGCGTGTGACGTGTAGTCTCCTCCTGTTAAATACACCAGAGGCGTTTAGGTTGAAATACTACAGTTTCGTGAAATTTTAATTGATTCTTCCTCTCTCATTTTATTCATTTCACGAGACGTCTTTTGTGAGAAAACGGAGGTCCATCATCATTCAGTTGGCGGATCTTGGGACGAAGTAGGTTGTAAGCTAGCCCCCTCACTCGTCCTATCTGAGTACACATAAAAATCTGGCTTCAGAAAGAGTGCCCTGAGTATGTGACCCTTTCTACATAAAGTTTAGACTCAAGAAATGATTTAAATGCATATAACAATATTTCAAGAAAATTACACTGTAGGAGACACTTCGACCAGCCAAAAGTTGTACCATTACTAATTTCGGGCCTGAGCCCATCGTCATATGGTAGCGCTGATTTCTTTTGCATTTGTGTCCTAAAGTATAACAAAATTTTTGTGATGCATAGTTTACAAAAAAAAATTTAAATTTGTGCAAACGTAAAATCTTTCGTAAACTAGCGATCACGTACCCTCCTCTTCAAAGTAGATCACAATATAATAGTGAGACCTGGTGACAGCGGTGGCCCGGGGGATGCTTCGATTCAACCTCGCGCTCAATAAAACAGTCCTTGACAACGCGAGCTGTGTGAACAGAGGCCCCGTCGTCTTGGAAAACAGAATCTTCATTAACGAAGAAACGTTGTAACATGGAATGGACGTGAGAAGCCAAAATGGTCACATAGTACTTCGCAGTAATGCTTCCTTGCAGAGTAACCAAGGGACCCGTAGAATATCACGGTATGGCTGTCCAAATCAGCAACGAACCCCCACCCCCCATGTTTCACTCTTGGGACGTAAATTCGGCCAGAAGTGGGAAACCGTTGGAAACAAGACTCATCCAACCAACAGCCCCAGTTTTATGACTTCGGCAGCCCGCTGTCCTTTTACGGACGTTTCCAGCACTGATGAGTGGTTCTGAAATACCAGCTCGTCGTACAATTTCCTGACGATGGGCTCAAAATGGTTGGTTCAAATGGCTCTGAGCACTATGGGACTTAACATCTATGGTCATCAGTCCCCTAGATCTTAGAACTACTTAAACCTAACTAACCTAAGGACAGCACACAACACCCAGCCATCACGAGGCAGAGAAAATCCCTGACCCCGCCGGGAATCGAACCCGGGAACCCGGGCGTGGGAAGCGAGAACGCTACCGCACGACCACGAGATGCGGGCGACGATGGGCTCAGGCCCGAATCTATTAGTGAGATAACAAAAGCATTTTGCAGGGCGGATTGGCCGCGCGGTTTGAGGCTCCATGTCACGGATTTCGCGGCCCATCGAGCCAGAAGTTCGAGTCCTCCTGCAGGCATGGGTGTATGTGTTGTTCTTAGCATATGTTAAAGTTGTGTGTAAGTCTAGGCACCGATGACTTCAGCAGTTTGATCCCTTATGAATACACACACTCTTGAACATCAAGAAAACTTGTGGCTGGTTGCAGTATTTCCTTCAGTGTAATTTATGAAAACAATTGCGCAAATATAAAATCTTTTGTAAAGGAACGATCATGCCCCTTCTCTTCAAAGTTATCCAACCAAAACGGATAAAATAATTTCAGGAAACATATTCGAGGGAAGTTAACGCGTACTTTGCGCAACGGAAACAACTGAAGGCATAAACCAATTTTAAGTAGGTTTTATGATAACACTCATTGGTAACAAGTTTATAATGTGATTTGGAGACTGTGTAGTTAATCCATCTTACAGGTGAGTTATGTGAAATGAGCATACATGGCTCAGTCTGATAATCTAACACTTTTCTATCTAAAAACCTAACAAATATAGATGGCAGTCATG
Organism: Schistocerca americana; assembly: GCF_021461395.2. Taxonomy (NCBI): domain Eukaryota; kingdom Metazoa; phylum Arthropoda; class Insecta; order Orthoptera; family Acrididae; genus Schistocerca; species Schistocerca americana. The sequence goes on from NC_060119.1 coordinate 939,774,924, forward strand.
TAGGACGTGAAATGATAAACAGCGAACAGTCACGGAACCTTCACGCCGTCGCTTACCTGCTAATCCGAAAAGCATGAATAGAGTACCGAAGACTTTCCACCAATGGAAATTATTAGGAACCTTTACAGTAACTGCTTATTGTGCCTTGCTTTGACTAACATTCCTGCTGAAAGCAGGGGACGAGTGGTTTAAGTTTAATGCAGAATACAAGGTGAACTCAACATCACCTAAGTAAACAAATCTTTGAACATGCATTCGTCGGTGGGGTGGTAATCTGAATAAATTAGAGAAGTTTCAGTTCAATTTGTAACAAATTATTTTGTCTCAAAACGTAATTATTGATATAAGAAGGAATACAACTATCCGTACGTCACACTTGCGGCATCCTGGACCACTACATAAGAAAGAACCGAACATCGAAAAATTCTAGATGGACTGGAAAATGCTGGAAGCATTTCAATAAACGAGAGTGTGATGTATTCAACAACCCTATTATTCGGATGGGTTAGTCCAAACCCAATTATGTACCATGTGCATCGAAGATTAGCCATACCACTGAACAACGAGCATCAAGTTTGACCACAAGTAAAGACATGTTAATGATCTGCAAATACTATAAGCAATATTACGCGAAGCTACACGCTACACATGTAGCGACGTTGTTACACAGTGCGAGCACACGTATTCAAACATTGTAAAACAACATGATCTGCACTTACAGATTATGTTATTTTACAGTGTTTGAATACGTGTGTTCGCGCTGTGTAACAAGGTCACGAGTGTATTTAACAGAATTGATAACGACATACAAATGTGTCAGCTTACATTACGTTGACATGCCTTAAAGCCATAATATCACTTGATAATGGCCTAATGTCGAAATTGCAATAGTGTAATAAAAACTTATAACGGTCACTGGCGGAAACATGTCCTTCAAAAATTTTTTTTATGACTATGAATCCCAGCTACAGTAATTTTATTGATGGGTAAGAGGCTGCAACGACTCAAAACTGCATAAAGGGAAAGAAATTGTCAGGTGATTAGGTGGTAACATAGACGTACCGAATCTGCCATAGATAAAATTCAAAATTATTATGGCACGCCCATCAGCCAAAATGTTAATATCGTAGAAGATTTGAGAAAAGCTGTATGGGCAGTTTTGTTTCACCTGTCTTCAGCAAGCGATAAACCTTTTCATGGCCTGTGTCCTCCAGAAAGTGATTCATGGTGCGAATACAGTGTCCGACTATAAAATGCCCCTCATTTTAATATGTTGTCACAGAAAAAGTAAATATAATAGAGCAAAATTACTTTTATTTATGAAAAATACATACTTTGACATTTTGGTTTATTTGGTTTTAAAAATTATATCTGCTAAATTACGTGCTCCAGTCTTGACACATTGACGAAGTCTGTCCCGACAATTCTCAATACATCTTTGTGTTTTTTCTCTTGGAATAGCTGCTACGTCTTGGGTAATGTCCTCTTTAAGTGCTTGCAGTGTTGTGGGACGATGTTTGTACACTAGAGCCATTAAGTGTCCCCAAAGAAAAAAATCATTGTGATAAATCAGGTGGCCTTGAGGGTCAGGCGATGTCTCCTCATACAAAGAGACAAGATGACCAGGAACCAACTTGCGCAACATTTCTAAAGAACTCCGAGAAGTGAGGGATGTTGCTCCGTATTGCTGGAACCACACTTCTTGATCTTCTTGACCTGCAACGAACTGCTTTAGCCTAGGTTAGAGGAAGGTCTCTAGCATGTGACAACGGTTTGAATTAACCGTTACCGTGTGGCCATCTTCTTCGAAAAAATACGGTGACCGCACGAAACATTCAGCAACGGCGCACCAAACCGTCACATGAGGGCTGTGTAGTGGTCGCTGATGAATTTCACGAGGGTTTTCTGCAGCCCAGTAGAGGAAATTCTGTTTGTTTACAGTTCCTGATAAGTGGAAATGAGTCTCGTCCGAAGGAATAAACAAAGCGCCAGGTGAAATGTTTTGAAGAATTTCCTCACACGCAGCTCTGCGAGCTTCAAAATTTCTTTCACTTAATTCCTGGGTAACCATCACTTTTGAGGGGCGCATATGAAGTTCTCTATGAAGAATTCATCTTACACTCCTATCAGATAATCCCAGGGCGGCTGCACGTTTGAGTGCTGAACGCTTTGGCTACTGTTCCACTGACACTCACACGCACCACATTTTCCAGCGTTGTTGCAGTCCGAGGACGCCCAATACGTTTTATTTTCAGTGCTGAACCTGTCTTTCTAAAGTCTGACTCCCACAGTTGAATAGTTTTTCTATTTCGGGCACGATCACGTCGGCCAAGTTCGAATCGTCTCCGAAACGCTCGCTGGGTACTAATCACGGAACCAGCGTTACGAATAAATTCCTCCACAACAAACGCACGATGCTTACCAAGCCACGCCATGGCGCACACTGAAAATGGCACGTACACCGCTTTCAAACAAAACACACTCCACATCAGTATCCTCACAACTCGCACACCGGCTACGGCAAATGTGGGAGGTTTTATTGTCCAAATGTGTGTGAAATCTTACGGGACTTAACTGCTAAGGTAATCAGTCCCTAAGCTTACACACTACTTAACCTAAATTATCCTAAGGACAAACACACGCACCCATGCCCGCGGGAGGACTATCCTCCGCAGGGACCAGCCGCACAGTACGTGACTGCAGCGCTCTAGACCTTTCGGCTAATCCCGCGCGGCGAGGTATTATTGCCGGACCCTGTACAACAGAGCACAGCAAAATGGCCAGATATTTATTCACAAACCAGCTTCACGTTTTGTCATAGTGAAGGTCTTGATAGAAACTTTCAGCGATTTGTCAGGTGTTAGACTGAGGAAACGTCTGCATGGCTGCACCCAGAATCCTAACGAGTCCATCACCAGGGTGGTCTGGACCAGAACTGCCAAGACCGTGTATGTCAATTAGTGAAGTGGATTTTGGTGTCTTTGATGCAGCGGCGATGTTCAATAAGCATATGTTGTAGGGGAAGAAGTTCTGAAAAATCTGCTACAAACTGTTGGTCATTTCACAGTGAAACAAATGTTAAATTTAGATACAGAAGGACTTAAGGCATAAGAGAGAGCTATTAGAGACTTTGAAACAAAGGCAAGACTGCACAGCCGGCATGTGTAGCCGTGCGGTTCTAGGCGCGTCAGTCTGCAACCGCGAGACCGCTACGGTCGCAGATTCGTATCCTGCTTCGGGCATGGATGAGTGTGACGTCCTTAGGTTAGTTAGGTTTAATTAGTTCTAAGTTCTAGGCGACTGATGACCTCAGAAGTTAAGTCGCATAGTGCTCAGAGCCATTTGAACCAAGACGGCACAGACGAGCAGGAAAAAAAACTGCAAGATGAGATGGAAGAGGTTGTAAACAACCCATCATGTGGAGCTGGGATGTACAGATAATATGAAAGGCTGTTTCGCGTAAGCTGCAGTTTTTAAGAATAAAGTGTACTTTTTCTCAGTTTCTACTTGCCAGAATTCGTTCAAAATTGCAGACTATGTCCATTGGAGTATTGTAAATATTTTTACATGGGAATTTTCTTATTTTATAAATCTCAAAAAATCTAAAGCCTTACATACATTGACAGAAACAAAACTCAACACAACGAAGAAGTTGTGCGACATAAACACAAGTTGGCAGGCGTGTTCCTACATCTGAAAGATGATGGTTAGCACAGCGGACTCGCATTCGGGGGGGACGACGGTTCAATCTTGTGTCCGGTCATCCTGGTTTAGGTATTCCCTGATTTCCCTAAATCCCTTCAGGCAAATTCCGGGACGGTTCCTGTGAAAAGGCACGGCTGACTTCTTTCCCCAGCCTTCCCTAATCTGATCGGACAGATGACCTGGCTGTTTGGTCGTCTCCCCCAAATTCAACTAAAGATGACGTCTCTTAAAATTTCGGGGCAGTCGTGCAAGAGTGGCGCTGGTAGCGGCATATGAAGATGCAAACTGGGTTTGCTTCAAATACACGCTACAGCGGTGGTGAGAGTTATCGTTGAGATTGGACATGGTGAGTCGATGTTAGTCAAGAATGGTTCAAATGGCTCTGAACACTATGGGACTTAACATCTGAGTCATCAGTCCCGTAGAACTTAGAACTACTTAAACCTAACCAACCTACCGACATCACATACATCCATGCCCGAGGCAGGATTCGACCCTGCGACCGTAGCAGTCGCGGGGTTCCAAGCTGAAGCTCTTAGAACCGCTCGGTCGCCGCGGCCGGCCGATGTTAGTCAAGAATGCTTTTAAGACGAAAAATGCGCATTTATCAACACCTTACTGAGTTTTAAGGAGGTCTTGTAATAGGACAAGGAGGAGCTGTTTGTTCCTTCTGCAATATTCCAAGAACACTTGTCAGGAATGTAGCGACTGTACATTTGAGCAGCAATTGGCGTCGCGACGACACAACTAACTGTTACAAATTGCTTACTTCAAGGGCAGCTCCGAGCCAGAGGCTCTGTAACATCCATTCTACTTACCCTAAACAACCACCATTATCGTCTTCGGTGTTGTCAAATGAGAGCTCATTGGAGGACAGGGTGGAGGTCTGTTGTTTCCTGATGAAAGCTGGTTCTGCCTCGGTGCCAGTGATGGCCTTGTGTTGATTAGAAGGACGCCAGTCATGGCCTGCAGTCAATCCGTGTTTGCGCCAGACACATTGGACCTTCATCCGTAACTATGGTGTAGAGTGCGATTCCGTATGACGGCAGGAGCACGCTTGTGGTTATCCCACTCACCCTGACTGAAAATTTGCAGTTTAATCTGGCGATTCGACCTGCTGTGCTGCCATTCATGAATAGCATTCCAGGAGGTGTTTTTCAACAGGATAACGCTCTCCCCAGTACCGCTATTGTCACCCAAAAGGCTCTACAGAGTGTCAACATGCCCCTTTGCCTGCTTGATCACCAGACCTGTATGCAGTTGAGCACATATAGGACATAATCGGACGACAACTCCAGCTTCATCCACAAACAGCATGAACTGTTCCTGTACAGATCGGTCAGGCATGAAACTCCATCCTACAAACTGATATCCAGCAGCTATACAACAGTGCTTGCAATTTAGCATACTTGCATTCAACATTCTGGCGGCTACACCAGTTTTTCATGTGCCAACATTTTATGTTTACAATGCTTATCTCGCTCTTACATTAACCTGTGATCTCGCAATGTTTATCATTTAAATATGTTAGCTAGACAGATGTATTCGCAAAATTTCATTACTATAGATCTTTTTTTGTTTTTGGTATTGCGATTTTTTGCCACTAGTGTGCATGGAAAAATGTAGACCAGGGGTGTTCAGCCCACGGCGCGGGGACCGCATGTGGACCAAAGCAAGTGTCAAAGAGCCTCAAGAAGCGAGGATGTATCATACTACTACTACTACTACTACTACTACTACATGATCAGGCCCAGTGGACCGCACGCATCTACAAGTTTTCTCCTCCACTGTATTCTGTCCTTTGCTGCAATCCGCCATCCGTCCACATCTATTAACACTTGGTTTAAATCTTCATGGAGTCCATCCCTCCAACACTTCTTGGGTCTCCCTGGCGGTCTCTTTCCTGTGGGAGTGAAATCCAGGAGCTTCCGAGGCCATCTGTGATCCTCGATCCGAGCCACATGGCTGGCCCACTGCATCCGTTTGGCTTTGACAGTTCCTGCTATGTTGGGCTGCTGGTATAGTTCCTCAAGGTCTTGGTTGTATCTGATCCTCAATTCCACTGTATCTGCATCCAGAACCGGACCGAAGGTCTTCCGAAGCACTTTTCTCTCAAAAACAAGGAGCTTATGGAAGTCCTGTTTCCGGATACTCCATGTCTCAGAGCCATATAGAACAACAGGATGGATCAGGGTTTTGTACAGTCGAATCTTGATCTGTCTGGAGAGATATCTGGACTGAAGCAGTTGTGCTAGGCTGTGGTAAGATCGGTTTCGTGCTTGTATTCTGGCATTGAACTCTGCTTCACATGCCGATTTCTCAGTGAAAGTGCCCCTAAGTATTTGAATTCTTGCACTCTCTTGTAGGACTGGTTCCCAACCTGCAGTGATTGTAGATGATCAGCAGGATGTATCATACGATCGGAAAAAAGACCGTTTATGTACAGTTACGGTTAACTGATTATTTTCAATATGAAACTCCCATTGGACGCCCCTGGTGTAGACAGTGTTTTATTTTCACGTCCGCTTATTACAAAAATAATAATTATCTTTAATAAATACTTCCAGAAATCCCTCCATTACAGTGGCTAGAAGTGTGTAACCTACAAGTCACATTGTTTTTCTGGGATTCGACTGGCCACGGGTGCTTATCGGACCTGTCCCATACCCAGCCTCTGTGCTGAGGCTGGGGAACCGCCACTTACCATCCGGCGGCAGCTCATCCTGGTGCACCAGGCTTGTAAGTTTCTTGCAGCTCCCACCTCGCCTGCTCACCATCTTGTTGCTCATCCACCTCTGGACCGCCTTTTTTCCCACCGTCGCCGGGCTACTTTGCCATTTGGGATCTGTGTGCAACGTGTGCTAGAGTCCCTCAGTGTGGAGTCTGTACAACCCCAAATCCCGGGTTTTAACCGCCTGCCACCCTGGTTACTGAAGAGGCCCAGAGTGATTTTAGATTTATTGCAGTACAAGAGAGATTGCACTCCTGCCACCGTTTTTAATGCAGCATTTTCTTCCATTTTATCTGAGCACCACGACTATGTAGCTGTTTCTACAGATCGGTCAAAGCAAGGGAATTCCATTGGTTGCTCTGTTGTTTTTCCGGATCGTGTCCTCAAGGTCCGACTCCCTCAGACTTTTACTGTCTTTGATGCAGAATTGTCTGCGACCTTGCGGGCACTGGAGCAAATGAGACATTCTTCCTGTTTCGATTCACTAAGTGCCCTTCACTCTTTGCAACGTTTGTATCCAGCCTGTAAAATAGTCCAGACCATCCAGGATGCCCTCCTCCACCTACAGCGATTGGGGAAGGTGGTGGCTTTCTGCTGGGTTACAGGGCATGTCGGCATTGCTGGGAATGAAAGGGCAGATCTCGCAGCCAAGGAGGCGTGTCTCGATCCATAAGTATCTCAGAGTGCTATGCCCCTGCACACCACACCACTCACCTCGCTGTAGAGCTCACGAGTCATTATCGGTGGGAGGATGTGTGGCTGGAAGTCCCTGACAATAAGCTCCGTATATTGAAGCTCACAACGCGTGTGTGGTGTACTTCCTTTTAGCCCCATAGGCGGGATGAGGTTCTCCTCACTCGGCTTCGGATAGGCCACAGCCCCATGACGCATGGATTCCTGCTCCGGCGTGAGGACCCTCTAATGTGTGGTGCTTGTGGCGTCCAGGTCACTGTGCACCATGTTTTATTGGATTGCGGTTTATTTTCTGACCAGCGGGCCGCGGCTGACTTGCCAGCGGACCTTCCATCTCTTTTAGACAACACTCGGACGAATGTGGTTAAAGTTTTAAAGTTCTGTGCCAGTTCAAATGTTTTTACAAAGATTTTAGGGAGAGGATCTTAATTTGCTCACTGTGTGACAAGCTCGCCCATATTTTATGTAAGTGGCCAGCCAATGACAATTTACTGTGGCATTCTTGTTGCTACGTTTTCCCTTTCCTTACGTTCTACCTTCTTATGTAGCATTTTCCTTCTTTTCCTTCTTTTCCTTCTTTTCCTACTTTCTTTGCGTGTGTGTTTCAGTTTTATTTGGTCTGTCCACATTCGTTCCCTTTAATGTGTGTCAGGGAGCTGATGATCTCGACGTTGAGCGCCCATAAGCCCCATCACACCACACACACACACACACACACACACACACACACACACACACACACACACGCGCGCGCGATTTCTATTCCCAGCAGATTCTGAGAAAGTAAACGTTGCTGCCTGGACCCCCTTAATGCTCAACCGTAGTCTCAAAGAGACTGTTTTTGCGTAACCTAGAGAGCGCTCCAGTATTGCGGCGTCTGCGCAGGTGTCTGCGGAACCGGGCGTGCTGGCCGACCTGGGCGGGGTGGTGGCCGGTGACGACGGCGCGGCGGCGGTGAACCTGCTCGTGCCGGTCATCTCCCTGACGGGGCCGCGCGGCGTCGCCGGCCGCGGTCTGCTGCTGAGGAAGGAGCCGCCGGGCGCCGCCGCCATCTGCGGCACCGTCGCCTACAGCCGGCCCGCGCAGCCCAGACACCCGCACCCCCACCCCCACCCCCACCAGCCGCAAGGGCCGGGAGATGACGCCTCGCAGGACAACGCCGAGGAGCTCACCGCCTGATCACACTCACCGCAGCAACTCTCGCTCGGTGCACAGCGCTTCGCCATCCTTGTCCAATGTACACTGGCACATCGAGGCCATCCTAGTGGACATATCCTCTTGACTGGCAACAAAGTCCCACAAGTTAATGCCAAAGGCCTCAGTTACCACGAATAGTGCAGCAACTGCATTCAGTGCACCGTGCTTAGTCATGCTTCTCTAATAGCTCACGGATACGCCAATAATAGAATTACATCAGCTGGCATGATGATGGACATATCCCCTCGACTGAGGAATTCCCGCAAGATAACTCCAACTGAGCACCACATTCACATAGCAACTCACACTTCAGTTCTTCGACGTCCGTGTCTAATGGTTCACTGATACCTAAACAACAAAACTATGCCAGCTGACATCAATATGGACACAACCTCTTGAATGATGAAAACGTCCCACACGATAACGCTGAAGACCTCATCATCCGATTACCGCACCTAGTACAACAAGTTGCATGCGGTGAATAGTGCTTCATCATACTTATATAATGGTCCAATAGACACTAACAACGGAATTAAATCAGCTAGTATCATGATAGGAATATTATCTCGATTTCATTGTATTGTCGAAAGTGAGAACGTTGTTGAAATAAGAGTACTAAGCCTACTTGTCAACCATGTATTTTCAGAATATCTAAGATAGCAATAACGGGGCACCAACTTGACCACAGAGAGAATCGTTGATCCACTGAGCAACATGAACGCCTGTCATGATACAAATCACTAGTTTCTGTCCTCCAGTGTTTATGAACCGAGATTTTGTTGAATCATCGTAATTACAAGATGAGAAGGCACCTTACTAATATATATTACTTAGTTGCTTGGCAGCCGAAATCTGTAACTGTAAGAGATTCATTTATTCATATTCGTTATAAATTCTATACAATTAGTACATGATCACTGCATAAATAAATAAATGAATAAATAAAATAAAATAATGTAATGTATGATCTGTAGGCAACTGGAAAGGTTTATATTACACACTGACAAAGAGAGGCAAGTGTGGAATAATGTTTTGGTACAATGTATTAATTAAGAACAGCGTTGAATTTGCTATATTCTATTTAGCCTTATCTAGTTTAAAACGACCACAGTAAATCTACCAGAGGAGTTACTAGGTTGAAAAAAAAAAGCTGCTGCTTACTCAGTTATACTAAGCAGTTTTATTCGTTCTGTAAGAATATAGGCAATAGAAATTCAGAGAAAATGTTACGCTGCCAACGACTGAGCTTTTCAATTTTTGATATCGCTGCAGAGGATAAGCAATATCCTCCGTTATTAAATGTAAACATTTTTTAATGAAATAGTTTTATTTAACAGCTGTGTTAAAGAATAACGATTGTATAGGTCACGTACAAGGATGTATGCTAATTCCGAAACAGTTTACCTGGGACAGTCTCCTGAAATTACTATCAAAAAAACTTCGTAACTGGGAGAAAATCTTTCACACACCCACATCATTTTTGGTATCTTTCGCAGGAACAAAGCACTTGCATATTGCTGCCTTTCTCAGATTCTAGTGAAAGTATAGATGACTTCCCTTGCAAACAACACTAATCTCTCGGGAATAATCTTAACCGAAGATTATATGGAGCCACACAAACCAGTAGTTTCTAAAATATTCAGAACTGGAAATAACAGCTTCATCTGGTCGGAAAAAATTCTCTGTTTCAGTATTACCTAAAAGTGCTCATGCTTGTCGTTGTTTTTACGTGCAGATGTCATTATGCGACAGTTGTCGGTACTTCTAGACAAAAACTACTTCCCACTCAAACCCTCACATCGTCTTGGGGGAAAGGAAGTTAACTAGTCCCACTGAATAATATCAAAACGAAGTTTCTGCTGCTTTGCTCATTTTACTTACTCGGACCTTGATTTGGACATTTGGTCATAGGACATCTTGCTCCTGCGCCATTAATTGTCCACATCGGCCCGAACATTGAATTCAAACCTCCAAAGACGGTGCTTGCTGATGAACCCTTGGTTAACTGTCGCTGTTTCTGCCCCAACGGTGGCTTTCTGCACTTAGCACCGCTTGCAAAACAGCACGCAAAGCTTTCGGTGTACTTTTGTGCAAAGAGACAAATTCGATCTGACCAATGTATTCCAGGCTCCTGTAGGCTGTTCCTCAGGCTGCTCTTTTCTTATCTTACCGAATCCCGTTTTGAATCATAACACAGAGCTCTAGTCGTAGCATCTCTCGTGAGAATAGTACGCACAAAGTCTTAATTCTCACACTTAGATTGTAGTGTGTGGCATGGCGGTTATGGGCACTTTGCGTTCGCTGGTACTTACTGAAGCAAGCTGCAAAATTGTCCACCTACCTCAGTATAGCGTTCGTTCACCATCCGTTGCTCTGAATTCGTAGGTACTATGCAGACGATGTTAAAAGCAGCGTCGAAGAAAACCATCGTCCATACTTACGATTGCATAGTCAGCGTAACAGAGGTAAGAAAATAAACCTGCAAATCTCTAGTAATAACGAGCATAAGGGGATGCTTCCTTCCTTCATTGAAAATGTCCGCTTATCGATATCAATGTTTTTATTGTCTTTTAGCTATGGTGTCAGCAAGCTCACATTTACGTCGTTAGCATGTCCACTACTACACTCCTGGAAATTGAAATAAGAACACCGTGAATTCATTGTCCCAGGAAGGGGAAACTTTATTGACACATTCCTGGGGTCAGATACATCACATGATCACACTGACAGAACCACAGGCACATAGACACAGGCAACAGAGCATGCACAATGTCGGCACTAGTACAGTGTATATCCACCTTTCGCAGCAATGCAGGCTGCTATTCTCCCATGGAGACGATCGTAGAGATGCTGGATGTAGTCCTGTGGAACGGCTTGCCATGCCATTTCCACCTGGCGCCTCAGTTGGACCAGCGTTCGTGCTGGACGTGCAGACCGCGTGAGACGACGCTTCATCCAGTCCCAAACATGCTAAATGGGGGACAGATCCGGAGATCTTGCTGGCCAGGGTAGTTGACTTACACCTTCTAGAGCACGTTGGGTGGCACGGGATACATGCGGACGTGCATTGTCCTGTTGGAACAGCAAGTTCCCTTGCCGGTCTAGGAATGGTAGAACGATGGGTTCGATGACGGTTTGGATGTACCGTGCACTATTCAGTGTCCCCTCGACGATCACCAGTGGTGTACGGCCAGTGTAGGAGATCGCTCCCCACACCATGATGCCGGGTGTTGGCCCTGTGTGCCTCGGTCGTATGCAGTCCTGATTGTGGCGCTCACCTGCACGGCGCCAAACACGCATACGACCATCATTGGCACCAAGGCAGAAGCGACTCTCATCGCTGAAGACGACACGTCTCCATTCGTCCCTCCATTCACGCCTGTCGCGACACCACTGGAGGCGGGCTGCACGATGTTGGGGCGTGAGCGGAAGACGGCGTAACGGTGTGCGGGACCGTAGTCCAGCTTCATGGAGACGGTTGCGAATGGTCCTCGCCGATACCCCAGGAGCAACAGTGTCCCTAATTTGCTGGGGAGTGGCGGTGCGGTCCCCTACGGCACTGCGTAGGATCCTACGGTCTTGGCGTGCATCCGTGCGTCGCTGCGGTCCGGTCCCAGGTCGACGGGCACGGGCACGTGCACCTTCCGCCGACCACTGGCGACAACATCGATGTACTGTGGAGACCTCACGCCCCACGTGTTGAGCAATTCGGCGGTACGTCCACCCGGCCTCCCGCATGCCCACTATACGCCCTCGCTCAAAGTCCGTCAACTGCACATACGGTTCACGTCCACGCTGTCGCGGCATGCTACCAGTGTTAAAGACTGCGATGGAGCTCCGTATGCCACGGCAAACTGGCTGACACTGACGGCGGCGGTGCACAAATGCTGCGCAGCTAGCGCCATTCGACGGCCAACACCGCGGTTCCTGGTGTGTCCGCTGTGCCGTGCGTGTGATCATTGCTTGTACAGCCCTCTCGCAGTGTCCGGAGCAAGTATGGTGGGTCTGACACACCGGTGTCAATGTGTTCTTTTTTCCATTTCCAGGAGTGTAGTTCGTGCAGCTTATGTCACACGCAAGAGAGCCAGAAATGTGCTAAGTCCAACCCGAAATATTACGAGATTAATACAGTCAATATTCTGCAACGAAATGAGTTTCACACTCAGTCCTTTTCAGTGGATTCTTCAAATGAAGATGCTCTCCAAAAATGTTCTGTAAATGCATACTGAAAAGGCCACGCAGAATTCTTTACAAAGGCCGATAGTTTCACACGCGGTGTTCTCTGCAACAAACACTCCAAAATCTCGCAAACTTAACAGAACTGTCCGAATTGTATCCGCTTGCACGGCGATACAAACCGAACGTGGTATAACAGTCTTTTCTTCATTTTACAAATATTTTTTTCTGAAACGTCTGCCGGCCGGTGTGGCCGAGCGGTTCTAGGCGCTACAGTCTTGAACCGCGCGACCGCCATAGTGCTCAGAGCCATTTGAACCATTTCACACGTCTAACATGACCTTCTCGACCGGCAGCTAGTCCACGGCTGACTGAATGCCATTGCTTTCAAGGCACATAACTCATTCCAATGCGCGGGAAAGACTTTACTCTCATTGGTTGATCAAAACGAACAGTCAATCAGATTAACCTTTCGTGACCATATTCAAACTGGTTTACTCCAATCAAGATTCCCAGATGCATCCACGTCATTTCATGCTGCAAGTATTAACAAAATATTCCAACGAACCAAACAAAGAAAAAATTAAGAGAAAACTATGCTTGAAATATACTTTAGAACTGATTATCCTCTTACTACCTTTCTGGCTGCCTTATTACAATAGCAAACGCTCATAAACATACGTCATCCGCTAGTTAGGGGATTCACTGTTTTTTTATGACAACCTAGTGGCGTAACACTTGCTAGTTACGTAAGGTGTAATACAATACAGAATTGATATTTGACGTATGTCCGACATACACACTCACGTTCACTCTCATTTACTCTCACCCTAACACAAAATATTACGAATGAAAAATGACCGAAAGTTTAGAACTGAAAATCTTTATAAAATAAATCAGGACACTAAGAGTGCTACTACTATTTTCAAATAACAAAATAAATATAAATTTATTACTACTATCTGAATTGATTTTCTTAAGTGTCGGTTAAGTACTTTTAATAGGTTTTTTTATATCATGTGATGCATACGACAGGCCACATGCCGGCCGCCACCGAACGCTACTATACTGCAGGCTCCCAAAACAGCTTGCCATAACGTTAACACACTTACTGCAAAAATCTGCAGTTGCGTAATAGGTACGACGCTACAAGTGGAGGTAAGCCGATGAGTGCTTGGTACTAATAGAGGAAGTTGTAAGGTTACTAGCTTATTTTTGGTGTTCAATGAGAGTGATATAAGATCTGGTTTGTTTGATGTCTCATACTTAGTATTTGTACACTAGATACTTTTCAGACAGACGTCTCAGTCGTCAATATCTTACGCCACAGAGTTTCTGAGTACGAGCAGTGTGATCTTTGATATCAGCAGCATAGTCGTCGTCATCAACATTCAGTGACAAGCAAGTAAGGGTGTTGCGTCATGGTCTCGCTACTGAGCAGTCTGGAAATAACTAGTAGAGCTCAGAGATACAAATGCAGAGGATGTTGAATTTTGGAAATATGATTTGGTAAAGACTGCTTTGAGAAGTGTGAAGATTTTCAGTTTAATATTCTCGCTGAATTGCTTACTCACACATCATTTATTATGAGTTTATGAAACACAAATTTTCGGTGATTTCCTTATCTGTTTCAGTTAGTTAGTTTGACTGCCGAGATGTGATTAAGCAAAATTAACAGTTCACATGGCTTGCACTCAGAGTTACACTTTTACCAAACCTTTACCATTCTATTAACTAATTTCATGGTAGCCCGCACGGTTGGCCGTGCGGTCTAACGCACGGCTTTCCGGGCGGGAAGGAGCGCCTGGTCCCCGGCACGAATCCGCCCGGCGGATATGTTTCGAGGTCCGGTGAACCGGCCAGTCTGTGGATGGATTTTAGGCGGTTTTCCATCTGCCTCGGCGAATGCGGGCTGGTTCCCCTTATTCCGCGTCAGTTACACTGTCGGCGATTGCTGCGCGAACAAGTTCTCCACATACGCGGACACCACCATTACTCTACCACGCAAACATAGGGGCTACACTCGTCTGGTGTGAGACGTTCCCTGGGAGGGGGGGGGGGGTGTCCACAGTGGGCCGAACCGCACAATAACCATGGGTTCGGTGTGGGGCGGCGGTGGGGTGAAGTGGACTGCGGTAGTCGTCGTCGTGGGGTTGTGGACCACTGCGGCTGCGGCGGGGACGGAGCCTCTCCGTCGTTTCTAGGTCCCCGGTTAACATACAATACATGGTAGTCTTATTTTTTATAAGTGATTTTAGTAAAGATGATTGTAATTGTTAAGCAATGAGGTTCGTATTACATTTTTTTCACTCATGTAGTAAGTGGAATTTTTCCCACCATCTCGTCACATTGCACTTATCGGAACACAGTTACTTAGGTTTAATATTGTGATGTGGTTAGCATAGTTGTTCTTCCTCACACTGAACTACGCAAGCCTTTCTTTTCTTTAGCTGGTTTGCTGCTGCACTGCATTTTATTTCCACCACTTTCGAGCAGCACCGAATTTCCTTTGCCACAGGTGTGCCATGAAAATTCGTTAGGCCAGTTTAACATCAGTCAGAGCATAGTAAGATCATTCAGCTTAAACACTGCGTTTCAAAGTTATCAGGTTTAGGTTAGGTAAAGATCATTTCAGATTTCATTTCTTGATAAAACAGTCGTACTCTTACAGTGCAGTTTGTGAGTAGGCTGTTTAGGTTTTTATGTTGGTAACGCCACGTATGAAAATCACTGACTGTGCTGAGTGCAGTCTGTGGCTGGTTGGCATTGTTGGAATATTCGCTATTGCATTGTTGGGCAGTTGGATGTGAACAGCGCGTAGCGTTGGGCAGTTGGAGGTGAGCCGTCAGCAGTGGTGGATGTGGAGAGAGAGAGAGAGAGAGAGAGAGAGAGAGAGAGAGAGAGAGAGATATATATATGCCGGAGTTTTGAGAGGTTACTATGAGCGGACGATCTGGACGCGTGTCCACCAGAAAAAGGAAATTTGTAAAGCTGGATGTCATGAATTGATAGATATATATACGATGACGTTTGAACATTATTAAGGTAAATACACTTTTTGTTCCCTATTAAAAAAAAAACAAAAAAAACGGTCAAATGGCTATGAGCACTATGGGACTTAACTTCTGAGGTCATCAGTCACTTAGAACTACTTAAACCTAACTAACCTAAGGACATCACACACATCCATGCCCAAGGCAGGATTCGAACCCACGACCGTAGCGGTCGCGCGGTTCCAGACTGTAGCGCCTAGAACCGCTCGGCCACTCCGGCCGGCCTCTATCAAAATCTTTCATTTTGCAAACTATGACTATCAGTAGTTGGTGCCTTCAGTAGTTAGAATCTTTTATTTAGCTGGCAGTATTGGCGCTCGCGGTATTGCAGTAGTTTGAATAACGAAGAATGTTTTGAGGTAACTGATTCATGAAAGGTATAGGTTATTGTTAGTCAGGGCCATTCTTTTGTAGGGATTATGGAAAGTCTGATTGCGTTGCACTAAAAATATTGTGTGTCAGTTTAGTGGTGATCAGAATAAGTAAAGAGAGAAATGTCTGAGTACGTTCAGTTTTGCTCAGCTGTTTGAAAACAAAATAACGTAAAAGGTTTTCCAGCATAGTCATGCTTAATTTTTCTAAGGGGACGTTTCAAGTTTTACATTCTCGTGTTTACCATTCAATGTTTGGAATTTTATACAGACGATTTTGATACGTAAATTTGCAGGGAATTTTTAGAGAAGCATTTTGAATATACATTCTTTCAAATTTCAATGTCTGATTTTATGAAAATTTTTTGTTCTGTTAGTTTTTTGTGTAGAAACTGCAAGTCGTAAACTTCAACGTCACGCACTGCAGCACTGTTCACTGCGCTGAACTATGTAGACAGGATTGTTTCTTAAGTACATAGTTTTACGTTTTGTAATTATTTTTGGTAAAAGTTAATTGTAACACAGTTATAAAATATTAGATAAATTCCGGCGACGTATTTCATCAGATAACTTTTACGTAACCACAGAACTTGCATTGTTCATGATCAGAATGAAGACACACACGAAAGTGAAGAGTAGGACACTAGTCCCGTTTAGTTTACGACAGCAACAAACTTAATAAAACAGCTACAAAGTTTAAGTATGAATAACTGAGTCTACAACTCGCTCATTCGACCAAAGTTCACTACGGCTGTGGCGTTGTAATGAGTGTCTGCGGGTTGCAGGACAGAGCAACTATAATAAGCTTTGCTGTATTCAGATGTGTGACACACACACACACACACACACACACTCGTGCGTAAATACATACGCTCACATGGGAAAATGGAACTGAGCGCGAGAGAGAGAGAGAGAGAGAGAGAGAGGAGTGACAGATGAAACGGCGCATTTCCATAAATATCATAACTCTTGCTATTAAGCTCGCCAAAGCTCGTACACGGACGCATAAAACTTTACACTCGCGTGCGTACTCGAGCTGTGCCGTCCGTACGTTACGTTAGCGACACACCGTCTCACACAATACGCCGCGGCGCTCCTGAAAGCTGCTCTTCCCGCCACCCGCTCTCACCCCCCCCCCCCCCCCCCCCCCCCGCCAACGACCGCCCACGCGTGCATGCGTTAATACTCTGGTGGGCTGGGCGAGCGAAGCGACGACCAGCCACCCGTGAGGCTGCGCTCGCCAACTAACGTGCGGCAGTAAACAATTAATTCCCGAGGAAAAAGGGTTTTCCGCGTTCGCAAGTGAATATATACGGTAAACGCACGAAACCGTAGCGACGGGAAACAAACTGTGACGCGAAAAACAAACAAGAGTTAAAATTGAAATGCAGGACTAAACCGTTTCAATTTCCGATCTCAAAATTAAATAGTCGTACTATATTTCAGTGGAAGTTTACAGAAATTGGCAGCTACGGTGATAAAAGGCCGTATATGTCTTTCATCGGAAGCTAGGATTATTTTATTCTGTAAAGTCTTTCACTGTGTCGTTGTCGTTACCTATTATTCACGCAGAAATAGTCTACTGAACACGGTCGTTTCATTTCAGTTGATATACTTATGAGACTTCCATTCTTCTGGCAAACGGCGAGGGACATTAACGTACTCACAGCAAAAATCTGTTTTAAGATCTAGATGAAACATTTTTACATTTCGAAGTTTATTCGCTGATGACAGAGGCTGAACTCTACAAGCCCATTGGCTCAGACCGATGGGACATATGTGTGACAGACTGATAGTACTGTCGAACGGTCGGTCTAGGCTGTATCTACCGTCACTGTTCCCCAATGCCAAAACCTACGGCCTTACCGCAGTGGTATCACCGGTTCCCGTCAGATCACCGAAATTAAGTGCTTTCTGGCTTCGCTAGTACTGGGATGCGTGACTGTGTCTGTCGAGCGCTGTTGGTGGTGCACTCAGCCCTTGTGAGTGAGGTCAGTTAGCAGCCACTTGGTTAGGAGGTAGCGGCTTCTGTCACGAAAACTGACAACGGCTGGGAGTGTGGTGTGCCGACTGCATGCCCCTACATAACCACAATCACTGACGTCTGTCGGCCGAGGATGACACGGCGGTAGGTCGGTTCCTTCGGGTCTTCCAAGGTTTATAGAGTTACCCATGGCCAGAAGTATAAGGGCGAGCACTCCAATTGGAGTGTCGCACTTCACTGCCAACACAATGCTTGCACCAGCAGACTGTTGCCCACATGGAATGTCGTGGTGGGCCGGCCGGAGTGGCCGAGCGGCTCTAGGCGCTACAGTCTGGAACCGCATGACCACTACGGTTGCAGGTTCGAATCCTGCCTCGGGCATGGATGTGTGTAATGTCCTTATGTTAGTTAGGTTTAAGTAGTTCTAAGTTCTAGGGGACTGATGACCTCAGACGTTAAGTCCCATAGTGCTCAGAGCTATACGAACCAATGTCGTGGTGGCTGAGCCACCTCAGCCAGGTCAAACAGAATTTTGAATCGTGGTAACCCAGTGCTGGTGTCTGTACAGTGAGCACCACGTCCAGCTGCAGCCAGCAGAGGGCAGCAGAATACAGTTGGACAGACCTGCCTAGATGCTTACCTGGTCTCAGATCTGTTGTACCTAAGCTCACCCGAGTTCTTAGCCATGATCCCAAGTTTCCGCAGTTTGTCAAGACTGGGAACATTGTATTCTTGACGCTTGTGCGTTACCTCTATCACACATTTCACTCTGTTACCCTGAGAATTAAAGATTCAGTAGTTACTGACAGTTTAATGGGTAATTTGACTCGTGACCTGGGAGGTAGCTCGGATACGAGTGACTGGTACTAGGGGCTCGACGCTTCAAATGACCGTCCCAGCAACTGCCCCACGCTGGTCTTCCAGGTGCTGGTCTCGCCCCGATTCCTCTCAGAACATTGGATGAGTGACTGTCGAGGTTGGTTTTGAAATACTCTGTCACACCTCTCATCTCCTCCGAAGAACGTCCATCGTGCAGTACAGCCCGTCCATAGGATTAGGTAGTTCTCTATAGTTTAAGGGGTTAACTAGCAAATCCTACACGATCTAGTGACCCAACACCTCGAACGACTATTCCAGTGTTTACCTCTTGCCGTGTGGTAGCTAGGTATTATCCAAGCCGAGCCACGTATCACTCTTGATATTAGAATTCTTTTGAATTCTGGGGAACAAACTCACAATTTTCGAGGACGCTTTTCAAATGTCTGCTGAATATCTTATGAGGCCAGGAATGCTTGCTATGAGAGACTGGTAGTACAAGACAAATTTTTAAGTAATCGCTTTGTTGTCTGCCAGCGGCTGAGTAACATTAATGTTGAGCACTCACGTTGATCATCCACGACATATCGTGTCCTGCTCCTCAAACAATGGCCTGGTGGGTCACAGAAGACCGGTTCCAGAGGGCCTTCTTTTCAAGACGTTCACCAGTAGCGCTCTATCACGGAGGAAAGAGGGAGGGACGGGGTGCTCCTTGAGATCCATCAGGTGCGTGGTGCTCCGCCATGACGCGGCTGATTCTTCGTGTCGGTCCCTGTGGAAGGTATCATCTCCCAAACGTCATTCTAGGTCAGTTCTAATCTTTATATGAGTAGACCTACAGCAGTAATTAATTATATTTTGATCTGGAAGCTGTGTATACTGCTACGTTATGCACTTAACAGTTCTTGCATTACAGTCTGAAAGCTAGTGCGGCTACACTACTGATATGTACAGTCAATTCTGACGTATGGAACTCTTTTCTGGGGAACAAGCTCTCACAATTTTCAAACTACGGAAAAGAGCCATAGAAATAATAATTAAAAATGGTAGTAGAGTTCACTGTAAAGATTGTTCAAAAGACTGAGGATTTTACATGTGAGTACATTTACCAGTCAGTTGTACACATAAAAAATAACATTGATAATTAGTGTACAAGCAACTCTGTCCATGACCATGGAACAAGCGCTAGACTGAACTTGTATTTTCCAAGCAAGAATAAACATGAAAATCGAAACAGCAGTTTCTACCAAGGAATAAAATTGTGAAATAAGTAATACGTTCTGTAGATTGAATAATTACTTCCGTTACTTCAGTAACGATAAAGAAACATATATCATTGCATATGTCACTCTCACAGTACTTTTCCTCTCCTTTTACTTTTTCTGGAGACACTCCCAAATCTATGCAGCGTTTAGTGCTAACACCTAACCTTCTCTCTGAGCTCAATATCTCATTCATTACAGAGGGATGATGACCCAGTTTTTCGGCTGAGGAAATGAGAAGTTGCTATGGCCTTGAACGGATTGTGTGTGAAGTGCTACGGTATGAAAAATGTGTGTATAATGTATCCAGTGATGAGGTGTGTAATGAATGAACAGTGTAGCACCAGCCTGTTACATTATTCAATAAGTCATTTGTAAACAGAATCCACGCTAGGGACAAACCGAATGAAATGGACTGTTTTTAAACAGACAGGCCGTACATTCTGGACGGTTGTGGCTCCAATCTTCATCTTGTCATTCTGATACAGGTTTTCCGTCGTTTCCGAAAACTACTTCGGGCAACTGCAGGGGTAATTCCTACTATAGTGACATGGCCGACTGCCTGTCCCATGCTTGTCAAACTAGACCTTTAAGTATGTATGTATGTCCAATATCATTGTAAAAGTGATCGACGGATAAATACTACTGCCACTACTACCTTTTAACAAGTAGGTGATAGTGACATATACTAATTACCGAGCGAGGTGGCGCAGTGGTTAGCACACTGGACTCGCATTCGGGAGGACGACGGTTCAATCCCGTCTCCGGCCATCCTGATTTAGGCTTTCCGTGATTTCCCTAAATCGTTTCAGGCAAATGCCGGGATGGTTCCTTTGAAAGGGCACGGCCGATTTCCTTCCCCATCCTTCCCTAACCCGAGCTTGCGCTCCGTCTCTAATGACCTCGTTGTCGACGGGACGTTAAACACCACTAACCTAACATATACTAATTGTCATAGAGCACTTGTAGCCTGAATCGATTATCTTTTTTTACGTGGAAGTACAGCCCCAATGTAAAAATAAAAACAGTGGCTAAAGGTAGAATTCCAGTGCAGATATACGTTATCTCTCTAAATGACTCTTTACCACTTTAATTAAATTTTCAGGAAGCAAAAAAGGGAAATTGGTATCCGTATAAACAAATCTAATCGGACTTTCGTTAGACGGGTGTTATGCTGCGGTCTAAGGCATGTTACGGTGCCTAACATTCTGTTTGTTAATGCCGAAAACATCCTTAGAGGCTATAAAGACTTCGTTAGTTGATTTTCGATCCAAACAAGCTTAGCCTGCCGAACTGTTGTTCTAAGTAAAACCCGTCACAGATCACTTCAAGAGAACGTTAAGACTAGCGACTGACTCAGTGATTAAATTGGCAAGAAAGTTGCCTGAATATTTGAATACTGGGATGGATCTTAGTACTCTGCTTGTCATGGCAAGAACATACAAAATTCTTTGCGCATGCTGTCAAGTGTACATAGAAATTACAAAAGAAGTGTCAATTCTGCCCTTCAATAACTCGAAAGCAATTGTCGTCTCGGCAACACGGATAAATTGGCAGTAGCCGATCATGCACTGGGGCGTCGGAACCACCGAATTTGATTGTCTGATACTGTAGTTTTATCAAGGTCAATCATTAATACGCTAGCGAAAAAAAGACTTTAATAGAAAAGAAGAGGGAGTGAAATTAGGCTTATTTTGGACCTTATTGCTAAATAAGCAAAGAGCACATACTCTTCTGCTGTACAAGCGTCGTAACACACGCCAGCACGACTCCGCAATCTGCGGCAGAGGTCCTATGACATGATCCGACCTTTGTGCTTTTAAGTATTCATAGTTCGGCTTGAGACCCATTTGCAAGCGCAGATATTTGAGGTTTAGACAGATCATACGCGTACAAAAATTCAGGAACGCAGTCAGACAATTACACGTGATTTTGCTATAGTATCGCTATGTCACAAAATAAATATTAGGCGAGGAGACATCTGATTTTTTTTTCCGTAAATGGCAGTTTCTTTAAATCGACACAGATAGCATCTCGCGAGATCAACAAAGATTGAGGCATAGCATGCAGTATCTTGACAAATTGCTAGCGTACAGTTCGAGTTTTTTTAAATATTTTTTTACCGTTCGCCAAAAGCACAAGAAAACATGTACATCTAGAAGGCAGATCCTCCAGGTATAGAAAAAATGTGTGATGCTATGAGCTATTGCCATTCATGACAAGCATGTAACAAACATTTACTCCGTTTCGTTGTAACTTATTCAAATGGTTCAAATGGCTCTGAGCACTATGGGACTTAACATCTGAGGTCATCAGTTCCCTAGAACTTAGAACTACTTAAACCTAACTAAACTAACATCACATCCATGCCCGTGGCAGGATTCGAACCTGCGACCGTAGCGGTCGCGCGATTCCAGTCTGAAGCGCCTAGAACCGCTCGGCCACACCGGCCGGCTTTTAACTTATTATAGTTCTTTTTTCTGTTGGGTAACATCCTCTCACTACAGTGACAGGATTCCTAAATCGCAGTGACATCATGGTGATCCAGAGGAGGCTACTTCGAATCCTACGATATTGCAGTGCCGGCGTTCGTCGGATGACGATCCACTGCCGCGACAACATTCGTTACTAAACTCGTAAGATGAATTCGCAATTGTGAATAATGACTACCATCAGCTGTACAATGGAGTGACAACGATGAAAATTTGTGCTGGCCCGGGACTCGAACCCGTGATCGCTCGCGATAAGCGGGAAATCCAGGTTCGAGTCCCGGGCTGGCAGAAATTTTCATTGTCGTCATTCCAGTCTGCAGCTGATGGTAGTCATTATTCGCAATTGCGAATTCATATGAATTCGAATTCTGGTGATTAAATAACCTTACTTAACGGTTCATGAGCGGTCATGGGAACAATTAATACCGTAGATACAACACAAAGTGTTACATCGCGAAGCTATTGGTTGCTAATGGTGGTGACCCATCCTTCGGTTGGAAAAAGTATGTCAGACGTTTGTACGTTTCAAGAGAGCATGCAGCATGATGTTATCGTCTTTTCTTTTTATTCCGTGATATTCTACTCTGGAGTCACGATAATATGGTTGTTACATCTGACACTCCATCCACATGTCGGTAGGAAATGATGGTAAATCCTTTCCTCTGTACCACGAGAGCAACGTAGGGCTGCCACTTTTTACCACACTCTCTGCCTTCCCCCTACTACTAGTCCCAACCACACGCACACCCCACTTCCACCTCAACAGGTGTCCCGATGACTGATATCTGCTTTGAATTAAATTACAGTATTTCTATAATGTTAAATTTTGTGAAATATTTGTTTAGGAAATAACCCTGTTCGTGATTCGTTCCTATATTTTACTGTACATAATTTCATTAAAGGTATCTAGTGAAGGAAACAGTTTTCTTTATTTTTATTTGTTTGCATGCTCTATATTCACGGAGAAAAATACGCTAACGTCTGCACATAAGGTAGCGGCAGCGCCCAGGTATTGCGGAACTGGTCCAGTACTCAAGAATCTTTGGCTAGATACACTACTGGCCATTAAAATTGCTACACCACGAAGGTGTCGTGCGGCAGACGTGAAATTTAACCGACAGGAAGAAGATGATGTGATATGCAAATGATTAGCTTTTCAGAGCAGTCACACAAGGTTGGCGCCGGTGGCGACACCTACAACGTGCTGATATGAGGAAGGTTTCCAACCGATTTCTCATACACAAACAGCAGTTGACCGGTGTTCCCTGGTGAAACGTTGTTGTGATGTCTCGTGGAAGGAGGAGAAATGCGTACCATCACGTTTCCGACTTTGATAAAGATCGGATTGTAGCCTATCGCGATTGCGGTTTATCGTATGGCGACATCGCTGCTCGCGTTCGGCGAGATCCAATGACTGTTAGCAGAATATGGAATCGGTGGGTTCGGCAGGGTAATACGGAACGCCTTGCTGGATCCCAACGGCCTCGTATCACTACCAGTCGAGATGACAGGCATCTTATCCGCATGGCTGTAACGGATCCTCCGACCACGTCTCGATTCCTGGGTCTACAGATGGGGACGTTTGCAAGACAACAGCCATCTGCACGAACAGTTCGACGACGTTTGCAGCAGCATGAACTATCAGCTCTGAGACCATGGCTGCAGTTACCCCTGACGCTGCATCACAGAGAGGAACGCCTGCGATGGTGTACTCACCTACGAACCTGGGTGCACAAATGGCAAAACGTCCTTTTCTTGGATGGATCCGGGTTCTGTTGACAGCATCATGATGGTCGCGTCCGTGTTTTGGCGACATCGCGGTGAACGCACATTGCAAGCGTGTATTCGTCATCACCATACTGGCGTATCACCCGGCTTGATGGTATGGGGTACCGTTGGTTACACATTTCGGTCACCTCTTGTTCGCATTGACGGCACTTTGAACAGTGGACGTTACATTTCAGATGTGTTACGACCCGTGGCTCTACCCTTCATTCGATCCCTGCGAAACCCTACATTTCAGCAGGATAATGCACGACCGCATGTTGCAGGTCCTGTACGGGCCTTTCTGGATACGGAAAATGTTCGACTGCTGCCCTGGCCAGCACATTCTCCAGATCTATCACCAATTGAAAACGTCCGGTCAATGGTGGCCGAGCAACTGGCTCATCACAATACGCCAATCACTACTCTTGATGAACTGTGGTATCGTGTTGAAGCTGCATGGGCAGCTGTACCTGTACACGTCATCCAAGCTCCGTTTGGCTCAATACCCAGGCGTATCAAGGCCGTTATTACGGCCAGAGGTGGTTGTTCTGGGTACTGATTTCTCAGGATCTATGCACCCAAATTGCGTGAAAATGTAATCATATGTCAGTTCTAGTATAATATATTTGTCCAATGAATACCCGTTTATCATCTGCATTTCTTCTTGGTGTAGCAATTTTAGTGGCCAGTAGTGTATTATGTTTTAATATGCTTTCAACACGATGGTGTCCTTATTAAACATGAAAATGGTAAAAAGTTAATGCCGTAAGGAATTTGACATGTTATTCACAAACTAAGCTGGAAATATCTGATGATCGTTCATAATCTACAGTATTAAATCGCAGCTGCGACTGTACTTAATAATCAGTTACAGTTTTATAAGATTTTCTCTAGCTCTCCATAAGTTTATGTTTGTCCACACTGGTTAGCAGTCTTCGATTCATTGGTTGTAAAATGAGAAAATGCAGTCTCCTTAGGAGGTTGTTGCAAAGCATTCGTGTCGTTTACCTCAGAATATTACTCAAGTGTGTGGCGCTAGTGCCAAATAGGACTAACGCGGGTTATTGAACGTGTGCAAAGTAGGGCAGCACGAGTGATCTTAGATTTGTTTGATTCACGGGAAAATGTCACGAAAGTGTTGCAAAAACCGGAAGCAGAAGATGATGATAGACGCAAATTATCGCGTAATATTTCAAGAACCAGTATTAAGGGAGACACGGGAATATATCACAGCCTCCTGCGTAATCTTCCCCTAAGGACCAGGAAGACAAGATTACAATTATTGAAATTTCTCATAATTAGAGGTTGTAAGGAGCGATCTGTATTTGCTTTGAAGAAACTATTTAATAGCCAAAATCGCTTGCAATAATTACTCCTCAGGATCGGTTTCAACAGCTAATACTATCATCTTCTGATCTTCAAAACACTTTTTGTTTTATTTTCTGTTCCACTATGACTATCACACATACCATGTTGACATTATAGCGGATAGTATGTAGCACATTCCACAAGGGTCTGTTCAAAATAAAAACAGGTTTGACACAAATGACTTATTTATGAGAATTCTGTTTGTGTTTTTAACAAACCTGTGTGGAATGTGCTACATGCTTCCCACTGTAATGTAAACACGTCATATATTATAGTCATAATAAAACAGAACGGAAACAACAAGTGTTTAGAAGACCAGAAGATGATAGTCTTAATTGTTGAAACCGGTGACCACAAATAAATAGTGCTGAAAATGATCTTCACTATTAGAATTTTCTTTATTACAATTACCTAACACCTAGGAGCATTCAAGCAGACTTTCTTCCAGCGATCCATATGCGAATGTGACTGGAAGATAATCTAATACAATCGGAAGTACACTGCCATGCACTTGTGATCTGCACAGGATGTAGACGTAGACCACTTAGTGGAAGCATGTCAGCGTATTTTCCCACCGGATATCGCCAAACATCGCCAATCATACGTATCTAATCTGCCATCGTCGTGTCGCCTGTCCTTCATGTTTTTCTGTAACCTTTGGTCCTCTCCGCATTCGTTGCACCTGCTGTAAACTCGGCATTACTTGAATCAATTATGTGTGTTGATACAATTCTTTTTGATTTTATTCGGATACTGGCTACTGATGTTTTCATTAAGGTTGCTATTTTTTTATTTCTGCATCTTCTGTTTCGTCACAACTACGAAACCTGCTGGTCAGTTCCTCTCGTGTCCGTTCCGAAGCTACACTTGCGACGGCGCAGCGTGATTTGCAAAGTTCCATTCACTTGGTGGTGAATTTCTTCTTACACACGCACGCCTCCTTGAAGATACTGGCATGCTTTTCTCAGCCAAAAAAAGCTACAGAAAAAAGCAACTGTACATACCATAATCTCAAGTCGCAATAAAATTGTTTTGGCGGTGGAATGAATGAAATTAAGTGAAATATATGTGTGCGTAATATTTCACTGTATTATGATAAGCTTGCATACACCAGTCACTACTAAGCCCTACTCTAAACTGTACATAGTCTGAAAAGTCCACATGCACACGTCATTCATAACCGTTGCCAGTTTATGACAATCCTTCACCGACTGTTTACAAACAGAGTGTTTCCTTTTAAATTTGCTCGCTCAAATGTTCCTAGTGTCAGTCTCATACAACCAAATGTTCAAGTTCGCAAGTAAGCAACACGCCACGCGGTATTTACATACCTTAAACGACACTAGAAGTTCTGAATTTCACCCCATGCATTAACTCGAATTCTCTTCCACACTTTAAGGCTCTTCTCAACCATTTTAGTACCGAAATATCACAATATTAATAATTTTCAATGGAGCACGTATCAATACGTCTGATCACTATGATATCCAAGCCCCGACTCTTCTCTTCTCCCTATGCAAAAAAAGTTTCTACATTCCAAAATATGTGCGAATATGCTAATTTCTGATTGGCAGGCAAACATCACAGCCAATCGGAAAGCAGCATCAAGCCCGCTCAAACCCGCACGTACATACAGGTCCAATAAAAATTCGTCACTGAATCAGAACAGTAGATTACGTAAATACATTTTGAAAACATACAAATATAAAGTTAATTTCCTTTTAACAAAACTATTTTTCTGACTTCATGATCTCATTTCCCCAGTACCATAAACTGACGAAATAGTTTATAATAAATTGCCTGGTACGGATCACTAACATGTACGTCATTTTCGAACATTACTCTCGTGACTTGTTACTTCAATGTATAGTATGAAAATTTTACATGAACAGTATTTCACATTCATACCTTCTTTCACTCGCACAACGAAACACAATAATATTAGTAATTAATAAACAATTAGAAAATTAGACAAACAAAATCGGAAATAAAATTAACAGTACCAGAAGGAGATTTTCACTCTGCAGCGGAGTGTGCGCTGATATGAAACTTCCTGGCAGATTAAAACTGTGTGCCCGACCGAGACTCGAACTCGGGACCTTTGCCTTTCGCGGGCAAGTGCTCTACCAACTGAGCTACCGAAGCACGACTCACGTCCGGTACTCACAGCTTTACTTCTGCCAGTACCTCGTCTCCTACCTTCCAAACTTTACAGAAGCTCTCCTGCGAACCTTGCAGAACTAGCACTCCTGAAAGAAAGGATATCGCGGAGACATGGCTTAGCCATAGCCTGGGGGATGTTTCCAGAATGAGATTTTCACTCTGCAGCGGAGTGGTCCCGAGTTCGAGTCTCGGTCGGGCACACAGTTTTAATCTGCCAGGAAGTTTCAAAATTAACAGTATTTTGAATGCGTCTCCAACGGTGTCTAGTTACCTCTATCATATCGGATAGAAACTGCACTCACTCAAGCCGTCTGACACCACATCTCCTGCGCGTGACACACTGCACGCCTGTTCACAGATCTCTCGTCTCAATAGGGACGATGTAGCGAAGCGGTGCCTCACACTGCAGTGAACACTACTTGTCCAGCGTCGTAATCTTCGTGCTCGGACGGTGCTTTATGTAGACTGGCGAACTGCGTCATCCATTACAGCTCTCAAAAAGATTGCCAATTTTTATGATAGAGGTCGAAAGGCTGATTTAGCAGGCATACATTTCTTCAGCAACTGTCAATCTTTCCCGAAACTGAGCCACAGAAGGGAAGAATTCCAGAATGTATTTTAACCCTGCAGCACGGAGTGTGTTGATTCGAAACTTCCTGGCGTATTAAAACTGACTGCGAGGCGAACCCAGATTCATTAGCTTTATCGATATCCAAATACGACTATCCACTACCTCCTCCCCCTCCCCCCTTTCGCCCTATTCATACCCTCACAGTTTTAGTTCTACTTCCACCAATTCTGGAAAGTAGAGCATTTGTCCGCGTAAGTTGCAGGTTCCGGATTTAAGTCCCGGTCTAGCACACAGTTTTAATTTCTAGGAATTTTCAACGGCAGAGATGCTTGTTTTCCTCTCGATCGTGATCATATTACACAACTGATACATCTTCACACATTTAAGATATATTTCCCCAATATTTATTATGAAAGTTTTCTCATTATCTGCTTCTTTTTCTTTCTTTTTCTCGTTATTTGGTTAGCCGCCTCTTTCATTACAGTGGTGCCATCTTGCACAACCTCAAAGTTCGGAAAAGCAATCTACATAATTCGATAATTATATCTGGAGATAAGGTCTGGTGTTGTTGTGGTCCTCAGTCCGAAGTCCGGTGTAATGCAGCTCTCCGTGCTGCCCTAGCATGTGGAAGCCTCTTCACCCCAAATAACTACTGCAACCTACACCCTTCTGAATCTATTTGCTGTATTCATCTATGGGTCTCCCTCTACGATTTTTATCTCTCATACTTTCCTTTAGTACTAAATTGGTAACCCCTTGACGTCTCAGAATGTGTCCTGTCAACCGACCCTACTTCTAGTCAAGTTATACCACGCATTTCTTTTCACCCCAGTTCTGTCCCATACTGAAACACCCTGCTTAACCCGCAGGACAGGACAGATAGTATAATTTGTGGAAAGGGGCCAAAATAAGGGGCTGTCAGTTACACTCGAACATGCCACTTTGTTATTTGATCAAACATTACAAGAGCCCAAAGAAATATTTGTTTGTAAACACACAGTCTTAATTTTTGGCCCTAACACATCCCAACAACCACCACCACTTAATTTTTGGGACATAACTTAAAAACGGCTGAAGGTAAATAACTTAAAACGGAAGCATAATCGAAATTTAAAATGCAAGCCTTATCTTAAAACAGTTCTTTAGTTAGGCTGAAGTAAACAGGTTAATAGCCGGCCGATGTGGCCTGGCGGTTCTAGGCGCTTCAGTCTGGAACCGCGCGACCGCTACGGTAGCAGGTTCGAATCCTGCTTCGGGCATGGATGTGTGTGATGTCCTTAGGTTAGTTAGGTTTAAGTAGTTCTAAGTTCTAGGGGACTGATGACCTCAGATGTTAAGTCCCATAGTGCTCAGAGCCATTTGAACCATTTTGAACAGGTTAAATTCAAATCGACTGAAGGCCTAGCACTTAAAACTCCATAACATTAATTTTTTCAAGTACCAAACGCCTTACCTATAACAGTTCTTTATTTTAGGGTGAAGGCCTTAGAAACAACTCAAACACAAAATCGGCTGAAGTCCCAAGACTTAAAAAAATTCAACAACATTAAAAACCTTTAAAAGCCAAGGTCTTATCTGAAGCAGTTCTTTAAACTAGGCTGAAGGCCTTAAGAGCAAAACAACGCTAATTAAAAAAAATTCGGTTATAAGCCACACAAGT
This sequence comes from Schistocerca americana, assembly GCF_021461395.2. Lineage (NCBI taxonomy): Eukaryota > Metazoa > Arthropoda > Insecta > Orthoptera > Acrididae > Schistocerca > Schistocerca americana. The sequence continues at coordinate 939,804,933 of NC_060119.1, forward strand.
AATAACAAAAGAAGATATTTTTAAAAAAGTAAGGCAGCACACCCAAGGGCACTCAGATGTTCGAGGGTCGGCCTGGAATTCAAGCACTAACGCTCGCTCAGGTGAGACGGGCAGTTCGGCCCAACCATTTTCAATCCGCTGGAAGCCCAACCGACAGACAGTCAACAGACCAATGATCAAGATCAGTTCCGCTCCACACTTGCACCAAAACTCAAACGATGCTAACAGCGGAGGCTGGAACAACAACCAGAACTGATCCCAGAGAACCCATAAGCAGTGGACGCCACAAACACACGTCGTCTAATCAGACGACCGAACAAACGGCCAAGCAATGTCGTTGCCACCCAAACTTTTGTGTCGGCAATCGTCGGGCGAGTGATGGCTATCCGCAGCTCCCTGGATCTGCACGTCCCACTGGTGCTACGTCGCGACTACGCCAACCGACCAACTGCTACACATCAGCACGGAGACAGCACTAAAATAACTGGGCAGTGAACATCACAGGCTACACACAATTTCACAAACACTTGGACGAAGAACGCGACCAATGCTAAAAGCAGTGACTGCAATCACCAGGACAAACTACCAGTTGAGACACACACCGCCAACCCATAAGCGATCGGCGAGCTAATACACGTCGTCCGGTAAGGCGACCAACCGTCGATCAACCAAGACCGTCCCCAGTCATGTGTGCCGGCAACGGTCGGGCGATTCATGTGGCTATCCGAACTTCACTGCCGCTCCAACCGGACCGAACTTCTGCCGCGTCCCAATTGTCCGACTGCCCGGTCCGAACTGCACTGCTCGCGTGTTCCAACTCAAACACTGCCAGGTCAGAATTCCACTGCTGGCGCGTTCCAACTGACTTCACGACACACGACGACCGGAAAGTAATAGCAGTGCCGCAAAGATAATACGGCAGGGCTTATACCGATAAGCGCTGCTGCTGCCGCTCACGGGCAGGCAAAGCAGGAACTCAGTGACACAAGTAATTGAAACTACCATTACGAGGTGGCAGTACGGTAAAACCAGGATGTTAAATAAGAGATGGCACGAACACGAGCCACGCACGGCTCGCATACCTCCACATTAGTTGCGTGATCTACACATCTAATCTTGGCCATTCTTCTGTAGCAACACATTTCAAAATTTCCTATTCTCTTTTTGTCTAAACTATTTATCGTCCATGTTTAACGTCCATATATCGCTAAACTCCACACAAATACTTTCGGAAAACCTAAATCATTCAATTTCTATTCTTCAGAAAAGCTTTTCTTGCCTTTGCTAATCTACATTTTATATTCACCATACTTTGGCCATAATCAGTTATTTTGCTGCCGAAATAGCAAAACTAATGTACTACACTACTGGCCACTAAAATTGCTACACCACGAAGATGACGTGCTACAGACGCGAAATTGAACCGACAGTAAGAAGATGCCGCGATATGCAAATGATTAGCTTTCAGAGAATTCACACAAGGTTGGCGCCGGTGGCGACACCTACAAGGTGCTGACATGAGGAAAGTTTCCATACGATATCTCATACACAAATAGCAACTGACCGGCGTTCCCTAGTGAAAAGTTGTTGTGATGCCTCGTGTAAGGAGGAGAAATGCGTACCATCACGTTTCCGACTTTGATAAAGGTCTGAATGTAGCCTATCGAGATGGCGGTTTATCGTATAGCGACATTGCTGCTCGCGTTGGTCGAGATCCAATGACTGTTAGCAGAATATGGGATCGGTGGGTTCAGGAGGGTAATACGGAACGCCGTGCTGGATCCCAACAGTCTCGAGATGACAGGCATCTTATCCGCATGGCTGTAACGTATCGTGCAGCCAAGTCTCGATCTCTGAGTCAACAGATGGGGACGTTTGCAAGACAACAACCACCTGCACGAACAGTTCGACGATGTCTGGAGCAGCATGGACTATCAGCTCGGAGACCATGGCTGCGGTTACCCCTGACGCTGCATCACAGACAGGAGCGCCTGCGATGGTGTACTCAACGACGAACCTGGGTGCACGAATGGTAAAACGTCATTTTTTCGCATGAATCCAGGTTCCGTTTACAGCATCATGAAGGTCGCATCCGTGTTTCGCGACATCGCAGTGAACGCACATTGGAAGCGTGTATTCGTCATCGCCATACTGGCGTATCACCCGGCTTGATGGTATGGTGTGCCATTGGTTACACGTCTCGGTGACCTCTTGTTTGCATTGACGGCACTTTGAACAGTGGACTTTACAGTTCAGATGTGTTACGACCCGTGGCTCTCCCCTTCATTCTATCCATGCGAAACTCTACATTTCAGCAAGATAATGCACGACCGCATGTTGCAGGTCCAGTACGGGCCTTTCTCGATACAGAAAATGTTCGACTGCTGCCTTGGTCAGCACACTCTCCAGATCTCTCACCAACTGAAAACGTCCGGTCAATGGTGGCCGAGCAACTGGCTCGTCACAATACGCCAGTCACTTCTCTTGATGAACTGTGGTATCGTGTTGAAGCTGCATGGGCAGCGGTACCTGTTTACGCCATCCAAGCTCTGTTTGACTCAATGACCAGGCGTATCAAGGCCGTTATTACGGCCAGAGGTGGTTGTTCTGGGTACTGATTTCTCAGGATCTATGCACCCAAACTGCGTGAAAATGTAATCACATGTCAGTTCTAGTATAATATATTTGTCCAATGAATACCCGTCTTTCGTGTGGATTTCTTCTTGGTGTAGCAATTTTAATGGCCAGTAGTGTACTTTAAGTAATCTAATTACCTCAACATCGTCTGACTTAATTCGACTACACTGCTTTAAATTTGTTTGGCTTTTGTTGTTGTTCATATTCAGGAGTAGATTTAATACTGAAGAAGAAAGTAGGAATGTGGATAAGCTGCTATGAACAGTATAGTGAACGGATTATTGTAGCCGAGACAGATACGAAGCCCACATCCACGACAATAATACAAATTTAGGTGCCAGCTACCTCCGCAGACGATGAAGAGATTGAAGAAATGTATGATCGAGTAACGGAAATCAGTCAGATAAATAAGGGAGACGAAAATTGAAATGTTTTTGGGACTGGAATTCGATAGTAGGAAAAGGAAGAGAGGAAAAATAGTAGGTGAAAAAAAATGGTTCAAATACACTCCTGGAAATGGAAAAAAGAACACATTGACACCGGTGTGCCAGACCCACCATACTTGCTCCGGACACTGCGAGAGGGCTGTACAAGCAATGATCACACGCACGGCACAGCGGACAAACCAGGAACCGCGGTGTTGGCCGTCGAATGGCGCTAGCTGCGCAGCATTTGTGCACCGCCGCCGTCAGTGTCAGCCAGTTTGCCGTGGCATACGGAGCTCCATCGCAGTCTTTAACACTGGTAGCATGCCGCGACAGCGTGGACGTGAACCGTATGTGCAGTTGACGGACTTTGAGCGAGGGCGTATAGTGGGCATGCGGGAGGCCGGGTGGACGTACCGCCGAATTGCTCAACACGTGGGGCGTGAGGTCTCCACAGTACATCGATGTTGTCGCCAGTGGTCGGCGGAAGGTGCACGTGCCCGTCGACCTGGGACCGGACCGCAGCGACGCACGGATGCACGCCAAGACCGTAGGATCCTACGCAGTGCCGTAGGGGACCGCACCGCCACTCCCCAGCAAATTAGGGACACTGTTGCTCCTGGGGTATCGGCGAGGACCATTCGCAACCGTCTCCATGAAGCTGGGCTACGGTCCCGCACACCGTTAGGCCGTCTTCCGCTCACGCCCCAACATCGTGCAGCCCGCCTCCAGTGGTGTCGCGACAGGCGTGAATGGAGGGACGAATGGAGACGTGTCGTCTTCAGCGATGAGAGTCGCTTCTGCCTTGGTGCCAATGATGGTCGTATGCGTGTTTGGCGCCGTGCAGGTGAGCGCCACAATCAGGACTGCATACGACCGAGGCACACAGGGCCAACACCCGGCATCATGGTGTGGGGAGCGATCTCCTACACTGGCCGTACACCACTGGTGATCGTCGAGGGGACACTGAATAGTGCACGGTACATCCAAACCGTCATCGAACCCATCGTTCTACCATTCCTAGACCGGCAAGGAAACTTGCTGTTCCAACAGGTCAATGCACGTCCGCATGTATCCCGTGCCATCCAACGTGCTCTAGAAGGTGTAAGTCAACTACCCTGGCTAGCAAGATCTCCGGATCTGTCCCCCATTGAGCATGTTTGGGACTGGATGAAGCGTCGTCTCACGCGGTCTGCACGTCCAGCACGAACGCTGGTCCAACCGAGGCGCCAGGTGGAAATGGCATGGCAAGCCTTTCCACAGGACTACATCCAGCATCTCTACGATCGTCTCCATGGGAGAATAGCAGCCTGCATTGCTGCGAAAGGTGGATATACACTGTACTAGTGCCGACATTGTGCATGCTCTGTTGCCTGTGTCTATGTGCCTGTGGTTCTGTCAGTGTGATCATGTGATGTATCTGACCCCAGGAATGTGTCAATAAAGTTTCCCCTTCCTGGGACAATGAATTCACGGTGTTCTTATTTCAATTTCCAGGAGTGTAGATTTAAGCACTATGGGACTTAACATCTGAGGTCATCAGTCCCCTAGACTTAACTACTTAAACCTAACTAACCTAAGGACATCAAACACTTCCATGCCTGAGGCGGGATTCAAACTTGCGACCGTGGCAGCAGCGCGGCACCGGTCTGAAGCGCCTAGAATCGCTCGCTCACAGATGCCGGCAATAGTAGGTGAATATGTATTAGGGGAAGGGTATGAAAGAGGAAGTCAGGTGCTAGAACGTTGCACAGAGGATAATTTAATCATCGCTAACACTTCGTTTAGCTATCTTTAAAGACGTTTGTATACGTGGAAGAGATCTGAGACACCGGAAGAGTTCAGATTGATTATACACTCCTGGAAATTGAAATAAGAACACCGTAAATTCATTGTCCCAGTAGGGGGAAACTTTATTGACACATTCCTGGGGTCAGATACATCACATGATCACACTGACAGAACCACAGGCACATAGACACAGGCAACAGAGCATGCACAATGTCGGCACTAGTACAGTGTATATCCACCTTTCGCAGCAATGCAGGCTGCTATTCTCCCATGGAGACGATCGTAGAGATGCTTGATGTAGTCCTGTGGAACGGCTTGCCATGCCATTTCCACCTGGCGCCTCAGTTGGACCAGCGTTCGTGCTGGACGTGCAGACCGCGTGAGACGACGCTTCATCCAGTCCCAAACATGCTCAATGGGGGACAGATCCGGAGATCTTGCTGGCCAGGGTAGTTGACTTACACCTTCTAGAGCACGTTGGGTGGCACGGGATACATGTGGACGTGCATTGTTCTGTTGGAACAGCAAGTTCCCTTGCCGGTCTAGGAATGGTAGAACGATGGGTTCGATGACGGTTTGGATGTACCGTGCACTATTCAGTGTCCCCTCGACGATCACCAGTGGTGTACGGCCAGTGTAGGAGATCGCTCCCCACACCATGATGCCGGGTGTTGGCCCTGTGTGCCTCGGTCGTATGCAGTCCTGATTGTGGCGCTCACCTGCACGGCGCCAAACACGCATACGACCATCATTGGCACCAAGGCAGAAGCGACTCTCATCGCTGAAGACGACACGTCTCCATTCGTCCCTCCATTCACGCCTGTCGCGACACCACTGGAGGCGGGCTGCACGATGTTGGGGCGTGAGCGGAAGACGGCCTAACGGTGTGCGGGACCGTAGCCCAGCTTCATGGAGACGGTTGCGAATGGTCCTCGCCGATACCCCAGGAGCAACAGTGTCCCCAATTTGCTGGGAAGTGGCGGTGCGGTCCCCTACGGCACTGCGTAGGATCCTACGGTCTTGGCATGCATCCGTGCGTCGCTGCGGTCCGGTCCCAGGTCGACGGGCACGTGCACCTTCCGTCAACCACTTGCGATAACATCGATGTACTGTGGAGACCTCACGCCCCACGTGTTGAGCAATTCGGCGGTACGTCCACCCGGCCTCCCGCATGCCCACTATACGCCCTCGCTCAAAGTCCGTCAACTGCACACACGGTTCACGTCCACGCTGTCGCGGCATGCTACCAGTGTTAAAGACTGCGATGGAGCTCCGTATGCCACGGCAAACTGGCTGACACTGACGGCGGCGGTGCACAAATGCTGCGCAGCTAGCGCCATTCGACGGCCAACACCGCGGTTCCTGGTTTGTCCGCTGTGCCGTGCGTGTGATCATTGCTTGTACAGCCCTCTCGCAGTGTCCGGAGTCTGACACACCGGTGTCAATGTGTTCTTTTTTCCATTTCCAGGAGTGTATAATGGTAAAAGATAGATTTCGGTACCAGATTTTAAATTGCAACACATTTTCAGAGGCTCATGGGGACTCTGACCACAATTTATTTGTTGTGAACTCAGGATTAAAACCGAAAAAATTACAATAAGATAAAAAATTAAGGAGATGAGACCTGGTTAAGGTGAAAGAAACAGAGGTTGTTCAGAGTTTCAGACGAAGCTTTAGGCAACCATTAACAAGAACAGGGGACAGGAATACAGTTGAAGAAGAATGGGTAGCTTTGAGAGAGAGAGAGAGAGAGAGCCGGCCGCGGTGACCTAGCGGTTCTAGGCGCTTCAGTACGGAACCACACTGCTGCTACGGTCGCAGGTTCGAATCCTGCCTCGGGCATGGATGTGTGTGATGTCCTTAGGTTAGTTAGGTTTAAGTAGTTCTAAGTCTAGGGGACTGATGACCTCAGATGTTAAGTCTCATAGTGCTTAGAGCCATTTGAACCATTTTTTTGAGAGATAGAGAAGAAAGCAAAGGATGAATTAGATAAAAATACAAGGTGTAACAGTACAAAGATCTAAAAAAAGAGTTTGACAGTGAGTGCAAAGTGGCTAATTAGGAATGGATAGAGGACAAATGCAAGGATTTAGAAGCCTAGGGGAAAGATAGATACGACCTACTGGAAAATTAAAGAGACGTTTGGAGAAAAGAGAAACAGCTTTATAAGTGTAAAGAGCTCAGATGGAAAACCAATCCTAAACAAAGTAGGGAACGCTGAAAGGTGGAAGGAGTATATAGAGAGTCTATAGAAGGGAGATATACTTGAGGATATTATTACAGAAGTGGAAGAGGACGCAGACGAAGATGATGGAGACATGACTCTGCGAGAAAAATTGGCAGAGCACTGATCGGGGTGAGTCGAAATAAGACCACGGGAATAGAAGACATTCCGTCAGAATTACTGATAGCCTAGGGAGAGCCAGCCGTGACAGAACTCTTCCATCTGGTGTGCAAGATGTATGGGACAGGCAAAATACCCTTCCAAAGAAAGCCGGAGCTGACAGATGTGAATGTTACCGAATTATTAGTTTATGAGCCATGGTAAGGCTCAAAACATATTTTGTAGTATAACTAACCGGAGAAAATTAATGAACGTACGGGAGCATGTTGCGAAAGGTCTGAGTCGTGCGCAGAAATCTGGACATCACATGGCGTGAGGTCGGCCACACTACAACGCCAAATGGCGCCAGTCCCGCAACATCAGGCGGCAGATGGAATGAGAAAAGACAGTATGTGTCAATCAGCGATCAGTTAGGTTGCACTGTGGTGGTGTGCTTCATTACAACATGGCCTAGAAACAATATTTAGATGGCTTTACACGAGGAAGAACAATCGGGAACATAAAAGATTTTTATTGGAGCAGACGTAGCTTAATATCTATATGTTGCTGTTGTGGTCTTCAGTCCTGAGACTGGTTTGATGCAGCTCTCCATGCTACTCTATCCTGTGCAAGCTTTTTCATCTCCCAATACCTACTGCAACCTACATCCTTCTGAATCTGCTTAGTGTATTCATCTCTTGGTCTCCCTCTACGATTTTTACCCTCCACGCTGCCCTCCAATACTAAATTGGTGATCCCTTGATGCCTCAGAACATGTCCAACCAACCGATCCCTTCTTCTGGTCAAGTTGTGCCACAAACTTCTCTTCTCCCCAATCCTATTCAATACTTCCTCATTAGTTGTGTGATCTACCCATCTAATCTTCAGCATTCTTCTGTAGCACCACATTTCGAAAGCTTCTATTCTCTTCTTGTCCAAACTATTTATCGCCCATGTTTCACTTCCATACATGGCTATACTCCATACGAATACTTTCAGAAATGACTTCCTGACACTTAAATCAATACTGGATGTTAACAAATTTCTCTTCTTCAGAAACGCTTCCTTGCCATCGCCAGCCTACATTTTTATATCCTCTCTACTTCGACCATCATCAGTTATTTTGCTCCCCAAATAGCAAAACTCCTTTACTACTTTAAGTGCCTCATTTCCTAATCTAATTCCCTCAGCATCACCCGACTTAATCAGACTACATTCCATTATCCTTGTTTTGCTTTTGTTGATGTTCATCCTATATCCTCCTTTCAAGACACTGTCCATTCCATTCAACTGCTCTTCTAAGTCCTTTGCTGTCTCTGACAGAATTACAATGTCATCAGCGAACCTCAAAGTTTTTATTTCTTCTCCATGAATTTTAATACCTACTCCGAATTTTTCTTTTGTTTACTTTACTGCTTACTCAATATACAGATTGAACAACATCGGGGAGAGGCTACAACCCTGTCTTACTCCCTTCCCAACCACTGCTTCCCTTTCATGTCCCTCGACTCTTATAACTGCCATCTGGTTTCTGTACAAATTGTAAATAGCCTTTCGCTCCCTGTATTTTACCCCTGCCACCTTCAGAATTTGAAAGAGAGTATTCCAGTCAACATTGTCAAAAGCTTTCTCTAAGTCTGCAAATGCTAGAAACGTAGGTTTGCATTTCCTTAATCTTTCTTCTAAGATAAGTCGTAAGGTCAGTATTGCCTCACGTGTTCCAGTGTTTCTACGGAATTCAAACTGATCTTCCCCGAGGTTGGCTTCTACTAGTTTTTCCATTCGTCTGTAAAGAATTCGTGTTAGTATTTTGCAGCTGTGACTTATTAAACTGATAGTTCGGTAATTTTCACATCTGTCAACACCTGCTTCTTTGGGATTGGAATTATTCTTCTTCTTGAAGTCTGAGGGTATTTCGCCTGTTTCATACATCTTGCTCACCAGGTGGAAGAGTTTTGTCAGGACTGGCTCTCCCAAGGCCGTCAGTAGTTCCAATGGAATGTTGTCTACTCCGGGGGCCTTGTTTCGACTCAGGTCTTTCAGTGCTCTGTCAAACTCTTCACGCAGTATCATATCTCCCATTTCATCTTCATCTACATCCTCTTCCATTTCCATAATATTGTCCTCAAGTACATCGTCCTTGTATAGACCCTCTATATACTCCTTCCACCTTTCTGCTTTCCCTTCTTTGCTTAGAACTGGGTTTCCATCTGAGCTCTTGATATTCATACAAGTCGTTCTCTTATCTCCAAAGGTCTCTTTAATTTTCCTGTAGGCGGTATCTCTCTTACCCCTAGTGAGATAGGCCTCTACATCCTTACATTTGTCCTCTAGCCATCCCTGCTTAGCCATTTTGCACTTCCTGTCGATCTCATTTTTGAGACGTTTGTATTCCTTTTTGCCTGCTTCATTTACTGCATTTTTATATTTTCTCCTTTCATCAATTAAATTCGATATTTCTTCTGTTACCCAAGGATTTCTACTAGCCCTCGTCTTTTTACCTACTTGATCCTCTGCTGCCTTCGCTACTTCATCCCTCAAAGCTACCCATTCTTCTTCTACTGTATTTCTTTCCCCCATTCCTGTCAATTGTTCCCTTATGCTCTCCCTCAAACTCTCTACAACCTCTGGTTCATTCAGGGTATCCAGGTCCCATCTCCTTAAATTCCCACCTTTTTGCAGTTTCTTCAGTTTTAATCTACAGGTCATAACCAATAGATTGTGGTCAGAGTCCACATCTGCCCCTGGAAATGTCTTACAATTTAAAACCTGGTTCCTAAATCTCTGTCTTACCATTATATAATCTATCTGATACCTTTTAGTATCTCCAGGGTTCTTCCATGTATACAACCTTCTTTCATGATTCTTAAACCAAGTGTTATATCCATATAGAAATCTTTAAATTGTGATAAAGTCATCAGAGTAAAAAGAATGATTTTTAATTGATCGTCGGGAAACTGTAAGAAGGATGAAGTGTGACAATGTAGTCCAGTGGTTCGGTATTGCTGCGGGACTGTTCACGATATTGTTTCACATCCGTTGCTAATGTTCCCAACCACCCACAAATACGTTGTTCAACAGACAAGAAGAGACTCATATCAGACAGTTAGTGCAATTGCAACCGCATTTAACTGGACTGCATGGCACGCATTCTCACGCTCCACAGTGGTACGGTGACTGCATGGGGATCGTCTCTCTGCGCGAGACCAGTAGGTTGTCTTCCCTTGGTAACCCCACATCGGCGTCACCGTTTCCGATGGGGCCCAGAGCGTAGGGACTGGACCAGCGAGGAGTCGTGTCGAGTAATCTGCTCGGATGTCAGTACGTTCAGTCTGAATAGTGATTCTGGAAATACCCTCATATGCCTGCCTGCTCCCCTTTTGTGACTTCCTCGCTGTGAGGATGTTCAATTGGAAGTTTGTGGCCGTTTGGCCTTTACTCCTTTGGGAATCTTGTCGAATCTTCTTTCTGTACTGGTAGGTATTTCTGGACTGGCAAGGAGTGTCGATGACCTATTTCCTGTACTTGCCGGTGTGACGATTTTTCTTCTTCTTCTTGGCTGTTGCTGAGGGCTCTCCCTCGGTTGGGATACTGGGCATAGTGTATCCTGCTTTGTCATATTCTCCGTTTATCAGAGCTAAGATGAGGTAGCGCATTTGCCACTCTGTGAAGATAGGGTAGGAATTGATCAGATCGTAATCCTCCCTAGAAAGACCAACAAGGCCTTCTGGATACTCAACTGAGCGATGTGGGGGTGGAGGTTTAGGATGGTTAGGTGGAACGAGAGGGTAAGGGTTGTCGTGGTGGGGGTAAGTACCATCGCGAAGCGAGTCAGCGATCTTCTTCGTTACAGCGCTTGCGGTGTACATGTCTGGAAGCGGGAGGAATGGGACTTCTTCCCACTCTTCTTCTTGCGCTGCTGCTTCGGTGTCCGTCGTGTGCTGTGTTGCCTCCCCTTCGGCAGGCACGTCGGTCTGCGTGGCCACCGTCGCGAACTCCTCACGAGGAGGAGTCACCTGGGTGGCGGTGTCGACTGTTGTGGCGGAAGCTGCTTTGGCTGAGCGAAGCTCTTGCGTCAGCACAGCAATCTGACGCCGAGCCTCGCCCAGTTCCGCCAGCATGACCGCCCTCTCTTCCGCCATGGCGGATTTGAAGGCGGACATGGCTTCTTGGACGGCGTCGTTAAGGCGCCTAGTGACGACGTCTTCGGTGCAAGTGACCACCTCTTCGTGTGTGGTGGTCACTTGCTTCTGCGTCTTCTTCTCCGGTCCGCGCCAATTTCTTCTGTAGGCGCAGGAACGGGCGTTGGCCGCGTGTGCGCCGCCGCAGTTGGCGCAGGTACAGGGGGCGTCCTTCTGCTTCTTGCAGCCACGTGTGTCGTGTGCTTGCGCACACTTCAAGCACGCAACTGCTCCGCTGCAGTGCTTGGCGACGTGGCCAAGCTTTTGGCAGCGAAAGCACTGCGCTGTAGTCTTCTTCTTCTTCTTGCCGGATGTTCCTGCTAGCGTGAGCAGCAACTCCGCCAAGGCAGCAGCTTTGCGTCCCCTTCCGCGTCCCGACATCTCGAGTAGCAACAGCGACAATCAGCTTATGCGTAACTCTCAACGGCGTGAGCGGGAATCCGACCCTCATATGGTGAGAGGTGAGAAAACGTAATGCACCAAGAGCATTGTCGAACATGATGGTTTTGGTGTTCCTGGTGTTATAACGTGGGGAGGCTTAATGTTGCATGGGCGTGCTGACCTCCACATCTATGAACACGGTACACTCACCGGTCAGTTATGTTGTGACACTCTACTCTCTTCCCTTCACTGTCTATTCAAGGTTGCATTCGGCCCTGAATTCATTTTCGTGGATGACAGTGTCCGGACGCATCGAACAACGCAGGTGGGGGAACTCTTGAAACGAGAGGATATTCGACGAATGAACTGTAGTGCCCCTTCCCCCGACTTAAAACCCGTTAAGCATGTGTGGGATGTTTTGGAGAGATATTTTGTAGCACGTGTGCATACACCAACGCCCATGTAGCAGTTGTCAATATCTCTGGCGGAGGAATGCAACGCGCTGCCTCAGGGACTCCTTATCAACTCTGTGGTCAACATGGGAGCGTGTTGCAGAGCATTCATTGCTGTCCATCGTAATCATACACCATATTAAGAATGTTGTACCTTATGTCAGCTGCAATGGAACCATCATAAATCGCGGTGACTTCAGCGTAATTATTGCATTTGAATAAAAGTTTCACTTCTGTTTCTCTCATTGCGTGTGTCTTTCAGTTACCTTCTGTACTATACTGTAGCAGTTCTTCCTACTTATGGTACAAATTTCATCCAGTTATGTTAGGTCGGCATTACACTATCATATTTCTTTGACAAAGAAATTTGATCAAATATTCGTCATATTTCTTTGACAAAGATATTGACGTGGCGCTAAAAAGGGGTATTACACTGTCGTCATATTTTTCGTCAAACTTCAAGATGGCGGATAACAATTTGTTATTATTCGCTGCAGTTGCTAGTAACACAATTGCACTGTGTGTGTGTATTTTGAAGAAAAGTGGCGGAAAAAAAGGAAACATACTTGGATGAAGACATAGGCATTACGTCGAGATAACAGAAGCATTCAGCAAAATTTGATATGAGAGCTGCAAGTGGAGGACGTCAACTCTTATATATAAATTACTTACAAATGGATGAGAGTGTATTTTAGTATTTGCTCAGTAAAGTAGCTTCCCATCTTACGAAACAGGATACTCTCTTGAGAAATGTTATACCTGCAGAAGACAGGCAAACTGTAACACTGGGATTTCTTGATACAGGAGAGAGCTACTCTAGTTTACAACACAGCACTGGAATATCACATTGCGCATTAACCAAAATAATTCCAGAAACGAGTGAAGCGATTTATAAAGTACTGAAGGGGGATTATGTAAAGATAAATAAATGTTTAGTAAACTATATGAGCAATAAGAACTATTTTTATTTTTGAATAATTTAAGTAATGGGATTAGTGTTCCAAGAATTACAAAATTAATAAAAAGTACGAAACAGATGAAGCACTTTTTAACTTGTGGCTTCTCCCAGAGTTCAAAAATAGACAAAGTAGAATTGAAACCTAAGAAAGAATTTTTCATTTTAGATTCTGACCACATCCTCCATTCCAGCTTGCTCAAAAGCTGACTGGATGTTTCCACATGTAGAGTTGGAGGGCTGTAGCTGTGATTGTGAACATATGTCGAATGCAGCATATTCCACCCTCCCATAAACATACAATTAATAGCACTTACTGTGCCTCTTGCTCACTTCTCCATCCTAGTCGAAGCAAGTTTGAGTCGAAGGAACACACCAACTTTGAAGCCATGCTTACAAACACACTACAGAGACGTCAAAATAGCTGTAGCGGCGCCAGCGCTCCGAGCGGTTGTATTTCGCAGAAGACGAACGACTTCATGATAAAATCTAGGCGAGGCCCTAGATTTCACCATATTTATTTGTCGACAGGCGAGATTTGACGAAGTTCCCATTACACCATCAAATCTGCTGTGGCAGAACATAGTATTGACGAGAAGCACACCTTCGATTTCGAGGACACAAATAAAATATGGAGTACAGACGGATTTTGGGACTCAGTAATCAAAAGAGTCCATAGAAATACGGTTACACGACAACCTAATTAACCGCAACAGTGGCTACCATCTCAGCACAGCCTGGGAGCCTGCAATCAGGAAAATGAGAGAAGAACGTTCCGTTCCACCAAGGACCGTGGACGGAGCAGACAGAGACGGACACCGCGACTCGAACCCCCCCCCCCCCCCCCTCCCTCCACCACCACCACCGACCGATCCAGGCGCATCGGGCGATTCCGCAGGCGCGTGATTGGTCGGCCGCGGGAAGCGGAGAGCGGTCCAGCAGAGATATAAGCCGCTACCGACGATATCCCGACACTTCGCCTGAAGATGATGGAGATGCATTCCATCGAAACGTTGCTACGAGACGACGATGCTACTCGGCTGAGGACCCGTGAAGACTTGATATACGAAATTCACCGAGAAAGCCTGCACTCGCATATACCATCAAATTTCTTTGACATATCAACTTTGACAAAGAAATATGACAGCGTAATACCGGCCTTACTTGACAATGACACATATTACGAAAATTACTTTCGTCCTGCACACCAGTGTCTAAACCACAGAATTTTTATTACTCAAGATAAATTTCTGAAAGTTTAATTCCACTGTCACAGTTACAACAATGAACAAAATCGACCTTTAAGTTTTTTCACATTCCTTATAGTCCTTTTAAAACAGCTTTCACAGGCGTCTATTGTCTCACTCGTCACTCGTTCTGAACATGTCGTGTAGTCGACAGCATGAAACGTAATGAATTACCGCCGGGGCAAGATGAGTTAACGCGGCGGAATGAAGGCAGGCGGGCTTCCTTTATGGCTCGATTGGTGTATTCAGGGTCGGCGCGGCCCGTTATTACGGCGGAGCCGACTGTAACTGCGGCCAATAGCGACGGCAGGTGCGGCCGTAATTCACCGGCCGCGCCGTAGTTTATTGGTCATTGTTCACGCGCATTAGTCGCTATCGCCTGCGCTGCCCGTCCCGGCGGCTTGTCGTCGCGCCCATCAACCACCAAATTACCAGCAAATTAATGACGTTCAGAACGCGCCGCACTCGCTCCCGAACCTCATCGCTCCCGAACTAACACCGCCAGCACCAGCTGTAGTGTGCCAGTCGTCAAGTACAGAGAAAAGATAAGTAGCATCGTATTTTGGAATAGTGCTACAGTTGCAGTTAAGAAAACAGAATAATTTAATACAACCTTTGAAAAGTGATGCTACAGAAGACTGCTGAAGGTCAGCTTGATAGGATAAGAGCCCGCAGCTCGTGGTCGTGCGGTAGCGTTCTCGCTTCCCACGCCCGGGTTCCCGGGTTCGATTCCCGGCGGGGTTAGGGATTTTCTCTGCCTCGTGATGGCTGGGTGTTGTGTGATGTCCTTAGGTTAGTTAGGTTTAAGTAGTTCTAAGTTCTAGGGGACTGATGACCATAGATGTTAAGTCCCATAGTGCTCAGAGCCATTTGAACCATTTGATAGGATAAGAAATAAAAACACTGAACTGAGCTGGAGAGAGAAGCAGTTTATAACACAACTTGACTAAATGATAAGATGCCTTACTTGGACGCATACTGAGGCATCAAGAAATTATAAATTTGAAAATGGAGAGGCGGAAATTATAGAGGGAGACGGTCTTTAGAGGTGTTCATTTTTCACTCAGAAACGATGAATTTTGTGATGAATGGTTTTGAAGCAAATTGTAATGGTTATAAGTGCCGGTATTTCTCTAGGCGTATGAGGACGGTCTACTGCACAACTTTACATCAGTATTTACATCATTCGCAAATCAACAATTATAGCTATTAGCAGAAGTGTATTATGAGGTTTTTTAGCACCGCCAAGTACATTCTAACAGTACCACCACTTGCAAAATAGGTTAGAAATCAGATTAATAATGTTACTCACGCAGCATATGTTCGCTTTATCGGGCAACAACTAAGTTATTGACTCCGGATGGTATCGTCAGAATGGAAATAATGAAGTCACTGTAAAAAAGTCATTAATTTTGGCACTTATCTTGAATGGATTCCCACGTAGATTTCGTCGAAATTGTTATGGCTCATCTTGTTGATCCTAGGGTGATTCCACTTTAACTGCTGGAAGGTCCAGATGTGTATTGTAGCAATATTTGAAGACCTAAAAAATGCATTTTTCAGTAAATTCTTAATGATCAAACAACCCCAGATCAGAACAATAGTATGGCAGAAATAATTTTTGACTTGGTGTTCACGATCCACATTTTTATTAAACTTCTTGTAAATTCACATACACTTCTTCTTAATTGTCACATCATCAAGAAAAGAATTTGGATCAATCTTCATATATTTAATTTCCACTTCAACCAAACACAAGACTTGACTGTTCTTTTATAAAGCGAAATAACAACTTAACTTCTGCAAAGTGATACAAAGACTGCTCTGTGCGCATTCGCGCCCAAACGGTTACAAGTAAGTAGAAGATTATGACAGTCTCACAGAAATGAATACACACAAGAACCATATCACTGTAATATATCGATACATCGGAGTACCTATAAAACCAAATGTGAATATTGTCACAAAAATATGTCTGTTACTTCGCAGAAAAGTAGTACGATATTGCTGGTATCGATAACTGGGGTTGGAGTGCCGTAATGGTCACGTAAATAAAGAACCATTACAACATGTGGCAAGAGAAAGCCATTACTGCTTGCTTTCCGCTGGGCAGCAGGTAAAGTATTGAAATGAGGACGCCTGGCGCAAAAAGGTTAATCTATACTGGCAGGCGTAATCCACATAGCGGTGTAGTTACTGCTGCGCAGGAAACATCAGGTCATAAAATTTTTGACGTGTTTGTGAGAAATCTGTTCGACACAGGGAAAAACAGTCACCACGCTGTGTGTACATATTAAGGGTACCACATATAACAATGTCTGCCCTTATACCCCTTACACCCCGCTTAACTGAACTCGTATGGCACTGTTAGCTGTAGACAGCAAAATTAGCCGTCTACATTTCTCCCTGTACTCGGCTTGGCATCGTCCCTTCGTTGAGCGTGAATTTCTCGATGCAAATACAACTTCCTTTACACTAGACTGAGTCTGTGTTGTCAACGATGCTGCTACTGTACCGTAAGTGTGAAGTGCAATGTCAACACGCAGTTTCCCCCTAAGCAATAACAGAATAGCAGTTGCAGGGATTTACTGTTATCGCTTGACTTCACTGAAAGAGAGACTGCGGCGTTATGTGGGGTTCTCCTATCCTCCCGTCTCTTTCCTTATTCAGTGCTTTCCACATGTTGCTCTTCACGCCGAATCTGCGGAGAAACTCCTCATTGCTTCCGGAATGAGATTTTCACTCTGCAGCGGAGTGTGCGCTGATATGAAACTTCCTGGCAGAGTAAAACTGTGTGCCGGACCGAGACTCGAACTCGGGACCTTTGCCTTTCCCGGGCATGTGCTCTACCTGTCCTTATAACCTTTCCTCCAGGAGTGCTAGTTCTGCAAGGTTCGCAGGAGAGCTTCTGTGAAGTTTGGAAAGTAGAAGACGAGGTACTGGCGTAAGTAAAGCTGTGAGGAGGGGGCGTGTGTCGTGCTCGGGTAGCTCAGTTGGTAGAGCACTTGCCTGTGAATGGCAAAGGTCTCGGTCCGGCACACAGATTTAATCCTCATTGCTTATCTGTTCACCTAATTTTCAGAACACTTCTAAGGCGTTACATCTCAAACGTTTCGGGTCTCTTCTTCTTCGGTCGTCTCACAATCCATCATTTATTGCTTTACAATGTTATGTTCCAAACGGACATTCTCAGAAATTACTTCCTCAAATTACGCGCAGTGTTTGATAGGAGTAGACGTCCTTTGACCAAGAATACTCTGTTTGCCTGTGCTTGTCGGCTTTTTAGGTCTTTACCTCGTCAGTCGTGTGTTACTTCGCTTCCAAGGTAGCAATTCCTTCACTTTATTTAGTTCGTGTTCACTAATTTTGATATTACGTTTATCGGTAATTTCATTTCAACTAGCCCTCATTAACCTCAAACCATATTCTGTACTCATTGCACTGTTCATTCTATCCAACACATTCTGTAATTCTTTTTCATTCTCACGGAGGGCAGCAATGTTATCACGGAATCTTATTATGCATATCCTTGTACGCCGAGTTTTATCCCACTCTTGAACCTTTCTTTTATTTCAGTTATCCCTTCTTCGATATATAGGTTGAATAGCAGGGGAGAAATCCTGCATCCCTTCTTAAATCTTTTTAATTGGGACCCTTCGTTCTTACTCTCCCATTCCTATTGTTTCCAACTGGTTTTTGTAATATTATATTGTCCATTTTTTCCCCGGAGCTTACACATTTTTTTTTCTGGGAATTTCGAACATTGTGCACTATTTTACATTGTCTAACGTCTTTTCTAGGTCGAAGAGTCCTATGAACATGTCTTGACTTTTCTTAAGTCATTTTTCCATCATCATATGCTACTTCAGAACTGACTCTCTGATGTCTTTATCTTTCCGAAAGCCAAACTGATTGTCGTTTACCAGTAAAATTTTCGTGATACAAGTTTCTTTCCCCAACAGGATTCGAGCCAGTTACATCCAAATCAGAGAGTATTGAAGTCGAATGTATAAGTACTTAATGATAAATAATATTTTGCAAAACTGAAATTATTTTCTCAAATTTACTACTAAAATCAACGTATAATTAATTGTCTACGTTTATCAAGATGAAACTTTTTTGCTATATTATTGTGCAATGTAGCAAAATAATGCAACTAAATGAGTTTTTATTTCACCGAACTAAAGACTTCAAGGAGAAGAGTGAGAATTCGTAGTGGGAATTACTGAAGCATAACAACTGTGCATGACAAGATGAACGGCTGTGTTTAGATGGTATGCACTTTACGAAAAAAACTATTTAATCGTATGTATATTTGTAACAGAGAAATTTCAAAGGAAAAGTAAATTTAAAACGTTGTTAATGAGAATTTAGTTTTATACTGTAAGGTCCGCATCGAGGGCAAAAGGGACGAAACGTTAATAACGTTTGAAATGAAACCAACGACTATCTTCTTAAAATAAATATTGCACCATTTATACCACACACCTTAATTAATTTAGAAGCAATGGAGAATACAATGCAGGATTTGAATCCTGTTCCTTTACATGTTAGCGTATTGCCTTAATAAATACGGCGCTTTAATCGTTAACACATGTGATGACACGTTCTATGGAATATGAGGAAGAAATTCACAATCAGCAAACCGCAAGGTTATGAAAACAAAAGACTCGTAAACAAATGCGCTTTCTAAAATCAACGTCCTCTCTACAGAATGAGACTCGCGGAAATTCTTGCACTGAAACCTCTCGACACTAAAAATGTATAGTGAACTGCTGCTTGACAGTTCCAAATCGCAGTATGGCAAAAAAATTGTAATGTAGCAGTACTTTGTATATAATGTACACTTGCTATAGTGAAGTTGGAACACGAGATAGAACAATTCAATTAGTCACCCCAAGGAAGAGCTTCCGATCCATAGACACCCTGTAGGTTTCATATCTTATGGAATATCATAATCATAATATTCATATAGATCATAATCATAATATTCTCGATCTTCACTTACTTAAATACAGTCTTGAACAGTATTCTTTCTGACTACCGTCACCTAATTACAAGGGAAGAATTACGTGGCCACAACTGCAAAATTAAAAGAGCCTGTACCTTATGTGAGTACTTTATTCATATCGCGAAAAGTGTTAAATTCATTGCATATCATAACTGGGATTTCCATTAAAAGCTGCTGTAAATATTTTGACTTTGTGAAAAATACCTACAGCGTTATCTAATACTCGTCCATAATTTTACTCTCGCAACAGCAATCCATGTTCAGTTAATATTTTTATTATGCATGAAATTTATGGTATGAAGCTATGTAAGCTGCTTATTACGAGCGCACCAAACACATAAATTTCAGTGCGAAATCAGTGGTAGTCAATCCGATCCCGACCACCCTCTAGTAGCCGTTCCAACTGCAAAATTAAAAGAGCCTGTACCTTATGTGAGTACTTTATTCATATCGCGAAAAGTGTTAAATTCATTGCATATCATAACTGGGATTTCCATTAAAAGCTGCTGTAAATATTTTGACTTTGTGAAAAATACCTACAGCGTTATCTAATACTCGTCCATAATTTTACTCTCGCAACAGCAATCCATGTTCAGTTAATATTTTTATTATGCATGAAATTTATGGTATGAAGCTATGTAAGCTGCTTATTACGAGCGCACCAAACACATAAATTTCAGTGCGAAATCAGTGGTAGTCAATCCGATCCCGACCGCCCTCTAGTGGGCGTTTCAGCTTTCATGCTGGATGGCAGACGCTAGAGATTTTAGAAACATCTTCAGCCTGTTTTATAAAATTTTGACATATAGTGCTTGGTAAGTAATTATTATTACATGGTTTAACTTACTGTAATTCTGCTTTATAAGTTTTGTGAAGTAAAGGTACTTCCAAACTTAATAAATAACCACTACTGTGGAAACAGTGGACGGTTAGAAAATTTTACTACTAACAGAGACACAAAAGTGGGAGGCAGGTAGAGAAGGTTGACTGCCCCTCGTGTAAATGAAGGAATATATTCTCTAACTTTGCAGGGCCTTTTATGGCAAAAACTTCTCATTTTAATGAGTAAAAGAAACGCATTGGAACGGGAACAGAAGTACAGGGTGGCGCAGGGGAACGGGAAATTTTGAACGTTACAGTTGGCAGCGCTGTAGCACCGGCAGATGTTCGAAACTTTGCACAATTGATGTGAACGCATTGCCATTTAGTAATCATGGAGAACTGGACTGGTACGGAACGTGCAGTAGCTGTGAGAGCGTTTTACAAAAATGGTGATAGTTCGACTGCCGCGCAGAGAACATTTCGACAGCATTACCAGCTTGGACGTCATGGGCGTGTCCCATCTGCGCATGCGATTACAACGTGGGTGCGTAATTATGAAGAAACAGGATCTGCCTTGAAAAAGAAACCTCCAGGTGGCATTCCAACGGTACGTACCCCGGAGAACATTGCAGCTGCTAGAGCTGCAATCGAGAGAAGTCCTCGCCGCTCCGTTCGACAGCTTGCATCTTCGCTAGGGATTAAGCGACGAAGCTTACAAAGAATACTGCACGAATTAGACTTCCATCCCTATAAGTTGCAGATTGTGCAACACTTACATGAACGAGACCCAGCGTCACGTATGGAGTTAGTAGATAGATATTGACTAAAATCAACGAGGACGCGAATTTCCTTGGTAACTTATGGATATCAGACGAAGCCCATTTCCACCTGAACGGATTCGTGAACAAACAGAATTTTCGTTATTGGGCACAGGACAATCCTTGTAAGTTTCACGAGCGACCACTACATAGCGTTAAGGTCACAATATTGTGTGCTGTATCATGTCATGGTGTTATCGGCCCTTTTTTTTTTTTTTTAATGTGAGGATGGTAGTGCAGTGACAGTAACATCCGCTCGATATGTTGAAATGCTTCAAACATTCTTTACACCGAGACTGTACGAGCTTAATCTTAACGTCGAAAACATGTGGTTTCAGCAGGACGGAGCCACGTCACACACTGCTCGACAATCGATGGCAGCAGTTCGTGAATTGTTTGGAAGACGCATTATTTCACGTAACGGTGACATTGCATGGCCTGCGAGATCCCCTGATCTTAGTGTGTGCGACTTCTTCCTGTGGGGATATCTTAAAGGCAAGGTGTATGTACCGTACAAGTCCTGCAACAATCCATGAACTGAAGGAGAACATTGAAAACGAAATCACTGCCATTCCCCAAGATTTACTACACCGCGCATTCCAGAGTTTTCATAACAGGCTGTTAAGAGTGTGAACGCCGAATGGTAGCACATCTTTCCGATGTCATCTTTAAAAAGTAAAGAGACACGTTTGGACATTTTGATTGTAAAGACATACTGAATAATGAGATACTGAATAATTCAATTTCGTTAATAAATTACTAGTTTTATGAATTTATTTATGGAAATGACGTTATTTCGAAATTTCCCGTTTCCCTGCGCCACCCTGTATTTATATTATGAGGCTGAAGTCTGTTTGCAACTCTAGTGAAATGGACGTCAGCATAGAATCAGACTATAATCAGACGTTAGGTAAAAGTACTGCAAATTATAAAATGATATCCAGCCTGGTTACATTTTTTAGCAGGTTCAATTTATTTACAAATTTTATTAACGCAATGGACAATAATAAAACACTTTTGGTCAGATTATATTAAACTTTAGATCTAGGTTGCAAGTACAAACAAAATTTAAACCGAATAAGAAAGCAACCGTTCAACCAAAGCAGCACAGGGGTCCACTTTACATATGTGCAAGAGAAAGCTCCTTCCCGTGTTCACAATTCCCGTCTTTTACTGTAAGGACGTTTGTTTGCTTGCATGGCATCTCAGAAAGGTCAAATGTGTTCTGGCAACGAAATAAGGCAACTTCTCTGCAAGTCAAATAACTACCGGTCTCCACAACTCGAGGCAGATTTACGCAAAAAACATAAAGATAGCGTCGCTCTTCACGGGCAAGGGCAGTGCAGCACGCACAGAGTGTGAGTTCTGAAATTTAACACACCTTGTCAGACAGCTTCGAATAACAGAAAAAAATTATTTTACATCCATTAATAAGAAAAGAGCAGAAAGTATGTAAAAATTGTGTTACGGTTTGATTTTCCAAAGTGACCTAACAAAAATCGCGTAGTGTTATCTTGAAGGGCTAACAACTTTCTCAAAAATCGGCCGCAATCAAGAAACACCTTTACTGAATCGATTTGTGCTAATATGATTTGACGTGAATGTTTGATATCCTCAATTAAATATATATATAGGAAGTAAATGATAAATATGTTCATGGCTTTTCATTCTCTACGCAGATCGAAATACGGTACGAACCATGGTCGAATATACCATGTTCCGAATTGTAATCTCTGACGACATGACACGCGGGAAACAATTCAGCTGTCCAACAAATTGCATTGCAGTCTCTTTGAATGCGGTAGGAGAACGTTTACAGTCGCTGTATTGATTTACTGGCTGTTAGAGTTAATTCCCACAACGATGTTTTCGTCGGTCATAAATTGTACTTTCTGTCAACGGTAAAGGGATTTCTCGCTGTTGTTCGTGTGACATGAGTGTTAAAAAATTCAGCAGCGGTTTCAAGTTTGCAGCAACATTTGTGCTACTGTTTATTTCGTTAAATTTTATTGGCAGCATTTAACTCTCTGCCAAGAGATTAGATCTGCACCTACATCTACATAGTTACTATGCAATTCACAATTAAGTGCCTAGCAGACAGTTATCGAACCACCTTCAAGCCGCTTCTCTACCTTTCCACACACGAACAGCGTTCTGAAAAAATTAACGCTCACCTCTTACCGTGGTCAAAAGGCGATATATCAGTTATGTTCTTCAGTTAGGGAACTTCAGCTACTGAATGAATAACCGGAGTTTACGTTCCGTCATCGACTAGATCATTGGAGACGGAACACAACTCGCGTGAGGAAATGAAATCGGCCCCTTCCTTTGGGTTGGGGCCGGGCTCTGTGGCCGAGAGGTTCTAAGCGCCTCAGTCCGGATCAGCGCTGCTGCTATGGTCGCAGGTGCGTATCCTGCCTCGGGCATGGATGTGTGTGATGTCCTTAGTTTAGTTAGGTTTAAGTAGTTCTAAGTCTAGGGCACTGATGACCTCAGATGTTAACTCCCATAGTGCTTAGAGCCATTTGAACCATTTTTTGGGTTGGAACCACCACGGCATTACCCTTAAGTGGTTCAGAGTATCCACGGAAAACCTGAATTTGAATGACCGCTCCGATTGCGAGTAGCGTCTCTCAACAACTGCGTCGCCTCGCTCGCACACTCAGCTGGTGTTTATCGGTCGGAAAGGCGACAGAAACGCGATGCAGCGTGTCATCTGTACCAAGGGCAGCTACGTTAACTGATAGAGAAAATCTTATGACCAAGCGAGGATTAGTCGTAGACATTTAGATTCGTAGTCTGAGAAACGTGCGCACACAAAGCGAGACTATAATGGATAGAAAGGCGAAATAAAAGCTACCAGTATCGCTACAGAACTATAAAACTCGGACAAGAAACAGATCGTTGACGTAAAAATTTGAGGAAAGCAGCCAAGCGAAATGCACTGGTGGAAAATGAAAAAAGAACACCTTGACGCAAGTGACTTAGGTATGGCATGCTTGCAGAGGACACTACGAGACGGCAAAGCCGCGACAACGTGGATGCGAACCATTTGTGCAACTGACGTAATCTGAGCGAGGGCGTATAGTGGTTCTGCTGGAGGCTGGGCAATCATGCCGCAGAACCCCGCTACACGTGGGACGAAAAGTCTCCACAGTGCATCGATGTTGTCGCCAGTGGTCGACAGAAAGCGCAGATGCGAGTCAGGCTGGATCTGGACAGCAGCGGATCAAAGAGGCACATAGAGATCGTCGCGTCTTACGAAGTGTCGTATCTTACCCCAACGGGAATTCACAACAAATTAGTGACACTGTTGCCCCAGGGATGTCGGCGAGGACGAGTCTTACAACCATCTCCGTGAGGCGTGGCTACGATCCTCCGTACCGTCTTCCGCACACGCTCCAAGATCGCGCAGCCCGCCTCCAGTGGTCTCGTGATAAGCGGTTATGGAAGGACGAATGGAGACTTGTTGTCTTCAGTGATGAGAATCGCTTCTGCCGTGGTACCAATGACAGTCGTGTGGGTGTGTGGCGCCGTGCACGTAAGCGAGAACATCTGGAGTATTTACGACAGACGCACATAGGGTCAACACCTGGCATCACGCTGTGGGAAACCATATCTTACAATGGCCGTTCTCCTCTAGTGATCGTAGAGGGAACATTGAACAGTGCATTGTACATCCAAAACATCATTCAACCCGCCGTGTTACCGTTCGTGCACCAACAAAGTGGTATGGTTTTTCAACATGACAATCATGTCCACAGGTAGCACGTGCCACCAAACGTGCCCTCCAAGGTGTACGTCAACTACCCTGGTCAGCGTGATCCCCATATCTGTTCTCCATTGAGCATGTATGGTACTGGGTATAACGTCATGACCTGCAAGACCGGGAGGAAATCTGTCCCAATTCTGGCACCAGGAGGAAATTGCAGGCCATTCCGAAAGACTACATTCGTCAACTCTACGATCGTGTCCAAGGGAGAAATGCAGCCTCCATCGCGGCACGAGGAGGGTATACAGGGTACTAGCACTCACATTTCGTACGCCTTGTCGACTGTCCTCGAATGTTTATGGCTCTTGCGGCGTTGTTGTATACGTCCCCAAGAGTGTGCCTATAAAATTTCCCCCTGTTGGCTCTAGAATTTCATGGTGTTCCTTTTTCATTTTACAGTAGTTTAATTGCCTGCCCACATGAGGAACACCGCGCAGTATTTTGATACGGAGCTGATAGTCCACTTGGGACAGAAACCTTTTAATTTCTGCTTTATTCTGTTCTCCAGAAAAAAAGAAGAACGTACTAAAGACTAAGAAGCATGGAAATGAGGATACCTCACTGCAAATAATGGTTGAATACATCTTATAGTTCCTAGGCTACGCTTCGCTTCGTTTGACTATTCGTATTCTTTAGAGAAGAAACCGTAACAATAGTCGATTGTATCGCGAACAAAAGAAGACTAACATCAAGTACAGTATCTCTTTATTTCCTGGTACAACGTGGTAGTGAAACACACAAGTAATATTAAAATAAATAAAGCTACTGATGAGTAGTCCTTTAGTTAGAACGAAGTGCTAAGAATCTCCGGGTCGTTCATGAAAAAGATAGCGAAGTGGAATGTCCGCAGCTTATTTCAAAGTGTAAATGCAACCAGAAAGATGGAAAAACTCAAATTTGTCAGCCTTGGAATCAGTGAGATGAGCTGGCCTAATTCGTAAAAATGTAACGTTCATAGTCTTCTTCTTCTTCTTCTTCTTCTTCTATTCTTCTTCATTTCATGTATTAAGCAAATTGCTGTTATGGTACTCATCTACTGCATGGTCTTCCCACATTTGTTCTTCCAGTGCATTTGTAATTTAGAGCCTTCACCGGGAACTATCCCCGTCCATAAGGTCTATGTGTTTCTTCCATTTTCTCTTACTTTCTTTCGCTTTCTCGTTTAGGTTATACATTCCTAAATCTTTCCTTTTCGATCTGCTCTTGCACATACTTCCACTATTATTAGAAATCTCATTTCTTGAGCTTGTAATTTACTTTTTTGGCGTCTTGTTGTTCCCCATGCTTCACTTCCGCAAGTAAGGGTTGGTACTTTGTACAACTTTAGCTGTATTTCTTTCCTGGCTTTACTCTGCAAACTTTTCACGATTCTTCCACATATGGAAGTAAATTTGTTTACTTTCTTGTTAATATCTTGGTTATATTTGTAAAAGATGTCTCATCCTACGCTGATGACAGTCTTTTCATTCCTTTCATAGCCACAATGAATATCAAAATGGAAAGATGTCGCCAAATGCAACGAAGCATTCGATTTGGGATCCCTAAATTCCAACATCCAGTACTAAGCAACGAAGTACAGGCAGTGCTGTGTAAAAAAACTACGTAACAACCAGTGAAACACCGACAAATAATGTTGAAAACACCTTAACCAAGTCAAATCTATTGTGAATGAAGTGAGCCAAGAAAAACTGAAGACACAAAGAGTAACAAACGAAAGCCTTTGATGATAGATGAAATTCTGCAACCGATCTGTCGCAGAAGATCCTGCAAGAACAAAGACACTTCAATGTAAAGAGAACTGCGGAAATGACTGCGGATCGAAATACGTATTGCAAAAGCACAACGTCTTACAAATGTCTGTAGCGAAATGGAAGAAGTGAACTCAAATAACGAATCTTTCACCATGTGTAAAAATGTAAGATACGCATTAGGGGTTCACAACAGCAGAGGAGGTTGGCTCCTCATATACAAAGACGGCAACATCCTACTTAGTACTGAAGAGAAACTGCATGAGGGGAAGGAATGCACTGCCAATCAATTCAGGGACACAGCACCGTCTGTACTTCGTTGCTTAGTACTGGATGTCAGAGTTTACGGATCTCAGTTCGAATGCTTCGTTGCATTTGGTGACATCTTCCCATTTTCATTTTCATTGTGGCTATGAAAAGAATGAAAAGACTGATCAATCAATATCGGCACCAGTGTGTGTCGTTACACTTCTTATGATACATGTGAATAATTTATTGACGAGGATGTAATCAGTTTGTTGCTTGACGTTTTTGACGATGGTTTAGGCTCATATGACCTGATGAGGAAGAGGCAACTGAAAATAAGTGTTGCTACACTGACATCGCCGGAGCAATCAATCACTCTCATTATTGCCAATTTCTAAATCAAAATTACCTACTATAACAGCGCACCTTTCATATCCTACCTTCGCACTGAAATCGAGCATCACGATGTCTGGGAGAGCGATGGCATGAATATCACGAGAGCAGAAGTGAAGCATGCCATAACAATATGAAACAATGCTTCTGACAAAATGCACATTGAAGTACTGAAGCTCTTCAAAGACGAACAATCTCTTCCCTTGCTGGTTAGTTTGTCCAACTGTATCGAAGTAGAATCATACAACAAAACAGGCTGAATCGACGTTGGTTTAAACCAATGCAGAGTGCTGCAGCGATTAAACAATGAATAGTTTAATGAGCCATGCCCTCAAGTTATACCTTTAAAAACTGAATTTGAAAATAATCGGTAAATGTTAGGAGAGCATTGGAGACTGTCGTTTTGGATTCAGGAATTGTTTCGGGACTCGGGAGACGTTACTCAGTCTTGAGATATTGATCCAGTGATGTCGTTATGTTTGTGCTTGTTTTATCGATTATGAAAAAGCCTTTGACACTGTTCAGCATGACAAACTGATGCATAGCTTAGGTGGAGTTGGATGCTTGTCACTGCCGACAGATTGGAAATCTGAACTCTTTGCGGTGTGGGGGAGTAGCCATGTATGTGAAAAACGGCATCCCATTTGAGTCAATTGATGTTTCAAAGTACTGCACTGAAAAGGTGTTTGAATGTTGTGCAGGTGGGGTTCAATTTAACGGAGCTAAACTTCTAACTGTTGTTATTTATAGATCCCCAGACTCCGATTTCACAACATTTTTGCTAAAGCTAGAGGAGGTTCTTGGTTCACTTTATAGGAAATACAAAAAGTTAGTTATATGTGGTGACTTCAATATTAATTGTATAAGTGATTGTGCAAGGAGAGAATGCTGGTAGACCTCCTTAATTCATATAATCTTATGCAAACCGTATTCTTTCCAACGAGAGTGCAAGGGAACAGTAGAACAACCACAGACAACATTTTTGTTCATTACTCATTACTAGAAGGGCATTCTGTTAGCAAAAAGGTGAATGGCCTTTCAGATCATGATGGACAAATTTTAACTCTAAAAGATTTTTGTGCTGCAACACGTGTTAAATATAGTCATCAGCTCTTTAGGAAAGCTGATCCAGTTGCTGAAGAGACCTTTGTAAACCTTATCAAGGAACAAGAGTGGCAAGATGTTTATAGCGCTGATACAATAGACGATAAATATAACGCTTTTCTCAAGACTTTTCTCGTGCTCTTTGAAAGTTGATTTCCGTTAGAACGTTCAAAACAGGGTACTAGCACAAACAGGCAGCCTGGGTGACTGACTAGAGGGATAAGAATATCTTGTAGAACAAAGTGGCAATTATGTAAAAACATTAGAAACAGTCAAAATCTAAATGCAGCAGCCCATTACAAACAGTATTGTAAGGTGCTTAAAAATGTTATTAGGAAGGCAAAAAGTATGTGGTATGCAGGTAGAATAGCTAAGTCTCAGGATAAAATCAAAGTCACATGGTCAGTCGCAAAGGAAGTGGCTGGTCTGCAGAGACAGGTCGAGGATATAGAATCAGTGCGTAGTGGGAATGTCCGTGTTACTGATAAGTTGCATATATGTACAGGATTTAATAATCACTTTCTGAATATAGCAGGTGAACTAAATAGAAACCTAGTCCCAACAGGAAATCATATAGCGCTCATAGAAAAAAGTGTTCTGAGACTGTTACCTGAAATTCTCCTCCATGATACTGACAAGAGGGAGATTGAGTTAATAATTAAATCACTAAAGACCAAGAACTCTTATGGATATGCAGGGTATCTAGCAGAATACTGAAGTATTGTTCTCTGTATGTTAGTCCAGTACTTAGCCATATCTGTAACTTTTCCTTTAGGGCTGGTCGGTTTCCTGACCGATTAAAGTACTCGGTAGTGAAGCCACTTTATAAAAAGGGAGACATTGATAATGTTGACAATTTTAGACCTATTTCTATGCCATCGGTGTTTGCTAAAGTTATTGAGAAGGTTGTATAAAGCGTTTTTGTACTTATTTGCTGCGCTTAGCTTTTAAATAGTTTTTCTGGGAAAACCTAGCGTAGTTTTCGCGTCTCGTATTTCAGTGAGTGTTTCTTGATTATCAGAGTAGCTCATCAGAAGATTATCTTGGGAATTTGTCACCGTATAGAGTAGGGTAAACGTAGTCATGTGTAGGGACTGTGGTTGTTGTGAGCGGACGCAAGGAGAATTGGCCACTCTTCGAGGGCAGGTGGAGGCTTTGTCTGTTAGGCTCATCGAGCTCGAGGCGCAGGCGTCGGCTCGTAGTGGCGTTGGGGCAACTGTGGTGAGACCTGTGCCTACTTCGGTGGCCTTGGAATCACATGGAACCCCTGATGTCGCTGCGTCTTCCGGCAGTGAGCATCTTACCGGTCAGCCATCACTCCAGGGTGAATGGCGGACAGTGGTGGGCTCGCGCGTGCCTGGCCGAAAGGCGAAGGTGGGATCTGGCCGCGTGGCAGCTGCCTTACCCCTTTCCAACAGGTACGGGGTGCTTCCTAGTGGTGATGACATCGTTTCCGAGCCACCACAGGATGCCCCGCCTGTTGGGCCAGTGGCCGATTCTCCGGCAAGGTCCCGACAGTCACAGAGGGCGGGCCTATTAGTTATAGGGAGCTCCAACGTTAGGCGGGTTATGGAGCCCCTCAGGAAAATAGCGGGTAGGTCGGGGAAGAATGCCAGTGTGCACTCGGTGTGCTAGCCGGGGGGTCTCGTTCGTAATGTGGAGGAGGCCCTTCCGGCAGCTATTGAACGCACTGGGTGTGACCGGCTGCAGATAGTAGCACATGTCGGAACGAATGACGCCTGCCGCTTGGGTTCTGAGGCCATCCTTGGTTCCTTCCGGCGGCTGGCTGATTTGGTGAAGACAACCAGCATCGCACGCGGAGTGCAAGCTGAGCTTAATATCTGCAGCATAGTGCCCAGAGTCGATCGCGGTCCTCTGGTTTGGAGCCGTGTGGAGGGTCTGAACCAGAGGCTCAGACGACTCTGCGACTATAATGGTTGCAAATTCATCGACCTCCGTTATTGGGTGGAGAACTGTAGGGCCCCCCTAGACAGGTCAGGCGTGCACTACACACCGGAAGCAGCTACTAGGGTAGCAGAGTACGTGTGGCGTGCACACGGGGGTTTTTTAGGTTAGAGGGACCCCCCCTTGGGCGAAACGATAAAATACGTGACGGCTTACCAGAGAGGACATTATCATCGTTGATAAAGAACGTCCGTCCTCAGAGACCAAAAACAGGAAAAATTAACGTAATATTGGTAAACTGCAGGAGTATCCAGGGCAAGGTTCCTGAATTAGTATCTCTTATTGAAGGAAATAGTGCGCATATAGTATTAGGAACGGAAAGTTGGTTAAAACCGGAAGTGAACAGTAACGAAATCCTAGACACAGAATGGAATATATACCGCAAGGATAGGATAAACGCCAATGGTGGAGGAGTATTTATAGCAGTAAAGAATTCAATAATATCCAGTGAAGTTATTAGCGAATGCGAATGTGAAATAATCTGGGTTAAGTTAAGTATCAAAGGTGGGTCAGATATGATAGTCGGATGCTTCTATAGACCACCTGCATCAGCAACCGTAGTAGTTGAGCGCCTCAGAGAGAACCTGCAGAACGTCGTGAAGAAGTTTCGTGATCATACTATTGTAATAGGGGGAGACTTCAATCTACCAGGTATAGAATGGGATAGTCACACAATCAGAACTGGAGCCAGGGACAGAGACTCTTGTGACATTATCCTGACTGCCTTGTCCGAGAATTACTTCGAGCAGATAGTTAGAGAACCAACTCGTGAAGCTAACGTTTTAGACCTCATAGCAACAAATAGATCGGAACTTTTCGACTCCGTGAATGTAGAAGAGGGTATCAGTGATCATAAGTCAGTGGTTGCATCAATGACTACAAGTGTAATAAGAAATGCCAAGAAAGGAAGGAAAATATATTTGCTTAACAAGAGTGATAGGGCACAAATCGCAGAATATCTGAGTGACCACCATCAAACGTTCATTTCTGAGGAAGAGGATGTGGAACAAAAATGGAAAAAATTCAGAAACATCGTCCAGTACGCCTTAGATAAGTTCGTACCGACTAAGGTCCAAAGCGAGGGGAAAGATCCACCGTGGTATAACAATCATGTACGAAAGGTACTACGGAAACAAAGAAAGCTTCATCATAGGTTTAAGAGTAGTCGAATCATAGCTGATAAGGAAAAGCTGAACGAAGCGAAAAAGAGCGTAAAGAGAGCAATGAGAGAAGCATTCAACGAATTCGAACATAAAACATTGGCAAACAATCTAAACAAGAACCCTAAAAAGTTTTGGTCATATGTAAAATCGGTAAGCGGATCTAAATCCCCTATTCAGTCACTCGTTGACCACGATGGCACCGAAACAGAGGACGACCGAAGAAAGGCAGAAATACTGAATTCAGTGTTCCGAAACTGTTTCACTGCGGAAAATCGTAACACGGTCCCTGACTTCAGCCGTCGCACGGACGCCAAAATGGAAAATATTGAAATAAACGATATCGGAATTGAAAAACAATTGCTATCACTTAGTAGCGGAAAAGCATCCGGACCAGACGAGATACCCTTAAGATTCTACAGTGATTATGCTAAAGAACTTGCCCCCTTTCTATCAGCAATTTATCGTAGATCGCTGGAAGAACGTAAAGTACCTAGCGACTGGAAGAAAGCGCAGGTCGTTCCCATTTTCAAGAAGGGTCATAAATCAGATGCGAATAATTATAGGCCTATTTCGCTTACGTCAATCTGTTGTAGAATAATGGAACATGTTTTGTGTTCTCGTATTATGACGTTCTTAGATAATACAAATCTCCTTCATCATAACCAACATGGATTCCGCAAACAGAGATCATGTGAAACTCAGCTCGCCCTATTTGCCCAAGAAATTCACAGTGCCGTAGACACTGGCGAGCAGATTGATGCCGTATTCCTGGACTTCAGGAAGGCATTTGATACGGTTCCGCACTTACGTTTAGTGAAAAAAATACGAGCTTACGGAATATCGGACCAGGTTTGTGATTGGATTCAGGATTTCCTAGAAGAAAGAACACAACATGTCATTCTTAACGGTTCAAAATCTGCAGATGTAGAGGTAATTTCGGGAGTACCGCAGGGAAGCGTGATAGGACCTTTATTGTTTACAATATACATAAATGACTTAGTTGACAACATCGGTAGCTCCGTGAGGCTATTTGCAGATGACACGGTTGTCTACAAGAAAGTAGCAACATCAGAAGACTCGTACGTACTCCAGGAGGACCTGCAGAGGATTAATGCATGGTGCGACAGCTGGCAGCTTTCCAAAAAGGTAGATAAATGTAATATAATGCGCATACATAGGGGCAGAAATCCATTCCAGTACGATTATGCCATAGGTGGTAAATCATTGGAAGCGGTAACGACCGTAAAATACTTAGGAGTTACTATCCGGAGCGATCTGAAGTGGAATGATCACATAAAACAAATAGTGGGAAAAGCAGGCGCCAGGTTGAGATTCATAGGAAGAATTCTAAGAAAATGTGACTCATCGACGAAAGAAGTAGCTTACAAAACGCTTGTTCGTCCGATTCTTGAGTATTGCTCATCAGTATGGGACCCTTACCAGGTTGGATTAATAGAAGAGATAGACATGATCCAGCGAAAAGCAGCGCGATTCGTCATGGGGACATTTAGTCAGCGCGAGAGCGTTACGGAGATGCTGAACAAGCTCCAGTGGCGGACACTTCAAGAAAGGCGTTACGCAATACGGAGAGGTTTATTATCGAAATTACGAGAGAGCACATTCCGGGAAGAGATGGGCAACATATTATTACCGCCCACATATATTTCGCGTAATGATCACAACGGAAAGATCCGAGAAATTAGAGCAAATACGGAGACTTACAAGCAGTCGTTCTTCCCACGCACAATTCGTGAATGGAACAGGGAAGGGGGGATCAGATAGTGGTACAATAAGTACCCTCCGCCACACACCGTAAGGTGGTTCGCGGAGTATAGATGTAGATGTAGATGTAGATGTATATACAAGGTTACTGGAGCATTTAAATTCACATAATTTGCTGTCAAATGTTCAGTTTGGTTTTAGAAATGGTTTAACAACTGAAAATGCTATATTCTCTTTTCTCTGTGAGGTTTTGGACGGATTAAATACAAGGTTGCGAACGCTAGGTGCTTTCTTTGATTTAACGAAGGCTTTTGACTGTGTTGATCGCAAAACATTACTGCAGAAGTTGGACCATTATGGAGTAAGGGGAGTAGCTTACAATTGGTTCGCCTCTTACTTTAAGAACCGAAAGCAGAAGGTAATTCTCCGCAATATTGAGAGTGGTAGTGATGTTCAGTCCCAATGGGGCACTGTTAAGTGGGGCGTTCCCCAAGGGTCTGTTCTGGGGCCACTGCTGTTTCTTATTTATATAAATGATATGCCTTCAAGTATTACAGGTGATTCAAAAATATTTCTGTTTGTTGATGACACCAGCTTGACAGTGAAGGATCGTGTGTGTAATATTGAAACAGTATCAAATAATGTAGTTCATGAAATAAATTTGTGGCTTGTTGAAAATAATTTGATGCTAAATCACAGTAAGACTCAGTTTTTACAGTTTCTAACTCACAATTCAACAAGAACCGATATTTTGATCAAACAGAATGGGCATATTATAAGCGAGACGGAACAGTTCAAGTTCCTAGGCGTTCGGATAGATAGTAAGCTGTTGTGGAAAGCCCATGTCTAGGATCTTGTTCAGAAACTAAATGCTGCTTTATTTACCATTAGAACAGTATCTGGAATAAGTGACACTTCAACACGAAAAGTAGTCTACTTCGCATATTTTCATACGCTTATGTCGTATGGTATCATTTTTTGCGGTAATTCTTCTTATTCAAAAAGGGTATTTTTGGCTCAAAAACGGGATGTTCGAGCTACATGTGGTGCAAGTTCGAGAACCTCTTGTCGATCCCTATTCAATAGTCTGGGAATTCTGACATTGCCCTCACAGTATGTATTTTCTTTAATGTCGTTTGTTGTTAGCAATATTAGCCTATTCCCAAGAGTTAGCAGCTTTCGCTCAATTAATACTAGGCAGAAATCCAATCTGGATGTGGAATCCACTTCCTTGACTCTTGTGCAGAAAGGAGTGCAGTATTCTGCTGCATCCATTTTCAACAAGCTACCACAAGAACTGAAAAATCTTAGCAGTAGCCCAAACTCTTTCAAGTCTAAATTGAAGAGTTTCCTCATGGCTCACTCCTTCTATTCTGTCGAGGAGCTCCTGGAAGAGCTAAAAAAATTAAGCAAATTCCAGTGTTTCATTGATGATTTTCCTTATTTAAACTTACGACTTGTCACCTGAATATGTTTTTTTATGTTTTATTTTATCTGTTTCTAATATCGTGTTATAATTTCATGTATTGACTCGTTCCATGACCATGGAGACTTCTCCTTAATTTGGTCCCACGGAACAATAAATAAATAAATAAATAAACCAAAGTGCTGATGTTAGTGTGTCAATGGTCAGCTGCCAGAATAAATATCGATTATGAAATTTCGACACAGTTGCATTATATCCCCATAACCCATGAGCATCTGCTCTGAATAGAGTTTCCGACATACTTTTGATGACAAGTATGGAGTTACCATCAGTAACATCAGATATGGTGATGACGGTGTGGTACTTATTACCAGAGTGGAAGATGTGCAAGAAGTACTAAACACTGTTATCGAAGAGACAAATACCACGCAGTTACGTTTAAACAATAAAAAGACAAAATGAATGTTTGTCAGCAACAACAGAGATAAATGAAAGGCACTTTTGCACCCGGTACTCATTGGATCGAAAGGGTTTCATCATATAAATTTTGGGTGTATCAAATCAACGGTAAATGGGGCTTCTTTCAAGAGATTCGCTGCGGAAATGATCAGGCCAGAAGTTCTTTCTAGAAAATGAAGAAAGTTCTGACTGGTCATTATGTGGGCATTGCTCTTCGTACTCTAGCACTTTACGGAATTGAGTCTCGGACACTTACCGGAATGTTATAAGAAATTGGAGGCATCTGAAATGTGGGAATATCCAAGTATGTTAAGATATTGAGGATACCACGGACAAATGAAGTCACACGTGTTTGCAGTATGGAAGGGTATGAACAAAGATTTACAAATTATCAATACAATCAAGAAAAGAAAATTCGAATATTTGGTCGTAACAAGTGCAACAATAAATATAACTTTTTATAACCAATAATTCAACAAAAGTTTGATGGCAGACGTGGTCCAGAACTTTGGAAATTATCCTGGCTAAAGATCTTAAGCCAGTGGTTTCGGCTGATCACAAATCACGGCTCAGAAAAGTCATGGACAAACAACAGATGATGCTATCGACCACCTCTGTTCCTAGAGTTCGAGGCACTTAAAGAAGAAGAGGAACTGTAATATATGATTGCGAAGGCCACAGACAAAAGCAATAAGAATAATAATTCGTCTACAGTTCCTTTCATTTGGCACCCTATTTCCAACGACGGAGACAGTGAATAGAAATAGATAGTTTTGTTTCAACGTTCAAAGAGATAAGATACTTTCACCTCCTGGTTTGCCATTAACGGTAATTTATGAATGGAAACTATAATCTGACATTGCATAAATGCTCATTAATTTGATAGCATGTGTGGATATTAGTATTTAGAGATAATTATTAATATTCAATTGAATGCCTGAATGAACTTACAGAGCTAGGGGTAGGATATGGCACCTACCGCCCGTCCCCCTCTAAAACAATCTTCGCAAACTGAAATAGCACCCAACCCTGTATAACACACAGACATATCATTTCGGTACCCATTTGAAGAAAGGCAAGACCTTCAGTGGAAATTAGTTAGAAGCAAATGCACGCAGAGTACTGATATCTCGAAACTATTTCGCCATTCACCGTGAAACTAACATGAGTTATGGTGCTCCTTACATTTTTTTCACACCAGCAACTCACGCCCCACTGCTGCTGCCACAGGTTCTGAGAACGGTTTTGGACATGAGTACATAGGAATCAAATGGTTCAAATGGCTCTGAGCACTATGGGACTTAACTTCTGAGGTCATCAGTCCCCTAGAACTTAGAACTACTTAAACCTAACTAACATAAGGACAACACACACATCCATGCCCGAGGCCGGATTCGAACCTGCGACGGTAGCAGCAGCGCGGTTCAGGACTGAAGCGCCTAGAACTGCTCGGCCACAGAGGCCAGCAGCAGCAGCGCGGTTCAGGACTGAAGCGCCTAGAACTGCTCGGCCACAGAGGCCAGCAAACACTGTGCCACCACGGGGGAACGGTATGGAGTGACCGCCAGGAAGTACAAGAACCGCTTTACATTTCAGTTATTCAGATTTTAAGTACCAAATAACCTCATCGTTGATACAACGCTAAACTCGAATGTTCATTTTTTCGTTTATTTAAGTATAATCTGAGTAACAAAACTGACCACTGGTGATGCGTTAGAAACAGCATGATTAAATGAAACTG
Source organism: Schistocerca americana (assembly GCF_021461395.2). NCBI lineage: Eukaryota > Metazoa > Arthropoda > Insecta > Orthoptera > Acrididae > Schistocerca > Schistocerca americana. Next base: position 939,841,715 of record NC_060119.1, read on the forward strand.
ATATATTTTTGTTGCAGTACATCTTTCACGATAGTGAAAAGCTTGAAGTTCCACTGTGAGGGCACAATTACAGCAATGCTATCTTGCAGTAAAACAAAAGAGATGTTAGAAGGAACGCCTACTACGTGAAGACAACGGCGTATCCTAGACCCTCGAAGCCCTGCCCCATTTAGCTTGCTTCACCACAGCGTCCAACTATTTTCATTTAAATAACCGCGAACATAAGCTTGTATGCGTAATATGGAGAAGGTATTCCCAAGTGGCGTGCGGCTCCACGCTAATTTAAATGCAGAACCTGGGGTGGAAAAAATTTCTACATGAAAGAAACGATGTTTTAGCCCAACGGAGCTCTTGCTACGGGATTATAGTAAACGAAAATTGTCTGTGAAATAGCAATAACAAGAGTGGTTTGAGATTTAAGTCTTCGACCTTTGCCAAGAAAATAAGTAAAGAAGAAAAAAATTTGTCCACGAAAGGCTGATCTATAAAAATACAATTTCATGAAGACTATATATTCAAATAAATTTACATCAGTTGAAAAAATGATGAAACTCTTCACGGCTGATCTGAATTAACAACTTCATTTTTTGCTACAGTCAGACACTGTGCACACCAGGGTATTTAGAAACTTCCTGAAATTCTGATTCCTCTATGATCACTCTGAAAGTGAGTACGAGTCAATATACGGCGTCATTTATTTGTTGGGATTCCACGGGTAACAAATTTATTAGCACTGCGCAAATACGTGCCCCTGAGAAACTAAGTGCCTGAAGGCATTACAATATCCAGACACTGCAATATCACTTGTAACTAGTGAGCGAGTTGGTGCAGTGTTTGAGACCTTAGATTAACACAACGGAGGAGCACCGTTCAAATTCCCGTCCAAACACACTGGTTTAGGGTTTCTGTGATTTTACTAAATCGTTAAGGTAAACGTCGAATGATCCATTTGAAAAGGTCATTGATACCTCATTAGTACACCCTATCGTTTTCACCAACACCATAATACGGCAGAACACAGTAGTTAAGTTTTGTTGAAAGATTAAAATAGAAGTACGAAAGAATTAATGAAAATAAATGTACCTTTGACAGGTAATTTACAACTGTAGTCACAACATGCTGCCGATCGTTGTTGAAAATCAGAAGCACATTTTTTTTTAATTCGTGGACCCTATTATTTATCGTACAGAACTACTAAACATTAGCTACAAACAAGCAGATTAAGTTGGCAATGAAATTACACAGGAATAATGAAATGCTTTGGTCACTGATGTGCCAGAAAATTCCAGAATTCTAACCACATCAAGCTTCCCCTCACTCACAGACGAAGAATATCAATATAGTGCGAGAAATGACTAACATTTGGTATACTTGCAGGCATGTTTCCCCATTCTTTTCTTCCTCTGTAGTTCTGGTAATAGTAGTTGAGTTCCTCTGTTAGCGACTTTTAATGACATGTCAATTTCCAAAAGGAAATGTGCACCGTCTCTTTGTTTCTGTGCTTGGACCCACAGACTCTGACCACAGCAGTTGCCGAAACTGTAGAAGCCCTTTCTGTCGGTGTGGGCAGTAACAAGGTAACGGAAAAACCTCCTACGCGGGAATTTCTATTTGAAAGAAAGCGGACTCACCAGCGGTCAGGGGACTCTTGTTCGTTGGTAGCGCACGGGAGTGGATGCGGATCACGTGGTCTGCTCAGGTAAATTTGATCCAGTGTGAGGAACTGGTACGTCCTCCAAATACAGAGTGCTCCTCCTGAGAGTCATCAGCTGCATTTTCTTTTGTAAAACATGAAGAGTAATCAGTACCGGTACTCCAGCATCGACAATACCGCCCTGGCCTAGGTCGACTGCTACCGCCATGCAGCAACGCTGCTCAATCACTGTTGGAGTACAGGTTACTCACGTGTTTCACTGACTCCATTAATTCATATCAATAAAGCAAATATTAAATTAGTCTAATTTTGGACCGCTGTATGTAATGGCCACGTAAATTTCTGCTTTAAAAAGTGTGGTGCTACAGAAGAATGCTGAAGATTAGATGGGTAGATCACATAACTAACGAGGAGGTATTGAATAGAATTGGAGAGAAGAGAAATTTGTGGCACAACTTGACTACAAGAAGGAATAGGTAGGTAGGGCATTATCTGAGGCACCAAGGGATCACCAATTTGGTATTGGAGGGCAGTGTGGAGGATAAAAATCGTAGAGGGATACCAAGAGATGAATACACTAAGCAGATTCAGAAGGATGTAGGTTGCCGTAGGTACTGGGAGATGAAGAAGCTTGCACAGGATAGAGTAGCATGGAGAGCTGCATCAAACCAGTCTCTGGACTGAAAATCACAACAACAACAACAACAACAACAACACTCTTTTACTTGTGAGCAATACGCTAGGTTTTTGCTGTACCGCACTTTGCAATAAACCAGCGGAGATGGCGAGTTCGGTAAATAAAATAAGAAATTTTACCTCAATACGAAAACAAAATCGTCTAATGAAATGAAAGAAATACTACCTGCCAGACACAAGGCTCGAACCGAGAGCTCCACGCGCTGCAGGGCTCACATGGATACAGTGCCGCACCGACGTGAATACTTGACTTGGGTTGGGAAGATCAGGTGCGATAGATCGATAGGTCTAACCGCTGCACGTGGGTCATTTGGTGGCGTCACATGTTCAACATTTGTCATCAACTTCTGGCATATTTCCCGATATTTACGCCCCATGTTTCTTATATTAAATTATTTGCCTCATCGTCGTCTACGTCGCTTCGGGAGTTTCTAAACGTTAATAGGAATCACCCTGCATATTGTATTCGAACATCGTGGATTCAGAACATCTTCTTTTGTACGATAAGTTCTTTATTCACACAAAATAATTAGTGCTATAGACGAGGATCTCAAATTGATATCGTATTTTTGGATATGTAGAAGGCGTTTGACACCGTGTCTCCCAAGCGGCTACGGAGTATCGTCTCAGTTGTACTACTGGCCTCATAATTTCTCGTTAGAAAGATGACTCTGTGTAAACAATAAGGAGACAAGCTAAGCACCACTATTAGAGTGTTTGCAGATAAGACTATCATTTACCCGTTGGTAAAGTCATGATAAGATCACAACCAAGTGCCAAATGATCTTGGCAAAATATCTCTATGGAGAAAAATGTTGCAATTCATTCTGAACAGTAAAAAGTATTGGCTCATTCACATGAGTACTAAAAGGAATCCGTTTATTTCGGTTGCATAGTACATCACAAAACTAAATACCTAGAGATTACATTTACGAAGAAATTAAATTGAAACGATTACACGGGAACTGTTTTAGGGAAGACGAACCGAAGACTGCTTTTCATTGACAAAATACTTGGAAGACGCAACACAGCCACTAAAGACTGTCTACACTACTCTTGTGTGTCGTCTTCTGGAGTATTACTGCTCATTCATATGAGTACTAAAAGGAATCCGTTTATTTCGGTTGCATAGTACATCACAAAACTAAACCTAGAGATTACAATTACGAAGAAATTAAATTGAAACGATTACACGGGAACTGTTTTAGGGAAGACGAACCGAAGACTGCTTTATATCGACAAAATACTTGGAAGACGCAACACAGCCACTAAAGACTGTCTACACTACTCTTGTGTGTCGTCTTCTGGAGTATTACTGCACAGTATGTGATCCGTAGCAGATGGGCTTCACGGAGGAGATTGAAAAATTTCAGAGAAGGGCAGCTCGTTTAGTATTATCGCACAGTAGGGGAGAGTGTTTCACGGATACAATACGCGAATTGGGGTGGCAATCATTAAAACAAAAGCGTTTCTCGTTGTGGCGGGACGTATCACGAAACTACAATCACCAACTTTCTTCTCCACATGCGAAAATATTTTGTTGACGCCAACCTATATATGGGGGAATGATCATCGTCATAAAATAAGGGAAATTGGAGCCCGCACGGGAAGACTGAAGTGTTCATTTTTCCCGCGCGCTCTTCAAAATGTTCAACTGTGTGTGAATTCCTAAGGGACGAACTGCTGAGGTCATAGGTCCCTAGACTTACACACTACTTAAACTGACTTACGCTAAGAACTACACAGACACCCATGCCCGAGGGAGGACTCGAACGTCCGGCGGAAGGGGCCACGCAATCCGTGACATGGCGCTTCAAAACACGCGGCCACTCCTTGCGGTGCGCGGTCTTCGAGATTGGTACGGTAGAGTAGTAGTCTGAAGCGAGTTCGAATTGCCCTCTTCCAGTCACTCAAGTGCATATTGCAGAATAGTCTGCAGACGTAGAAGGAGACTTCCGACGAATCGTGATCCGAGGTTTGCCGTCCTGCCGATATTCGTCTTTTTGTGGCCGAAGCTACGCCCACAATGCACTCGTTCGCTTCGCTATTCGCACACATCCTCTCCCTGCAACTTAAGTGATTGACCATTCGGCTCTGCTCCACTTATATAATTCCCTTTCCACGTCGCGTGCCCTCGATGCCAGCAGGCGTCATTCAGTCTAGCGGTGGGCGATGGCCATAACGTTTTAGGACATCAATGTATGTGAATACATTGTTGCTCCGACGACTTTAGTATATCGATGTGTACGTATAAAAAATATTTACTTCAACTATCGATTCCTTCGAACCAATAACGTCTTTGAGCCATGCTCGATCACGTGACTGTAAGGATGGTCACAGGAGGTGACGTCACCTTCCATTCAGGGAAAAACAGGTAAAAGCTTTTATGTACACCAGAAGCTCTTGCTGCCGCGCTTGGAGGAGAGAAGACTGGACCATCTGGTCATCTGGGTCGCAGGCTGCCGACTGCGTTGCGCGTGTTGGAGTCTGGTCAAAAATAATAATAAAGTTAAAAGAAAGACTTTGTATTATTGTAGGAATGACTGAACAAATTAGAGCCGGCCGGTGTGGCCGAGCGGTTCTAGGAGCTTCAGTCTGGAACAGCGCGACCGCTACGGTCGCAGGTTCGAAACCTGCCTCGGGCATGGATGTGTGTGATGTCCTTAGGTCAGTTAGGTTTAAGTAGTTCTAAGTTCTAGGGGACTGATGACCTCAGATGTTAAGTCTCATAGTTCTTAGAGCCATTTGAATCATTTGAACCGCGCTTGGTGGTGTTAGTGCTCTACGTATGTAAAATAAAATCGTAATCTGGTCAAATTACTGATCTGGTTATTGTGATTAGATAGCGACCACATGTTATGCACTTGTAATGACATTTATGTTATGATTGATCTATAGCGGCGGCCTATATCGACATTTTAGCTTCTTAAGTCTTACCCACGCAGTCTAATGTTAGTTTCATGATAGTTTAAACACATTATTACTTCCATGTGTCTGATTATTTTATTGCCGTAAATTATTGCACCAGCTGAAACAGAGCACGCAAAACGCCTTTTGTTGCCGCTCTATCAACATCTCGACTCGTCTCTCGGGATGGAATGCGATCGAGCGGGCTACGAGTATTTGCAGTAGAGAAACTCGTACAGGAAACCAGATGAATCGGTAACATACAACTGGCTTCAAGGTAACACACAAGCACTTAATATCGATGCGAAAGTTAAAATTTCTAGCTTTATTCGTGTAAAATATATAGTTCACTTTTGTTTGTTTATTTAGAACATGCTCCATTACAAAATTTGTAACACTACGTGTATGTATTGTTTGCGTGCGTGTGTGTGTGTGTGTGTGTGTGTGTGTGTGTGTGTTTGTGTGTGTGTGTGAATGTAGTCTGTGGTTTCCTAGTATGATGATTATGATGATGATGATGATGGGAGAAGGGAGAGGGTGAAAGTCGGTGCAGGCATATAGCCCATTCCTCGCGAATGGCACCAACGGGGCCGCCAAGCTTGACGTCCCCGTGCGACGGATGGATCATCATCAACAACGTCGTATGCCCATGAGAGACTGCGGAGAGGTTTGGTGTGTAAACCAGGACACTGGGGAAAAGTCTGCTGATGTGGAACTTCACGCCACCAACTCCGCCCCCCTGCCTGCCAAAACTGGCGGTGAAAATTTTTTCCACCACCAGTATATTTTTGTTTCTTTTTTTGTGCTTTTTTTTATAATTTTAGTTGTGGACCGATCCCCGTATGTAACTAAGTTTGATCTCCAAAAATAAAACAAACTAAATTCAAATCTACCTCTGCTTGGCGCTGACACTTTAATCCTTCTATACAAAAAGAAATGAACTATCCCTCTTCAGGCGTTGCACCTAACTATTTCTAAGAATTCTCCTAAGGAAATAGGCTCCATGGGTCTATAGTTCTATTTTTTTAATACATGACTGTAGCTAGTAGATGAGCACAAATTAAGAATGATATAAAACGAAATGGCAATAAAAAGTCATTCAAAAATAATCTAAAATGGCTTTGTGTTTTGTTTGCACTTCTTCAGCTGAAAGAATCTTTCTTGAAGAAATAGTGTAGCTGGAGTTTTCATGTCCACTGCCACTGGTGTTTCTCGTTTCCAACAGTACCGCCCAAAATATATACAACAGACTCATGTTCCATAGCTAATACCTCACAATGAATGCAGAATTCCCTGAAAGACCCACTCACTTTCCTTTCTCACTGTCTGCAATTCAAGTCACTCTGTCTTCGATGTGATGCTGCACGGTACATTACACTGAGCCTGTTACTCCTCAACTAGAGGGAGGTTTACGAAAACACTGTGTAAATAATTTGCAAAACACAAACGGTACCTCGGTGTGAGCCTTTTGCAGGTACCACCAGTAATCAAGCTCCACTTCCTCCCCTTCTCCAAAGATGTACTCTGAAACATGGGACTTAGGGAAAGCAGGGAAGATGTGGGCCTAATCAGTTACCGTTGGCTGCGCTTCACTAATAACAATAATACTAAATCCTAATTAACATCAAGGAGTAGAAGGCGGCTGATAGCTTCTGCCAACCTGACAGACTCCACTTGGTGTGGTTGGTCTCACCGCCCCTGGGAGCAGCAACACGCAGACAACAGCGAGATCTAAAACAGTGGAGGTTTCAGTACTGGACACGGTTCACTCAACTTCAAACGTCCTGGGTTCAGCCATCGGCTACAGACCCTTGGTCGGACAGTGACTGCAACCCGCCAGCGGTCCCGGCCTGCCCGCGCACTGCGGACCTCCTCGCTGCTCCGTCCGAAGCCGAACCGCTGTCTCTTTCAACTGCTGTCCCTTTCAAAACTCCCCTCCAAATCCACTATGCAGATAGCATTAAGAAGCTCATTCAAAAGCACAAGATACGCACGGATCTGGGAAAACAATTTCACGAGCAACTCACAATACTAAAACCAGTCACTGTGAAACAACACAGACGAATTTTCAGTCAGCACAAACACAGAGAAGCCAGAAGCGGTCGGAAGACCAAATGCACGTCGTCCGCTGCGACGACCGACCGAACGACCAACCAACGGTCGTCCCCACTCAAGTCAGACACGGAAAAGATCCCAGTATAAAACGTCGACTGACAACTTATTGCCATGAGGTGAGTTCGACGGGCGGACACACACACACACACACATACACACACACACACACACACACACACACACACACACAGGCGAAAGTTGCGCTACTCGAATATCACGATCCACTCAACTAAAACTCGGTGAATCCGGCCCTTGACGTGGTCGTGCACTCTCGCGACCACATACCTCCATCGGACAGTGCATGTGAGTCGCCAGCGGTCGGGCGAGTACCTCGCTGCTGCTCTGTCCCAACTCAACTAACTCGCCACACGACGACCCGGAAATACTAGAGGCCACTGCAAAGATGGCACCATATTACGCGCCATCGATAAGCGCTGCTGCTACCACTCACGGACAGACAAAGCGAGCAAATGTAATGGCACCAGTGAACACACTAAGAAAACGAGACGCCACTATCGCTATTACAAGATGCCAAGCTATGAACGGCATCAACGCGAGCCGCACACGGCTCATAGTCAGCTGTGGTTCCCTTGAATCATGTAAACGCATGATACGTGGCGACGGTAAAGTAATAGTCATCCGGACACAGAAGGGATAGAGGGTCAATCACTTAACGTGTGACACGGAGATAACAAGCGCAAATTTTCCGTGTTAATCACCAAACGTCGGGAGACGACATGAACGTAAAGTGATGTTCATCGGCGTCCAGGATGCGACAGTCGGGGAAAAGTGGGCAGTCCGTTAATCCGACCGCGTATGGCCGTTGCCTCGTCGAATATTTCTTGTTGATGACTTGATGCCACGTCGGGCGCACGGTGGCTGTCAGAAAGTGGTGGTGTATCGTTTTCTACACTCGTAGCCAATTGACAGTTGTGTGTTTGGTTTCTACCGTGTTACGCGGAACTGTGTGCAGAAGGGCGGTGTAAAAATCTTTCGCCTTCGGCGGGCGCGTTGTGGGGTGATACAGGTCACATCGCTGTATTCCAGAATGAATGACGAGACGTGGGAGATCTGTGTTTCGACGTGCTGCACGGACACCGGTGTGACCTGAGAGACCGACATCAGGACTTCCAATAGATAACCTGTGAAGGAGGCGTGTTGACTGATCCATCATTTCAACATATTGCTCACGAAAGGGGTTTTACTAGGGGGAAGGCAAAGGCCAGCACAAGGACTGCGGTATGGCAGGGGAACCCAAGGGTAACACAACAGCAACACCATTCACAATTAAAAATTTTAACAGAAAATTTACTTAACAAGTGGCAAGCTTAATTTGATATAGCAAAACTAATTGCATGTATTCATGATAATGAAATCATAAGGAGATTTTTTTTCAGCTGTCACTCAGATTGAACGAGCTCAGATATATTTAAAATAATGATCTCTTAAAAAAGGTAAAAATAGTAATTTACTTAAAGAAGATTAAAATTTTCTTAAAAACTCTGAATCATAAATAGCTTTAACAAATTAACAAATCCCAAGAAAATGAGATTAATGGTATTATAAGTAAGATGTTAGCTTTACGTATTTAGCAGTTACTAAGACAATCAATATCTTGAACTACTAGCAACTCTCTGAATTCGTGCCAAAACTTAAGGCCACCATATACACTCCTGGAAATTGAAATAAGAACACCGTGAATTCATTGTCCCAGGAAGGGGAAACTTTATTGACACATTCCTGGGGTCAGATACATCACATGATCACACTGACAGAACCATAGACACATAGACACAGGCAACAGAGCATGCACAATGTCGGCACTAGTACAGTGTATATCCACCTTTCGCAGCAATGCAGGCTGCTATTCTCCCATGGAGACGATCGTAGAGATGCTGGATGTAGTCCTGTGGAACGGCTTGTCATGCCATTTCCACCTGGCGCCTCAGTTGGACCAGCGTTCGTGCTGGACGTGCAGACCGCGTGAGACGACGCTTCATCCAGTCCCAAACATGCTCAATGGGGAACAGATCCGGAGATCTTGCTGGCCAGGGTAGTTGACTTACACCTTCTAGAGCACGTTGGGTGGCACGGGATACATGCGGACGTGCATTGTCCTGTTGGAACAGCAAGTTCCCTTGCCGGTCTAGGAATGGTAGAACGATGGGTTCGATGACGGTTTGGATGTACCGTGCACTATTCAGTGTCCCCTCGACGATCACCAGTGGTGTACGGCCAGTGTAGGAGATCGCTCCCCACACCATGATGCCGGGTGTTGGCCCTGTGTGCCTCGGTCGTATGCAGTCCTGATTGTGGCGCTCACCTGCACGGCGCCAAACGCGCATACAACCATCATTGGCACCAAGGCAGAAGCGACTCTCATTGCTGAAGACGACACGTCTCCATTCGTCCCTCCATTCACGCCTGTCGCGACACCACTGGAGGCGGGCTGCACGATGTTGGGGCCTAACGGTGTGCGGGACCGTAGCCCAGCTTCATGGAGACGGTTGCGAATGGTCCTCGCCGATACCCCAGGAGCAACAGTGTCCCTAATTTGCTGGGAAGTGGCGGTGCGGTCCCCTACGGCACTGCGTAGGATCCTACGGTCTTGGCGTGCATCCGTGCGTCGCTGCGGTCCGGTCCCAGGTCGACGGGCACGTGCACCTTCCGCCGACCATTGGCGACAACATCGATGTACTGTGGAGACCTCACGCCCCACGTGTTGAGCAATTCGGCGGTGCGTCCACCCGGCCTCCCGCATGCCCACTATACGCCCTCGCTCAAAGTCCGTCAACTGCACATACGGTTCACGTCCACGCTGTCGCGGCATGCTACCAGTGTTAAAGACTGCGATGGAGCTCCGTATGCCACGGCAAACTGGCTGACACTGACGGCGGCGGTGCACAAATGCTGCGCAGCTAGCGCCATTCGACGGCCAACATCGCGGTTCCTGGTGTGTCCGCTGTGCCGTGCGTGTGATCATTGCTTGTACAGCCCTCTCGCAGTGTCCGGAGCAAGTATGGTGGGTCTGACACACCTGTGTCAATGTGTTCTTTTTTCCATTTCCAGGAGTGTACGTTAAGAAAATTACTGATCAAATTTATAACTTCAAGAGTACCTACACAAATAAGACCTTTAGTCACTTCATTTCAGAAACAATTATTTCTCAAGACACGCAATTGATTAAAATCGTAAAACCAAACCTTCATTAACCGGCTAGTAATAATTTACAGAGATTAAAACGCGATTAAATGAATTTATTACATTCCCACAGAATGTAAGAAAATACTGCTAGCCACACACTTGAATCCAGTTCAGATTCCAAGTGACAAGCAAATTAAGCGAGGCACTTTAACGGAAACCTTTAAACACAACTGTTACGTACATAACTTAGTCAATAATCCAAAACCAAGGCGCCAACCCGTTCTCCTTTGTCACAGTAATATTACGGATACGGTTACTGCATTGGGCATCAGCTGATCGGCCCAGACCATTTGGATCGCCATAAGCAACTTGAATCACTTGCACAAAAACTTGGAGAAAAGGTGACCAATTACAGAACGCGAGGAGTTGTGCACTAAAACATACTAAGTTTATAACATTACTAAGGAGCAGTAGTTGGCCACACAGAAAGCTTGTGTTACTTAAATGTGATCTTAGCATATGGGCATTGACGCAGGCTAAACTCCTTCTCTGACGAGAATGAAAACTGGATGTAGAAAGTTAGAGGCTGCGCGGGATTAGCCGAGAGGTCTGAGGCGCTGCAGTCATGGACTGTGCGGCTGGTCCCGGCGGAGGTTCGAGTCCTCCCTTGGGCATGGGTGTGTGTCTTTGTCCTTAGGATAATTTAGGTTAAGTAGTGTGTAAGCTTAGGGACTGATGACCTTAGCAGTTGAGTCCCATAAGATTTCACACACATTTGAACATTTTTGAAAATTACATCTTGTCTACTCTAATAAGGTTCAAGATATGTATTTACAGCAAGCACGACACATCAAGAATGCGTTTACATTTGTCTATCCCACGTAATACAGCTCACCAAGCTGTACTATAAAGCCACATGGGAACGTATGCTTGAATCTGCTACACTTTTAACACCTCCTACCATTCATTGTGAATGTTTCTCATGAGTCGAGCTTAATGCTTGGAACTGTGACCGCTGGTTAAAGGTATCACAAGTGTAATAGACTCAAGCATACGTTTCCATGTGGCTTTGTGGTATAGCTTGGTCAGCTGAACTAAGTAAACACATTCTTGCCCTGTCGTGCTTGCTGTAATTACATACATTGAACCTTATTAGAGCAGACTGGCAGTAACTTTTTACATTCAACTTTCATTCTCATCAGATAAAAAGTTTAACCTTTTGTTAATGCTTGTGATCCAACTCGCCACTTTACGAACATTCGTTACAGTCAGATTTGTCTGAAGTACAGCAAGGCTCACCGGCTTCAATCGCCGGAAATGGTCCCATTAGGCAGCGTACAAAGTTATATCAATACGCACGAGGCTATCACTTTACATCTCTACGAACCACAAAAGACAATAGTAGCCGACCGAGGCAGCAGCAGCCGACTACCGGCCGGTCTCCGCACCCCGCGTGGGCCCACAGCGCTCCTCCAAACTCCCTCTTGTGACCGCCATCTGCAATCGTCTCCCTGTTCACGCCACAGCCCCGACCTTTCGCGGCTAGTATCTCTACTCGACCTTTCGAATTTCTCGCAAGGATTTTCTTCCGAATGAAACGTCCTCTCGCATTGAGCGCCATGGCTCAGATCATATGAGGGGGGACTTGCTCGTGCTCGGACGTTCACCATTCCCAGCCCTCCATAGAGCAGGAGGCGGGTGAGAGTGCCATAACGTACTTGAAATATGTACCCTGTGGATAGGAAATAACCGAAGGCCGCCTGAAGTGTGCCACCTATCGCCTCTACTAGGGGGAGGACCTGTGCCACTGCCGGCCGGTGAGGCCAAGCGGTTAAAGGCGCTACAGTCTGGAACCACGCGACCGCTACGGTCGCAGGTTCGAATCCTGCCTCGGGCATGGATGTGAGTGATGTCCTTAGGTTAGTTAGGTTTAATTAGTTCTAAGTTCTAGGGGACTGATGACCTCAAATGTTAAGTCCCATAGTGCTCAGAGCCATTTGAACTAACCTGTGCCACTTGATTTAGTTTTGACGCCATGTCGAGATCCCGGAGCAGATTTTGGCGCGCCATCAAGCGTACACCTGCGGCAACAGTCTATAGTTTGACGTAATCGTTCCGCGCACATTCTTGAAACGTGACTCAGAAATATTGTAGTTCAGTAATTTGCGGGAATGGGGACGACACCGCCCAGACCGAGAACACGCTCGAATCCAGCGCAGCCGACTTGAGGTTCGGAAGAGTGTCCGCACTCTGTCCTTATCGCTCGATCCAGTTCAGTACGCTGCGGACTTCATCGGCTGAACAAACCAGCAATAGCTGGTTGGAAGGTAGTGTCCTGCAGGGTGAAGCCAGATAGCCAGTGACCGAGGGTACTGAGGAGTGGCTCGAGCGCGATTGCATAAAGGCAAGAGGAAAGGTGACCTCTTGATGGATATTTGTCCACCGTCCGTCTGTTGAACTGGACCTGAGAGCTGGCTGCTGCTATAAGGCGCCACAGGGTGTCGATGAGTCTGGGGAGAAATCCCATACTGTCCATCAACTGTTATGGTGCGCTCTATCGAAGGCCCGATTGAAACCGATGGTGGCGACCGGAGCCCGCAGGTGGCATCCTGAGGCGATCGATATTAAATCCTTGTATTTGCTAGTGGCCATTTGTTCGTTGGAGTCACCCCCATGCGACGTCTCTTCTGAGGCAAAGTCTTCTTAATGTGGCCTGCCAAAAGTCTGCCGAAGATATTGTACCGGGCGTTCAACATTGTAAGTGGCCGATATTAATTGACCGACTGCGCTCCTGCTGGCCTGTGTACTGTCATGGGAAGTCCTTCGACAAAGGAAGGCCACAGTAATTCAGCAGGGCATCATGTCACGAAAGGTCCGTTAAAACTTGTAATTCATCGGACCATGGAGACCTTTGCCCAAGTCGTCCCCCACCTCCTCAGACGAGACTTCCTCCAATGATACCGTCGCCGTTGTCCTGTCGATAGCGCGTGTCACTTGTTGTAACGCTTCCGCAACGGCCGCGTCGTCTACGGCTCTTTCTTGGTAAAGGTGACGAAAATGGTCCTTAATGGCTTTCGTTATGGTTAGTCAAACAGGTTCGCCCTTCTTGCGTCGTAAGGGGTGTGATTAACTATCGGCGCATGTCCGCCACAATGTGACAGGTCTCTGTTGGATTCCTTTCATGTTAATTTCTTAAATATGTTGTCATTTATGGCATAAATTCCGCTTCTAAATTTACTGTGGTGTTTCTGAGTATCTGGGAGGAGACTGAGCAGTGAAACGTGTTACTTTTACACATAAACAAGAACGATCTGTCACACTACTACACTTTAAAACACATTTTGTATGTAATTCATGTCACACAGTCTCATACGGAACCTACATCTGCTTTCTTTTATATACTGTATATGATAAGATACTGTCATCCCCCTTCCCTTCTGTGTGAGAGGATGAATGAGCAAATGTGTTTCTAGTTGCATGCTTGAGGGTAGCAGACAGGCCTGTCTGCTAGAGAACAGTAGGACCAACGTCGGAACAGGTAGCTACGCTTTCTAAAGGCAGAGACGTTTCCATTCTTAGCATGGTCCTGGTCGTCCGTTGTCATGTTGGTATAAGAAGCTGCCCCTCTGGCCACTTCCGTTTGTATCTGTGAGCCACCCTCAGGAAGCACGCTCGGTAGGAGCGCAGGTCAGTCTGTCCGTGGCGAGCGTCTGAAGTGGTAAGATCTCCGGCTAAGCGCGTGTCTGCTAAGTCCGTAGGACAACGGATTTCTTAAGTTCAGCATAACTGAAAATTTAATCATGTTTATTTCAGGTTGAGCTCTAAAGTATGTAATGTTATCTTAAATTGCAACGCAGTGTATTTCGAGTGTGAAGTTCAGAATATCTTCCAGTAGTTGCTTTGTCACTACTTTATGAGTAAAGTGGAACCACGTGTTGATCAGTAACTCTAACTAGCATCATCAATCTTCAATGCAAATGTGCGTGAGATTATAACATCTTGTCTTGACAATATTCTTCAATATAGCAACTTTTCTTTATGTTCAACCCACGTGGGGTGTACTTTGTGAGACCAGTACCACGTGCTTATACAATTGTTTGACCCATCAGGTTAATAGTAAGACGATAGTAACCAGCTCGAGGTTTTTCTTTTGTAAACTGCTTTTCGATCTAATTTATTTTAATTATCAAAATTACTGTGGAGTTACACTGTTTGTGTAAACCAAGTTGACCACGTGAAGCATGTGATGTAATCATCAAAGTAGCCCTCAGCTATTCTTTTCGGGAAGATTTCACAGAGAGTTAGTATGAATTTAGTATACCAGTGTGTGGTAATTACATGACGGACAGGGTTGTGCTGTGAACGTAACTTCTTTGGGTGAAAATTGAATCGGTTGGTTGTGGTTAATTTCCTCTTGCATATGTTTCATCATTCTTCGTGTGTTATTTCATGAATGCAGTGTTGTATGCAGTCTCCCAATCTTGGCTCCATATTTGATGTGTTCCGTAAGATTACAATCTCACATTTTCACTGTCCTAAATACGGCACCAGCTTAGTTATGAATCGAGTTCAATATGCTGAAATTTCAATGATCAATGTTAAAATAAATTTCCAAATATAAACTGATTTATTTCTTTTTATTTAAATTATCTTTTATATATATATATATATATATATATATATATATATATATATATATATATATATATCACCGGTTGCCGTATGACTATTAAAAGATGATAATTAATGTTAGTCTGGTTGGGAATTTGGTAAGCTAGACTGGATACCTGGTGAAACAGTTGTGCAGTAATGCAAGATTAACTTCCCCAGACAGCTCACAGCTTTTATCCCGCTTTTATTGTCAATCAGCACCGCTTTCATAGAAAAATAAAGTAACAACATTACACATGGCTACCCTGTTCTGTGATTCCGCTAGACTCTGGAATCTCTGAAACGTTAGATTGCGAGCGTTGTATAATCTTAATTTTTTTTTTTTCCTGCAGCGCTCAAACAACTTCTGCGTTGTTTCTGAGCAGACTTTCTAAAGATTCACGGCGTTGTTAAGCGGCGTTGTGTTGTTTGTCTTATTTTGTTTTCTATATTTGTGTGTTTTATATGTATGTGTTTTTCTTCTCGCTTGTAAATTGCACTGACTTCGATCAAAGATATAAATTTGTTTTGCGTGTGAAAAAGTGCATACTAAGTTGGGTACCTTTCGTGTGACTGTCGTAATTTTTGCGAGATACATTTATTCTGATTAGTGTGTTGCATATCAGGCATAAATTGAACTAATGCAGACTCGTAACCAAGCTAAAAGTAGGCGGTCCAACAATTTAAGCAACATGGACCATGGGGATAATTTGATTTCGAATATTAACACACCGGACGGTTCCGAAAATGCAATGGGGAATACTTCAGAGGAAATGCAGAATGGGACGAACGGGCTCACATCAGAGCCAGAAATTAGTTAGCCTCCAACTAACCAAATTGATTTGGCAGAAATCATGAAAGCCTTATTGCAACAAAATAAAGAAAACGCAGAGAAATCAGAAAAATCGTTCCGAGAACAAAAAGAAACATCCGAAAAATCGATCCGCAAGCTAGGCGAACAAATGACGCAGAAATCTGAAAAATCGATCCGAGAGCTAGGCGAACAAATGGCGCAGAAATCTGAAAAATCGATCCGCGAGCTAGGCGAACAAATGATGCAGGAATCAGAAAAATTGTTCCGAGAGCTGGGCGAACAAATAGACGAGAAACTAATCCAGCAGACAAATAAAGTTGACAAGTCGATGCAGAGAGTGTCCAATGATATCTCACAAAGAATAAACAATCTGGCAAGTGAAATAAAAAGTGATATTATGAAAGAATTCGGTCGTACATTTGAACAAATCGATGATCGTCTGCAAGCCTTAGAACAGGGCAAGCGGAGTCGCGATGCGGAATCGAAAGAGCGCGAAGAACAGCTACTTAGGAATTTCCAAGCGCTGAGAGAAGAATGCCAAAGGGAACGCCAGCAGGTACTCTCGAGGGTCCAAGAGGCGGAAACGCATTGTCCCACGTCCGTTAGCAACACAGTAGCAGACAACAGTCTAGCGATTCATGTGCTGGAACAGCAAGTAGAACAATTGAACCAGACTGGGCCGGAGGACAACAGACAAATACATGATAAGATTGCGGCATTAGCGGACATCGTAGGCACGATGAAGGTGACGGAAAGCGAGAACAATACTACACCGGTAGCGGCCGCAGAGACCGAAGAAGTGCGTTCGCTTCTTAGATTTCAGAAGGGACAGTTTGAAGTGAACAGGCGGCACCAAGCTGTAACAGGCGAATTGCAAGAACGCGTGGCGCATCTGGAAAACTGCATGGCGTGTGATTACGAACTCGCCAATAGCACTAAAAATAGCTGTACGAACAGTGCAGAGAGGGACTCCGGCCACGAGGGAGATTTTGACGACAGGGAAGAATGTATTTTGAGGGGCAGAATGAGATGAATAGAAACATACATGGGCCTCGCTGGAAGGAAATGCGGGGATTTGATTTCAAACATTTCCTTACGGTGAGAAAGTTTGAGATATTCCGAAATTCGCAAAAAGGAATACATCCACGAGCATGGCTCGAGCAATTTGAGTTCTGTTTTCCTCCCGACTGGGCAAGTTCACATAATATAGAATATATGTGTGGCTATTTGGAAGGCGAACCGGCGATTCGCATGAGGTCGACAGCGCGTCGCTGCAACTTCAGTCAGGAGTTTCGACAAGCCTTTCTGTCCGCCTATTGGTCGGAAGCGGCACAAGATAGGGTCAAACATGGCATAATTATGCCACCAAATTTGAACCAGTCTGGTTTCGGCAGCCCAGCACGCCTATTCAACCACATGCTGCAGGCAAATCAATTTTTATACGACCCATACGGGCCTGCGGAACTAATTAGGATATGCATCACCAAATTGCCGATGCACTTGCGCCACGTCATTCTTGCGGGACGATGCAAAGAGGACGTGGAAACGTTTAAGACACTTCTCCAAGAGTTGGAATACAATACAGCAGAATGCCCGCCTAATCATGCACAAAGTTATTACGCGGCACAGCAGCGCGATCGCAGTCGTGGCCGTAGTACTAATCAACGGCGTGACTGGTCGTCGCGACGCGAACGGAACAATAATAGGGACCGGCCGTATAGAAACTGGGGTAACAGTCGCGAACACAGGTGGAACAACGGAAATGATCGAGGACGTGGACAGAATCGTGAACAGAACAGTTACGGCAGCCAGAATCGATACTATGGTGAACACGGTGGGAATAGGACTATAGGCAGAGCACCTCATGATGTTGAAATTCGGCCGGCTAACCCTAGACATAATCCAATAAATGGAAATGAACAAAACCGGCAATGACAAACGATCAGCGCAGAAGGCGCCCAATCGGAACAAATATGCGACATGGCAAATGACTAGAAAGGACAGTGAGGAGTAGAGAGGACGGTGAAGAGAAACAATTGATTAGTTTACATTTGTAATAAATGCATTTTGAATAATATGTTGGTAAAAATAATGATAAAGATGTTTCTATGTGATGTTTTTAGCTGTTTTCTTTCCTTGTGGAATTAGGATTTAGGTTGGTTCAAATGTGAACATAAAAGGTTTCTTTGTGAACGACTAAAACTCTGTTTTTTTTTTTTTTTTTTTTTTTTTATTAAATTGAAACGAGTCGGTCCTGAGGGAAGCAAAATCTGTGTTGAATTAATGCAAAACTCAGGGGAATGTCCGATCTGTGGGTATTATGGGTCTGGCAAACCCAGGTCCCCAGCTGTTAGTAGCCTTGTTTCCGATTTTCTGCTTTCAGTGCTACTATCTGTCTATTACCATTCTATATCTGTCAGTATAAATGAGGATCTCTTACTATGGTATGCGTGCTGTATGAATATTTTAAGATAGGAGAACTCTGAGAAAGAAATGAGTAAGTTTAGAATCTTGAAAACAGGATGCGATAATACGATTGTTTAACCAATGGCTTCCCAATATGCGATGATACGTTAATATTTATTATATATGTCTTTTTTGTTCTTTATAGCTGAGTATGTAAAGTGCTGTCTGTGGATTTCGTCAGTATATTGCATCCCTTCACGGTGAAATAACAATTGTGGTTTGTGTAATTTACGTGGCCCTGAAATATGATTGTGGTAGTCAAATACGAGCAGTTTTTCAGCAAATGGAGAATGGAACAGAAATATGGATCCTTTCTGTAGTCTTGATTGATGTTGAGCCAGAGCCTGAAAAATTATTCTGCGTTAATACTTGTCCTAGAAAAGAGACGTTTATGTGTTTTGCTGATGCTGTGAGCATTACAGCTTACTGTTTTCGCTGGTGCGGGATGCACTGCAGCCTATATGATTTGTACTGAGGAAATTTCCCTGTTGAAGGTAGAGGAAGATTAAATAATTTTGATTATGCGACCGAAGGAAACCTTGGTTTAATATAATAAGGATGAAGCAAAACATTTGTCATTTAAACTACAGGAGGATTCGGATGTTTTGTGTCTGTTGTAAGTTCAATATGTTAAGATGAAACTGTTTTACAGAATAGAGGAGACCACAATTTTGCCATTCATGAGAAATGAATCCAGAATAACCACCACAGGCGAAATACCTGATTTGGAAGCGAAAGGTAACTTAAAGAAGGAACGAAATTGGAGCAAAATAGGTAAAAAAAAAAAAAAAATTAACCTTCTCAGAGTCATCTGCGTGATTAACTCTTGTGATAACGTAATTTTAGATGAAATTTTCTTACTGTTTTATGTGTGAATATATGAGTATGATAAATGTATAATTGCGAGTCTCTTATCAGGTGTGTCAACTGGTATAAATGTTTTGGCGTGTAAATAACCATTGTTCTTTTTACTGTGTATGTTTAAGGAAAGTTCTCCATATTTATCATGTGACAAGACATATGCCGCGAGCCTCAAGAAGAGGACGGATTAGAACAATGTTGTAGTGGTGTAAACACTTTGTTGAAGTAGCATTGAAGTAGCTTGTTGGATTAACTAGTAGTGGATAGAAATAGAATTCTGAGTAATGCATGTTTATGGGTAGTTAGTTTGTAGAATAGACTACAGGTGTGCATGTGTGTGTGTAAATAACATGTGAACCCTATGCTGTCCTGACCTATACTTGCACAAGGCATAATCCTATTCATTTTAGTGAATTAATAAGTAGCATTTGATTTATTAAAACGTAAGTGAACCACATTAGTGATGTGGATTTAAATATTATATTGTCAGTTCATTTAATTTTTATACTGTCAAGTCATTTCACTTTTATTTTTTTATATCGTCAAGTCATTTAACTTTTATTTTTATATTGTCGATTCATGTATTTTTTTTATTAAAAAAAAATTAAGTCTCACTTTCGTTCTTAAAAATTGTGAAAGACAATACGAAGTGGTATTATGTATGACATTTTGTAATCACATAAGTATGATGAACAATTTCTGTGAATGCAGTTGAGAACGTGAAAGCGAACCGGCTAAACTCTTACGAGACAGCGGGAGCAGCGAGGAGGGCTAGTTGTAAACTAGCAGTACACGCTGTCAACCGGGCCACTTCGGGAGCGCGGTCGACAACAAAAGAAGGGCACGCGACAAACACTTTCCCTTGCACCTGGAGCTAATGGGCGGCCGCCCCGTGCGACCCTTCCTGGAGGCGATGACCTGAGATGGGCGAGCGGTCCACCGCGCGGAAATCCATCTGCTGGCAACTCACCACACACACGCGACCGTGGTGAGACGGGCGCGGTGAAACGACCAAAGACAGGGGATAAAGGGGCGTGGAGCCTTTTGCCACGTACTGTCCAGAGAAATTGGCAGACTTCAACGACGCCTATCAACATTTCCTGACGGATGCCCACTGTCAAGCGACAGTAAATCATGATTCGATGTTCTCTGGTCGCTAAGGGTGGCACAAAGAAGAGCCATTAAGTGTCATACTTGCCCAGGAATATCAAACCGGTAAGCCATTTGAGGATAACTCAAGAATGTAACGACACAAGGGGCGTGGAGCCTTTTGACACACACTATCCAGAGAAACTGGCAGACTTCAACGACGCCTATCAACATTTCCTGGCGGATCCCCACTGTCAAGCGACAGTAAATCATAGTTCGATGTTCTCTGGTAGCTAAGGGTGGCACAAAGAAGAGCTATTAAGTGTCATCCTTTCCCAGGAATATCAACCTGGCGTGTCAAACGAGGATACCGCACGAATTTGACAACACAAACATGGAACCAAATCGAGATGTACGTGACATGGGCCACCAAGAGAAACTTCATGAGAGGGCAGAGACGGCGGGATTGCACGAAACAGATGGACAAAAATCCCTACTGACAGCTGCGGCGACGAACCCGGCCCTCCTCCCTCGCCCCTTATATTGTGCCGCGGAACAGTGGAACTGCTGAGTGTGCCAGTGAACAGTGATTATACAGTTCTTAGTCCAATGCATATTCGTGTGTTCTTTCAGAGAAACTTTGATCATGCATTTTGCAGGGGTTCGATTTATTGGTGTTTATTAGACTGACTCTTGTATTTTGCAGGTGTTCTATTTATTGTTTTTTTTAGACTTTGACTCTTGTATTTTGCAGGTGTTTTATTTATTGGTGTTTTTTTTTTTTTAGACGTTGACTACTGTACTTTCAGAGCTGTTTTATTTATCAATGTTTGTTTTTGTGTGATGTATTAGATTTGTGATATTTTGTTTCGTAAATTCATTGCTGTGGCATTGCTTCGTTTATCAGTCCGTAGCTATTCATTCTCATTGGACTGTGATCGATTAGCCTTTGCATGGGGCATATTTATAGTGAAAACCCCATAAGGGTAACAATCACATAATTATTGTAGTTTCAGTATAATGACACAGTGTTCATTGTTTGCTAACTAACTGAAATATAGTAGAGTGATTAAATTAGTGCCACAATGTTATTTTAATTCTACAAACTATTAGTTTTATAAGATATAGAATTTTTTTACGATAACCATTTTGTAAAACATGTTTTTTTCTCTTATCATTTTTTTTTTTTTTTTGCTTTTGCGGATTGTGCATTGTAATGTTCTGCTTTATAATACTGATGTTATTTTCATGTTCTTTTTTAGTTGCTGTGGCAATTTTGCTATTTTCAAAAATTTTACTTGTTAATAAAGAGTCATCTATTTTCCTGTGATCAGTTGGCTCCTGCAATGAGCAAATACTGGTGAACTCCATAAGGGTAACAACCAGAAACTGTTTTCAAATTAATGACACAGAGACAATTGTTTTTACTTGCTGACCGAATTAGGTCTACACTATCTTTTAAATAGGTGTCACAGATTGTTTTTTTCTCTTTGAAATTGGTAGATTCTAAAGATGTGTTGAAATTATTGTGTTCTAGCAAGTAGCTGGTGACCTTTTGCCTTTTCTTTACATTTTTGGTTTAAGTAGGGTGCGAGAAGCCTGCTTGGGAATGTCCTAGGATGCCCAGAAAATTTCCTGCACATTCTTTTCCCGGAGCGGTGGGGTTATGAAAGGTCTCTGTTGGATTTCTTTCATGTAAGTTTCTTAAATATTTATGGCATAAATTCCGCTTCTAAATTTACTGTGGTGTTTCTGAGTATCTGGGAGGAGACTGAGCAGTGAAACGTGTTACTTTTACACATAAACAAGAACGATCTGTCACACTACTACACTTTAAAACACATTTTGTATGTAATTCATGTCACACAGTCTCATACGGAACCTACATCTGCTTTCTTTTATATACTGTATATGATAAGATACTGTCATCCCCCTTCCCTTCTGTGTGAGAGGATGAATGAGCAAATGTGTTTCTAGTTGCATGCTTGAGGGTAGCAGACAGGCCTGTCTGCTAGAGAACAGTAGGACCAACGTCGGAACAGGTAGCTACGCTTTCTAAAGGCAGAGACGTTTCCATTCTTAGCATGGTCCTGGTCGTCCGTTGTCATGTTGGTATAAGAAGCTGCCCCTCTGGCCACTTCCGTTTGTATCTGTGAGCCACCCTCAGGAAGCACGCTCGGTAGGAGCGCAGGTCAGTCTGTCCGTGGCGAGCGTCTGAAGTGGTAAGATCTCCGGCTAAGCGCGTGTCTGCTAAGTCCGTAGGACAATGGATTTCTTAAGTTCAGCATAACTGAAAATTTAATCACGTTTATTTCAGGTTGAGCTCTAAAGTATGTAATGTTATCTTAAATTGCAACGCAGTGTATTTCGAGTGTGAAGTTCAGAATATCTTCCAGTAGTTGCTTTGTCACTACTTTATGAGTAAAGTGGAACCACGTGTTGATCAGTAACTCTAACTAGCATCATCAATCTTCAATGCAAATGTGCGTGAGATTATAACATCTTGTCTTGACAATATTCTTCAATATAGCAACTTTTCTTTATGTTCAACCCACATGGGGTGTACTTTGTGAGACCAGTACCACGTGCTTATACAATTGTTTGACCCATCAGGTTCGAGGTTTTTCTTTTGTAAACTGCTTTTCGATCTAATTTATTTTAATTATCAAAATTACTGTGGAGTTACACTGTTTGTGTAAACCAAGTTGACCACGTGAAGCATGTGGTGTAATCATCAAAGTAGCCCTCAGCTATTCTTTTCGGGAAGATTTCACAGAGAGTTAGTATGAATTTAGTATACCAGTGTGTGGTAATTACATGACGGACAGGATTGTGCTATGAACGTAACTTCTTTGGGTGAAAATTGAATCGGTTGGTTGTGGTTAATTTCCTCTTGCATATGTTTCATCGTTCTTCGTGTGTTATTTTATGAATGCAGTGTTGTATGCAGTCTCCCAATCTTGGCTCCATATTTGATGTGTTCCGTAAGATTACAATCTCACATTTTCACTGTCCTAAATACGGCACCAGCTTAGTTATGAATCGAGTTTAATATGCTGAAATTTCAATGATCAATGTTAAAATAAATTTCCAAATATAAACTGATAACTGATTTATTTCTTTTTATTTAAATTCTCTTATATATATATATATATATATATATATATATATATATATATATATATATATCTCACCGGTTGCCGTATGACTATTAAAAGATGATAATTAATGTTAGTCTGGTTGGGAATTTGGTAAGCTTTACTGGATACCTGGTGAAACAGTTGCGCAGTAATGCAGGATTAACTTCCCCAGACAGCTCACAGCTTTTAACCCGCTTTTATTGTCAATCAGCACCTCTTTCATAGCAAATTAAAGCAACAACATTACAAATGTGGTGCACGTTGCGAGCCTCTACAGGTGTTCTGTCGTGTCTTCGAGCCGACTATGGCGCCTTCTAAGCGGCGCTTGGTCGACGATAACATGTGAGTCTTGATTCGGTGTCATTTTCGTTGTCTATTTGACGTTGGGGGTGGAGGTGCGTGAGCACTGCTTAGTAGCCGGGGCCACGCTGTCGAGTCCTTACCAAACTGCATAAAAGTCTTGCGGAATGCTGGTTTGGCGCAGAAGAGTCAGAGCGCAAAAGTTGAGTTGTATCGAGAGTGACGTCGTTCACGGTTGCGCACACAGGGGCGACTTGCCCCCGACAGTCTAGATCCTGGAGGTTTGTTAAATTCACCAGGCTATTACTATGTCAGACTTGTTGAGGGTGGAGACGCATCGCTCATATATAGCCACTCTCATCAGAAAAGACCAGAGGCCATCGTTTGGCAGCCACCATTCCCTGTGTTAGACCTGTGTAAGGAAAGCAAAGCCAACTCCTGTGGCTCGTATTGCGCCTCTCAGAAGCTGGATCTTGGCAGGAGAGCTAACCATGTTGATATTCGTCGATGTCCAGGCGGTAAACCTGATGGTGCCGTAGGTGGGCAGGGTTAACCATGGTGATGGTGGAGAATAGCGGATGTCGAGAGTGACGTCACACCCAGCCGATCTCTGCTCTCCCGGTGTTGTTCAGACCTCAGCGGGCCCGGATCGGGTTCCCGCTGAGTCTTGACGTCCTCGGCTTATAATGTTGGAGCGGATTTTCCATAAGGTCGTGGTACCCGTGGTCTAGCGGTCAGTCCGGTTCCCGCAGCCGAGCGAAGCAGTGTGTGCTCCCCGCCGTCAGCGCGGGCACGCGCGTCTTGTTTACTATCCTCGACCGACACTAACGTGACGCCGTAGCTCTACAAGACCATAGCAAACCAATACAGATCAACCTTGAAATTCACATTTCGGAACGACTTTACCCGACCAAAGGCGCTAGAAGTCGAACGCTTTTTAAAAGTGGAAGCCAAGATCCCGGCTGCTGACATTGTCGGCATCGATCGTCAGTAGCACGGTCTATGTAAAACTCATAAACGAAGCTTCATGTGACAAGGTGCTTAATGAGATGAAACAAGAACTTCGCTTCTGCTACGCAGACGGAGATGTCGAGGTCGGCCATGACGCAGTGGGACTGCAGACTATACGCATATTCGAACTTCCATTTGAATTCCCTGCGGCAGACGTTGTGGCGGCGCTCCACCCCTACTGCACGGTACACGAACACGTGGCTGAAAAATGGACCCAGTTTAAACGTATCCAGTACTCAATGGAGTACGCCAAGTGAGCATTGATCTCCAACGACACGTGGCATCCTACCTACAGATAGGAGGGTGCAGGGCCATGGTTATTCATGATGGCCAGCCGAAGACGTGTTCGGGATGCGGCAAGGAAGGTCACCTTCGTTCCGAGTGCATCCAGCGTCGGATCACACAACTCCCATCGAAGGACGTTGCACCTCCACCGACGAAGACTATTCTCCCCGTGACTTACACTGCGACGCTCACGACGTTCTCCACCAAACAGACACAGCCGACCGATTTAGCGGTACAGGAATCACCTTCCACGGACAGGAACCTGGATGATCCACCGGCCTGGCCAGTGGTGGAAAATAATACTATGTCTCTGGAGTTACCGAACGCTACAGACATTGACGATAGCAAGATGACAATTGATTCCATTATTGTACCGACCCAAGCATTTGTCCCGCCGGCGCGTGAGTCAGTGCCGTCTTCTGACAATGAAGGCCACGTACGGAAACAACGATCACCGAAACGCCGAAAGAGACGTCGTCGGACCGTTTCGGAACACGGCGGTTCACATTCGGCCGGGGAAGAACAACTGACGACTCAAGAAGCCAACCGCGAGGCTGAGGCCGTTTCCACTGACTCCAACCTTGCAGAACAGACAGAGAAACATGCAGATTTCGACTATCAGCCCATTGACATAAACAGTGAGCAGCATGAAAGTACCAGTGCAGGCAGCGAAGTCGCCCTGTCCCTTACTATCAAACATTCCGAGGCTATGGAACATGAACAGACATCCGCGGCCGCTTCGCGGGCCGAGGACGTTGAGACACAAGATCCCGATCCGGGGCCAGCTGAGGCGCCGCCGGATCATGCAGCCTAAGCAGCACAAGGATTACCGCGTTCGGTGGGGGGGGGGGGGGGTGACATCACTTCCGATGTTCGCTTCTCTCCAACATCAACAATGATAACCTCGACCAACCAACTCGTTGCCAGGCTTACCGCCTGGCGACAATGAATATCAACATGATAAACTCTTCTGTCAAGACCCAACTTTTTGAAAGAAACAATTTTGCTTTCCTCCAGGAAGTGAAAACGACCGCACTCCCCGCTAGCCCTGCAGACACCGGAGTGGCAATATTAGTGCGTGATGGTATTGAAGTTACTGACGTCACGTATCTTCCCTCTGCGCGAGGAACAGCACTTACGGTGCTCAACACCCGATTCATTAATGTTTACGCGCCGTCGGGTACCACCAGACGTTACGACCGCGCCAGATTCTACTCCACGGATGTTGCTCCCCCTTTTCTTTGGGCGATACGACAACAGCGTCTTCTCCGGCGATTTTATTTGCGTACTTCAGCCCAAGGACCAAATCCCACACTACATGCCCTGTCCGGAACTGGGTGCGATGATCCAAGAACTTCACTTGTGCGACACGTGGGAAAAAGTCTACGGTAATCGCTCTGGCCACACTCATCTTACCAGTCATTCGGTCAGCCGACTTGATCGCATATATGTGTCACAAGATCTCACACAAGGAGTGATGGCCGCCGAACTATGGCCTCAGACATATTTCGATCATAGTGCTATATCTGCACTATACACCTACGCCCCAACAAGTCTGACGCAGCAATGGTTTTTGGAAGCTTAATATAACTCACCTCCAGGACCTGGAATGCCGTCTGCAAGTTGAAGCAACGTGGACTGCCTGTGAACGCCGTCACCCACGATACACCTCGACCTTGGAGTGGTGGCTACTCCGGGCCAAACCAGCAATCTGCAGGCCACTTATGCAGTTTGGCAAGGACGTGACTGCGTGGCTATCGACAGACCCTCTATTTTTACTACGTGGCACTCAGAGACCTCGACGCCTTACCCCCTTCCCCGAAGAGACAACATGACCAAAGCAGAATCAAGGCTCACTTACTATCATTGACGAAGCGCTGACTAGAAGGTGCCGTAGTCCGCTCGCGACGGCACGACCGAACGGCTGCAGAGGAACCCACTGCGCATCACGTTGTGGCGGATAAACGCCGACACCGCCAACACTTAATCACACAACTCAGGACACAAGACGGTCGCCTCTGTGCGACCCAAGCAACAATAGTAAAGGCGGTGGAGGATCATTTTCGTCATCTTTACCTGGAAAGAACCGTAGATGACGAGGCCACTACTGTGTTACAGCAGGTAACACGTGCTATCGACGAGGCTACCGTGAATGCACTAACAGAGGAAGTCTCACTCGAAGAAGTCGAAGGCCGGCCGGTGTGGCCGTGCGGTTAAAGGCGCTTCAGTCTGGAACCGCGTGACCGCGACGGTCGCAGGTTCGAATCCTGCCTCGGGCATGGATGTGTGTGATGTCCTTAGGTTAGTTAGGTTTAATTAGTTCTGAGTTCTAGGCGACTGATGACCTCAGAAGTTCAGTCGCATAGTGCTCAGAGCCATTTGAAGAAGTCGAAGACGCCGTGGACAATGGTGCGGCAATAAATCTCAGGTCCTGATGGATAGCCCATCGAATTATACCGGACCTTCCGTGACATCATGATGCCTCGCTGGGTTATAAAGCTCCGCGAAGTTATGTCTCCAGACTGTGTTGTGCCGCCAGCGTTTGTAGGAGGACTTCTCATACCGGTACACAATCCAGATGGAGGGCGATCGATTAAGAACGCTTATTACAAGATTTTCGCCAGGCTTATGGCGGGCCGTATTAAGACGACTTTGCCGATTATTCTCGCTCCAGAACAGACGCCGCAAGGGGGAGAAGCCAACACACACATGGCCACCGGTGACTGCAGGTACTTAACAGCGATCGCCTCTGCGTGCCGTCTGAGAGCGGCGATCGTCTCCATCGATTTCAACCACGCCTTTGATGGAGTGCACCACAAC
Source organism: Schistocerca americana (assembly GCF_021461395.2). Classification (NCBI taxonomy): domain Eukaryota; kingdom Metazoa; phylum Arthropoda; class Insecta; order Orthoptera; family Acrididae; genus Schistocerca; species Schistocerca americana. Next base: position 939,869,667 of record NC_060119.1, read on the forward strand.
TTCCTCCTACGAGTGATGGACGGTATGGGATTCCTCCCGGGCCTCATCGACATCCTACGGCGTCTTTGGACCGCAGCCAACTCACACGTCCAGGTCAATGGAAGGACGGTCGCACCACTACCCATTAAGACTTCTCCACGACAGGGTTGTCCCCTTTCTACCTACCTTTATGCAGTCGCACTAGAGCCATTCCTAGAGGGCCTTAACCACTGCCTATCTGGCATTACGCTGCGGGACGTCACCGTTCGCTATAGGACATACGCAGACGACCTGCTACTGCTGGTTCGTTCCAATGGCGAAGTTCAAAGCGTACTAATCTGGATCGAGCGATACGGACAGGCTTCAGGCAGTCTTCTGAACATCAACAAGTCGGCGGCGTTGCTATTGGGTGTGGTCTCGGACCGGAAGCCCTCACTCCCCTCCCACCAGTTTCTGATCTGCGATATTTGGGAATCACGTTCACGAAGGATGTACGTAAAACAGCTGCAGCAAACTACCGACGGTTACTACAGATCACACGCGCAATGGTGCGACAAACCTGCTACGTTACTTGAATCAGCTACAACGTGTTGAATACTTGAACATTTACGTGACATCAAAACTCAACCATGTGGCACAAATCCTCCGACTACCGCTGCAGATAGGTCGCCGGCTTCAGGCGGCCTTCAGTTACTACGTTTCCGCAGGCCATATATTTAAAATACGATGCGACACTCTTACCCTCCCAGTGGACAAACGTGATCTGGGATTGGTCAACGTCAGGGCGAGAGCAGCTGCCCTTCACATGAGCAACATGAGGAAACGATGGAAAAGTCAATATACCTCTCTCACGGGACGTTTGCTACAGGTTCTGATGCCAGTTTCTAACGTCCCGCCGGTGTCGGTTGCGCACGTCGCACCACAGTTCTCCCATGTTCGACCTTCATTCTTGATTACAGCTATGTCAACTCGAAGCTCCCCGCCACACGTCCACCAAAGGCGAAAGATTTTTATACCAACCTTCTGCAGGCTGTTCCCCATAACATGGTGGAAAACAAGTACCCTACCGTTCGCTGGTCAAGAGTGTGGAAAACGATACACCACAACATTCTGTCATCCACGGTGCGTTCGAAGTGGTATCAGATCGCCAACAAAGAATATTCCACACGACAGCGACTTCTCGCTATTGGACTGGCAGGTTCACCTTATTGTCCAGATTGTCACCTCTTGGATACCGATGAACATAGTTTCACACGCGCATCGTCGTCCGGAGTATGGCGACTAACACGAAGATATTGGCTTGTTACCTCCGGGTCACGCCTGATACGATTGACCCGGAGACCCTACTCTGTCCAGATGAACTTTCCCGCCGCAAAATATCATGCGCTTACATAGTTCAAAGGAATTACCGTCGCCTATATCTTTAGCGAAGGAGAGAAAGAGCAGCTTGATTACTGGGGCTTCCAACAAAATGCTCACAATGCCCTCGAACGCACACTGAGATACCGTACGCTCTTCGCAATTTATTTACGCAGCGTTTTCGTCAATCCCCCACTCAGCTGGGGAGTGCCAAGCTGCGGTTAATGTTCTGTGCCGCATCACACTAACGGCTGAACGTCCTGCCTTGTCAGCCACGAGAGAAGGAAGAGACAGGCTACTGCAAGGATGCTGTTTTCCTTGAGACACTAGAGGAGCAGAGTGCCTCCGTTGCAGATACCATTCAAAGGCGCTGTTGGAGATAACAGATAACGATGGCGAAGCACCATGTGGAACCAGTTACGTTTATTGAAGAACCTTTTAGCTGGAATTGCATCAGTGATTTACATTTTTATTTTTTTCTTGTTTACTCTTTGAATGACACCTTTGTTGTTGTAACAGTTACTAGAATTCTCATTTGTACACGTTTCCTTAATGTAATCATGTAAAATGAATAAATAAATAAATACATAAATAAAAAAAATAAAAGTAAAAAAAGTGAGGGAATAGTTAGGGGCAACGCCTGAACAGAATTTCTTTTTTATGTCAGAGTTAAGGTGGCGGTGCCACGTAGGAGTTGATTTGATTTAGTTTCTTATATTTTTGGAGTTTAATTTAAAAAAATAAAAAAAGCAGTAGCGTCTTTGATTTGCAATCAAAACCTCTTAGGTTCCGGGTTGGAATCCCACCACTACTTAAATTTTGATTAATAATCGGTATTGGCAGAAGACTTTCGGCATTCTTCTACCAACGGTCTTGTCAAAGAGGGTGGAGGAGCAGACAGAGGTTCAGAGCACTTTCTTGTTCTAGGGGTGGAAAACGGTCCCTAAAGACGGAAGAATCAGCAATGATTAACATCATAAGGATGCAGAAGGCAATGCAAACCACTGCATTAAAGACACTTAACGTGTATCCACAGGACATGTGGCCTGTAACTGAAAAAGTGTAATGATGATTTCTCCATTGGCAAAAGATTCCGGGATAGTCCCCCATTCGCATCTCCGAGAGGTGACCATGAGAAAAAGATTGAATAAACAACGAAAGGATAACGTTCTAAGAGTAGGGGCGTGGAATTTCAGAAGCTTGAACTTGAACGTGATAGGGAAACTAGAAAATCTGAAAAGAGAAATGTAAAGGCTCAATATATATATATATATATATATATATATATATATATATATATATATATATTAGAAGAAAGATGACAACGGTTTTTGGTGAAATGAGTATAGGGTAATATCAATAGCAGCAGAAATGGTATAATATGTTGCTGTGAACAGTTCAGTGACAGGGTTGTTCTTACAGAAATCGACAGTAAACCAACACCGACAACAATAGTCCAGGTATACAAACCGGCGTCGCGAGTTGAAGAGATAGAGAAGGTATATCAGGCTATTGAAACGATAATACAGTGCGTAAAGGGAGATAAAAACATAATAGTCATGGGGGACTGGAATGCGGTTGTAGGGGAAGGAATAGAAGGAACGGTTAAAGCACAAGGAATGGTAGAGAAGAAAGACTGATTCAGTTCTGTAACAAGTTTCAGTTAGTAATAGCGAATACTCTGATGCTACCTGTAACTCGAGTTACAGCCCGTAGTGGCTTGCTTTCCATGTATTCTACTAAAACATTTATCGCTTGATATTTACTTCATGCATGACTTGCCAATTTGAATGTTTAATTTTCTGATGAAGGCACTCGGAGAAGTGTCGAAACCAGGTCAAAAGACTTAATTTTATTTTGCGACCGAGGGCTGTAGTCTGAAAATGGTTCGGCGAGGGGCGTTCAATAAGTAATGCAACACATTCTTTTCGTCGGCCAGTGTCGGCTGAAAAAATGAGGAAGTTGTTGTTGGGCACTTAGAATATTCCCGCTTTAGCCCCTACGGTTTCATGAAGTTCTGATAAGTGGCGGCGCGCTACACGTAGCATTCAAAATTGCACCGTAACGGAGGAGCATTCCAAGCAAACAGCTGTAACTCAGTTCCTCTTAACGGAAAACCAGAGCATGGCAGATATTCATGGGCGCTTGCAGAGTGTCTACGAAGACCTGGCAGTGAACAAAAGCACGGTGAGTCGTCCGGCGAGGCGTCTGTGTCATCGCAATAAGGCCGCGCAAACCTGGCTGATCTCCTGCGTGCCGGCTGGCGGCACACAGTTGTGACTCTTGCAATGTTGGAACGTGCAGACATTTTAATTGGACGTGATCGACTGTTTCAAGTCCTCCATCATGGTGTAATGATCGACTATGATGTGTATTGTGCTACCCTCACGAAACTGAAGAGACGACTACAGCGTGTTCGTCGAAACAAAAATGCAAATTAATTTCTCCTCTCGATGATGACGCAAGGCCTCACACAAGTCTGCACACCCGTTTGGCTCACTGTAGGATGCACTCCACGGGAAGCAGTGCGTGGATGATGGGGAGACGTTGGCTCCGATGTCGACCAGTAGAGTGGTAACATGCGGGCATACAGACCCTCCCAGTAAGGTGGCGTAAGACCGTCGCATTGAATAGAGGTCGTGTTCAAATATAGGGTTTTGTAGCCGAAAGAGCGGTGAATAATATGGTGTATTGGAATCCTGAATAAACCAACCTACTTTCAGAAAAAAGCCGGCCGTTGTGGCCGAGCGGTTCTAGACGCTTCAGTCTGGAACCGCGCGACGGCTACGGTGCTTGGACTCATTTGAACCAAATTCACAAAATCTGAACCATGACAAGGCCCGTTACCTGAAATTTTCAGTGGATGTGATGCCCCGTGTGGGCAGTAATGCACACTACTTTAGCTACATCTTGGTTCCATATGAGATAATGTATTATCATCAATAGTCACAGCGTTGGAATCTCAAGGTTGTCAAGCCTAAACCTTTCTCAGGAACCAGTTTTGTGTAGAGCGATATTTAATGTCTGATACAGACTAATAACGCAGAGCTCAACGTCTCTTTCTTCTAACTCGCTAACACATGAACATTTTGTTATACAGGGTGATTCAAAAAGAATACCACAACTTTAGGAATTTAAAACTCTGCAACGACAAAAGGCAGAGCTAAGCACTATCCGTCGGCGAATTAAGGGAGCTATAAAGTTTCATTTAGTTGTACATTTGTTCGCTTGAGGCGCTGTTGACTAGGCGTCAGCGTCCCTTTTTCATCGAAGGTGCTACTGTAACTGGACTACAGTATCTGGAGATGTTAGAGAATTGGCTGTTCCCTCAGCTCGAACAAGAAGCACAACAATTCATATTTCAGCAGGATGGAGCGCCACCACATTGGCACTTATCTGTCCGTAACTACCTGAACGTCAACTACCCGAGGCGATGGATCGGCCGCCAGGCAGCCCGTGACAGAGCACTTCATCACTGGCCTCCAAGAAGCCCTGATCTTACCCCCTGCGATTTTTTCTTATGGGGGTATGTTAAGGATATGGTGTTTCGTCCACCTCTCCCAGCCACCATTGATGATTTGAAACGAGAAATAACAGCAGCTATCCAAACTGTTACGCCCGATATGCTACAGAGAGTGTGGAACGAGTTGGAGTATCGGGTTGATATTGCTCGAGTGTCTGGAGGGGGCCATATTGAACATCTCTGAACTTGTTTTTGAGTGAAAAAAAACCTTTTTAAATACTCTTTGTAATGATGTATAACAGAAGGTTATATTATGTTTCTTTCATTAAATACACATTTTTAAAGTTGTGGTATTCTTTTTGAATCACCCTGTAGTTTGACATGCGAGAGAATTTTCCACACCAGTAGTCAAAGGACTTGCAAGCCAACTTTCTCTTTCAGCAGAATGGTGCTCATGGGCTGTAACTGCTAACCTGCGCTTGCTCCTCCTGTGGTATCGAGAATTACGATGCCACAACATAGGTCCGCTCTGCTAAGTTGGCACTACGAGAGTCACCGACGACAGCGCCCTCTAGCCGGTGCTGTCGAGGTCTACGAGCTCCGCGACTGCTTCAGCCCATTTCATCGGGTGTAGACAGCCAGGACACTTCGCTTCAACTTCGCATCACCTTGCAAGTTATGTAATATGATTGCATATGTTTATCCGCTAGTAAAGGTGCCTTAACTGTATCTGCAGTACCGAGAGATTAGTACCGTTTCCTGCTCCTGATCCTTACCCACGAGCCGCCTCCCAGGCGGGATACAAAACCTCCGGACAGGACAAAAAAGACGAGGAAGTTCGTAAGTTGACAGGCCACATCAGACATCAAATATTTACAGTGACCCAGAGGATATTGGAATACAGATAGCAATGTATTGAGCACAATACATGAGAAACAGTTAACAAGTATAGGTTTTCTAATAGTCGCAAAATACCGTGTTTGAGTTAACCTTGTACTTTGTATCATTCCGTTGTGATATTTGTTGTACGTCTGTTTCGATGATTGTTTGAAATTTAGATGATTTGAAAAGGCATCTTACGCTGACTGAAGATATTGTAAAAATAAATGCACGAAGCTAATTAACGAATCAGCCTCGTATTTATTTATGTCTTTGTTTAGGAGTGACGGGGTACGACGCGACTGGTGAGGAATATTCTTAGTAAATTCTACGATATTACACACCAACCGTGGCGGCGTATGAGGTAAGGCCGCCGGCCTCCTGTAACTTGCTAAATTCTGGCCGCTTTGACAGCGGCGAGCAAACTTGGCCCGTTAACAGCGGGGCCCCGGTTACAACAACGCCATCAGCCTGCAGCGCTAAGCGCTCCGGTCCTTCCGCTACCTTTACAGCCTTCTGGTCTATCGTAGTTTGGACGCCGCCCCAGCTCTTGTCTTACGCTTAGGTCAGGTTGCTAACACGCGACTATATGTACCCCAACTTCGGAAGACTTATCTCTACGTCAGCTGTTTTCATTGGTTTGGTGCTGAAATGCGTGTACAATTTTTCGTTGCTTGGGTTTGTTCAAAGACTTTGCCGTCACGTCTCTGCCATGTTGCAATGGCCATGTTAAAAGAGTAACTTACTAACTACGGGAACTCACGTTGTATTGAATAGGCGTATTTCTGAATGCAGTAAAATCAGAGTTCTCTTTGCTGGATTCTTTCTCGGCCATGCCACTATCCTACACCTGAGTGCATCCACACAGCCTTCATTCCACCAATCACGTTTCTTACCGTTCTCCCAAAACTATCGTTTGATTTGCAACATCTTTGATTTTGCTTCGAATCTCGTCTTATTTTCCTTGCATGGAATTCTTTAGTTTTTCTTGGTATTTCTCCTGTACTTTCTCACTAAGTCCATAATGCGATATCCTGAAGGGAAAATAAAAGAATAAGTAACATCTATATCTGCACGAGTATTCTATAATTCACACTTAAGTCTTTGGCGGACGATTCATACTGGGGTGGGGGGGGGGGGGGGGGTCTTCAATAAGTAATGACATACTTTTTTTCCGAAAAAAGAAATGGTTCAAATGGCTCTGAGCACTACGGAACTTAACTTCTCAGGTCATCAGTCCCCTAGACTTAGAACCACTTAAACCTAACTAACGTAAGGACATTACACACATCCATGCCCGATGAAGGATTCGAACCTGCGACCGCAGCACGGTTCCAGACTGAAGAACCGCTCGGCCACAGCAGCCGGCTTTGTGAAATTAGAACTTTTCTTAAAGACCAGTCTTTCGCATGATGTCACTATTTTTCCATTTGCTGTATTTAAAAACCCGAAATTTGTAAGCATATGAATGATGACTTTTGTTTAGTGCATCCGGACATGAGTACTGTGTAGTTCTGGAACTACACAATGCCGAAAACATCTGTGATAGGATGGTTGTGGATGATACATTCTTTTAATGTCCAGGACTGAATTGTGAATTATATATTGTACTACATACCCGATCTTACAATTCGCGTTGGCTAACAACGACCCTTGTCTTTCACGCGCGTTTGATCATTGTAGTTGACCCTGGCGACTACGACTTTTACCTGAAGCGACCTACTCACAGCAGACCCTTTCCTCAGAGACACGAGAAAAAACTCCATTCCTACATTACTCTGGAGATACGTATTTCATTCCGATAATATCACGGCCAAGACTTCTCTCTAATAGGCAGCCTATATTCATTTCGGCTCAGTTGGCAGTTCTGTTGCTCACTCAGGCAGTTTTTACGCTGTGGGAAAGAAATGACTATTGTGACATCGCAGGTGCTGTAGTGATCTAGTCTCAAGCAAGACCATTTCATACGAGAAGAACTGTTTAGAACGACATACACTCCAGGAAATGGAAAAAAGAACACATTGACACCGGTGTGTCAGACCCACCATACTTGCTCCGGACACTGCGAGAGGGCTGTACAAGCAATGATCACACGCACGGCACAGCGGACACACCAGGAACCGCGGTGTTGGCCGTCGAATGGCGCTAGCTGCGCAGCATTTGTGCACCGCCGCCGTCAGTGTCAGCCAGTTTGCCGTGGCATACGGAGCTCCATCGCAGTCTTTAACACTGGTAGCATGCCGCGACAGCGTGGACGTGAACCGTATGTGCAGTTGACGGACTTTGAGCGAGGGCGTATAGTGGGCATGCGGGAGGCCGGGTGGACGTACCGCCGAATTGCTCAACACGTGGGGCGTGAGGTCTCCACAGTACATCGATGTTGTCGCCAGTGGTCGGCGGAAGGTGCACGTGCCCGTCGACCTGGGACCGGACCGCAGCGACGCACGGATGCACGCCAAGACCGTAGGATCCTACGCAGTGCCGTAGGGGACCGCACCGCCACTTCCCAGCAAATTAGGGACACTGTTGCTCCTGGGGTATCGGCCAGGACCATTTCGCAACCGTCTCCATCAAGCTGGGCTACGGTCCCGCACACCGTTAGGCCGTCTTCCGCTCACGCCCCAACATCGTGCAGCCCGCCTCCAGTGGTGTCGCGACAGGCGTGAATGGAGGGACGAATGGAGACGTGTCGTCTTCAGCGATGAGAGTCGCTTCTGTCTTGGTGCCAATGATGGTCGTATGCGTGTTTGGCGCCGTGCAGGTGAGCGCCACAATCAGGACTGCATACGACCGAGGCACACAGGGTCAACACCCGGCATCATGGTGTGGGGAGCGATCTCCTACACTGGCCGTACACCACTGGTGATCGTCGAGGGGACACTGAATAGTGCACGGTACATCCAAACCGTCATCGAACTCATCGTTCTACCATTCCTAGACCGGCAAGGGAACTTGCTGTTCCAACAGGACAATGCACGTCCGCATGTATCCCGTGCCACCCAACGTGCTCTGGAAGGTGTAAGTCAACTACCCTGGCCAGCAAGATCTCCGGATCTGTCCCCCATTGAGCATGTTTGGGACTGGATGAAGCGTCGTCTCACGCGGTCTGCGCGTCCAGCACGAACGCTGGTCCAACTGAGGCGCCAGGTGGAAATGGCATGGCAAGCCGTTCCACAGGACTACATCCAGCATCTCTACGATCGTCTCCATGGGAGAATAGCAGCCTGCATTGCTGCGAAAGGTGGATATACACTGTACTAGTGCCGACATTGTGCATGCTCTGTTGCCTGTGTCTATGTGCCTGTGGTTCTGTCAGTGTGATCATGTGATGTATCTGACCCCAGGAATGTGTCAATGAAGTTTCCCCTTCCTGGGACAATGAATTCACGGTGTTCTTATTTCAATTTCCAGGAGTGTATATGGGTATTATGGCCAGTTCTGCTACCCGAAGCGATTGGTTGACAGCTGTTGATTTTCGGTTCGGGCTATGTCGAAGGCTTGGATGATATCTTAGTAAATGCATCTTACGCCAGCTGTCCCTGACAAAAAACTTAAACTACAGAGACCCATTATTGGTTCTATGCCAAGTGAAGACGACGAGCTGCTAAGGTTCCTCTGAAAAACAAGATGGTTCAAAATTCTGCAACAATATTATCATTTTAATAATTTCCAGATGAAAGTGCGCTAAATTAAAATGCTGCTCGTTGCTCTGCAGCACAAAACAAACAAATAAAAGTGTAGGAATCTGCATCAGATTAACTTCCTACGTGTCATACTTGCGGTAATTTATAACAGTTTCAGTGAAACCGCTGATCTCTGGCGGCAACACCTGCTAATCAGTTAAGTGAAATAGTACATTAAGAAAAAATGCTGCAAATAAACTCTGCGAATGAAGAACTTTATTCATGCTTATGCAATAGAAAATACTTCCAATGCACTACAATTGTTGGAGATAAATCAAGAGCTATAAAAAAGTCTTCTGCTTAGCGTAACACAACTCAGTGATCGTTAAGAGTAATATACGGATTTAGCCCGCCCGGTTAGCCGCGCGGTCTAACGCACGGCTTTCCGTACTGGGAAGGAGCGCCTGGTGCCCGGTACGAATCCGCCCGGCAGATTTGTGTCGAGGTCCAGTGAGCTGGCCAGCCTGTGTACGGTTTTTAGGCGATTTTCCATCTGCCTCGGCGAATGTGGGCTGGTTTCCCCTTATTCCGCCTCGGCTACACTATGTCGGTGATTGCCGCGCAAACAAGTAAGTTCTCCGCATACGCGTACACCACCATTAGTCTACCACGCAAACATAGGGGTTACACTCGTCTGGTGTGAGCCATTTGAATCATTTTTTGATCTGCCAACTGCACTGGCCCGTAACTAAGTACCAAACCTTAAGCGAGAGGTATTTAGGATGTGGGATGGAGTGTTGGTGCTGCTTCTTATTGTACCTCCGCCACTGATTTTCTCAACTGATACTTGAATGTTCATACCATTCTCTCTAATTCTCTTTTTCTGGACTGATTGGTATTGACGTTATGTGTTCTATGCTATTCTTTATGAAATGATTTAACCTAAATTGTAGTCCAATGTGCTTACGTATCTTTTAACAGTGAAATTTTATATGGATCTCGGATGAGAAAGTCCTTAGTGATAGACTCAAAGACGTGTAGAGAAAATAAGTGACCACCACCACTGAGTACACTAAGCAACACAATTAAAGGACCATTCTTTCGAAACTCCGTAACTGTCTACGATCGCGGCGTAAAAATCTGAATTAGTGTCAAAGTTTCCTAAGACCCTCTTATGTAATGGTGTAAAAGCTTGGCGGTCTGCTACACCATCTTCGGGCTAGACGACGCTTCAAACGTCAAGACGTCGATACATGCATATAAAAAGGAAAGGTAGAGCTCAGAAGTTCATGTGATGTGTAAGCTGGGTTAATGCTATCACATTGACACCAGATTGCACCGCAATACTACCCAACGCCACGATGGACGTGTCACATAATGGAAAGGTCGACACACCCGCTCTTACCTCCATTTCACCCTTTGTTTTGGCGCCTGTGCAATTGAGGTTATTGCTGTTACAGGGAGACACCCAGCGTTGAAATCGCGTGGTTTTCTTATGAGAGTCCGGGGAGCACATTTCGTGTTGATTCTGAGCAGCGGTGTGCCTGAAATCTTCTCGGACGCTCATAAGAAAACCACGTGATTTCAACGATTGATGTCCCCCTTTAACCTCAATAACCTCAACTGCACAGGTGTCAAAAGAAGGGCGAAATGAGTGTAAGAGGGGGTGTGACGACCTTCCCATCGTGTGACACGTCCACGGTGGCATCGAGGAAAATTATGGTGAAATTCTCTGCCAAAGAGAAGCTATTAACCCACCTTACAAGTCACGTGATCATCTGAGCTCTGGTCTTTTTTTCGCCTTTCTGTTTGAATCATCGTTGACCCCGAGAGTGACGCTGCAGGGTGTCACTCTTCAGCACTAATACGTAAGAAGCTTGCAGGCACCTTTGAGCCAAGTTTAAAACTTACACGTCACAATGGGAGTCAATTACAGGGTTTCGAAAAAGTGTTCCATTAATTGTGTTGGGTAGTGTACACGTATTTAAAAAATGCCACCGTGAAGTCGCGATCAGTTCACTGCGAAGGATGGTTGTATGTGGGACAAGACGGCAATTTCTGCGGTGGCGCTGCCTGACGATATACACAGTTACATCATGTGGGTACAGTGTACAGTCTTTTCTATGGGCTCTGTACACCCGGCCAAATAAACATGCTGCCTCACCAACTCTTTAAACTGGGCCGTCCTATAATGATTTTTATGTATCAGTGACGTTAAAATCACTTTGTAATGACCACCTGATGCTGTTTTGGATTTCGTTACACTATCACTACTTTTTTAACTAATAGCCGATGGGCAAAGAACGTACGCTTCGCTGTTTCCCTAGTACATGGTCAAGCTGCCACCACATCTACTAAATACCTGTCACTACGCGGAGATCCTTGCTGGTGGCAGGAGGCACTTCCTGTGCAGTTAGTGGGAAGTCTTCTAATGTTTCTTGTATCTAATTTGAAACACAAAATCACTCTTAAGGAAAAATAAAAAAAGCGCTGAGTTCTGACCTGGAGGTACGGAAAAATCATCAGTCTTGATGTGGTGGGGATTGGTTTGTAAAAAATCTTGTCAATATCTGATCCCAGAAATGAGGCCAATCATTGAAATACACTGCGCAGTACAATTAAAGGATCACTTTTTCGAAATCCTATATTTGCCCCCCATTGCGAAGCGGAAGTTTGAAATTTGGCTCAAAGGTGTCTGTTGTAACCTTCCTCCGTCCTGTATTGCGGTCTACAAGCGTGGCGCCCTGCGATGTCACTCATGGACTCGGTGACGTTTCAGACAGCAAGGTGACGACATAAGTGAAAAAGAGGCCACAGCGTACAAGAAGTTCATGTGAGGTGTAAAGTTTGTTCGTGATCTTGATCATGTGAGTTGTAAAGGTTGTTGGAAATCATGTTCATGATGTCACATTGGCAACAAATTTCGCCACAATTCCGACCAAAGTCACCATGACATGTTACATGATGAGAAGGTCGTCGTTGCCCCTCTTACCCACATTCCACCCCTTCTATTGTCGTTTCTGTGAAGGAGAGCAGACCCCGATTCTCAGCGTTGAAATTACTCTATCTTCTTATGGGTGACGGGAAAAACATTTCCAATACTCTATCGCTCAGCATCGAGAAGAAAAGGGATCTGGGGTGGCATAATACGTCCTCCGTAACTTCTGAAACTGCTGACACCCCCCGGTCGATTTAATCCTTCGCTAAGGACAGCATGGACCTGCAACTCCACTGAACGTGATCCCACCCCTTTGGAGTGTAACGCGACTGTAGTTTTTGCTCTGGTACACAGGATGGGAGAACTAGGGATCATTCAAAACCATTCGAAGAAATATGAGCGTGACTTGAAGTAATAAAGGATGTTTCTGCTTCTTGCAGCCGCCCTGTTCCCTCCTGTGGTGTGATCACAAGAGGGATGCAACAGTGACACATAGTTGAATAAAATGCCAAAGGGTCCCTCTATGTCCTTCCACTTTCGCATCGCTCTCACTGCAACCCGTGCACCTTCGTTGAGCACTTTAAAAATGTAGCTGTAAGGAGACAGACAGTCACTGATTACTCGGTGCAGACAGACATCCCTTTCGGCATCCCTAAGATTGGCTATGGCTCAATCTAGATGTAGTGGGGGTCAGTAAAGTAAAATGGAAAGAAGACAAAGATTCAAGGATTTCCGGTCAGATGAGTATAGGGTAACATCATCAGCAGCAGAGAATGGTGCAACAGGAGTAGGATTCCTTATGATTAGGAAGGTAGGGCAGAGAGTGAATTCTGTGAACAGTATAGTGAGGGGTTGTTCTCATCAGCATCGACAGCAAACCAACACCGAAAACGTTAGCTGAGGTATACATGCCAACGTCGCAAGCTGAAGATGGAAGATGAGACAGAGAAATTATATGACGATACTGAACGGGTTGCTGAGTACGTAAAGGGAGATCAAAATCTAATAGTCATATGGGACAGGAATGCGGTTATAGGGGAAAAGAAGAAAGGGTTATGGGAGAATATGGACTTGGTGCTAAGAATGGAAGAAGAGAAAAACTAATTGAATTCTCCAGTAAACTTCAGCTAGTAATAGCGAATACTGTGTTCAAGAATGACAAGAGGCGGAGGTATTCTAGGAAAGGCAGGGAGAAACTGGAAGATTTGGGTTAGATTACGTCATGGTCAGACAGAGATTTCGAAATCAGATATTGGAATTAAGTCGGAGCGTACACAGGTGCAGATACAGACTCAGATCACAATTTAGTAGTAATGAAGAGTAGACTGAAGTCAGAAAGAGTCAATACGCAGAGAAGTGGGATACGGAAGTACTAAGGAATGACGAAATACGCTTAAACTACTCTAAGGCTACAGATACGCAATAAGCAATAGCTCAGTACACAGTACAGTTTAAGAGGAATGGACATCTTTAAAAACGGCGATCGCAGAAGTGGGAAAAACATAGGTACAAAGAATGTAACTGCAAAGGAATCATGTGTAACAGGAAAAATATTCCGCTGATCGATGAAAGAAGTAGCTGGATGATGGTGGTATTGGGACTCTTTCGATATCGAACTGATATGCAAATTAATTAAATAGATCAATTAATTACCCCACCACCGCCATTCACAGATGACGTCATGAGATTTCCTTAGCCGGTGGGTGGATTCCCATCCCCCCTCCCTTCCCTGCCCCTTCCCATCCCCCACCTGCTCTATTGGCGAGAATTTCGAATTTTGGCAGACATTTAGAATTTTGGTTGGAAATTCCAAAAATGTTGGGAATTTAAAAATGGCGGAAATTTCTTTGTCCCAAGACTTTGCTGACGTCCATCGAATCCCCCACCCGGAAATTGGCGGGAAATGCAAGATGGCAGGTGCCCTTTCTGGGACTCGAACCTCAGTCCTTTGGGCGGAAAGCTCAGATACACTCCCCTTCACAGGGAACCTGTCCACATGCAGGAGAGGATGGTGAGGTTAGTGTACTTTACTCACCTTGGATGGGAAACTGAAGGAAACATTGGTCCTAATTATGTAATTAATCATAAAGATCGGTCTTAATTACACAACTGTGTGCATTGCACTATCCAAACGTGCCTAAAATCGCAATACAGCTCATAAATTGATTGTGTCGTACAAATGGTGTTATTCCACTGGGAAAATAATTCACAATACCGTTCGAAGCTAGTTACAAATGTACTCCACTCCACACAGGATAATTCCTTCAACTATAACCTGGCGGGGAAAAGGCTGGAGAGGAAGGCAATCCTTATTGTTGACAGCAGATATGTTCAAATGACGAGGAGTAGTTGTTGGAGAGAGAAGAGTTTAATAAGTGTGTTACATCTAAGCATACAGCTGGGGACCCTGTCTATCGCTGTTTGATGGTGGAGTCCGCTACATATGCCTCCCGCTACATTGCTTGACAAACACCGCCGTGCTCAAAATTCAAATAAACAGTGCTGTCTTTATTTCTTGACAACTTCGTTAGTGGGTGTGCTGCTGGCGCCAGTCTCCATCGATTCTCTTCACGATCGTCTAAATCGATTTTCGATGCCTGCCTGGCTTCGTATCTTTGGCGGATGGCTATTTAACTGCGGAGCGCGCGCTCTCTGGGTTTTCAGTTCGGGATCAGCTGTGTCAGCGACAGTCTCGTGTGTGCCTGTATGCAGCGTGGCGAGTGGCCGAGTCGGTTCGACGAAGTAGTGTGGGCCACTGCTGAGGCATGTTTAGCCGTTGTAATGCAGATCCGCTGCTGACAGTAATTGGGGTTTCTTGGATATGTGAAGGTCTCTCTTGTCTCTTGCATGCGACTCAAGGTCAATGAACTGGAGTCGTCGAAGTGTTCATCGATGGGTTCTGTTCGTGATAATTGAATAGCCCTGTGCACTGCAAACTATCTTGGCTGTTTCAGTTACCTTTGATCTTGCTGCCTGATTTGTTGACGGCATGTAAGGGAGTGCTAGTGACGCACAACCAATGAAAATGAAGCCGTGTTTAATGCATACCATCAGTGCTTAAGTTTGTGCCTGGCGTTCAGAAGGGGGCCGAAATATTTTCCCTAATTCCTTTTCTATTTTATTATTTTATTTGTTGTTTTAGAGGTTGCCTAATCAAATTTTAAGAGCCACTACCACGTATGTTAAGTCTGCTTAAGGTTCATTGGTGCCACGTAGCATTAAAAGTTTATTGATAACTGGTTGTGTATCTGTTGCGTCAGAATGTTGTCTGCCGCTGATGTGTTTATGTTTCAGATAATTGGCGGTGGTCGACGCGAGCAAGTTCCGATCGGGGTATCACGGTGGAACAGTGAAAATTAAGGACCGGGATCGGTGTCTATGTTTACGTTGTTAACGTGCGGCAGTTCCGTCTTGCTGGTCGAGCGTTGTGGTTTTCCACATGCTGACTTGTAGATCAAAGTTGATTACATTTTTATTTCATCTTCTGGTCCGTGCATCTCCTGTATCTGTTAGAACCTTCCGGTTTGCTCGCGTCCATAACCAATTTATCGTAAACTTGAGGCTGTCCCATGTTAAGACGATTTCATATGTTATTATTAAATTGAATTATTATAATCCTGTTAATTTTTCAGAAATTTTAAGACCAATTTTGGAAAGATCTGAGCTTATTCGACTTAAGTGGATTAATGTTATTAGCTGGGTCCTGAGTTACATGAAAACCAGTTTCTATGTTAGTTGAAGCACATTTGAGATTTGATTAGTTGTGGTGTTATGAATATTGTTTTAATTAATGGAAGTTGCCTAAGCAAATTTTGAAAGATCTTTATTTGTTGGACTTAATGCAACCCATTACTTGTGGAAGTAGTTTTAGAGTTTTGATGTGAATTATACGAAAAACAGTTACAATGTAGGTATTGAAGCTTGTGAGGTTTAGTTATGGCAGTTATATTTTATTAATAATGGTGTTATGTATATTGTTATATTACTGAAAGTTGGTTAAGCAAATTTTGATACTTTCTATAGTCGTTGCTACTGTTGATTTGATACGAGCAATATGTTCGTAATAAAGAAGTGTGTGGCAACTAAAAACTGGTTATATGTTTAATTTTGATGTGTCGAATGACCCTCACACATCATTCGTCCTATTCCATTATCCCCCAAGAGATCATCTTGGTATGACTGCTACATAACTTGTACTAGTAAGAAGGGGTATGGCAGCAAACCATCACTGAAGTCAAGGACAATAAATGCTACTAAGCTGTTGAAAAATGTTTAACTGCTCTAGTTACACATCGAAATTTTCGTGAGAAAACCAACACTTGTTGGCAACAGGTCATAATGCAACACATGTACCAGGAATTGAGAAAATTCAGTGTAATAACACAGCTACCACAGAAACTGACCGAAAAAGATTGCACCAGGAGAGAGGGGTGGCAGCTGCACGTGTGTTTGCCTCGATGTGTGGTCACGACCTAATCAGATTAGAGCCAGTCTTACCTCCCCCTACCACCCATCATCCCTCCCTCTCCTCAACGTAGTTAGGAATACAGGTCTGGTTCTATCTTGTCACTGATATTCCACAAAAAGAGATCCATTTGGTGGCAATGAAAGAATGTCTCCATTCTACGGAAATCAGTCACATATGGACATAAGACTCAAGAGCAGGATGCTTCTTGCAACCTGTTAAATATATTTCTCAGAAAGACTGCACCCCTGCACCCTCTCAGAACAACAACGAAATTCCAGAGGACTCTCCAGAACGCTTTTTCTAACATCCGCTGGTTAGGAAACAGACAGCTGCCACCGTCAACCACCACATGCCACCAACTGTCATAGCTGAGAGCACAGTCTCTGGCCCACTGCCGTGCAACCAGCCCCAGCAGGCAGAGCCTTCGACCAACAGCGCTCAGATCATCCTGCCCAGAAGAGCACAAGGCGGTCCAATTGGTCATCGGGCTATCCCGACTGCGTGTTCTTTGTCTAAATGTGTAGCTGTGTCCCACTCCCCCTGCTGCGAGCTTCATCTTCCGCTGGTCGCCGCCACTCTACGAGGGAAGACATTTCAGTGCAACAGTTGTATTTAACATCAACGGACTTCTTATAAGGATAAGGATAATGTACAGAAGAATGGAGTAGAAAACTGAGGTTGTGTTAGATGACGACCATTTTGGCTTTAGGAAACTAGGGGCACTAGAGTGGCAGTTCTGACGTTGCGGTTGATCATGGAAGCAAGACTGAAGTAAATCACGACACGTTCGTAGGGTTTGCCCACCTGGAAAAAGCATTCGTCAGTGTAAAATGTTGGACGATATTCGAAATTCTAAGGAAAATAGGGATAACCTACAGGGAGAGGCAGGTACGAGGGTTGTTTTTTAAGTAAGGGCCGTTCGCGCGTATAGTCCCGTATTTCGCGCGGACGCCGCAACAAGCCACCGCGCCACTTGCCGGCATCCTTTCTGTTCACACTGATGCAAGTTGCAGCTCTGTAGCTGACGTGTACGCATCGCTGTGCTACTTTATAATGTTTACGATTATTGAATCGCCCGCCGCGTGTGAGATACGGTCAGTGATACGTTTTTTGACCGCGAGAAGCCTATCAGCTGCAGAAATTCATCGTCAGTTAACAGAAGTTTATGGCTTGAATGCAATAGTGCAATAGTGCGTCAATGGGTTAGAGAGTTTAAAAAGGCCGTCAAAACGTCAATGGCGAAGAACGCTCAGGCCGGCCCTCTGTGATCACCGATGATTTGGTGGCTGCAGTCGAAACAAAGATTCGTGAGGACAGAAGATTCACTATTTCCACTCTTTCTTTGGAATTTCCACAAGTTTCAAGATCAGTTTTCTACAAAATGTGTCTGAAAACCTAAACTTTAAGAAACTGTGTTCTCGGTGGATACCCAGACTCCTCACAGAGGACCACAAAGGGAAGAGATTTGCCACTTCATTGGACTTTTTGATTCGTTACGAGGAAGAAGGGGATGACATGTTGAGTCAAATTGTCACTGGAGATGAAACGTGGGCATCCCATATCACTCCCGAAAGCAAGCGACAATCGATGGAATGGCGACAAACAACCTCACCCGTCAAGGTCAAAGCCAAACAGACGCTGTCAAAGCGCAAGATTATGGCAACTGTGTTCTGGGACCGGCGCGGTGTTTTGCTAGTGGACTTCATGCCACGAGGAACGACAATCAACTCAGATGCCTACTGTGCAACTCTAAAGAAGCTCCGCAGAGCAATTCAAAACAAAAGGCGCGGCATGCTGACAAAAGGAGTTTTGCTCCTGCACGATAACGCTAGGCCACACACCTCTCAAAAGACTCGGGATTTGATTGATTCTTTTGGCTGGGAAGTTTTGGACCATGCACCATACAGCCCCGACCTTGCTCCTAGCGATTTTCACCTTTTCCGGTACCTGAAACACCATCTTGGCGGGCAGCGCTTCGATGACGACGATGAAGTGAAAGCGGCCGTGAACTCTTGGCTGTCGGGGCAGGCGGACGAATTCTTTGAAGAGGGAATTAAAAACTTAGTTGTACGGTATGACAAGTGCTTAAATAAACAAGGCAACTACGTAGAAAAATAGGTAAAAGTGTGTAGAATCAGAAAATAAAAGTTTTTTTACAAAAGTATTTGTATCTTTTTTAAAAATAAAAACGGCCCTTACTTAAAAAACAACCCTCGTAATATACAACATGTACAAGATCCAAGAAGGAAAATAAGAGTGGAAGACCAAGAATGAAGTTCTCAGATTAGAAAGGGTGAAAGATAGGGATGTAATCATTCGCCCATACTGTTCAATCTATACATCGAGGAAGCAATGATGGAAACAAAAGAAAGGTTTAAGGGTAGAATTAAAATTCAAGGGTAGAGGATATCAGTGATAAGATTCATTGATGACATTGCTATCCTCAATGAAAGTGAAGAAAAATTACACGATCTGCTGAATGTAATGAACAGTCTAACGAGTACAGAGCATGGACTGAGAGTAAATCGAAGAAAGACGAAAGTAATGAGAAGTAGTAGAAATGAGAACAACAAGAAATTTAACATTAGGATTGATGGTGAGGAAGCAGATGAAGTTGAAGAATTCTGCTCCTAGGCAGCAAAATAACCAACGACAGGGAGAGCAAGTGGGACATCAAAAGCAAACTAGCACTGTGTAAAAGGGCACTTATAGCCAAGAGAAGTCTACTAATGTCCAATGTAGACCTTAACTTCAGGAAGAAATTTCTGGGAGTATACATTTGGAACACAGCGTTGTATGACGGTGAGACATGGACTGTGGTAAAAACGGATAAGAAGAGAATCGAGGCATTTGAAATGTGATGCTACAGAAGAATGTTGAGAATTAGGTGGACTGGTAAAGTAAGAAATGAGGAGGTTATGTGCAGAATCAAAGAGGAAAGGAATATTTGGCAAACACAGACAAGAAGAAGGGACAGAATTATACGACATCTCTTAAGACATCAACCAATAATTTGCATCGTACTGGAGCTGTAGAGTGTAAAAACTAAGGAGGAAGACAGAGAATGGAATACACCCCAGCAACTAATTCTTTTCTCACGAAGAAATGAATGCTATCGAGTGGGGACGTCAAATTGCTTCCACATTTATGTATTTCCAGGAGGCTTTTGACACCGTTCCTCACCCGCGACTTCTAATCAAATTGCTCGACTGGATTCGTGATTTCTTTTCAGAACGGTCACAGTTCGTAATGACTGATAGAAAGTCATCGAGAAAAACTGATATAAGATCTGGCGTTCGAAAAGGACGTGTTGTAGGACCTCTACTGTTACTGATCTATATAAACGATTTAGGAACCAACCTGAGCAGTTGTTCTTTGCCTGTGATGCGATTATTTATCGTCTTGCAAAACGATTTATACAAAGTATTTGTATGGTGCGAAAAGCGGCAATCGACTCTAAATAATGTAAAAGTATGAAATCATACGCATGAGTATTAAAAGGAATCCCCTAAATTTCGGTTACACGATAAATCACACAAATCTAGAGGATATGAATTCCATTAAGTACTTGGGGATTACAGTCGAAGAACTTAAATTGGAACCATCACATAGATAATTTTATGGCGTAAGCGAACCAAAGACAGCGATTTATTGACACAACACGTAGAAAATTGGGCAAAGAGACTGCCTACACTATGCTTGTCCATCTTCTCATGGAGTACTGCTGCATGGTGTTGGGTCCGCATCAGAAGGGACTGACGAAACACATGGAAAAAGTTTACAGTAGGGCAGCTCGTTTTTTAATGTGGTGAAATAGGGGAGAGAGTGCCACGGATGTAATACACGAATTGGGGTAGCAATTATTAAAACAAAGTCGTTTTTTGTTGTGGTAGGATCTTCTTATGAAATTTAAATCACCAATTTTCTCCTCCGAATGCGAAACTATTTTGTAGGCGCCCATCTACATAGATGGGTGGCCATCCGGTCTGTCGAGTGCTGTGGGCAAGCGGGGTGCACTCAGCTCTTGTGAGGCAAACTAAGGAGCTACTTAATTGAGAAGTAGCGGCTCCGGTCTCCTGACATATGGCCGGAAGAGCGATGTGCTGACGACATTCCCCTCCATATCCGCACCTAGTGACGCCTAAGAGCTGAGGATGACACGGCGACCGGGGTCGGCATGTTCGCGGGGGAAGGGGGGGGGGGGCGGAATCCCGCATGGAAAGATTTAAGTGTTCGTTTTTCCGCCCACTGTTCGAGAGTGGAACGATAGAGAAATTGCTCTAAAGTGTTTCTACGAATTCGGTGAGCCCCATGCCAAGCACTTAGTCGTGAGTTGCAGAATATGTAAATGCCTGTATATGTGAATTATTTTACTTTGTTGTTCTTAAATTGTAATACGAAGACATATCCAATGTTCTTGTAGAAATTATTTACGGATGAAACAAGCTACTACTACTACTATTAGAACTACTACTGCTAGATTTTCTGGAGATTGCGATTGATCGTCAGACGACCGGCAGAATTAGAAATCCCCTCCCAGTTATTTGGAAACGTTTCTGCCCCACTCCCAGACTGTTGGAATATTTGGATGAACAGGACGAAGTCGTAAACAGCTCGCCATGCTCAGACGAGTTGCGAATGAAAGACATAAAACTAAAAAAAAAAAAAATGTTAAAAACCTACCCTCTCACTTAAAAAATGGCCAAAGTGTATAAGTTCGAATGATAAACTGAAGAAATAGGGCGTCTGCAGGTCCGAGATCTATAGGTCTGTCAATGCGCTTTGAAAGCTAGATGGACTTAGCTATTAATACCTTGAGAACTAATGCCTTGATATGTATATTGGCCACTTCGACAAACTTTTCATGGTGATTAGTTTTATTTAGAAATAGCCTCCATTTTGTAGGGTTTGTTAGTCGTGAAAGGTGACAGTAAATATTGTTTAGTTGGTGCGACACAGAAAGCCCCAAGTGAGTGACTTCCTGTTTGAAAAAAATTGCGTTTGTTGAGACCGCACGTGAACCCAGACTACGAAAGGTAAGCTCATAAGAACGTTTTGGAGATGTTTCTCTCCCTATTTGCCCATTACTACTACGTAGTAAAGATAATTACCAGAATAAGGAAGGGATGCTGTCAGTTTTCCAGATATCTATGAAATATTTCTGACGTGCTTGTTACTCCAAGTATTAGATTGTTGTAATGGCACAACACGAAGGGTCGAAGGGCGTAGTAGCTACTACTGTCTGCTGTGATTTCTTGTGTTATGGTAACTCTTAATTTGCTTCATAGAGACATAATTTGGAGAAATATGTTCTACTTGTTAATTTCAACAGCGAACCTTTGGTTCTTGGCATGGAATATGTTTCTTTTATTGATTGAGAGATTATAGTTATCTCAAAATCTCCACAAAACATTAAACATCCATTGGCTTTCTTAATTATCACGAATAGCGCAGCACCAGAACACGCAGCACAACACGTATCTGAATCGAAATGCCCTTCTTCAGATACAACGTCCAGTCACATTGATGTAATCGCCTGTAAAAAGCCTAAATGACCATCTTTTGCAGCGCTGAACGCTGCGAGTCCTGCTGCAAGAGAGTCAGTAAGGCTCTGTAAGGTACCGACAGAGTGTGGAGCCAAGGCAACTCCAGTGCGTATTCAGCTACGCTAGGTTTCTCGGTAGATCGAAGTGGCCCCACAGATTCTCGATTGCGTTCAAATCCTAGGAGTTTGGTGGCCGGGTGAGTACAGTAAACTCATCCTGGTGGTCTTCGAACCACGCACGTACACTGCGAAATATATGACACGTTGCGTTTGTCCCGCTGGTAAATCCCGTCGTGCATATGAAAAACAAAGTGCATATAGGGGTGGACATGATCTCAAAGGATAGATGCATATTTGAGTTGAACCGTTGTGCTTTCTCAATTGACGAGATCACTCAGGGCTTGCCCTCCGGCCTGGATCCATGCGATGATTGTTGTAGGGTGTTTGCCTTCAGGTCTTTCACACCGCTATCGGCCGATGGAGCACAAAATGTCATCCATCTGAAAAGGCCATCTGTCGCCACTCAGTAGAGTCTAGCTGTGTACCGGCATGCAAATTACAGTCTTCGTCGCCAATGAACAGCAGTCAACATGGGTGCATGGACCAGAAACCTGCTGCGGAGGTCCGTACGCTGAATGGTCGTTGAGCAGATATTGTAGGTAGCTTCTTTGTTGATCCGTGCGATTAGTTGGTCAACAGTTGCACGTCTATTCGCCCGTACAGATTTCCGCAGCCGTCGTTCACCCCTATCACCTGTGGCCCATGTTTCACCATCGCTGTCTTGGCACTGGTTTTGGATAGCGAAATTTTGCCACGTTCGGTGTACTTCGGCCCGCAGCCAACTTCCTTGGCCCGAAAGCGAATAATCATTGCCTTTTGGACATCACTGAGGTGACAAAAGTCATGGGATATCTCCTTTTATCATTTCGAACCTCTTTTGACCGCTGTAGTGCAGCAACTCGACGTGTTGTGGAGTTAGAAAGCCCTTGAAGAAGTAGTGAGCCATGCTGCCTCAATAGTCGTTCATAGCTGCGAAAGTATTGCTGTTGCAGGATTCTGCGCACCAACTGACATTTCGATTACATCTCATAAAATTTCAACGGAATTCATATCGGGTGATCTGGATGGCAAAACCATTCGCTCGAAATGTCCAGAATGTTTTTCAAACCAGTCACCAATCCCGGTGTCACGGTGCGTTGTCATTCATAGAAATTCCATCGTTGTTTGTGAACATGACGTCCATGAATGGCTGCAAATGGTCTCCAAGAAGCCGAATATCCAGAAGATCTAATCCATTCCAAGTAAACACAGTCCACACCATTATGCAGCCACTAGCTTGCACAGTGCCCTGTTGACTATTTGGGTCCGTGGCTTCATGGGTTCTGCACCACACGCTAACGTCAGTTCTTAGCAAATCAAATCGGGACTCCCTATTAGATATTTTATTTGAATCAGCAAAATTGGTAATAATATAATTTTTCATGCTACTGGGTGGAGAATAAAGTATTTAGTTGATAATTCGTTTATTATCATATTCTCATTTCTTGTTAACAGGCCACGGTTTTCCATGCGTCTAGGGTGCAACCGTTATGGTCACGAGTCCAGCAGAGGCACTGCAGGGGACGTCGGTCGTCTGCTGCCGTAGCCCATCAACGCGAAATTACACCGGCTTATCCTAATAGATAAATTCGTCGCACGTCACCCATTGATTTCTGCGGTTACTTCAAGCAGTGTTGCTTGTCTGTTAACACTGACACCTCTACACAAACGCCGCTGTCTCAGTCATTAAGCGAAGGCCGTCGGCCACTGCGTTGTCCGTGGTGAGAGGTAACGCCTGAAATGTGATACTCTCGTCACGCTCCTGATACTGTGAATCTCTGAATCCAGAATTCCCTAACGATTTCAGAAATGGAATGTCCCACGTAGCTAGCTCCAACTGCCATTCCACGTTGAAAGTCTGTTGATCCACGTAGTGCGGCCATAATCACGGCGTAAACTTCCTCGCATGAATCACCTCAGTACAAATGACAGCCCTGCCAATGCACTGCCCTTTTATAATTTGTGTACGCGATACTGCCTCCATCTGTATATGTGCTTATGGCTATCCCATGAGTCTTGTTACCTCAGTGTGACACAACCGCTGCACAGTTACACGTCATCCCGACAAACTTTATATAGCCTCCGCTCCTAGTGCTGCCACCAGCCGCCTGGGAGTGGTTATTGCACGTTGACGTCAAACATAGGCAGTGGCCACATTAATGTGACTGGACCATTTATATAAAAGCCACAGACCACTCGTCACAGCAGATGATTCGCAATATAGCTGTTAGTGCAGTGTTCAGATTTAATTTTCTCATTAAACTAAAACTAAAAGAGATTGTTATCTGAGGCAAATGTGGTGTCACCGCCAGACACCACACTTGCTAGGTGGTAGCTTTAAATCGGCCGCGGTCCATTAGTACATGTCGGACCCGCGTGTCGCCACTGTCAGTGACCGCAGACCGAGCGCCACCACACGGCAGGTCTCGAGAGACGTACTGGCACTCGCCCCAGTTGTACGGACGACTTAGCTAGCGATGCAACACTGACGAAGCCTCGTTTATTTGCAGAGAAGATAGTTAGAATAGCCTTCAGCTAAGTCAATGGCTACGACCTAGCAAGGCGCCATAGCAATTGATAGTTATCGTATGAAGCATGTCTCATCAAGAACGATGTATATAAATGATGGTTTAAAGTTAAGTATTCCAGCAACTACGCACTTTTCTTTATAGCATTCATTACGTATCCTGTTTCAGACCTCACGCCATCCTGCGTGAGCTTATAGCGTGCATTTCGGCCTTCCCTAGCTATATAACAGCAAATTTTTACATCATCTCCGAGGTATTGCTACCTTAAAATTTGCATCCATTTCGAAAGCACTTAATAACTACTACCGTGAAGCAACAAGCAGCATAAACGTCTTAGAACCACTGTTCCCTCCGCTGCCAGCTTTCCTTTTCCTCTTAGCCTCTCGCTTGTACTTTTGGGAAAAACTGCCTCCGTTAATGATCCTCACACAGAGAGAAGGGCCGGCCCCTCGTTGCAGTCTGCCGACTCATAAATCAAAGTCGCTCCTCCTATCTGAGGCGGCGGCTCTCAGCTGTAAAAAGGAAACTGAAGAAAAGGCGCCGCCATTGTCACCCGCTAATAAATGGCCGGCAGCGCCCGTCCTATTTTATCCCTCAGATAAGAAGAATATTCGGAACCTAAGGATGTGAAGCGTGCGACGAGAATTATTTCTCCATGAACGGTAGTGTGAGCTGCTCTGGTATCATGTACAAGTAATATGCACAATACGGCACAGTTTTGTCTGTCCTGCTTTATTGAAGCATTTTCGCTTCTGTTGCTCCGTAGAAAATTTTTGTCTAATCCCAGAAACTAACACAGATAACTTTTTGAATTATGGTATTTCCATCATTGTTTGCATAATAGCTATAACTTTGACTATATGTCATTAGTAAGTGCTTTAGATGCAACTGTCAACATGGGTAAAAGAAATAAAATGGATGTATAGTTGTTTTCAGCGGTACTTAAATACATCATCAGTATATAAATGACGGGGAACTGTCTTTGTGGTGTGTATTAATATCGTACACTGTTATGGCCCAATCATTTATGGTGTACGATATTGACGTTTAGAGGCTACGGTCGTAGCCTGGTAGACCTAGGTGAATATTCGGTGTGAATACATCAGTAGTTACACGGAACAATCTATTCTAAACGCTTCGCAGCGCTGCACCGAACATCAGTGGCAGATGGAGTACATAAATTTAGAAGAGATTGCTATTACCGGATCAGTTCGACAGCCGGATTCAGCAGTGCACAAGGTGGACACTTTGCATTGAGAGACGCCATCTGTGTATGTCGCGTATAACACGTCGTGATGGAAACAGCTCCTGTGAGGTACAATATATCGTTGGTACAAAGGTAATCTCGTCCGTAGTGGACACTTCTATGTCTGTTACGGGATATATGTGTGATTGTGTTACTTCTTCTACCGTCAGCGACTTTCCTGACGAAAACAATGGTGGATATTGTCGAAATTTCGGATTTTCATCGAGAATTAACGCGACAAGTGACTGAGAACAGTTAATACAACTTCATTTATTAGATCTTTCTCTTACCTATACTACAATACTTCCAAACCTCCATCACCAGCGTTTTAAAGGGAATTGCATAAATCTTAATTTACTGTCTTTTAATATTTTTGATTGGAGAGCGGTGTGCTGATCACACGCCCCTCCTATCCGCATTCTCAATGAGGATGACACGGCGGTCGGATGGTCCCGATGGGCCACTAGTGGCCTGAAGACGGAGTGCAGAGAGTGCAATATTTTTGTCAAAATATTATTAATTCCAAAACTTTCTTATGATTTTGAACCGAATAACGATGAAGAACATTATAAATAGAGGAAAAAATGAATTGTCAGCCTGGTTGTGCGTGGTATAATTTGCACTCAAAGAAATTTGAACAAATATTAATTTCTTTTGTTCAGTTCTCTCCATATCCGTGTAAACGAGCTTATACCAGTAATTATTTCCAAGGTCCATTTTCTTGACTAAATCGACTGATCATTGTGATTGTACGTCAAAATCCAGCGAGTAAATTAGCCACCAACCATGTAGCAAGGTGGTTGGTAACGTCTGTGCCGACTATAGAATTCTCAAATCTTAGTGTGCTGAAGAAGGCGCATGCGCAGAAACGGGGGACGGCGGCATCTTGTATTGAAACCTGAAGCAAAGGTGTGGTATACCAAGATTACGATTCGGTAGTAAATGTTTTAGTAAACTGAAGGATTATCGGTAGTGTTGGTAGAAATAGCATGGAAAGAACATAAATGAATGTGTGAGAGAGAAACTGGGAGCTGACGCCTTCTCTCTGTTTCTTGTTTGCTTGTTTCTGTTTTTGTTCATTTTTCACATAATTAGAGCCATTACATTGCTCAGTATTAGTCCATTGTGTATCTTATATCCTTAAAAAAGATAAATTGCATTTTATAAGTACTAAAAATCAGTTGACCATGTAACTTCTACCCTTTTATGTAGCCAAAGCAATTTCTTTTGATGTAAGTACAGTTTACATCCAAAATATAGAAAACGGTATGATTGTTGTTGGTATTTTGTACTAAGTAGAACGTTCTTCATCATGATCAAAGGCAAGAGTTTCCTGTTTATTGATAATTTGTTTATATACAGCAGAAATATGTTTTATATACGCTCTACGAAGCATTGAAGCGATGTTTAACACTTTTTTGTGTGTTTTTTATACTTTATCCTTTTGGAAGGAAACAGCGTTCCAACGATTTTCGAATAAAATTAAACATCGACAGTTTAAATTTTGCTGTAAGTACTGTTTATTTTCAGGTAACAGATAGGACGACAGTTATATAAAACAAGAATGTTCATTAAGTTATGCTGCCCTTCATATACCCTCACTCAGTTTCTAAACGCTACACTGTTTCCAGTTTCTAGTGGAATCTGATAAAATACTGATCGCCTACACAAACTAGGGGATCTAAATGAAGTAATGCCTGATAGTTATGCATCACATCTAACGTACTGGTAACGTGGTTATGATCTTAACGAACGAAGGATACTAGGAAAACCACCGTGATCGACACCGACTTACGACAGTCTACGGTATCCTACGGTGTTTTCACATCTCTAATCTGAAGTT
This sequence comes from Schistocerca americana, assembly GCF_021461395.2. Lineage (NCBI taxonomy): Eukaryota > Metazoa > Arthropoda > Insecta > Orthoptera > Acrididae > Schistocerca > Schistocerca americana. The sequence continues at coordinate 939,897,637 of NC_060119.1, forward strand.
AACTACACTCCTGGAAATTGAAATAAGAACACCGTGAATTCATTGTCCCAGGAAGGCGAAACTTTATTGACACATTCCTGGGGTCAGATACATCACATGATCACACTGACAGAACCACAGGCACATAGACACAGGCAACAGAGCATGCACAATGTCGGCACTAGTACAGTGTATATCCACCTTTCGCAGCAATGCAGGCTGCTATTCTCCCATGGAGACGATCGTAGAGATGCTGGATGTAGTCCTGTGGAACGGCTTGGCATGCCATTTCCACCTGGCGCCTCAGTTGGACCAGCGTTCGTGCTGGACGTGCAGACCGCGTGAGACGACGCTTCATCCAGCCCCAAACATGCTCAATGGCGGACAGATCCGGAGATCTTGCTGGCCAGGGTAGTTGACTTACACCTTCTAGAGCACGTTGGGTGGCACGGGATACATGCGGACGTGCATTGTCCTGTTGGAACAGCAAGTTCCCTTGCCGGTCTAGGAATGGTAGAACGATGGGTTCGATGACGGTTTGGATGTACCGTGCACTATTCAGTGTCCCCTCGACGATCACCAGTGGTGTACGGCCAGTGTAGGAGATCGCTCCCCACACCATGATGCCGGGTGTTGGCCCTGTGTGCCTCGGTCGTATGCAGTCCTGATTGTGGCGCTCACCTGCACGGCGCCAAACACCATCATTGGCACCAAGGCAGAAGCGACTCGCATCGCTGAAGACGACACGTCTCCATTCGTCCCTCCATTCACGCCTGTCGCGACACCACTGGAGGCGGGCTGCACGATGTTGGGGCGTGAGCGGAAGACGGCCTAACGGTGTGCGGGACCGTAGCCCAGCTTCATGGAGACGGTTGCGAATGGTCCTCGCCGATACCCCAGGAGCAACAGTGTCCCTAATTTGCTGGGAAGTGGCGGTGCGGTCCCCTACGGCACTGCGTAGGATCCTACGGTCTTGGCGTGCATCCGTGCGTCGCTGCGGTCCGGTCCCAGGTCGACGGGCACGTGCACCTTCCGCCGACCACTGGCGACAACATCGATGTACTGTGCAGACCTCACGCCCCACGTGTTGAGCAATTCGGCGGTACGTCCACCCGGCCTCCCGCATGCCCACTATACGCCCTCGCTCAAAGTCCGTCAACTGCACATACGGTTCACGTCCACGCTGTCGCGGCATGCTACCAGTGTTAAAGACTGCGATGGAGCTCCGTATGCCACGGCAAACTGGCTGACACTGACGGCGGCGGTGCACAAATGCTGCGCAGCTAGCGCCATTCGACGGCCAACACCGCGGTTCGTGGTGTGTCCGCTGTGCCGTGCGTGTGATCATTGCTTGTACAGCCCTCTCGCAGTGTCCGGAGCAAGTATGGTGGGTCTGACACACCGGTGTCAATGTGTTCTTTTTTCCATTTCCAGGAGTGTAGTTCTCGCGGTGCTCACTCGTCTCATACTAATGAATTTTGTGCTTTTCTGTCTTCTTAGCTTTCATTTTATTCTTTGCTTTGTTTTTGTGACTCATTGTGTCGTTGCATGAAGACTTGCTATTGTTCTCTCACGGGAGAGACCGAACATCTGAGAGCAACAAATTATTTATGTTTACAAAACCTGGACAAAGAAAGGGCGTAAATACGAATAAAATGGATGAAATGAGTTTATTAAACAAAAATTGTTTAGGCAGTGAAAAAGTCAGCTCTTTGAAGGATCACGAAGAAGTCATTTAACACTTAAAATAAGATAAGACGCAAAGCATAAAGCAAAATGGCTTTCTCAGTAGCATGAAGAATTTATCGTACGTTACTTGGTAAGAACATCCACTTCGAATTTTGTTGTGATCATTAATACATTTTATTATCACTGCTAGTGCCTTAAATCGGTTTTTTCTGTCACGCTTTCAGTAAGGATGTTCCCTGATATTCTCACTTCTGACGTTCAGGTGGCAAAAGCCACAGCAGACAGCATACAAAATACAATTTGGAAGTGGACGTGTAAACACAAACGAGGATTCGAGACATGCGAGTATCGAGTACAAGGATAATGCGCCATGGGTGCTGCACAGGACATACTTGCCACGAATAGTCGACTGAGACACGGAAGGGGCTCATGTAAAAGAGGATTTAGAATCATACAGGATGGCCTGTGGAGAAAAAATGAAGTTATCTGACTCTAATGTGGGTTAGGTTAGTTATAAGGATGAATTTTAGCGTACACCGTACAGCGACCAGCTTCAGGGTCAACGTGGTGCTCTACACATGCACACGCTACCATCAGATATTCATATGACTTAGACGAACTCTATCATGACATTTCTGAGAAAGCAACGGTCTCTGTTACTATACGTACAATATTTAGCAAGTGTTCATGATCACATCATAATACGTGAGGCTCTGAACACCAGACGAATTTAAGACATGTTATGGAAGTAGATAATACCACATTTAGAACCACGTAAATAGCTTAAAGTTGTAATAGGCGCCAAAAAAGTCTTCTTGTAGTGAGAATACCGAGGATTCATAAGGTACTGCAACCAAAGATCTGTCATAACACACTTTAAATTTTTTTTTAAAATCAGAAGCCCTAATTTGGCATATTACATCAAGTGAATGTGAAATTCGTAAATGAAAAAGGAAACGGGACAGACTACTCTATTTCACCTAAACTGTTGATAAAATCGCATCAATGGATTTTTTTTTAATTATCGCCGTTTAGAAGTTGTTTTTGTTTTATTTGCTTCGTCTGCTGATATCTTCAACAACCAATGAAAGAACATATAATTTAAAAATAGTATACTAAACATAAAAAATTGAAGCAGTCGAAGAAACAACGTGCTTGGTGCACTAGATTAACGGAATGACGGTCTCCACAAAAATAGACAATAGAATGAAAATAACAAGAAAGTTCGATATGGAAACTGAACGGCATACTCAATGGTAATTTTTCGCCCTATATGTGCCATTGTGTTTTCATTTCCTATACGTTACAACAGAATTGCTCATATTACCCGAAAACTGAAAGTCGCCCAATATAAATAGTTAGGGGAAGGCACAGAATGTGGGATGTTTCGGTAGAATCTCGATTAATGATCACTTTCGGTACCCGGGGGTGATCGTAATGCTAAAAAGGTGGGATAATCACAAGAGAATGAAACAAGTCATTTACAGAGGTTTAAACGATGTAATAAATCAAAATTAAGAAATAAATAATTTCTAACGAAGAGAAAGGAAAAAATAACATTTTAGACCCTGAAAATATATTTTTAAAAGTGTAAAATTTTTCTGTTTCAATTTCTTATATGTAGACTTTATGGCTCCATCACGCCACTTCCCTGCCCACAATGTGCCCGTAGCGGTTGCTTGTTGCTCCACGTGTCAGAGGGTAATCTCTAACGCGTCCTTTGCTGCAGAGTGGCTTCGTCTTCTTCCGTTTCTTCATCATCTAACTCCTTTTGCTAAACACTGTACAGTTGCAAAACAAGATCGATGAACTGATCATCTTCAGATTCCTCATTGGTATCAGCGGCAACGTCACCTTCTGCTAGTCATTACTCTACATCAGGAGGCTGGATGTATTTTCTGAGGGGTTTGTAAATCAATGACTAATGTGCTGTGTCTAACTCATCAGTTTCTGGAACTTGTTGCTCTTGGTTTAGGCTATAACAAATCATCTTTAATGATTGTTGTACAGTGGTTTTCCTAAGTTCTTCCCCTTTTAGCAATGATTTAAATTCCACCTTTTATGTTGAGACTTTTCGTTACTTCAAAAAAATTACAACTTTCTTCTTTTTAGCAAAGCACTGACATATTTCCTTCTGTAATGTCGTTTTAACCATTCAATAACACCCTGATCTACTGATTGGATTATTGAAGTCACATGTGTGTGTGTGTGTGTGTGTGTGTGTATGTGTGTGTGTGTGTGTGTGTGTGTGTGTGTGTGTGTGAGGGAGTGGAGGGGGTGGGTGGCATCTTGTTGAAGTTGAGACTCACATAGTTTGCTTGTTGCGTTGTCTAACAATACAGTGGCACGAAATGGTAGGTTTTTGGATTTCGAGTACTTCTCTTAGAGCTTCAACAAATGCATCAGAAGCCATTCTTTAAGGAAATTATCATTAATCCAAGCTCTTTTTTTGAGCTTTACAGTAAACAATAATGGCTGAGATGTTTATGTTTTTAAAGGCTCTAGATTTCTTAGATTTTCCGACTACGAATGTCAACTTGTGGCCACAACTAGTGTTGCTGTATGTTGCAATGGTCAGGCTGCCTTTTGCTAGTGTCTTGTCTGTGGTTGTATAATTCTTTGAGGCAAGGGTTTTGAGAGAACATTTTATCGTTTAGCCCAGCCTCGTCAATGTTATATAACTGAGCAGCTACCAGTTTATTTTGTGACACTTTGTTTTTAATTTTTTCAACCAAATTCCTACTTGTACCATCATCAGCAGAAAGTTTTTTGTCTGAAATAGCAGATTCCCTAACACTGCGACGATTTTTCCACCGACGAAGCTCACTACTTGCGTGAGTAAAATCAATCGATAACGCTGGAACGCTCTTCGGCGCGAAGCGCAGACGGATGGTCGAACACATGGTCGGATTATCCGAGAAGTCGGTTAATCGAAGGTCGGATAATCGAGGTTTTACTGTATAGTGACAGTTACGGAATCAAATCATGTTAGGAATGTAGGCAGAAGATGTAAAGCGGACAGATCAAAGAAATTGTTTGATCGACGTAACGTGATAAGAAATAATCTAGATAACGATCCACTGTAAGATGAGTGGTGACATATGGTAGATATAACCAGGAATATTAAAATTAAATACTATTTATTGCGGAGAACCCTAGATCACGTCTTCCTGGCTGTAAAGTTTATTTGTTTAACGGCTATACCGATTCCTACTTACTAGACCATGATGGGCCATCATATTTTTCTGGGACTTAACATTCCATGGGACCTCTAGTTGGAGCCTCGTGGAAATTTTGACGCCTACGCCGCTAGCAGACACCTCATGGAAATTTTTACTCATAGCGTGATCTGACGTAGCCTTCGGCTAATAAGTGTTTACGATTTAGTCACTCTGAACCGATATGGCCATTAACCAATGTGTGCATTGACTGAAGTAAGTTTTATAGTTAAAATAAATTATTCACTGATTCTCTCTGCCACTAATATAGCAATTATGAGCAACATGTTTATCGAGAACTGAGTAAAAATAGTAGTTGTTGTTCATGAAGATGAAAGATAATTTTAACAAGGAAACTTGATTTAAACTATGTCTTTATGATTTGGTCACTAACTGAGACAAATGCAGGGAACTATGAAACTTCTTGGTACCAGCGGGAACTCTGTAGTCCCGGGTTAGTCCTATTCGTCTGGGGCATTATTTTTTTAAGACGAAGGGGGATTTAATATGAAAGATATATACTAGTCGTCTAAAATTTTATACAAATGTTGTCCTGGGTGTCAAATAATACTGTCTCTGCATGAACATTCTGATAAGGCTGTGTAAACTGCTTCAAGAATAAGGTCACTGTCTCGTAAATACACTCCTGGAAATTGAAATAAGAACACCGCGAATTCATTGTCCCAGGAAGGGGAAACTTTATTGACACATTCCTGGGGTCAGATACATCACATGATCACACTGACAGAACCACAGGCACATAGACACAGGCAACAGAGCATGCACAATGTCGGCACTAGTACAGTGTATATCCACCTTTCGCAGCAATGCAGGCTGCTATTCTCAAATGGAGACGATCGTAGAGATGCTGGATGTAGTCCTGTGGAACGGCTTGCCATGCCATTTCAACCTGGCGCCTCAGTTGGACCAGCGTTCGTGCTGGACGTGCAGACCGCGTGAGACGACGCTTCATCCAGTCCCAAACATGCTCAATGGGGGACAGATCCGGAGATCTTGCTGGCCAGGGTAGTTGACTTACACCTTCTAGAGCACGTTGGGTGGCACGGGATACATGCGGACGTGCATTGTCCTGTTGGAACAGCAAGTTCCCTTGCCGGTCTAGGAATGGTAGAACGATGGGTTCGATGACGGTTTGGATGTACCGTGCACTATTCAGTGTCCCCTCGACGATCACCAGTGGTGTACGGCCAGTGTAGGAGATCGCTCCCCACACCATGATGCCGGGTGTTGGCCCTGTGTGCCTCGGTCGTATGCAGTCCTGATTGTGGCGCTCACCTGCACGGCGCCAAACACGCATACGACCATCATTGGCACCAAGGCAGAAGCGACTCGCATCGCTGAAGACGACACGTCTCCATTCGTCCCTCCATTCACGCCTGTCGCGACACCACTGGAGGCGGGCTGCACGATGTTGGGGTATGAGCGGAAGACGGCCTAACGGATTGCGGGACCGTAGCCCAGCTTCATGGAGACGGTTGCGAATGGTCCTCGCCGATACCCCAGGAGCAACAGTGTCCTTAATTTGCTGGGAAGTCTCGGTGCGGTCCCCTACGGCACTGCGTAGGATCCTACGGTCTTGGCGTGCATCCGTGCGTCGCTGCGGTCCGGTCCCAGGTCGACGGGCACGTGCACCTTCCGCCGACCACTGGCGACAACATCGATGTACTGTGGAGACCTCACGCCCCACGTGTTGAGCAATTCGGCGGTACGTCCACCCGGCCTCCTGCATGCCCACTATACGCCCTCGCTCAAAGTCCGTCAACTGCACATACGGTTCACGTCCACCCTGTCGCGGCATGCTACCAGTGTTAAAGACTGCGATGGAGCTCCGTATGCCACGGCAAACTGGCTGACACTGACGGCGGCGGTGCACAAATGCTGCGCAGCTAGCGCCATTCGACGGCCAACACCGCGGTTCCTGGTGTGTCCACTGTGCCGTGCGTGTGATCATTGCTTGTACAGCCCTCTCGCAGTGTCCGGAGCAAGTATGGTGGGTCTGACACACCGGTGTCAATGTGTTCTTTTTTCCATTTCCAGGAGTGTACATTAGGCAACAGTTACATTGTCTGTTTACTGTACATACCGCTCTATTAATTTAGGTAGATATCTTCTGAGAGTTCTTCAGAGTAAAATTATCAAAAATTAAGTGAAAAACTACCGTCAGAAAAGCTAGAGTGGCAAGTAATATGTACTTAAGCTTAATGACACAAACTTTTGACGTTATGTACGTTAAGGCTCGGAAATACTGCACCGATGGCACTGCCGTCCCCCACAGGCAAAGCATTCTTCTATCGTGTCATTTAATGGCAGTCTTACTGTGCAGCATCACAATTCATTGCAATTTTTCAGAGGTGCGTCAGATAACACAGTGAATCATTCCCTAACTTATGGGAACAGAAAGCCTGGCAAAGTACATCTCTTAAGACAGCAGCACATTGGGAGTTTGTACAGCTGGGTGACTGCACCAGCTATTCCGTCGCGATAATCCTATACGGGTCTTCGCTGCTAATAACGCACTGTGTATGATGGAGGCGGTTCTGTAGAAGAGAGGGCGACGATTCTCATTCATTATCGCTACACTCGTCACCTGGCAGTGGTAGCTATGGAACGCTAAGTGGAGTCCATCTGCGTCTCTAACTGCAGTTCACTTATCTTCAGAGCGATTAATATTCTAAAAGAGGACTCACACACATGATAGCTAATGTTTGTATCTGGTTTAATGACTGGTTTGGAGGGATTCAGACTACAACATTTCGCCCAGTCGAATTTGTATAAAGATTATGGGCATACCATAGCTTCAAATATTATCTGTTGAAATTTATGGGCTGTTTATTTATCTTCGGAGGTCTCCTGAGCTGAGTCGAATACTATTCCAGTTGCTGTGCTTTGTCGAGTAGCAGAAGATAGCTTGTATTATTTGTCTATCCACGTGACTTTTTTCATGACCACTACGTCTTATTCCGAAAATGAAGTAAAATCACTAGAAATGAAGAAGTTCGAGAGGGTCAATAATCGATAAGGGAATGTAACGTGTTGCTTTCAAATGTATCGGAATTCATCCTAAGCTGTTTAGGGAAGCCAGGGCTCTTTCTAATATCTTATCCACTGGGCCATCTCGAAAGCTGAATGAAGTAGACTTTTAGGGACGTGTTGAAAGTATTCTTGCCTCCAAACAGACTGTATGTACTGAGGTCAAATTATTGCTTTAGACGGAGGTATTTAACCGAGTGTATTGATCGTGCTACATAACTCAAAAGTTCTAGAAAATTTTCGTGGTGTGCTGCGTGTAGAATGTCGCTGTGTATGCTACTGAAGACCGCATCCTGCTAATACGAAAAATGTCGGTGAGAAGCTTGAATGAGGGTTCTGAAGAGATGCAGAATGTGTGAGTAGTAAGTAACGAATATGAAATGTGGAAAGAAATTAAACTGTCTGGGGCACTGAACTATAACAAAATGCATAACAAAGGTTGCAACAGAAAGTATAATGGGTTGACAAAAAAACTGACAACAAAAGCGGATTATTTTATTTGTTTCTACAATTTATTTATATATTTATTTATTTATCAGTTTTCATGGGGTTATGCGAGCTAAAGCTACTTGGTCATGGAACGCATCAGTAGGCCTACATAGTTTACGGAAAGCTGATTACAAAATTTATGAGCAAAATAAAATGAAGAATTAAGAAATATGGAAACAATAATCGTGACAGAGTATACGAATAAATAAATGTTAACAGAGTAAAGTTCTCAGATACTGTGAGGAATTCCTGTAATCAATATGAATGAAGTGAAACATTTCAGTTTAGATTTGAAGACTTGCGATTTATCACAATTTTTTCAGTTCTGCTGGAAGCCTACTGAAAACGAAGACTTTTGAACATTCCGCACCAGTCTGTACAATGTGTAAGGAAATATTATTCAAGCGTAAATCGCTTTTACGTCTAGTGTTCAGTGAACAACAGATCTCGTAATGGAATGTATCAGGATTGCCCCTGGCGCGCCAAACCACGTGCCTGCTACATGAGCAGACCAAGGCTCGAACTGTCTCTGCTTTGGTGGGTCCTTCTCTAAAGTATCCTGTACGGCGCAACATTCCAGTTAGATTTGCGGTGTGGCGTTTTTCGGTCGGCTCAACTCTCTTCAGTTCGGCAGAAACGTGGTGTCAGCGCAACTAACGCTTCGCTGTTTGTTCGTGTTGTGAAGGAAGTTCACAAGTCCAGTGGCTTTTACACAAAAAGAGGCAGTCTAGGGTTCTATCGTCACAAGCCTTAAACTGAATGGGAATGACAGAAGAGAGGGACGAGTATTCTAGATATCTATCATGCAGTCGCATAACTGAAGGTTACTGCTGATTTGCTATGAAACGATTTTGCACTACCATGCAAAAATAATTTAAAGAGGTAGCTGACAATGAAACAGCCAAAAATTACAATGATCGACAGACAGAATTCAAAATTGCAACGATCGACAGACAGGATTCATTGTTCTGTAAATCAAGAAGCACTTTGTGCTGAATTGTCAGGTATACAGTTCGTGAACTAACTCTGGGTAGGAATAGTAAAATTTCTGAAGTCGCACACATGATTCCACAGTCCGTCGCAACAGTTCTCGATGGAATTAAAAAAAAAAGACTATGAAGAATTTTTATATTACTGCATAGTATTATCGTTAAATCAAGGGCACGGCTGCGTTGACTTCTCGACTTAATACCCCCTGTTGTTGAATATGTGATAGAAAAACGAATGCAGAAACTAAGATCGGAACATCCGAAATGGCTTGCAGACCTCGCAATTTAAGTGGACTTGATTGCACACTGCTCCCAGTAAGACATTACAACGAGAGAAACAACTTATTTCTGATTTGACTGGGATGCATTTAAAAAGAAAATTACATTGTAGAAGGGACAAATTCTGACAAACACAATCCAGTTCCTCAAACTCTCCCTCTGGCATTAAAGAAAACGTGAAGTTTGAAAAATTCATTGTGTCTAAAGAATTACTAACACCGTTTTCTAAACGTTTTGGGGACACTGCCAATGTTACATCTGTTTTCGACATCGTTTGCTCTCAGTTGACAGGAACTCTATGCACGTCTAGAATTGGCCAATTGATCCGCAGAAACAAATCCTTTTACTAATTTTTGAAATCACTGCTGGAGAAAGTCAGCGATCACAAGGTAATATTTGAAATTAGTTATAAAACAATCTAGATCGCAAGGCACATTTATTAGGTGACTGGTAATGTCCAGGACGTCTACATTGTGTCATCAGGTAGAGCTTCCACGTCTTCATAATGAGGTTGCAAAAGTGGTACAATATTTCGATCGACATATGTATGTAAACGACCTATATTTTCGAATATGAAACTAAATTAGTCGCGATTATGTGACTAGCTGAGGCCGAAAAATTGCATGGATCTGTTCATATGCCGATAGTTTTGTACCAGATAAAAATTATATCATTTCTTCAGAGCGCCAAAGTAATTAAATAATCCAGGACTGAAAGGTCAGCACTGGTGGTAATACCATCTGCATTTTATTGCAGATCTAGATTCCTGCTAGCAACAAAGCTATCATCAATGAATTATAGGTAGTCATGTACACTTGGCATAGCTACAACAACACATATCACAATATAAGTTTGGCATATACAAGCATCAATCAGTTCTCATAGAATCAAACTTGATAATTAATTAATACTGAAAATTTGTTTTGTTTACGTCCTATATTCTTGAGAATTGTGAAAGATAAAACCAAGTTATATGCAGTGCATTCAGACTTTTCCCCTGCTCCCACTCAGACAGCGTGCTGTGGAGGTGGGGGAAATGTGCAGGCAAGCTGAGTACTATGGCACTCGTGGGCGGGCAAAGTTCGCGAGATGCATTCTTGATCGTTACTGGATTATGTGTATGGGGATGACAGAGTTAAAATTTCTTGGCAACAACGGTCTACTCAAAGTTCGTGGACTAACGCCACAGATGATTCTGACCAGCCTTCCCTGGTAAAAAAAGAGTCTGGTTGAGTGCACAGAGTTGCACTAAAATAGGATAATAGAGAGAAAATTAGCAAAGTAGTCGTGCTTTTGTAAGAGAATTTTAACCGAGCTTGAGATGCACAGTGATTTGTGGTTTTGAAAATACTTCACTGTCTGGCAAAATCAGAACAATTTCTAACGAAATGACCAGTTTTGGCCAGCATCAATTATCTTCAGATCATAAAATACATGCTGTAAATCAATCCCACCAATCCAGAAACCACACTGCCATTGTCATTGTGGTTGAAACTGGCCATTTCGATTGAAATTATTATGATCGTGCAGGACAGTAAAGTATTTTCACTTTTTCGGTGTCAGGGGCAATTGGGACTATTCATTCAGGGATGATGTTAGTATTCAGTTTCTGCACAAGAACTTGAACGTGAGCTTTTCATCTATCTTCAATCCTAAGAATTAAATACGGTTGAGCTCACTGACTGACAAACTTAGGACAGTAAAATTTCACTTTTACAAGAGTTCCAAGGCATAAACTACATACATTACGTTTTGTGGTAGTTACGTTCTAATCCGTTACCTGAAAGACGCCGACTATTCTGTTAGCTATGTCACTTACATTGTATTATAGGTGTTTGACTATAACATTTGTGTCAACAGCAAAGATATTTTTTAAAATTATTTGTCACGTTTTACGACAGATAACTGATATACCTAAAGAAAACCAATGGTCCCAGAACAGAACCCTGTGCCATCCCATTTAGATTCAAAGATTTCCTTTTTATGAACACAAGATGACATGACAGTCATTTGCTTTCTACTATCCAGATATGAAGAGAGCCATTGAAGGGAGCCATTGAAGAAAGCCATTGTGGAGGTTTACTCTGCTGCCGTAATGTTCCAAATTACGAAAAAACATTGCATGAGTCACTAAATCAAATGCTACTAGATACATTTGTAATAAATAACAACAAACAACAAACAACAAACTGGCCAAGTGCAAATAGGACTCGCGCTCCGAGGGTTGCGTACAAAATTAATTATGTATTTAGATAGTTCATTTATCTCAAGAATTGAGAATCTGAACGACTTTTGCCTGATATTGATACTGGCTAGGCATCGGTTTCGGGAATTTTGTTCGAGCGTATTTTAATTTTAAGTTTAAATTGCCTAGTTTCGCATTTGAAATTGAAATTCCTGAGAAAAAGGGTTCCTAACACACGGTCAAAGATTCTGAATAACAAATGAAAAAAGTCGTGCGACGTAATTAAAAAATAATTATGTTTTTTGGATTGTTTCTCATACTTGTACTGTGAAGTCTTGCTTCTTGCCATGTTACTTGATTCTAGGTCAACAGCAAATATGAAACACGTTTTGATGAATGAGCTTACCAGTACCTCAATATATTACACACACATCAAAAAAAGTTTTGCATCGTCCTGGTTCCCAGAACTCCTGAAAATAGGCCTTGATTGTGGATATTGTATCACAGACACAGTCCCTTTGAATGTTCAGAGACGTCACTAAACCCGCCTAAAGATGTACCCGTTCCTGGGAAAAAGCGGCGAATATTTTGTAAATTTGTGGCAAGATCTTACGGGACCAAACTGCTTAGGTCATCGGTCGCTAAGGTTACACACTACTCAGCCTAAGTTAAACTAACTTACGCTATGGACAACACACACACCCATGCTCGAGGGAGCACTCGAACCTCCGCCGGGGGGGGGGGGGGGGGGGGGGCGGACTGTGATACCGCGCGGCGGGAAAAGTGGTCTTAGCAAACGGACAGGCATGGAGACGAATAACAAAGGACAAACGATATTTTTTTCGTTTGGTATAGATGGATAGAAAAAATCGCAACACCAAAAAATAATGAGGTAACATATTTAAGTGATTAACATTTCGAGATCAGAGGTTAGTGTCAGCGCAAGTGTGAAACTCTGGTACATTAATAACCGGTGGACTATTGACTGCAAACATGGAAACATGCGTGCATTGTGTTGCACAGTGGCTGGATGTTAGTATGTCGGACAGAGTTCCATGTCTGTTGCATTTGGCCGGTCAATACAGTGACGTTTATTGCTCGTTATAGATTTCGCTGGAGTTGTCGTCCGTATGTGCTCGACTGAAGACAGATCTTGTGATCGAGCAGGACAAAGCAATATGTCGACACTCTGTAGAGCATGTTGGACTACAACAGCAGTTTGTATTCGAGAGTTAACTTGTTGAGAAACACGCTGTGGAATTCTGTTCATGAACGGCAGCACAGTAAGCCGAATAATCAGGCTGACTTAGAAATTTGCAGTCAGGGTGCGTGGCCAACCATGAGAGTGCTCCTGCTGTCACGCGAAATTGCATCCCAGCCGTAAATCCAGATGTAGGTCCAGTCTGTCTAGCACACAGACAGGTCTGTTGCAGGCAATCAAATAGCCTCCTCCTAAACAACGCAGGCATCACTAGCACCGAGGGGGAACCAGCTTCACCAGAAAGCACAACATACCTTTACCTTAACCACCAATTAGCTCTCGCTTGACACCACTGGAGTCGCAAATGACGGTGGTTTGGGATCGGTGAGAATAACACTACAGGCGTCTCGCTCGCAGCTGTCCTTGAAGTAACCGAGTTGTCACTACGGTGACAACTGCTGCTCAAAATGCGGCTGTAGATGCTGTACGATGAGCCAGAGCCAGACGCCGAACACGTTGGTCTTCCCTCTCAGAAATGCCACGAGACCCTCCAGAGCCCCGTCTTCTTGCTAGTGTACATTCGCTTGGCCATCGTTTCCATCTACCACGTACAGTGGCTACATTCTTGACAGAAGAAACATCCAGCTTCTCGTAGCCATATCATGCGACCTCGTTGAAACTCACAACGTCAGATCTCAAAGGCAGCTAACGCTTATGACCGTTACAGCGCGTATTTAAAGCCAACCTGATCTGCATTGTCTTCGTGGCGCTACTAGCACACCCTTATGCTCCTGGTGCAAAATTTGAATAGAGCTAACCTTTCAGATGTAGGAACACACCTACCAACTTTCGTTTATGTTAGACGAAAAAAATGGTTCAAATGGCTCTGAGCACTATGGGACTTAACTTCTGAGGTCGTCAGTCCCCTAGACTTAGAACTACTTAAACCTAACTAACCTAAGGACATCACACACATCCATGCCCGAGGCAGGATTCGAACCTGCGACCGTAGCAATCCCGCGGTTGCGGACTGCAGCGCCTAGAACCGCACGGCCACTCCGGCCAGCTTATGTTGGACGACTTCTTCTTTGTGTTGCGATTTTTTTCCTTTCAGTTTAATTACAAATTAACAATTTTAGGATTATTTCCTGCACTTTGACTTGCTACTTGTCACATTTCATGACTCTGGGTCAACGGGAAGTTTGTAGGCTTTAATGACTGAGTTTGCGAGCAACATAACATGTTACATAAAAAGCAGTATCTTTTGATTGCATTCACTTACAAGCTTAAATATTTTACACCGCTATGGGGCCATAGATCTTAGTATGACATCAAATTTAGCTTGATGCTTGAACCTGTTCCTGAGAGAAATAAATCTTAACAGTCGGACAGAAAGACTGTCGGATAACAAAGGACAAAAATAATATTTTTCCGTGTAATGTAAACGCAGATTACTAATTTTCCTCTACACGCCAAATTTCATCATTCTAGATCAACTGGAAGTACCCTGTAAGTTCTGAAGGGTGAGTTTGCCAGTATCAAAATATGTGACAGGGACGGCCGCATCTTTTGATTGTATTGACTAAGAAGCTTAAATCTTTTTCACCGATAAGGGACCATAGACTTTAGTGTTTGACACAAAAAAGGGTTCAAACGGCTCTGAGTACTATGGGACTTAATGTCTGAGGTTATCAGTCCCCTAGACTTGGACAGCACACACACATCCATGACCGAGACAGGATTCGAATCTGCGACTGTAGCAGCAGCACAGTTCCGGACTGAACCGCGTAGAACCGCGCGGCCGTATTGGCCGGCTGTGTGACACAAATTTCAACTTGATGCGCCTACCCGTTCCTGGAAGAAAGGGGTCTTAACTGTCGGACAGACAGACGGACATACAGACAGACGAATGGACAACAATGCGATACTATTTTAATTTCCTTGTTATCGATCGAGGTACCGAACTCTAGAAATATAACTGAAGTAGAGAAAGAGCCTTGAACAAATAAACATAAGGGCTTTAGAAACGGGCGTTAAGGTACCGAACGTTGCTTCCACTTTTGATTGGCATGAGTGGTAAGAGTGCAAACACAGTCACACAAAGGCGCTATGATTTCTGCACAGCCACACTAGACGAATGAGCAGGGTGTGACTTCAAAGTGAGCATCGACCAAAGAACCGCTCTATATATTAGGGTGGCTGCTTTTGGACAGCGCGCCGCTGCTGCTTTGATAACGGCGGAACCCAGGCAGCCTCTATCCTTTGTAGTGGAGGCGCTGTGGTGCGCTGTCCGGCGCGGTGTACACCGGACGTGTTTGCCGTGTAGCGGGCAGACAGGCGCCGGCCGCTAATCCATCGGGACCAGGCCGGTGGGGAGCCGAGCCGGCCAGGGCACACGGCAAACACCACCAGCAGCAGAGCACGCAATCAGCTAAGCGCCGCTTACTGGGATAAGCCCTGCCACCGCCTGCTCAAGTCGTCACGCCTGCTCGCTGCTGACATCACGTTTCTCTGTAAATTATCTAGTGATTACAAACACTGGTCCTTCTCAGTACTACAAAATCGCACAAAAAAACCACCAGGAAAGCTTGGAGTGTAACCTACACTAATGGGCTAAAACTGCACGAGACGTGGCGAGACTGAATGTTGCCTGGAGGCATTGTGGGCACGTGAAACGCTAGGAAAGTATATAAGCGGAGCAGAGGCTAATGGAAAATTATTCTAGAGACGATGTTGTTGTTGCTGTTGTTGTTGTGGTCTTCAGTCATAAGACTGGTTTGATGCAGCTGTCCCTGCTACTCTATCCTGTGCAAGCTTCTTCATCTCCCAGTACTTACTACAACCTGCTTCTGAATTTGCTTAGTGTATTCATCTCTTGGTCCCCCTCTACGATTTTTACCCTTCACGCTGCCCTCCAATGCTAAATTTGCGATCCCCTGATGCCTCAGAACATGTCCTCCCAACCGGCCCCTTCTTCTTGTCAAGTTGTGCCAAAAACTCCTCTTCTCCCTAATTCTATTCAATACCTCCTCATTAGTTATGTGATCTACCCAACTAATCTTCAGCATTCTTCTGTAGCACCACATTTCGAAAGCTTCTATTCTCTTCTTGTCTAAACTATTTATCGTCCATGTTTCACTTCCATATATGGATACACTCCATACAAATACTTTCAAAAACTACTTCCTGACACTTAAATCTATACTCGATGTTAACAAATTTCTCTTCTTCAGAAACGCTTTCCTTGCCATTGCCAGACTACATTTTATATCCTCTCTGCTTCGACCATCGTCAGTTATTTTGCTCCCCAAATAGCAAAACTCCTTTACTACTTTAAGTGTCTCACTTCCTAATCTGATTCCCTCAGCATCACCCGACTTAGTTCGACTACATTCCGTTATCCTCGTTTTGCTTTTCTTGATGTTCATCTTATATCCTCATTTCAAGACACTGTCTATTCCGTTCAACTGCTCTTCCATGTTCTTTGCTGTCTCTGTCTCTGACAGAATTACAATGTCATCGGCGAACCTCAAAGTTTTTATTTCTTCTCCACGGATTTTAATACCTACTCCGAATTTTTCTTTTGTATCCTTCACTGCTTGCTCAATATACAGATTGAATAACTTCGTGGAGAGGCTACAATCCTGTCCCACTCCCTTCCCAACCACGGATTCCCTTTCGTGCCCCTCGACTCTTATAACTGCCATCTGGCTTTTGTACAAATTGTAAATAGACTTTCGCTCCCTGTATTTTACCCCTGCTACCTTTTGAAATTGATAGAGCATATTCCAGTCAACATTGTCAAAAGCTTTCTCTAAGTCTACAAATGCTAGAAATGTAGGTTTGCCCTTCCTTAATCTTTCTTCTAGGATAAATCGTAGGGGCAGTATTGCCTCACGTGTTCCAACATTCCTACGGAATCCTAGCTACGATACAGGCCGCAAATGAAATACGCTGGCATAAGCGACTTTGACAAAGGACAAATAGTTAAGGCGCGGCGACTGAGAACGAGTATGTCAGAAATGGCGAAGCTGGTCGACTTTCCGCTTGTTACTGTCCAGAACGTCTCTGGAAAGTGGTTGAAGGACGGTGAAACGCCGTGTAGCCGACAAGGTGTTGGATGTCCATTTCTCATCAAAGAACGTGTAGATCGAAGGCTTTCCCACTCAGTGAAGCACGATAGGCGGCAATCTGTGGCAGATTTGACGACAGAGTACGATGCAATGGCAAACACAGATGTTTCGGAGAACACAGTTCAACAGACACTGTTAAACATGGGACTCTGTAGTAGACTACACATCCCCTCACGTTACCGCATTCACCCACGACATTGTTAGTTACGATTGCAGAAGTCAAGGAATACAGAATCGTCCAGAGTGGAGATTGGATCGTGGATCAATGGAAACTTGTAGGTTTTTTTATCCCACCAGGTAGACGGTCGTGTCTGGATACGCCGTCACCCAGGCGAATGGGTGCTTGAAACATGCTCTGCGCCGTAGATGCAGGCCTGTGGGGGCAGTATTATATTTTTGTGGATATCCACCTAGGGTTACATGGGACCTGTGATAGTAATCTACATCTACATCTACATGGTCACTCTGTAATTCACACTTAAGTGCCTGCCAGAGGGTTAATCGAACCACTTTCATACTACTTCCCTACCATTCCACTCTCGAATAGCGCGTGGAAAAAAGGAACACCTAAATCTTTCCGTTCGAGCTCTGATTTCTCTTATTTTATTATGATGATCATTTCTCCCTACGTAGGTGAGTGTCAACAAAATATTTTCACATTCGGAAGTGAAAGTTGGTGATTTAAATTTCGTAAACAGATCTCGCCGCAAAGAAAACCGCCTTTGTTTCAGCGACTGCCACCCCAACTCGCGTATCATATTAGTGACATTCTCATCCCTATCGTGCGATAACACGAAACGAGCTGCCTTCTTTGCACTTTTTCGATTTTCTCCGTCAATCTTACCTGGTATGGACCCCGCACCGCGCAGCAATATTCCAGCAGAGGACGGACAAATGTAATGTAGGCTGTCTCTTTAGTGGGTTTCTCGCATCGTCTAAGTGTTCTGCCAACAAAGCGCAGTATTTGTTTTGCCTTCCCCACACTATTATCTATGTGGTCTTCCCAATTTAAGTTGCTCGTAATTTTAATTCCTAGGTATTTAGTGGAATTGACAGCCCTTCGATTTGTGCGATTTATCGTATACCCAAAATTTATCGAATTCCTTTTAGTACCCACGTGGATGACCTCGCACTTTTCTTTTTTTAGTGCCAATTGCCACTTTTCGCACCATAAGGAAATTCTCTCTAGATCATTTTATAATTGGAATTGATCGTCTGATGATTTTACTAGAAACAACCTAAGGGGGCTGCCCAGATTATCACCTAGCTCATTTATGCCAATTAGGAACAGCCGAGGGCCTATGACACTACCCTGCGCAACGCCAGATATCACTCCTGTTCTACTCGATGATTTACCGTCTATCACTATGAACTGTGACTTCTCTGAAATGAAATCACGAATCCAGTCACACAACTGAGACGATACTCCATATGCACGCAATTTGATTAATGGTCACTTGTGAGGAACGGTATCAATAGCCTTCTGGAAATCTAGGATATGGAATCGATCTGAGATCCCTTATTCATGAGAATAAAGAGTTAGCTGTGTTGCACAAGAACGATATTTTCTGAATCCGTGTTGGTTATGTATCAATAAGATATTTTATTCAAGATGATTCATAATGTTCGAGTACAGTATATGCTCCAAAATCCTACTGCAAATTGAGGTTAGTTATATGGGTCTGTAATTCAATGGGTTACTCCTATTTCCTTTCTTGAATATTGGTGTGACCTGTGCTACTTACCAGTCTTTAGGAACAAACCTTTCGCCAAGTGAGCGGTTGAATATGATTGCTAAGATAGGCGCTATTGCGTCTGCATACGGATATAACTGGACCGTTACAAGTTCGTGGACTTAGAAAAGTTTTCCACAATAGATTTGCTCGACTCTGAATTGCGGCGTGGCGTTCAGCGATTTGTAAATTCGAAATAATACTACCTATTATTGTTCAATTCTTTTATCTTGGCGGTTCGCGCAGGCCCGCCCAGACGCGGGAGATTGCTGTGTTGCCAGTTGCACGCGCCAAGAGAAGCAGCGCCATAGAATAGTATAGTTCGCAAACTTACGTTTAAGGGGGAGCGCGCATTTCATGAAGGAAAGCCACCACGGCCGCGTTAACCCTTTCGCTGCTACAGAGACGTGCTCCCCGCATTCCGCGCTGTGCGTGATTTTGTCATCACTGCACTGCTCGCCTGTGCAGACACATGGTGTCCCGACTGCTTTGACACACTTATCATTCGATTTCACAAAAACTATTTGGCCCAAAAATTTGATTTTTACACATCTTCTTGACTGCTACCTTCCCCCCATAAATGGCTTAATTTTGTTTCGATGTTCAACGCAGTTACTGTGCAGCATTAAATGTAGTAAACCATTGTACGAAATTTTGAAGAGTTTGCAGAGGTAAAAGTCCATAGAGTATTCTTTCCGTATGGTCGATTATAGTTGCCACTAGAAATTTCAAAAAATTACATTCAAACGAATAATATTCATGAAGTAAGACACTTCGATATTGTTTTTAAATAAAGAAAATATTAAGCATCGTATAAGGTTTGAACACAGAACCCTTCACTTCACAGCCAAACACGTTAACCATTATGCTAACGTTGCTCATTATTCATTATATTTCGTTGAGGACTCTAAAATATCGCGCAAAATACCGACAAACACTGTTGGTACGACTATGAATCACTCACGTTTCGTCGAAGTACAATAGGAAATAAACAATTACCGCTGTTCTTTATTGCGAAAAAGCAGTTAGTGAGAGTGATACAAACACCTTTCCTTGCTTTCGCCTGAATTAGGAGACTTATTGCATGTTTGGTTTAATTAATTAATAGAATATGAAGCAATTGGTATAAAGAATGCTTTTTCCAAACTTTCTATAAAACAAATTCTGCCATCAAGACATTGCTTTTGTCCAATTACTTTATTTATGACTGAACGTTTCTAAAACTGAAGACACTCGTCCGTGCTCTGCACTGCAGTCAAGTTCTGGCAACGGCGTTCTCTGTCCATTGGCTGACACTGTTTTGTGACGTCAGATGCGCAGAACGAACCCAAACTCGGCCGCCGTCGTAAATGACGCGCACTTTAGTGACATGCGAAAATTTTTACTGGACCGGGACTCGAAACCAGAATTCTCGCGTAGCATCTAATACAGCTGATACCAAGAAATTAGCAGTCAGCGAATTTACTTCGAACTATTTCGCACAGCTGTCTATCGCCAATAATGTCTGTTCTTTCAGACATGCAAGTAAGTATAATTAGTAAACTCTTGAATGAATTCTCGGATGAATCTGTTCATACACCAGCTACATTAAGCACTTACGAAATGAACGTTTTTATTTAGGAAACTGTATTTTTATTTCACCAACCGTATTCTGCTTTGTAATTCAGTCAGTTATCAGGAAGTTAGCAGAACAGTAATTGGGTAATGCTGCGGGTCAAGTGACTATTCCGTAGACGCCAACGAACCCAACAATCTTCAGAGTCGGTCATATACTTTACGAAGCCCTTTTATCTTCCAACGCTGTGTGCAGTAATATGGCTCATGCGTCAGTTTGTTCGCCCGAAGAACCAGGCAGATGACCTGAATCTTCAGCAAGACAGTGGTGCAAATTAGTGCTCTCCAGATGTAACTGGAACTATCGATCACTTCGGGGACATGCACCTTTCTTATATTCATCTCCGACGAAATTTTACGAGTCGGGAGGTCCGGTTTAGCAGTTGTGTGTCACAGTGGCTGCTCAGCGCTTCCTCTGCGCCGACGAATCCATGTCAAGATGCCTCGTCTCCGTCATCAAGACGGAAGGAAGCCTTACGCACAAATTTAACAGCAAGACGATAGCAAGTGTACCATTTGTGTACAAATAAGTAAAAATTTTAAAATAATTCTGCACTACCTCATTTGCTGTTTATTTGTGAACTACCTTCAAAGTTAGCATATAACACTAGTCCACTTGTCTCTTATACTTCCTGTAGTAGGTATTTCTGAATGTATCTAATATATTTGTAACATAGAATTCAGCTCTTCGATTTCAGGGCACCTTATTTTAACATAATAAAGTAAGTTGGAAAGCTTCTGCGAAAAGCTGATAGGGATCGTCAAATGAAAGTTATTAATAAATTTGGTGGATGTGTATGATCACGTGAATGTGCTAGGTGCCACAAAAGCACATTGCGGTTCCTCGTAGCCCAATTATTTTTCAAAAAAAGCCTACAATTAATATAAGCACATCCTCATGGCTGCGGACGAGGCCCATATTAGCTCGAGTTTAGACACAAAAATGTAACTGACTTATTGTTTTGTACCCAAAGATTCTGCTCAATGCTTGCGGTGCTGCAACTACAGTCTCTCAGTTCTGGAAGTTACTTATCTATTCGCTGGCAGACACACAAGAAAATTACATGCATAGTAGTAAGATAAGAAATATAACGAGATAATGAACGTCAGGGTTATCTAAACGACCACAAAGGGAACCCACGTGGCAGGAAGTGGCGTGAATTTGAAAAGAAAAAACCGAAATAAATTTAATTCAAATCACGGTAAAATGAGCTTTTGTATGCTCCGACTACAAACACGGTAGTTCCATTTGCTGGTATTCTGGTTGTCGAAGAAGAGGGGTACAGATTACCTACATGAAGCACTACATACTGCATTGTAGCCCAGCTAATACAATTCTCTTCGCTCTACAGGTGTAAGTCTAGTGGCGTCGTGCCACTTGAGAATAGCATTTGCGACGATCTGCCTATGAGGTGTTTGGGAAAAGTAATGTGATTGCCAACACTTTGAGCGATATGGCAACGCTGTGTTGTTCTTCTTGTCTAGGCCTGTGTGTTCATCCTTTCCAGATGCTCAGTCCGAGTTTAAGGTCTCTACAGCCGCCACATGATTTCTAAGCGCGCCATCAGTGAAGTTGTGTTTCTGTTGTTTGCTAAGAAAATGGAACAGCGGAATTAAGAGCAACGTTATGCCATCAAGTTTTGTGTTAAACTTGATTAATCCGCATGTGTGACCTTTGAAAAGTTTAAAAGGACCTATGAGGAACATTCCTTACGAAGAGCACAAGTTTTTCGCTGGCAGAAATCATTTATGGAACTCCGAGGACACGCTGAAGATAACCTCGCTCAGGGAGACCTTCAACTTCAAATACGGACGAAAGCGTCAAATGTGTGCGTACTCCTGAGAGATCAGCCCGAATTTTAACAACAAGTATGATGGGTGACCTATTAAACTTAAACACCTTCACTATGCATCTAATTTTGGCCGAAGTTTTGCACACTGCAGACAACTGGATGCTGCACCATGACAACGCCCCATGTCACACGGCAACTTCCACCGCGGACTTCTTGACCTCAAAAGAAATTCTTGTCGTTCCACAGCCTCTCTATTCACCTGATCTGTGACTTTGTGACTTTTTACTGTTCCAGAAATTGAAAAATGTCTCAAAACTTAGTCATTCTGGGACTTTGGAGAACATTGAAAAGAATGTGACCGACTTGTTACAGGTTCTACCAGTTGAATCCTCTTAGCGCTGCTACCAAGACTGAGAACAACGAGTCCACCGGAGTAGGGAACTGCTACAATTAACATAAGCACATCCTCATGGCTGCGGACGAGGCACATATTAGCTCGAGTTTAGACACAAAAAAGTAAATAAAAATTACTTTTCCCACTCAGCTCGTATACCAACAGGCACAGAGATGACGACTATATATACAGAGGGGTCCAAAAAAATGTATTCACTGTTTAAAAGCCCCTAACTTGCAAACTAATTGACGGAGTTGTCTCATTTTTGGTGAAAGTGTAGCTTAAAGTCCAACTTAAAGATATCACTGTAGGTGTTCGAAATGGTCACCATTAAGATCCACACACAAACGATGCTGCCGAACTGCGGCACAAACTACTGACTGCAACGTGTTCAGTTGGATATTTGCACATGAATGTACGATGGATTCTCGAAGTTCATCCAATGTGCGTGGCTTTTGTCGATAAACGACGTCCTTTAGTGTTCCCCACAGGTAAAAGTCCAGAGGAGTTAGGTCTGGGGAACGTGGTGGATACTCCACAGTACCTCTACGGCCTATCCATCTTCCTGGTAGATTTTCGTCGAGATACACCCTAACACGATTTTATTAGTGGACTTAGTGGACTGGGACACCATCTTATTGAAAGTAAACTCTTCCATCTCCATACAAGTCTCGGATGGCAGATAAAATGGATGTCTGAAGCTTCTGAAGGTACACCTCACCGGTAACTGTGCCGTCAAAGAAGAATAGCCCAATCAAGCCCCGGTAAGACAACCCACACCACTCATTTACTCCTGGCAAATTCACGGCTTTGTCTACATGGACGTTCGGATTTTCGGCGGCCCAGTAGATGCAATTGTGACAATTTACTGTACTATTGAGTTTGAACTGTGCCTCAACAGACCACACAATCATCTCTGCAAACTCTTCATCGTTGCGCACCATGTAAATAAACCACTCGAAGTACTCCATTCTACGATCCGGGTCGTCCTCGTTCATTGCGTGTAACAATCGTGGGATGTAGCACTTCCACTTTGCTGTCTTCAAAACACTAAAGGACGTCGTTTATCGACGAAAGCCACGCACATTGGATAAACTTCGAGAATACATCGTACATTCATGTGCAAATATCCAACTGAACACGTTGCAGTCAGTAGTTTGTGCTGCAGTTCGGCGGCATCGTTTGTGTGTGGATGTTAATAGTAAACCATTTCGAACACCTACAGTGATATCTTTAACTTGGACTTTGAGCTACACTTTCACCAGGAATGAGACAACTCCGTCAATTAGTTTGCAAGTTATGGGGTTTTAAACAGTGGATACATTTTTTTGGACCCCACTGTATATGGGAGCAGTAGACCAGAGAGGACAATCGCATGCTGCGCACAAACGAGGTGTTGAAGAGTTGGAGAGTATATCAGCACCTTTCAAACAAATACCGCGATTCATTCATCTAAGAAATAATCACATTCTGTTGATTTATCGAGATGCAACAATCGCATCAATTCGGAATTGCTGGGTTAAAGGGATTTAAAACTATTGAATTTGCTCGAGGTGTACAAGCAACATATTCTCCATATTTACTCGGTTTCCTAGATAAACAGACGAGTGGGGTATCAATGGTCGCCAGTGATTTTACGGAAAGTCATCATATGAGTTATGGTGAATAGATGGCGGACAGCTGTCGTATATGTGTGCCACTACAACGTGTCATTGTTATATCGCGTTAGTACAGGGGAGGGTTCACGGGTAAAGATATTTGATTTTTGTTTTGAAAAAGCACACTTCCAAATATGCACTTAGAGCTTTCATTTGTCATCCTTTGTTTGATGTAATTTTAACGAGAGCTTTCTCATTCCTAAAAAAATTAAAAAGAATGGGATGGCTTTGTTACTTGTGGACTGACGCTGGAAGCAAACAGAGAGAATTGACCCCGCTTTGAACACGTGTCGACAAATGGATTTGTTTACCGCAGCTGCGCGTTGGTAATCGCTGACGAGCGGCACGCACGTCCTTCAATTACTCGGTGTTCCATTGTGTACAGAAGAGACGGCAGCGAGCAGCGCGCACCGGCGGCCGCCGCGTTTGTACCGGCTCCGCAGCAGCCACGACCGCGCTCTCTCAGAACTTTGCCGGCCTCTTACAAAGAATAACACGAAATTCAAACTCTCTGGGCTCTTTTCACTTGTGAATAATCACTTCTGGCCATCATTTGCATATTAAATGTAACAGAGAAGCCCATATTCCGACATTTCGGCAGATCCCGGCAGTGGAGTCATTTGAATTTATAATTAAGTGGCGCGTTTCGGCGAATTTTCGGAACACGGGGAGCGCAGGGAAGCCGACGGCGTGGTTCGCGACTCCGCCGCCAACTCCCTAATGTGTGCGTGTGTGTGTGGAAAATTTGCAGACCGCACCGGGCTACAGGGTAAAACACAAACATTGGCAGGAGAACCTGCGGTGTTAACGCGCGCTTCGAGCAGGATTAGGCAGTTCTGCGGCGCGGGTGCTCCCGCGGGCGCGGCCGCTTCGCCGAGGGGAAATGAGGTCGTTCGGAAAGAGCTAAAAAAAGTCGAGCGCTGATCGAGATATTAGCCGGGCCGGTCGCGCGCGCGGCTTGCAGTTTTGCGTCACGGGCGCGGCCGGCTCAGACGTGCACCTCGCGAGTCGATACGTCGCTAGCGCTAATAGAGCGCGTTACGCATTCTGTTTGCGAATACTCAATCAGCTATTTGTAGCGCGTGCTCTGGTTGCGACGCGGCGTGGCTGCAGGCTGCTGGGCTCTCACACTGCTGGGTGGGCCCCGGACCTCGCTCTACTGCCTCCTGTGCCACGTCAGGAGCCAGGCGCGGATCGAAGGGAGGGCGAACAGTCATAATCCCCGGAAAAGCAAAACCGAAGTTCGAAGCACTGATATATTTCATATATTTTATTATTATTATTATTAAACTACTGGCCATTAAAATCGTTACACCACGCAAATGACGTGCTACAGACGCGAAATTTAACCGACAGGAAGAAGGTGCTGTGTTATGCAAATGATCAGCTTTTCAGAGCATTCACACAAGGTTGGCGCCGGTGGTGACACCTACAACGTGCTGACATGAGGAAAGTTTCCAACTTATTTCTCATACACAAAAAGCAGTTGACAGGTGTTGCCTAGTGGAACGTTGTTGTGATGCCTCGTGTAAGGAGGAGAAATGCGTACCATCACGATTCCGGCTTTGATAAAGGTCGGATTGTAGCCTATCGCGATTGCGGTTTACCGTATCGCGACATTGCTGCTCGGGTTGGTCGAGATCCAATGACTGTTGGAAGAATATGGAATTGGTGGGTTCAGGAGGGTAATACGGAACGCTGTGCTGGATCCCAATGGCCTCGTATCACTAGCAGTAGAGATCACAGGCATTTTATCTACATGGCTGTAACGCATCGTGCCGCCACGTCTCGATCCCTGAGTCAACAGATGGGGACGTTTGCATGACACCAACCATCTGCACGGACAGTTCGACGACGTTTGCAGCAGCATGGACTATCAGCTGGGAGACTATGGCTGCGGTAACCCTTGACGCTGCATCACAGACAGGAGCGCCTGCGATGGTGTACTCAACGACGAACCTGGGTGCACGAATGGCAAAACGTCATTTTTTCGGATGAGTTCAGGTTCTGTTTCAGAATCATGATGGTCGCATACGTGTTTGGCGACATCGCGGTGAATGCACATTGGAAGCGTGTATTCGTCATCGCCATACTTGCGTATCACCGGGCGTGATGAGATGGGGTGCCATTGGTTACACGTCTCAGTCACCTCTTCTTCGCATTGACAGCACTTTGAACAGTGTACGTTACATTTCAGATGCGTTACGACCCGTGGCTCTACCCTTCATTCGATCCCTGCGAGACCCTACATTTCAGCAGGATAAAGCATGACCGCATGTTGCAGTTCCTGTACGGGCCTTTCTGGATACAGAAAATGTTCGACTGCTGCCTGGTCAGCACATTCTCCAGAACTCTCACCAAATGAAAACGTCTGGTGAATGATGGCCGAGCAACTGGCTCGTCACAATGCGCCAGTCACTACTCTTGATGAACTGTGGTATCGTGTTGAAGCTGCATGGGCAGCTGTACCTGTACACGCCATCCAAGCTCTGTGGGACTCAATGCCCAGGTGTATCAAGGCCGTCATTACGGCCAGAGGTGGTTGTTCTGGGTACTGATTTCTCTGGATCTATGCACCCAAATTGCGCGAAAATGTAATCACATGTCAGTTCTAGTATAATATATTTTTCCAATGAATACCCGTTTATCATCTGCATTTCTTCTTGGTGTAACAATTGTAATGGCCAGTAGTGTATTAAAATCCTATGCATCTGTAACATGTTAAAAGTGCAGGCGACATGAATACTGTATTTTGGGTGGGGGGGGTGGGGGTGGAGGTGGGAGGGAGGGTGTTGAGGGGAGGTGACAGACAATGAAAAACGATGACTCTAACCTAGAGAAACGGAATCTCACCAGAGGCTGTAGATGTGCAGATACAGGTACAGAAAGATCATTCCATTACTGATGCGTCCAATTTATTTACATGCAAGCTATAACAGAAAGCATTATAATACAGATGAATAGAATTCGTCTTTATACTATCATTTCAAGGTTTGGTGCCTCAATCGGTGAAAACCGAACCATTGTTAGATCTCTTCGTTGTCCACCTATTGAGAGGTGAAACGCCACTCTCTCACTTGAACAACACTGTCAGTCAGCTTAATATTCATATGTTAGGTCATGATCTCGGTTTTCCCCAGTACTGCATTTGATATGTGTGGCTTATGACCTTATTACACGAGAAAATGGAGACCAGAATGTTCATATAACTGCATGTATAACCTGTAGAAACGTGTACCCAAGGGGCTGTACTGGAGGCGGTAAAGAACAGCGAGTGATGCACTGCAGGCCATAAATGCTGAGTCCACCTACCTGGCTGTGCGAGTCATTCTGAGAAGCAGCACTACATCTACATCTACATTTACACTCCGAAAGCCACCCAACGCTGTGTGGCGGAGGGCACTTTAGGTGCCACTGTCATTACCTCCCTTTCCTGTTCCAGTCGCGTATGGTTCGCGGGAAGAACGACTGCCGGAAAGCCTCCGTGCGCGCTAGAATCACCCTAATTTTACATTCGTGATCTCCTCGGGAGAAACGCAGCCTCTCGAAACCTGGAAAGCAAGCTAAACGGCGATGCGGCGCGCCTCTCTTGCACGGTCTGCCACTTGAGTTTGCTGAACATCTCCGTAACGCTATCACGCCTACCAAACAACCCTGTGACGAAACGCGCCGCTCTTCTTTGGATCTTCTCTATCTCCTCTGTCAACCCGACGTGGTACGGATCCCATACTGATGAGCAATACTCAAGTATAGGTCGAACGAGTGTTTTGTAAGCCACCTCATTTGTTGATGGACTACATTTTCTAAGGACTCTCCCAATGAATCTCAACCTGGCACCCGCCTTATCAACAGTTAATTTTATATGATCATTCCACTTCAAATCGTTCCGTACGCATACTCCCAGATATTTTACAGAAGTAACTGCTACCGGTGTTGGTTCCGCTATCATATAATCATACAATAAAGGATTCTTCTTTCTATGTATTCGCAATACATTACATTTGTCCTAATGCTGCAACTTCTCTGTATACTACAGCATCATCCGCGAAATGCCCCATGGAACTTCCGACACTATCTACTAGTTGGATAGTTCCTGCAGAGGGACTTTGGGCCCTGGCAGCCCCTCTCTCCACTTACTGTCAAAGCAGGAGGGCGCCAGTTCACAAAACGTGTCACCTGGGCCAGGCGGCAGTCCGTCGCGAAGGTGGCCAATTGGCGGATAGTGGGTGGAGAAAGCCATTTAAGAGAGACTGCTGTAATCTGAGGTTTTGTGCAAACGGTGGACAGGTCATAAAACTCCGAGTATTCTCACTCTTGAAGCTATGATGGTATGGACAGAGTGACTGGTGAATGAGTTTAGTGGTGGCAAGACTATAACTCCCCTGGCGCCAGGAAGTCGCCAGGTTCTTTTAACGAGCGACAAAAACATGTATTCCACAGGAACGGCTGTCTGGGGGCTTAACAGCCTTCTTTCAGAGACTGAAAATGGTCGGCCTGTGAAGATTACATCTCTTCGTAAATGAGGGACTGTGGTTCCGTCTAGGTAGACGTTTTTTGCTGAAACATGCTTACTACAAGAACGACACCTCCGTAGTTTAAATTCTTCTTCTTGCATACAGGAGAGATTCTGGGTTTGCTGATTGGCTCCTCTCAGCATATGCAAAGCTGAGGCTTGCTTCCCCAGCGTGGGAACCCCGTTCCTGTGCCTGGATTGGCTACCAGGCCAACAGAACAGGCAAGAGGGGAGATTCAATGAATATAGGATGGTTCAATTGGTTTGTACGATGTGGAGGTGGTTTAGTTTTTGCTAATTTGGCTCCTGTACTGAGGCTTGCTGGAAAGTCGTTGTGGTTCTTTGCTTGCTTCGTCTTGTGGTCGTCCCCCTGGTGGAGAGTTTAAAGTCTTTCCCTTGTGGGTGAGACTCGATGTCTGTAACATGTTGTGATCTAAGAGCCAGCAGTAGTTTCAAACTGTACCGACAATGGAACTGCATAACATCTCGGACATATCGTGTGTCACGAACGTGAACTTATTCGTCCTGAGTCGACCGCCAGACGTTTGACAATTCCACCATGCACTGTTGTGCCTGTGAGTCAAATTGGTTTGGCCATATCCGTGAACGGATGCACCTCACACTGAAATCTGTTGGGATTTCAGGGCTCTGATATGGAAGTTTCCTGCGTTCTGACAATCATAACGCCAGATCGTGTAGTTTGCAGGTTTTCGTGGACACGTCAGGACATTTCAGCTGCTGCAACGCGCCGCTCGTCGACTGCAGCGCCCCGATTTCTGATGGCGCCTGAACCAAGGTGAAAGGGTAAGTATTGCTGCATCGGCGTAGGGTTGCTAATTGATATCCATAGTTCCCTGTTCTCCATGAACCATAATTTCTGGTGTACTTGGTTGTAGTCGTTTCCATTTGAACAGAATTGAGCCTCAAGGTAGATTCATGTAAAAAAGATGAGATTGTGTTGTAAAAGGAATTAATTCAGGATAGAATTTGTATAGCGTCCATCCCGATGAACGCTTTGCCAATCAAACACCATCCCTTTTCTGATTTGTGTTAGTCATTCCTGTGTTAGATTTATCAGCTCTTTGTAGTTATAAAATGGTTAATAAAAACTTGCCATTGGTTTTGTAAACTTAAATACGCCACTGTTCTCACTCATACTCCCTCAACTATTCAATGTTTTTATTTTATTGTGGTGATACATGAGTACACCAGCAATTCAAGGTTCAATCTTATTAAATCAGTTAATTTGATTATTAATTTGAGTTCTGAAAGTGACCGCAGACATAGGCAACAAAAGTGTCATGAGTAAATTCACTGATTTCATGAATAAAAATGAAGGATGTACCACACGATTTGATGGTTATGGAGAAGATAATACTTTTATTTATGTAAAGATGGTAACATTTAACATCACTCGGACATATATCTATGATTGAAGCAAGTGATGGCTTGCACTGTCTGTCTGTCTGTTAAAAAAGCATTTTTTCAGGTACGAGTAGGCGTATCAAGTTGAAATTTAAGTCGCTAAGGTCTACGGCGACGTGGAAGTTTAATAAACGTTGCCACTAAGTCACTAAAATAAAAGGTAAATCCTAACGGTTAACTGCCAGAGTTCGAAGCACTCCTAAAAAGCAGTGCAGCTCACATAATACTAGGCATCGAAAGCTGATTAAAACCCAAAATTGACAGCTGTGAAATCTTAGGGGAAATTTAAACATGTATAGAAATGTTACGCTAATGAGAAATGTAGGAACGAAGGAATTGTCCGAATGAGACCGAAATCGGTAGATAAGATGTACATGTAGAGTCCAACAAATGATTTCAATTTCTTAAAATTGGATCATTTGTTGAAGAGAAAGAGCTTCACAAATTGAGAACGTCAACCTCTGGCCCTTATGCATACAGTTATTCGGCGAGGCATTGACTGATGGAGTTGATGGACGCCCTCCTGAGAGATATCGTGACAAATTCTGTCCAGTAGAAGCGTTAGATCTTCAAAATCTGGTTGGAGGGCACTACCTGTAATGTTCCAAACGTTCTCAACTGGGGACAAATCTGGCGACGCTGCTGGCCAAGCATGAACACGAGCAGTAGGAACTCTCGCCGTGTGTGGAAGGGCATTATCTTGCTGAAATGTAAGCCCAGGATTGCTTGCAGGGCAGCGAAATGAGATATAGAATATCGTTGACGTATTGCTGTGCTGTAAGGTTGCAGTGTAAATGCTGTCCTTGCCCCAGAAAAACTGGCAATGCTCCATAATACATTTCGTACAGCGGACGTAGACGTGACCCTCTTACAAGAAGAGCATATCGATGGTTTTCTTAACCCATTTTGGAATACTCTTTTAGTCTCCCACGCTTCGGATACCTGTACTCACACTCTTTGGTGACCGAATTATTAATATGTACGTTCATTCAGAACCCAGGAGGTGAAGGAAAGGCTCTGTTTTCTTTGCGGAGGCTTCCTTACCACTTTTCATGGGGCGGCAAGGTAACATTGGTGTTGGGTGGTGATTTTGATTCCACCCTCCGCCCCAAGCATTAGCTACTGCGACATTCGCCTTGTGCAGAGATTGCCGCTATTGTCGATGGAGAACTGATGTCCAACGCCATGAGGGTCCACAGTGCCTTTCCAGAGAGCCGCATTGCCTCTATTTGCCAACCTAATGGGGGTTCACACATCAGTGGCCATTGCCCCTTGGCCCTGTTAAATAGTGACACGAAGGTCTCTACAAGGGCGACTTAGAGCTCCGTGATGTCATGTCCTATAATCAGACGCCGCCAGGTGGACAGTGCCCTACCGCTACTGGGATCTAATTGCCCTCGTTCGAAGTCAACATTTGCCAGCGGCTTTGACGTCCTAAGACTTCTGCCAAGTGTTTGATAGGGTCGATAATTCTTTTCTTATGGCTGTCCTCTGTTATATGGGATACCCAGAAACTACTGTCGAGATAGTCGTACGTCTCCTGTGCACCGCGGCGTCCCGGATGTTGTGCAATGGCAGGCTCACACAACCGGTCCTGATCAGACGTTCAGTGTGACGGGCGTACTCCCTGTCGGCACTGCTTTACGTCTTCGCCCTAGAACCATTGTTATGTGGACTACGACAACGAGTGACGGAGATGTCACTAGGTGGCCATCGATTTTGCTGCACCGCCTGTACGAACGATTTGGTACTCTGCCTTCGAAGTGCCGACGATACCGGGGCGGCGCTGTGTGAGTGGCGACTTATGACGAGGCGTCGGGCAGCTCCCTTAACGTACTTAAATCGCGAGCGATGTACATCGGTACAGGGCTGCCTGAGGGGAGCGTCGATCCTCTCAACGTGACCGATGCCTTAACCTGCCTTCGCACCGTTTTTACGGCTGACTTGTGGCGCTCTGCGGTCCTCAACTGCTGGTGGCTGCAGCAGTGGATCGGTGTTGGACTCACTGAAATCATCTCCATTCCTTTGACCTCACGCAAGGTACGCTGAGTCAACACACATACACAGCGTCGTAGATCCCTCATATGACACAAACTCTTCTGGTGCTGTGCACCCTGGCTCGCCACATGTTAGCTGTGATGGATTCCCTTGTCAGCTAGGGTATAATCTTCAGCGTGCACTATGAGTCGCTCACCCTTTCCCTGACTGGAGGGGGTGTGCGTCTTTATCATGTCCCGGACAGAGCACGAGCCCTTTCTGTTAGTTCACAGTCGACGATGTGGTGGCATTGCCCAACGAGTCTTATCAGCTTGCTACTTGATGCATATGCCCCTGCCTTGCTGGCCCCTCCGGTGACTTTGTCGGTCATCCAAACGCCCTTCTGTCACATTGTACTTTTTTATGGAGCACCGTTATCTTTTTGCCTCTTTGCAACCTGTGCGCCTGTTGTTGAAGAAGGCAGCCTACACTGAGATGCAACAGGCCCACATCTCCAGTGTGATACAAGTACCTGCACTACAGGTGACACAATATATGACGGGGGGATTGCCCCTGGGGGGGGGGGGGGGGTCGCCCCTTTTCATGACACCACTTCACGCTCCGTATGGTATGTCACCGTCAACAACCCATATCTTTCTCGTCTGCAACAAATTCACCTCGCTGACTCGCCGCTTTGCGTTGCGTACTGGATGCTGGACACATACCATCATCCTTCGTTGTGGCTCGGCAGAAGGCGTCTGGCACTCGGGCCAGCGAATTCTGTCATACCTCATATGTACCACTCCTGACTGAAAAATAGTGCACAGGATGTTGTTCCCTGATGGCGTGAACCTCCCGCAGGCGAAGACTCACTCTGTGAATTCGTTCCGCGGCTTTGTAGTTCGATTTTTTTTTTAATCACCAGCGAGAAGAGATGTCTCGATTTTTCAACTTACGCAAACGAACGATATGCGTCATTGTGCGTAATCTTAAATGCAGGCAAAATGGAATGTCTTTGCCATGAGCAGTTGTTCTGACATCTTATGTTTGATTCTATAATCCCCAACGGTATTCCCCTTTATTTCGAGAAGATGCGCACGGATTTCTCCACGGCTACAGGCGGATTTTATCGACTTCACACCACAGATCCGAAAAAATAACACTTCTTCTCTGTCACACAGATTTAATACCCTCTCCTCCTTTCGTAGTTTGGGTAGAGATGTTGGATAGGCGTAGTTGAGGACCAATGCCTGAAATCGTGCAGATACATTTTTAGGTTCAAGTGGCGGTGGCAAATAGACCCTTTATAATCAGGAAATTGAAAGGACAAAAAAGTGGTAGAGCACTTGTCCTCGAAAGGCAAAAGCCCTGTGTTCAAGTCCTGGTCCGGCACACAGTTTTAACCTTCCAGGAAGTTTCATATAATCACACACATTGGTGCAAAGTGAAAATTCATTCTAGAAACTTCTGTAATGCTATACACCCCACAAAATCGTTTTAACAATAGCGCCTGTCATGCAAGCATTCCCTTTGGGTCCCTTCTGCCCCCACTAACAACACTTACCTTCAAGGTGCTGCTTTCTGCCAGAACTTCCCAGTAGTTTTTCTCAACTTATGCTGGCAAACACTCGGTGTCATGGGAAAGTCAGCAGCCCCCAGGCCAGCTTAGTAGGCTCTGCTCAAGATCCACTTATATGGATTATGGAGGGATCGTTCTGTAATCTTGAGGATGAACAAAGCCTATTTCCACTGCACGCTAGCAATTGCCTCTGGCGCATTCAACATTTATAAGGCCATGAATGATACAAGGGATGATGTAAGGGATGTACTATGCTGGTATTTGTACTGAAATTTTGTTCTCAATGTCTGAAATTACTTAAAACCAAACTGAATACTAGTGCACGTTTTCTTTGCGTCTGTTGACTGGTCACGTGTGTATTATCGGTTGAATAGTCTCTGGTGTCCACGTTTACGCAACATTTCATGAAGCGATGTTTTCATCAGTCACTAATAAAAACGACTTTTATGTTTAATAACAATGTCTGGATAATCGACTGTGTTTTACATTGTTATACAGACAAGCAGAGTAGTAGGTTGGCTCTGAGCACTATGCGACTTAACTTCAGAGGTCATCAGTCGCCTAGGACTTAGAACTAATTAAACCTGTCTTACCTAAGGACATCACACACATCCATGCCCGAGGCAGGATTCGAACCTGTGATCGTAGCGATCGCTCGGCTCCAGACTGCACCGCCTAGAACCGCACGGCCACTCCGGCCGGCCCAGCAGAGTAGTAACTAAGGTCACTGCTTCTTATACAGTATTTTCTTCGTCACTATGTCTGGTTCAGAGACGGTACAGTAATCCTGCATTTGATAGGCTGGTCATGATCTACGCTCGCTGGTGACTCGTTTCATTCGTTTGATGACATGCACGATTTCGTCCTTGTCACAATACAAGTAAGTGACCAACGATAAGTCGTAAACTGTGACAGAAAGTAAAGAATCAGAGAACCCGTCTTCTCATAGTTACTGAATGGTTGATTTTATTAAATGGATGATTTAGAAACGCAAACCAGTGCAAGGCTATTCATAATAAATCAATGTAACTGAAACTCTGCTCATAACTGGAGCACTGTTTTCACTACCCTTGTATACTTCTCCAACAGCCACTATTGTTCCCAGACCCATTCATATTTACTGCTGTCAAGGAAACTGTTGTACGCAGTTCGCAAGAACTCTGCAGACAGACACAGAACATTAGAAAAAGGTAGAGCAACTGTGATTTATACTTGAGCAAAAGAAAACTGTGACTTCAGTTTGATACCCACAAAAAGGGCAATACACTTAGTGAATATTTGCCAGTTGTCCTTTCACTGGATTGTAGGTTGACTCAGTGGTCATAAGAAAGATTAAAAGATGATTGGAAGAACTATTTGATTATTCACTAAACCACAATTTATACATATTGCAGAATTACCACAAAAGTCATTGTACAATTTGTAGCGAAGTATAAATCTAAGAGAAAACTCATCGCGGCATTGATCTGTACGCCCGACAGGACTCAGATACACTTGACTAACAAGACTAGAAGTGTCGAAGGGCTAAACGCTGGAAGCTAACGCTATAATTTTCCTCTGTATTTATTTACAAAACACGTGGATTCGATTAATGTTTGTGAAGAGACAGTGAACAATACACTCTTCAGGAACGCCGACCATGTGTCTTGTGATGCATGCTTTGTTTCCAGACAGATGGGAATTCCTTGCAGCACTTAACGGACGCCATTAGTGCCCCTTCGCTCTCTCCATCACGCCAGAGATTGCTTGCCCATGCTGCAACAGCTACCGCGAAATACCGCACCAAACAGCAAGAGAATGTCACTGAATTTCCACAAGAGAAAAGAATATTTCAATCACCGTACAAGAGTTTTGATAATAATAACTAGTTATGTTGAAGAAACAGTTTGCCAGTATTGAAGGGAAACCACTATTTCAGTGAAAATAATTACCGTATTTTACGGACTATAAGACGCTACGGACTATCAGACGCATCTTAAGTTTTATGCGATTAAAAAAAACATTTTTACCATTATTGTTATTAGATTGCAAATCAAGACATAAAGTTATCGTTTTATAAAATCGAAATAACTTTTAAAATCCCTGTAAATCGCCATTTGAACTTTCTTCTTCTTCTCCTTTCTCTTTGTCGTCATCGTTGTCCTCTTCGTATATAAGACAGTTGTCACTGTCATTGAGAGCGTTACCTACGCCACACTTCTTGAAAGGTTTAACAGTAACTGTCTTCTCTCACTCTAGACCACAACTGTTTTATCCACTGACACACTTTTTGGTCGTAGGTCATTCTAAAGCTCTCTTCGCTGTGAATTCATGTTGGATTCCATCCATCATCCATTTGCTCCATTCCTCCCTCATATACGCTTTAAATGGTTTATTTATGAAGACATTAAGAGGTTGCAATTGTGAAGTAAGTCCTCCTGTATTAACAGAAAGATCTGTATTTTCCTGTCTCAGTTTCTCTTTCACAGAATTTTTCAAATGACTACTAAACTGATCTAGCACAAGAGGGAAATTCTTCTTCAATAAAGCACCTTTCTTTCTCTCCTACACTCTGTTAATCCATAATTTCATACCAGTTTCGTCCATCCAACTCTTTTTAATGTACGTGAACAACAACACTAGCGGTATTTCAGAAGTTTTTATCATTTTTCGTTGTTTTGCGCTAGAAAATGATCATTGGTTTAGTTTAATACCGTCAACACCACGTGAAAGGACAACAGTGTAGTGCATTTGTTCATGTCCGCTTGTTTTTATATTTACAGTTTCAGCACCTTTCAGGGCAATAGCTCTCTTAATCAGCATATCACACGTAAAAGGAGTTTCGCCCATATTTGCTATTTGGCTTAGTTCCGCACTGGTTTTCTTTCGATGTTGAATAATAATGCGATGGAAAAGTAATATTTTCTCTTGATGCTCTTTTGGCATTTTCTGAGATATTTTGGTTTCGGTTCGCGTGCTAAGTCTATGTCGCTTCATAAACCTGTAGCACCAACCAACTCCACCCCTAAAGTCTGTTCAAAATGGCTCAAATGGCTCTGAGCACTATGGGACTTAACATCTGTGGTCATCAGTCCCCTAGAACTTAGAACTACTTAAACCTAACTAACCTAAGGACAGCACACAACACCTAGCCATCAAGAGGCAGAGAAAATCCCTGACCCCGCCGGGAATCGAACCCGGGAACCCAGGCGTGGGAAGCGAGAACGCTACCGCACGACCACGAGATGCGGGCCTAAAGTCTGTTAAATTCCACAGTCGCGCCAGCTTACGAGCGTGTATTTACATCTTTCTTGTATTAATTCCAATGCCATTTTGACGGTATCCTTCAGTCCATTTAAATACGTCATCCCTTAGTTTTGGTCATTTTTCACTCAGTCCTCTATTTGCACATTAAGTTTGCCTCATTCTTTTCAGTTCTTGTTTAATAGCCCGACAATCGCGAATGGTTTTTACTGTTGTTGGAGAGCCGAAATGCGCTCAGCTGCTCTGTTTCCTTGTCCTTCTGCATTTGCTGTTACTTTCAATTTACAGCCCGCGTCATATCAATACCTTTTTCCCCTTACGAAACTAGCTACAAACAAAAATTTTGTGCTGTTACCGATAGCACAAATCACATTCAGTTCAGTTCACTGGCGTCGTCGACTGCAGTGGCACGTCACAGGCTAGACGGTATTCTAGGCTTGTGATGGCGGGGCGCGAGGGAGACACTGTTAGCAAGCTTGTAAATACCTGAAACTCACGTTCATCGCATCGGTGCACTGCTTCTGCCAGTTGAATCCAGTATGGCCAGACAGAGACAGGTTTACAGCGGCATCAAATATATGTCCATTTTCAAGGCTGGCGGTAATTTTAACTCAAACACAGGACATTTTTATATTAGGTTCGAGCATAAGACTCACCTGAATTTTGGAGGCAATTTTTCGAAGAGAAAAGTACGTCCCACAGTCCGTAAAACACGGGTCAGTCGCTGAAGTAACAATCTGCTACATTTTGAAGCCAAAACTAAACAGTCATAATTTATGAAAGCGTGGAGATGATTCCCCGACCTGAAACAGAGGTTTTTCAAATATTACTGACGTTTAGATTCTGTTGTGTTGGTAATTTTAGTTGTGCATTATCATAAATCAATTGTCAGTTTAATCTGTGGAATAGTGCAGTCTGTAGAGATTTTTAACGTACATGTATATGGTTCAAATTAATAATTAGGAGTAACATACCACCATAAGATCATCCGTACCAACTAAGTTCGCTCAAAGATAATCCCTGTGAAGTCTGTCGAAAAATTACGGCCAAAAATGAAAAATTTAGTTTACTGTTTATGCCCTCTTTGCTCCGCACGTCATCTTACATAGTTAATTAGTTAGCTTGTTCCACGTTCCACAGATCATTTGAAATATTCTTTTATCGAAAAGATGTTTATAGTATATGCACATACGATTGGTGCTAACATCAATGAACACATAATTTTTAACTCCTGCTCATGTAACTACACTTAAAAACAGTGTTTCATTATTTATTTACTGGAGGAAATTTCTAACTAGAAATTCGTCCATGGAATACAAGAAGCTATCCAGGAGAAATGAGTGTAAGTTAGACATAGAACTTCCTTTATCATCTGTCAGACATTTTACGTTATTAAGCAAATGATCAAAACTTTGTTTTCCTCCATAATTGACTTTTTCGGATTAAAGAGTAAAGCATATCAATGATAATATTCAGTGATGGCACTGGTGAAAATGAAGAAAAACTGTAGGATCTTTCCAGAATGAAATTTTCAGCCTGCAGTGGAGTGTGCGCTGATATGAAACTTCCTGGCAGATAAAAACTGTGTTCCAGAAAATTTCATTGGAGGATCTGCTGAGAGGAATGAACAGAAGTCGGAGAAAGACAGAAGTAATGAGAAATAACAGAAATGATAATAACGAGAGACTTAGCATCAAATCGCTGGTCAAGGAACAGACAAAGTTAAGGATTTATGCAGCCTTGGAAGCAAGAAACCCATGACAGACCAAGAAAGGAGGACATAAAAAGCAGACTACCATAGGCAAAGAGGGCATTCCTCCCCAAGAGGAGTCTACTGGTATCAAATATCGAGCTTGATTTGATGAAGAAATGTCTGAGAATGTACGGTTGGAGAATAGCGTTGTATGGTAATAAAACATGGACAGCGAGAAAACCAGAACAAACGAGAATGAGGCGTTTGAGATGTTGCGTTATAGCAGAATGTTGAAAATGAGAGGAACTGATAAGGAATGTGGAGATTCTCCGCAGTATCGGCGGAGAAGAGAAGACATAGAAAACACTTACAAGCAGAAGGCACAGGATGAGATGACATGTGTTACAGTATCAGGGAATAACCTCCATGGCACTAGATGAATCCGCAGATAGTAAAAACTGCAAGGTAAGAGAGAACTTCAAGCGCTGATAGAAAGCACCGAAGCTGAAATCGTTATAGGTACAGAAAGCTGGCTGAAGCCAGAGATAAATTCTGCCGAAATTTTTACAAAGGCACAGACGGTGTTTAGCAAGGATAGATTGCATGCAACCGGTGGTGGCGTGTTTGTCGCTGTTAGTAGTAGTTTATCTTGTAGTGAAGTACAAGTGGATAGTTCCTGTGAATTATTATGGGTGGAGGTCACACTCAACAACCAAGCTAGGTTAATAATTGGCTCCTTTTACCGACCTCCCGACTCAGCAGCATTAGTGGCAGACCAACTGAGAGAAAATTTGGAATATATCTCACATAAATTTTCTCAGCATGTCTTAGGTGGAGATTTCAATTTACCAGATATAGACTGGGACACTCAGATGTTTAGGACGGGCGGTAGGGACAGAGCATCGAGTGACATTATACTGAGTGCCCTATCCGAAAATTACCTCGA
The DNA here is from genome assembly GCF_021461395.2 of Schistocerca americana. Classification (NCBI taxonomy): domain Eukaryota; kingdom Metazoa; phylum Arthropoda; class Insecta; order Orthoptera; family Acrididae; genus Schistocerca; species Schistocerca americana. The sequence goes on from NC_060119.1 coordinate 939,937,418, forward strand.
GCAATTAAACAGAGAACCGACTCGCGGAGATAACACCTTAGACCAACTGACAACAAACAGACCCGAACTTTTCGACTCTCTAAGTGCAGAACAGGGAAACAGTGATCATAAGGCCGTTGCAGCATCCCTGAATATGGAAGTTAATAGGAATTTAAAAAAAGGGAGGAAGGTTTATCTGTTTAGCAAGAGTAATAGAAGGCAGATTTCAGACTACTTAACAGATCAAAACGAAAATTTCTGTTCCGACACTGACAATGTTGAGTGTTTATGGAAAAAGTTCAAGGCAATCGTAAAATGCGTTTTAGACAGGTACGTGCCGAGTAAAACTGTGAGGGACGGGAAAAACCCACCGTGGTTCAACAACAAAGTTAGGAAACTACTGCGAAAGCAAAGAGCTTCACTCCAAGTGTAAACCCAGCCAAAACATCTCAGACAAACAGAAGCTAAACGATGTCAAAGTTAGCGTAAGGAGGGCTATTCGTGAAGCGTTCCGTGAAGTCGAAAGTAAAATTCTATGTACCGACTTGACAGAAAATCCTAGGAAGTTCTGGTCTTACGTTAAATCAGTAAGTGGCTCGAAACAGCATATCCAGACACTCCGGGATGTTGATGGCATTGAAACAGAGGATGACACGCGTAAAGCTGAAATACTAAACACCTTTTTCCAAAGCTGTTTCACAGAGGAAGACCGCACTGCAGTTCCTTCTCTAAATCCTCGCTCAAACGAAAAAATGACTGACATCGAAATAAGTATCCAAGGAATAGAAAAGCAACTGGAATCACTCAATAGAGGAAAGTCCACTGGACCTGACGGGATACCAATTCGACTCTACACAGAGTACGCGAAAGAACTTGCCACCTTTCTAACAGCCGAGTACCGCAAGTCTCTAGAGGAACGGAAGGTTCCAAATGATTGGAAAAGAGCACAGGTAGTCCCAGTCTTCAAGAAGGGTCGTCGAGCAGATGCGCAAAACTATAGACCTATATCTCAGACGTAGATCCGTTGTAGAATTTTAGAACATGTTTTTTGCTCGAGTATCACGTCGTTTTTGGAAACCCAGAATCTACTCTGTAGGAATCAACATGGATTCCAGAAACAGCGATCGTGTGAGACCCAACTCGCTTTATTTGTTCATGAGACCCAGAAAATATTAGATACAGGCTCCGAGGTAGATGCTATTTTCCTTGACTTCCGGAAGGCGTTCGATACAGTTCCGCACTGTCGCCTGATAAGCAAAGTAAGAGCCTACGGAATATCAGACCAGCTGTGTGGCTGGATTGAACAGTTTTTAGCAAACAGAACACAGCATGTTGTTATCAATGGAGAGACGTCTACAGACGTTAAAGTAACCTCTGGCGTGCCACAGGGGAGTGTTATGGGACCATTGCTTTTCACAATATATATAAATGACCTAGTAGATAGTGTCGGAAGTTCCATGCGGCTTTTCGCGGATGATGGTGTAGTATACAGAGAAGTTGCAGCATTAGAAAATTGTAGCGAAATGCAGGAAGATCTGCAGTGGATAGGCACTTGGTGCAGGGAGTGGCAACTGACCCTTAACATAGACAAATATAATGTATTGCGAATACGTAGATAGAAGGACCCTTTATTGTATGATTATATCATAGCGGAACCAACACTGGTAGCAGTTACTTCTGTAAAATATCTGGGAGTATGCGTGCGGAACGATTTGAAGTGGAATGATCATATAAAATTAATTGTTTGTAAGGCGGGTACCAGGTTGAGATTCATTGGGAGAGTCCTTAGAAAATTTAGTCCTGAAAGGTCTCTGTTGGATTCCTTTCATGTTAATTTACGGCATAAATTCCTCTTCTAAATTTACTGTGGCGTTTCTGACTATCTGGGAGGAGACTGAATAATGGAACGTGTTGCTTTTACACATAAACAAGAACGATCTGTCACACTACTACACTTTAAAATACAGTTTATATGTAATTCATGTCACACAGTCTCATACGGAACCTACATCCGCTTTCTTTTATAGACTGTATATGATAAGATACTGTCATCCCCCTTCCCTTCTGTGTGAGAGGATGAATGAGCAAATGTATTTGGAAGGGACCACGGCAGTCTGTCCGCGGCGAGTGTCTGAAGTGGTAAGATCTCCGGCTAAGCGGGTCTCTGCTAAGTCCGTAGGACAATGGATTTCTTAAGTTCAGCCTAACTGAAAATTTAATCATCTTTATTTCAGGTTTAGCTCTAAAATATCTAATGTTATCTTAAATTGCAACGCAGTGTAATTCGCGTGTGAAGTAGTTCAGAATATCTTCCGGTAGTTGCTTTGTCACTACTTTGTGAGTAAAGTGGAACCACGTGTTGATCAGTAACTCTATCTAAGATCATTAATCTTAAATGCGAATGCTCGTGTGATTATAACGTCTCGTCTTGACAATATTTTTCAATATAGCAACTTTTCTTTATGTTCAACCCACGTGGGGTGTACTTTGTGAGACCAGTACCACGTGCTTATACAATTGTTTGACCCATCAGGTTAATAGTAAGACGATAGTACCCAGTTCGAGGTTTTTCTTTTGTAAATTGCTTTTCGATCTAATTTATTTTAATTATCAAAATTATTGTGGAGTTACAGTCTCTGTGTAAACCAAGTTGACCACGTGAAGCATGTGGTGTAATCATCAAAGTAGCCCTCAGCTATTCTTTTCGGGAAGATTTCACAGAGAGTTAGTATGAATTTAGTATACCAGTTTGTGGTAATACATGACGGACAGGATTGCGCTACGAACTTAACTTCTTTGGGTGAAAATTGAATCGGTTGGTTGTGGTTAATTTCCTCTTGGATATGTTACAACGTTCTTCGTGTGTTATTTTATGAATGCAGTGTTGTATGTAGTCACCCAATCTTGGCTCCCTATTTGATGTGTTTCGTAAGATTACAAACTCACATTTTCACAGACCTAAATGAGGCACCAGCTTAGTTATGACTCAAGTTTAATATGCTGAAATTGCAATGATCAATGTTAAAATAAATTTCCAAATATAAACTGATTTATTTCTTTTTATTTAAATTCTCTTTATATATACACTCCTGGAAATGGAAAAAAGAACACATTGACACCGGTGTGTCAGACCCACCATACTTGGTCCGGACACTGCGAGAGGGCTATACAAGCAATGATCACACGCACGGCACAGCGGACACACCAGGAACCGCGGTGTTGGCCGTCGAATGGCGCTAGCTGCGCAGCATTTGTGCACCGCCGCCATCAGTGTCAGCCAGTTTGCCGTGGCATACGGAGCTCCATCGCAGTCTTTAACACTGGTAGCATGCCGCGACAGCGTGGACGTGAACCGTATGTGCAGTTGACGGACTTTGAGCGAGGGCGTATAGTGGGCATGCGGGAGGCCGGGTGGACGTACCGCCGAATTGCTCAACACGTGGGGCATGAGGTCTCCATAGTACATCGATGTTGTCGCCAGTGGTCGGCGGAAGGTGCACGTGCCCGTCGACCTGGGACCGGACCGCAGCGACGCACGGATGCACGCCAAGACCGTAGGATCCTACGCAGTGCCGTAGGGGACCGCACCGCCACTTCCCAGCAAATTAGGGACACTGTTGCTCCTGGGGTATCGGCGCGGACCATTCGCAACCGTCTCCATGAAGCTGGGCTACGGTCCCGCACACCGTTAGGCCGTCTTCCGCTCACGCCCCAACATCGTGCAGCCCGCCTCCAGTGGTGTCGCGACAGGCGTGAATGGAGGGACGAATGGAGACGTGTCGTCTTCAGCGATGAGAGTCGCTTCTGCCTTGGTGCCAATGATGGTCGTATGCGTGTTTGGCGCCGTGCAGGTGAGCGCCACAATCAGGACTGCATACGACCGAGGCACACAGGGCCAACACCCGGCATCATGGTGTGGGGAGCGATCTCCTACACTGGCCGTACACCACTGGTGATCGTCGAGGGGACACTGAAGAGTGCACGGTACATCCAAACCGTCATCGAACCCATCGTTCTACCATTCCTAGACCGGCAAGGGAACGTGCTGTTCCAACAGGACAATGCACGTCTGCATGTATCCCGTGCCACCCAACGTGCTCTAGAAGGTGTAAGTCAACTACCCTGGCCAGCAAGATCTCCGGATCTGTCCCCCATTGAGCATGTTTGGGACTGGATGAAGCGTCGTCTCACGCGGTCTGCACGTCCAGCACGAACGCTGGTCCAACTGAGGCGCCAGGTGGAAATGGCATGGCAAGCCGTTCCACAGGACTACATCCAGCATTACGATCGTCTCCATGGGAGAATAGCAGCCTGCATTGCTGCGAAAGGTGGATATACACTGTACTAGTGCCGACATTGTGCATGCTCTGTTGCCTGTGTCTATGTGCCTGTGGTTCTGTCAGTGTGATCATGTGATGTATCTGACCCCAGGAATGTGTCAATAAAGTTTCCCCTTCCTGGGACAATGAATTCTCGGTGTTCTTATTTCAATTTCCAGGAGTGTATATATATATATCACCGGTTGTCGTATGACTATTAAAAGATTATAATTAATGTTAGTCTGGTTGGGAATTTGGTAAGCTAGACTGGATACCTGGTGAAACAGTTGCTCAGTAATGCAAGGTTAACTTCCCCAGACAGCTCACAGCTTTTAAATCGCTTTTATTGATTATCAGTACCGCTTTCATAGCAAATTAAAGCAACAACGTTACAGTCCATCAACAAAGGAGGTGGCTTACAAAACACTCGTTCGACCTATACTTGAGTATTGCTCATCAGTGTGGGATCCGTACCAGATCGGGTTGACGGAGGAGATAGAGAAGATCCAAAGAAGAGCGGCGCGTTTCGTCACAGGGTTATTTGGTAACCGTGATAACGTTACGGAGATGTTTAGCAAACTCAAGTGGCAAACTCTGCAAGAGAGGCGCTCTGCATCGCGGTGTAGCTTGCTCTCCAGGTTTCGAGAGGGTGCGTTTCTGGATGAGGTATCGAATATATTGCTTCCCCCGACTTATACCTCCCGAGGAGATCGCGAATGTAAAATTAGAGAGATTCGAGCGCGCACGGAGGCTTTCAGACAGCCGTTCTTCCCGCGAACCATACGCGACTAGAACAGAAAAGGGAGGTAATGACAGTGGCACGTAAAGTGCCCTCCGCCACACACCGTTGGGTGGCTTGCGGAGTATAAATGTAGATGTAGATGTAGATGTAGATGTAGATGTAGATGTAGAACTTGGAATACCTCCAATGAATAACTGAGGATGTAGGGTGCAAGTGCTACTGTGACAGGAAGAGGTTTGTGCAGGAGAGGAATATGTGTCGGGCCCAATGAGCCAGTCAGAGGAAAGATCACTTTACAGCTTTAAGAATGGGTAGTGTAGGTCATTTTTTCCTCTTGTGTTTCAAGTACGGACGCCGCTGTTCTTCTTTATCAAATATTATTAATGACGAATTGTATTAGTGAAAATATGTATTGTGACGAAGCATTTAAAATGACTAATTCCTTGAAGAGGTGCATACATAACGACTACGGGTGAACACTATTCATTATTCTTACTGCTTGCTTTGTGCAGTCAGTAACTTCTTTCGAAATTGTGAGTTACCTCAGAAAACTACTACATAAAACGTTGTTGAGTGGGAAAATGCAAAATACCTCAGAAGACTGATTTCTTTGTTTCAAAGACTAGCAATTATACGAAGAACAAAAGTAACTGAACTTAATTGTTTGAGAAACTCAGTAACATGCTTCTTCCAGTTCAAGTTTCATCAGTATGTAGACCCAAACATTTGGAGTTTTCTACCTTATTTACTGAATTGTTCATGAGCTACACCAGTTGCTGGTATGACTATCTGTTGCACATAGTTTAATACAGTGTGTTTTCTCAAAATTTAGGAAGAGTCTATTTCCAGAGTATCACTCAATAACTTTTTGAAAAATAACAGTAACAATCTTTGAGATGAGATTTATTATAATATTAGTATCGTCTGCAAAAGTACTAATTCTAACTGTGAATGTTAAGTGGAAGTTCATTCGCATATAAAAGATATAGCAGTGGATCTAACCGTGATTTGGGACAGCGTCTTTGATTAGTAATCGAAAAGTCCTCCGTCCAGGGTCCACATACCACCAGCGCTTAAATTCTGAATAAAAATCATCAGCAACAGAGGTCGAAGTCACCCCATTCTGCCCACGGCCTTGTCTAAGAAGGCGGAGGAACAGACTAAGATTCAGGGCACACTCTGGCCTTCGGGGTGGGAAGCTGCCACTAGAAGCTGAAGGGTCAGAAATGACGATGCGGAAGGAAATGGACACCACTGCATTAAAGACACATAATGCGTATCCAAATGACATGTTGCCTGTATATGAAAAATATATATCATGATGATCGTTCCAATGGCAAAAGGTTTCGGACTAGTCCCCATTCGGATCTCTGGGAGAAGTCTGCCAAGGGAGATGAAGATTGAGAAACCAACGAAAGAATAACGTTCTATGAGTCGGCGTATGCAATGTCAGATGTCTGAATATGGTAGAGAATCTGGAAATACTAAGGCTCAGTCTAGGTGTAGGGGATTCACTGAAGTGAAATGCGAAGAAGACAAGGATCTATGATCAGACGAAAATAGGGTAAAATCTACATTGGTAGAAAATTGTGTAACGCGAATAGAATTCATTATGAGCAGAAAGGTATAGCAGAGAGTGAGTTAGTGTGAACAGTTCAGTGATAGCGTTGTTCACATCAAAAGCGACAGTAAAGTAACACCGGTAACAATATTTCAGGTATACATGCCGACACTGCAAGCTGAAGACGAAGAGAGAGAGAAATTATATGATGATACCGAACGTGTAATTCAGTACGTTAAAAGAGATAAAAATACAATAGTATGAGGGACTGAATGCGTGTGTAGGGGAAGGAATAGAAGAAAGGGCTACAGAAGTATATGGGCTTGGTAGTAGTAATGGGAGAGCAGAAAGAGTTATTGTGTTATGCAATAAGTTCCACCTAGTAAAAGCGGATACTGTGTGGAATAATCTCAATATGAGGAGGTGTACTTGGAAAAGGCAGCAAGATACGGGTAGATTTTAATTAGATTACTTCATGTCATGACTACGCAGACGTTCCGAAATCAGGTACTGGACTGTAAGGGGTAGCCAAGAGAAGTTACAGACTCAGATCACAATTTTTTAATGACGAAACATAGATTGAAGTTTAAGAAACTCCGGAAGAATCAGTGCACACAAGTAGTGGAACATGGAAGTACTAAGGAATGAAGAGATACGCTAGACGTTCTCTGAGGCTACAGATACTGCGATATGGAATAGCTCACTAGGCGGTTGAAGAGTAATGGGCATCGAAAAGGGCAATCACGGAAAATGGAAAGAAAAACATACGTAAGAGGAAGGTAACTGCTAAGAAACCATGGATAACGGAACAAACACTTCAACTGATCGATGAAAGAAGGAAATACAAGAATGCTGTGAGAAATTCAGGAATACAGAAGCACAAGACACTTAGGAACGAAGTAAACAGGAAGCGCACGGAAGCTAAGGGAGAATCGCTGCACGAAAAATGTAAAGAAATCGAAATGATTGTAGGAAGAACTGGCTCATCATACAGAAAAGTCAAAATTAAAAGCAAGGGAGGTAACATTAAGAGTGCAATGGGAATTCCACTCTTGAGTGCAGAGGAGAGAGCGGATAGGGGAAAGAGTGTACTGAGGACCTCTACGAGGGGAAGACTTGTCTGATGACGTGATAGAAGAAGAAACAGGAGGCGACAGGAATGAGGTAAGGATATCAAGTGTTTGAGTCAGAACTTAAAAGAGCTTTGGACTACTTAGGATCAAATAAAGCAGAAGGGATGGATAACACTTGATCAGAACTTCTAAGTCATTGGGGGAAGTGGCTACAAAACGCCTGTTCACGATGGTATGTACAACGTCTAAGACGGCAGTTTCTCATCAGACTTTTGGAGACACATTATGCACGCAAATCCAATGATAGCAAGAGCCGACAAGTGCGGGAATTTTCGCACAGTCAACTTAACAGCTCAGGCTTCTAAGTTTATCAGAAGAATAATGTACAGATGAACGAAAACGAAGATTGAAGATCTGTTAGATGACGATCAGTTCGACTTTAGAAAAGAGAAAAGTTAAAGTCACCGGAGGCAGTTCTGACATTGCGGTTGATAACAGAATCAAGACTGAAGAAAAATCAGGCACGTTCATAGAATTAGTCGATCTGGAAAAAGCTTTCGACATTTTCAAATGGAGCAAGATGTTCGAAATTCTGAGGAAAATTGGAGTGAACTATTGGGAAAGACAGGTAATATACAATATGTACAAGGACGAAAATGGAACAATAAGAATGACCAAGAACGAGGTGCTCGGATTAAAAAGGGTGTAACACAGGGATGCAGTCTTTCACCGCTACTGTTCAATCTACGCATATCAAAAAGTTTTGGATCACCTCGGTTCCGAGAGTTCCGGAACCCGTACAGAAAATTGGAGTAGAGATCAACAAAAACATCATTTTCTCCCGTTTTATTGCTCATGAAAACCACACATTGCATGTTGTGCATGACGGAAATAAGAGAGAGGTTCAAGAATGGGATTAACAGACATGGTGAAAAAATGTCAGCGACAAGATTTACTGATGACATTACTATCAAAAATGGTTCAAATGGCTCTGAGCACTATGGGAATTAACTGCTAAGGTCATCAGTCCTCTAGAACTCAGAACTACTTAAACATAACTAACCTAAGGACATCACACACATCCATGCCCGAGGCAGGATTCGAACCTGCGGCCGTAGCGGTCGCGCGGTTCCAGACTGTAGACATTACTATCCTCAGTGAAAGTGAAGAAGAATTACAGGATCTGTTGTAACACCAAACAGCGGGACCTTCAGAGGTGGTGGTCCAGATTGCTGTACGCACTGGTACCTCTAATAGTAGCACGTCCTCTTTCATTGATACATGCCTGTATTCGTCGTGGTATACTATCCACAAGCTCATCAAGGCACTGTTGGTCCATATTGTCCCACTCCTGAACGGCGATTCGACGTAGATCTCTCAGAGTGGTTGGTGGGTCATGTCGTCCATAAACAGCCTTTTCAATCTAACCCATGCATGTTCGGTAGGATTAATGTCTGGAGAACACACTGGCCACTCCAGTGGAGCGATGTCGTTATTCTGAAGCAAGCACAAGATGTGCACGATGGGGCGCAAATTGTCGTCCATGATGACGAATGGCTCGCCAGTATGCTGCCAATATGGGTGCACTACCGGTCGGAGGTTGGTAATCATGTATCGTCCATCCGTTACGGCACCTTCCATGACCACCAGTAGCGTACGTCGGTCCCACGTAATGCCACCTCAAAATAGCAGGGAACCTCTCTACCTTGCTGCACTCGCTGGTCAGTGAGTCTAAGGCGCTCAGCCTGACACGGTTGCCTCGTAATACGTCTCCGACGATTGTCTGGTTGAAGGTATATGCGACACTCGTCCGTGAAGAGAACTTAATGCCAATCCTGAGCGGTCCATTCAGCATGTTGTTGGGCCCATCTGTACCGCGCTGCATGGTGTCGTGGTTGCAAACATGGACCTCGCCATGGACGTCAGGAGAGAAGTTGCACATCATGCAGCGTATTGCGCACAGTTTGAGTCGTAACACGACGTCCTGTGACTGCATGAGAACACGGTAACGTTGCTGTCAGGGTTCCTCCGATCCATAATCCGAAGGTAGCGGACATCTACTGCAGTAGTAGCCCTTAGGCGGCCTGAGCGAGGCATGTCATCGACAGTTCCTGTCGCTCTGTATCTCCTCCACGTCCGAACAACATCGCTTTGGTTCACTCCGAGACGCCTGGACACTTCCCTTATTGAGAGCCCTTCCTGGTACAAAGTAACAATGCGGACGCGATCGAACCGCGGTATTGACAACACGAGCCGTGTACCTTCTTCCTGGTGGCATGACTGGAACTGGTCAGCTGTCAGACTCCCTCTGTCTAATAGGCACTACTCATGCATGGTTGTTTACATCTTTGGGTGTGTTTAGTAACATCCCCGAACAGTGAAAGGGACTGTGTCTGTAATACAATATCCACAGTCAACGTCTATCTTGAGGAGTTCTGGGAACCGGGGAGATGAAAAACTTTTTTTGATGTATGTATATATCGAGGAAGCAATGTTCAGGTGTTCTGGGAACCAGGGTGATGAAAAACTTTTTTTGATGTATGTATACAGGGTGGACCATTGATCGTGATCGGGATAAACATCTCACGAACCGTGCGTCAAACGAAAAAACTACAAAGAGCGAAACTTGTCTAGCTTGAAGGGGGAAACCAGATGGCGCTATGGTTGGCCCGCTAGATGGGGCGCCATAGGTCTGACGCGTATCAGCTGCGTTTTTTTTTAATAGGACCCCCCATTTTTATTACAATTCGTGTAGTACATAAAGAAATATGAATGTTTTAGCTGGACCACTTTTTTCGCTTTGTGATAGATGGCGCTGTAATTGTCACAAACATATGGCACTCAATTTTAGACGAACCGTTGGTAACAGGTAGGTTTGTTAAATTAAAATACGGAACGTGGGTACGTTTGAACATTTTATTTCGGTTGTTCCAATGTGATGCATGTACCTTTGTGAACTTATTATTTCCGAGAATGCACGCCGTAAATACCACATTAATGCAATAAATGCTCAAAATGATGTCCGTCAACCTCAGAGTATTTGGCAATACGTGTAACGACATTCCTCTCAACAGCGAGTAGCTCGCCTTCCGTAATGTTCGCACGTGCATTGACAATACGCTGACGCATGTTGTCAGGCGTTGTCGGTGGATCACGATAGCAAACATCCTTCAACTTTTCCCACAGAAAGAAATTCGGGGACGTCAGATCCGGTGAACGTGCGGGCCATGGTATGGTGCTTCGACGACCAATCCACCTGTCATGAAATATGCTATTCAATACCGCTTCAACAGCGCGCGAGCTATGTTGGAAGTAAATCGCCATTCTGTCAAGCAGTGAAACATCTTGTAGTAACATCGGTAGAACATTACACTGGAAATGGGCATACATTTCACCATTTAGATTGCCATCGATAAAATGGGGGCCAATTATCCTTCCTCCCATAACGCCGCACCATACATTAACCCGCCAAGGTCGCTGATGTTCCACTTGTCGCAGCCATCGTGGATTTTCCGTTGCCCAATAGTGCATATTATGCCGGTTTACGTTACCGCTGTTGGTAATGGAAATGTCGTGTGGCTAGGGCCTCCCGTCGGGTAGACCGTTCGCCTGGTGCAGGTCTTTCGATTTGACGCCACTTCGGCGACCTGCGCGTCGATGGGGATGAAATGATGATGATTAGGACAACACAACACCCAGTCCCTGAGCGGAGAAAATTTCCGACCCAGCCGGGAATCGAACCCGGGCCCTTAGGATTGACAGTCTGTCACGCTGACCACTCAGCTACCGGGGCGGACACCGCTGTTGGTGAATGACGCTTCGTCGCTCAATAGAACGCGTGCAAAAAATCTGTCATCGTCCCGTAATTTCTCTTGTGCCCAGTGGCAGAAATGTACACGACGTTCAAAGTCGTCGCCATGCAAATCCTGGTGCATAGAAATAGGGTACGAGTGCAATCGATGTTGATGTAGCATTCTCAACACCGACTTGGTTTACACAAAGAGTGTAACCCTACAATAATTTTGATAATTAAAATAAATTACATCGAAACGCAGTTTACGAAAGAAAAACCTCGAACTGGTTACTATCGTCTTACTATTAACCTGATGGGCCTAACAATTGCATAAGCACGTGGTACTGGTCTCATAAAGTACACCCCACGTGGGTTGAACATAAAAATTGCTATATTGAAAAATATTGTCAAGACGAGACGTTATAATCTCACGCACATTCGCATTTAAGATTGATGATCTTAGTTAGAGTTACGGATCATCAACTCGTGGTTCCACTTTACTCACAAAGTAGCGACAAAGCAAACTACTGGAAGATATTCTAAACTTCACACTCGAATTACACTGTGTTGCAATTTAAGATAACATAAGATATTTTAGATCTAAACTTGAAACAAAGGTGATTAAATTTTCAGTTAGGCTGAACTTAAGAAATCCATTGTCCTACGGACTTAGAAGAGACGCGCTTAGTCGGAGATCTCACCACTTCAGACGCTCGCCGCGGACAGACTGCTGTGGGCCTCTACCAAGGGTGCTTCACAGATACAACCGGAAGTGACCAGAGAGGCAGCTTCCTATACCAACATGACAAGGGACAGACAGGACCATACTAAGAACAGAAACCTCTTTGCTTTTAGAAAGTGTAGCTACCTGTTCCAACATTGGTCCTACTATTCTCTAGCAGACAGGCTTGTCTGCTACCGTCAAGCATGCAACTAGAAATACATTTGCTCATTCATCCTTTCACACAGAAGAGAAGGGGGATGACAGTATCTTATAATATACACTATATAAAAAAAGTGCATGTAGGTTCCATATGAATTACATATAAACTGTGTTTTAAAGTGTAGTAGTGTGACTGATCGTTCTTGTTTATGTGTAAAAATAACACGTTCCACTGCTCAGTCTCCTCCAGATGGAGTCAGAAACACCACAGTAAATTCAGAAATGGAATGTATGCCGTAAATGACAACAGAGAAATTAACATGAAAGGAATCCAACAGAGATCTTTCAGTATCAAACATCGGTCTTCATTTGAGGAATAAATTTCTGAGAATGTACGTTTCGAGCACAACATTTAATTGTATTGAAACACGGACCGTGGGAAAACGGGAAGAGATGAGAATCGAAGCTTTTGACTTATGACGCTAGAGATGAATGTTGAAAATTAGGTGGGCTGATAAGGTGAATGAGGAGGTTGCTGGGGAATCGGTGAAGAAACGAATATATGGAAAACACCGAATAAAAGAAGGGAGAGACTGGTAGGATATGTGTTAAGACATTACTGAACTACTCCCATGGTACTAGAGCAGTGGTTCACAACCTTTATTAGACCATTATCCTTGAGTGAAATCAGACATTAGCTAGCACCGCCGCCCCCTTCCCGCTACCTCTTGCCGTCTGTTCCCGCTCTCGTCCCCCACATTATCGCCTAACTAAACTGTAGTCTTGGAACACTTTTGTTTTTAAAATGATGAAAGATGAATGATACTTAGCTTCGTGATTGTGCGCGCTCGCGCATGTATGTGTATGTGTGTGTGTGTGTGCGTGTGTGTGTGTGTGTGTGTGCTAGAATGAGTGACGAAGAAATTCGTGCTGCATCGCAAATGATACCCACAACTCCTTCTCAGATACGAAAGCTAACTATCGACAGTGAGGGTACGCACTTGTTACGAAACATATTTCCCCTACATTACTCCTCTCTAATGCGGCACTTGCTTGACCAGCACACTCCAACCTCATTTAAATCAGAAGTTCAGATGTGTGCACTATGCTTGCTGTTTGCAAATCACTTGATTGCGGTATTCCTCATTTCCGAACTGGTAGAAACTGGACGATATCAGGCTGTTAATCCTTTGTGTGCAACCACTCAAATAATAATAATAATATTGTATACAGCACTATAATAGTCCTTATGTAGTTACTGCTGTGTCGTCCTGTCAATTAAGTCATTCATCTGTTTCGAAACAAGCAATGACGCAATTTCTGGACTACTGCAGATACTATCTACAACTTGGAGAAGATATTTTCTTGAGATATTTAGCGTTTGTTACATATATGTCTCACTTTTATCATCAGCGATGTACGGAATAATGCACAACATATGTGGGTGGTGGATGGACTATGTGAGGAACCTATGACCTCCACCGCATTACGCTACTAACTGAGAAAATGTAATTAATCGTAATTTATTTAATCAATATTAGAAAATAACAAATTTGTGATAAGAGTAATGATCGTTTGCAAATAATTTAGTTTCGTGACTGAAGCAGAATCGAATAGTTTAGTCTTTACCCCTCAGAAAATTTAGTTTTATACCTCAGTGGCTAATTACCGCCAGGTTGGGAAATGCTGTACTAGAGAGAACCGTAGAGGTTAAAAACTGTAAAGGATGACAGAAATTCGAATACATACAGTAAATAATTGAGGACGTCGGTTGCAGTTGCTACTCTGAGCTGAAGCTTTTGGCACTGGAGAGGAATTCGTGGCGTCTCTTGTTAGGTAATATCCCATGTAGTTTTAATCTTATTATCTGAATTATTAATTTCTGTAAGGACTTACATACTTCTCGACTACTTTATAACTTTCCTGATAACATTACAATATTTTTTGTAGTCTGCATGTAATGGCGGATCTTGACTTACTCTGGCCTTTATATAAATTTCCATCTTACATGAGATTTTGGTTCCCCTAGTTTCCCATGAGCTTATTTGACTTTTTTATTTTTTGTGGATTTTCTGGATAGCTTTTCAGGAAAAAAGCTTTCAAATACTGACACAGATTTATTGTTGATTACATTGAGTTTTACTTTTGCCTCTTTTTCTATATGTACCTTATCCCATACCACTTTGACTCATTGTTAAAGCACTGTATAACACTCTCGTTAATAAGTCTCGTTGTTTTGTATGAACCTGCCTGAGGGATATAAGATGCTATATTGTTTATATCCATTCATTGTCCATCATGATCAGATAGTCCACTAAAAATTGGGTGCACATTGTTTCAACCAGAGCACTGCCTATGAAAAAGTTATCTGTGAAGTTCTTAATATGTTGATGGACAGTAGTTTAAAAATTTGACTACTGGTATTAGGTTGAATCACTCCAATAATGGCTGCAGTTCAGTCTTCCTGTCTGTATCATTCTAGAGACCCACACTGAAATCTACACAAACTACGTTTTCGTGTCGGCTGAAAGGTGGTTCAATTGCATCTAGATTTCACATACCTGTCTCAAAGTTTCCTAGAGGGGATCAGTAGACTGTTAAAATTACCAGTGAGGTATTCTATAGTAACAGCTCACAGGTACATGGTTCTAGGTTCTGATCTATTCAAAAAATGTTTGTTTCAATATTTTTGACTGTGTCCAACTCTTACATAATTATGTTGCAGCTCCTCCTTTTTCCATATTTACACGAAACGGATGCTAGTCTGTAATCTCTAATATATAACTTCTTCATCCCTGTTCTTACACGGTGCTCCGAGAGGCACAGAACCTGTACCTCTCCAAAATTTTCCACGTTCTCTAGGCACAAAACAAGCTCATTTATCTTATTTTGCAGCCTCCTAATGTTCTGATGAAAAAAATTAATTTTATTTTGCTGTAAACTGTTTTGTTCTCATTTCTTTCGTGACTGTCTACAACGAGACTCTAACCCAGAAAATGTGCTCCTCTGATCCCAGAAATCACAGGGTGTTATATTGCTTCCAAGGTAGGAAAACTCTTTCACCTCGTCTACTTCGTCGTCACGAACTTTGATGTGAGGATTGTCGTTAATATCATTTCTGCTCCTCATTACCTTCGTCTCTCTTCGGTTTTCTCTCAGTCCGCAATCTGTATTCATTAGATTGTTCATTCCAGACAGTATACCCTATAATTTTTCTTCACGTTCACCGAGGAAACTATAAGCAAAAACAATCACTGACATCCTTTGCCCCGAAATTTTAATCCCTTTCTTGAGCCTTTCTCTTAAGTACAGACTGAAGAGAAGGCCAGAATGTCGTCATCCATGTCTTACACCCTTTTTAATCCGAGCACTTGGTTCTTCGTCTTCCATTCCCACTTGGTTCATGTATACATTTTGTATTACCAGTCTTCCCTATAGCCTACACCTATTTTCCTGAGAACTTAGAACACCTTGTACAATTTTATTCGTCTACGCTTTTTCTAGGTAGACAAACCCTACGAACTAGTGCTGATTTTTCATAAGTCGTGCTTCCTTTACCAAGCGCAACGCCAGATCTGCATCTCTGGTGCTTTACTTTTCCCAGAGCTGCACTGATCGTCATCTACGAGATCCTCAATTTGCTTTTCCATTCTTCTGTTTATTATTCTCATTCATAACTTGGATACATGAGCCGTTAAACTGCTCGTGCGATTGTCGTCGTACATCTCAGTCCATACTATCTTGGGTTTGTATGAGTTACATTTTTCCAAGAGTTTTACGGTATATCTGTAGACTCTTAGACTCTATACACCAACTTGAATAGTCACTTGGTTCACTCAATGATTTTAGGATTTCTGAAAGGATGACACAATCCTTTTTTTCTTTTTTATCGCAAGTCTTCCAAACTGTATTAAACTCTGAATCTAATGCTGGATACCATATGTGTTCCATATCGACTAGAATTTCTTTTTCTGTTAGATAATCTTTCCACCTATCTGTTCTCTCTTCTTCGTGGAATTCCCACTAAACTCATAAAGCTGACGCCCCTGCTTTTAATTTCAACGAAGATTATTTTGACTCTTCTATTCACTGAATCTGT
The DNA here is from genome assembly GCF_021461395.2 of Schistocerca americana. Taxonomy (NCBI): domain Eukaryota; kingdom Metazoa; phylum Arthropoda; class Insecta; order Orthoptera; family Acrididae; genus Schistocerca; species Schistocerca americana. The sequence goes on from NC_060119.1 coordinate 939,953,867, forward strand.
TGCGCCCACGACCATGTTCTTTTGGATTTCTTAAGATTTTTCCTGCAGCCATTTCGATTTGGTTTTAATGCACTTCCTATTTATTTCATTCTTAAGTGACTTATATTGATGTATTCCTGTCTTTTTCTGCACGTTTTTGTGTTTCATTCTTTAATGTATCAATTGACATAAAGCTTCTTCTAGTCAAGGTTTCTTCGAACTTATCTTCCTTGTACCTATGTTTGGTTGTCCGTTTTCTGTAATTGCCCTTTTAGATATGTTCAGTCCCCTTCAGATGGACACTGGCTACTGTGGTACTTACCATCCCAGCATCTATGGTCTCAGAAAATTTCAAACGCGTTCCATTTCTTAGCACTTCAATATTCCACTTCTCAACACTGATTTTTCTGGACGCTTCTTTTAAACACCATTCTGCTCTTCATTAATACTAAATTTTGATATGAATCTATACCTGCTCCAGAGTATACCTTACAATACAGTATCTGGTTTCGGAATCATCTGTCTGATGATTTCATCTTGCTGTGATCTTCCTGTGACTCCATTCCTTTTATGAGAATAGCTCCCCCTCTTCAGATTTTTGAACAGTGTATTCACTGTAAACCGCTGCAGTTTATTGCGGAACTCAATAGCCTTTCTCGTCTCTTGTTACTACTACAGAGCCCATATTCTTTCCCACATTCCTTTCTCTACTAACGCGTTCCAGTCTTCTACGGTTATTAGATTATCATTTCTCTTTTTATATATTGAATCACAAGTTCAGTATCATTACATGCTTTCTCTACCCAACATGAGAGTCATGCAGGACATGGGCTGCTGGAGAAGAAGGGCTTAACCCGAGGATACACAGTAAAATATATATGTCTTCTTTATATACTGAGACTCTTGAGAGAATTTATACTGGTAGCATGCATAGAAGAAAATTAAGGGACTTATGGTTTTACAGACAAGCTCAGCAATCTGAACCATCAGAATTAATATTGAGACAGACATTTATTAAAGCAAAACTTACTTGAAACAAACAAGCAGAATTTGTTTTTACAGGCATGCTCAGCAATCTGAATACCAAAAGAGGCTCCAGCCCAGTGTTTAAACCAAGTTTAATCAATACGGAATTTAACTATAAATTTTCAATGCAATAAAACTAGGAGAAATTCAGATACTTGAAAATTACATGCACAAACATCCATAACTTGATTCAAAATTTTGATGGAAAGCAACTTCCTTACCATATTTAGAATAATATATGACATACTGATCATATGCCAGTCCCCTTAACTGACCTAGGCGCTGGGCTACGCATGAAGTAACTTGAGCAATGTTACACAAATCGGTTGCGTCGATTTAAACGGGCTCAACAGAATCTAATACTGGGTATTCTACTAATCAACAAGTTAGTTGGTAGAAATTGAAAGAGACATATCTAGCTTTAACGAAACCATTAACAAGAGCACAAGAGGAAAATTAATATTTGACTGAAGTGAATGATTACAAAGAGCACAATTCGGACTGACTCCCTTTTAAAAGGTGTACAAAAATGTATTCCAAAACGAGAGCAAAGACTACTCACAATCGCTTTAAAGAATGGATTTAAAAAGAATAAAAAGTGTTTAGAGGCGCTTCTACAGGCAGATTTAAAAACACCTTCTAAAGCTTAAGCAACATTCAAGAGAGATTTACAACTTTAAATAAATGTTTGAAATTGAAAATAGTCTGATTGTACAGCGCAGTTCCTAAAAGGAGATAACAACTTCTCAGACCTTAAACAAACAGGAAGATTACACTGACCCACTCTGAAACGGCGAGCACTTTACATTCTAGGTCACCTCTGTGAGATCAGGATCAGAAGTTGCAGAATTACAATAGTTAAGAAGGCGGACACAACTAAGCCGAATCAGATAACAAAGATGCCGACCTGATGTAGAATTGCAGTACGTTGCAGATACGGGAGCTTTGACAGTAACAAGTAATTGTGAAAACCGCAGAACAACTTCCAGACAGTAACACTCAAATAAATCGGCTCACCAAGAATGATAGTGGTCTCCCGCTCTCAACTGTCGTCCCACCATCAGCAATATTAGCGCTTAACTGAACTCCATTTCTTTGAACACTTTTATTTTTAAAATGGGAGAATGCAAGGAGTGGTACAAGTAACATAAAACGAACCAGACTGAGAAAGATGAAAATTTACCTTTTAATATTGACAGCCTACAAGACGAAAGTATCAGAACACTCTTTGCGGCCAGGATGGAAAAGAAACTGGTTGAATCATTTGAAGGATGTACAGAGGAAATATGTGACTATATAAAAGCTAATGTGAAAATCATAGCAACAGAGGTGTTGGGTAAAAAAGATAGCAACCACAACCGTGCAGCAGAGTGGTGGTCAGAGGAACTAGAGGTCCTCGTTAGAGAAAAACGAAATGCGTTCCTTCAGTGGTTGAATGATAAATCAGAAGAAACAAGATCAATATACAAGGAAAAGAAGAATGAAGTGATGAAAAAAATAAGGATGGCAAAAAATGAAGCATGGGAAAGAACATGTGCCAAGGAGAATAGCAAATTAGGATTTGAGAGAGCAAAAGAAGCATGGTCAGTATTGAAAGGGCTTCGACAGGATACGAAAAGCAAAACTAATCTCCAACTGATAACACAAAAGGAATGGGAAGAGTATTTCCAAAAATTATTAAATGAGGACAGAGAAGAATATCTAGAAGAAGGAACAGGGGAAGATAAAGGACATGAAGATGATGAGATCCAGGTTTTAGAAAGTGAAGTACTTCAGGCATTGAGAAAAGGAAAGAATGGTAAATCACCGGGACCAGGCAATATCAATCTGGAGTGTCTGAAATATGGTGGTGACAAAATTGTGAAACTGATAACACAGCTCTTCAACAAAATGATACATGGAGACTCAATACCCAACGAGATGAAGCTAGGTTACATTAATACAATATTTAAGAAAGGGGATCGCAAAATTTGTTCAAACCATCGAGGACTTTGTGTTACAAACACATTAATGAGAATTTTTGCGAAAGTAATTAAAAACAAACTGGAAAAAATTTTAGAACCCAAGAAGAACAATGTGGATTCACTGCTGGGAGATCATGTGTAGACCATATTTTCACATTACGACAGATTTTGGAGAAACATAGGGAAAAATCAAAAAACATAGGAATAATTTTCATAGATCTAGAAAAAGCGTATGATGCTGTTCCAAGAAAATTACTTTGGAGAGCACTACATATGGCAAACATAAACCCTTCCTTGATTAAAATAATACAACAGATGTATAAAGATAACATTTGCCAAGTGAAAGTTGGTAATAAACTTTCACAGAAATTTAGAACAAGCAAAGGCCTTTTACAGGGCTGTCCCATGTCACCATCATTATTTAAAATCTATATAGATATTAGCCTTAGAACATGGTCTCGTATATGTAATAGTATGGGATTAGAAATAAGAGATGGAGTTTACCTACATCATTTATTATTTGCTGATGATCAAGTAGTCGTAGCACAATATGGGGAGGAAGCTAACTATATGTGCAACCAATTAGCAGTAGCATACAAAACTTGGGGTTTGAAGATTAATTACCAAAAAACAGAATACTTGACTAATGATTCAGATGAGCTATACATTGAAGGAAAGAAAATCAAAAAGATAAACACTTTCTGTTATTTGGGATCCATTTTAGAAATCGAGGGAAAATCAGAGTCAGAAATCAATAAAAGAATTAGTATCAGACGGAGGGTCATTGGGATGCTTAGCTCAGTGTTATGGAGCAAGAATGTAATGAGCAGAACTAAAAAATTAATATATAAACCCATATCAGAGAGTGTGGTTCTGTATGGAACGGAGACCTGGACAATTAACATGAAGCATATTAAAAAATTACAAGCTCTAGAGATGGACTTTTGGAGAAGATCGGCAAGAATCTCCAGGAAAGAAAAGATAAGGAACACCGAAGTAATAAGAAGAATGGAAATAAAAGAAAGAATATATGACGTAATGGATAGGAAGAAATTACAGTGGTACGGGCATGTACGACGAATGGAGAAAACCAGAATACCAAAATTGATACTGGAGTGGGAACCGGTGGGGAGAAGAAGAAGAGGACGACCTATGACCACCTGGCTCCAAAACGTACAGCACACAATGAGGAGAATGGGCGCAGAGGAAGAAGACACACAAGATCGAAACACCTGGAGAAATATTTTGAGAATATAGTTTAAGAACGATTATTGTTTGTATTGTAATTTCCAAGTAAATTATTATGTTGGAGATAAGCCTCTGTAATGAGGAAAAGCTCAAAATAAAGAAAAAAATTTTTTTTAGTGACGAAGGATAAATGATATCAAGTTTCTATAATGTTTTATACAACCAGAACCAATAAATCAGTGACTCATTTGGTACAGCTTATTTCTAACAACATTTCATAGAATGACGAAGCAGTTCTCAGTGAATCTCGAGTGCTACCAACAACTCCTTCTCAGAAATGTGAGTTAACGGTCCACATTGAGGATAGGCCTCATTATAAAACGTGCATCCTCTGCACCATACCTCTTCCTAGCGACACTTCATTCATCCACACCCTGCACTCTCTTTTCAAATCATCGAAATTAAATTACTGTCTGTAAATCAGTTCACTGCTGGATTCCTTAGTTCTGAACTGGCAAAAAGATGAAGACTTCAGGTTACCAGTGCTACGGGCACTAACCCTAATAATAATATTGTGTAGACCCTATAGCAGTGTTGCTATTATTACATCGCTACTGCCGTATTGCACTGTCAATCAGTTCATTTATCATTGCGATGTGTGGTCTATTGCGGAATGGATCTATAACTTGGAGAAAGTACTTACGTGAGATATTTAAGTATATGTGACGCAGGTGCCTCAGTTTTACTGTCATAAATGCATGGTACAAGGCACAAAATATGTGTGTAGTGGGTCGATTATGAGATGCAGATGAGGTTCATACATTCGTTTCGCAAGCTGTAAACTTCCTCACATAGGAACAAGCATTAATCCTAGCATTTGAAAAAAATATAAATATTGGTAACTTACGCAAACAATATTACAAACTAATCATAGTAGTAACGATCTTTCAAGAATAATTTAGCTTCGTGACGGAAACACAACTGAACTCTTTGGGTTTTACCCCTGAAGACATTAATTACCTCCAAGTTGTGAGCGACTGCTCTAGTAACTTGGTTGTAGTGGCAGATATGATAATGAGTAAACAGACTATCCTTAAGCAATGTGATTCCGTAATTGTTTCTGCTGTCGTCCGAACAAGACACAACCAGGGCAAAAGCACCACAGGCGCAAAGATGCGAGCTGATGCCAGTTCCATAGAGATTCGCCTCTTCTACACCTACATCTACATACATACTCCGCAATCCGCCATACGGTGCGTGGCGGAGGGTACCTCGTACCACAACTAGCATCTTCTCTCCCTGTTCCACTCCCAAACAGAACGAAGGAAAAATGACTGCCTATGTGCCTCTGTACGAGCCCTAATCTCTCTTATGTTATCTTTGTGGTCTTTCCGCGAAATATAAGTTGGCGGCAGTAAAATTGTACTGCAGTCAGACTCAAATGCTGATTCTCTAAATTTCCTCAGTAGCGATTCACGGAAAGGACGCCTCCTTTCCTCCAGAGACTCCCACCCGAGTTCCTGAAGCATTTCCGTAACACTCGCGTGATGATCAAACCTACCAGTAACAAATCTAGCAGCCCGCCTCTGAATTGCTTCTATGTCCTCCCTCAATCCGACCTGATAGGGATCCCAAACGCTCGAGCAGTACTCTAACAAGGGAACCTCCCCATCGCACCCCCCTCAGATTAAGTTATAGGTTGGCACAGTGGATAGGCCTTGAAAAACTGAAAGATCAATCGAGAAAACAGGAAGAAGTTGTGTGGAACTATGAAAAAATAAGCAAAATGTACAAACTGAGTAGTCCATGCGCGCGATACGCAACATCAAGGAGCGTTTGAACTCAGCAGCGCTGTGGTCCCGTGGTTAGCGTGAGCAGCACCGGAATGAGGGGTCCTTGGTTCAAGTCTTCCCTCAAGTGAAAATTTTTATTTTTAGACAGTTATTATCTGTCCGTCCGTCCGACCGATGCGAGGTAACTGCGCCGTAGTATGGGGACGCTACACCTAAACAAACATCGAAACACACAACGACAGTCGACTGCAGCACACGGAAAAGTGAATATTCCTGCTAACGAGGCTCCCTGGCTGGCAGTTGAGTGTTCGCTACTTTGGACGAGAGTGAATTAAATACGTGAGATGTATTCCGTGGGCAATATGAATCCAGCAAATATAGCTCGCGACCTCAGTAACAAGGTCAATGAATATTTTCCTGTGGAGGAATCGGTTGACCTATGACCTTGCGATCAAATTTTTTCGGTTCCCATTGGCGAGGCACGTCCTTTCGTCTACTAATCGCACTGTCGTAAAACATATACACTATACTTATTACAGTGAACAGAGACATCAATGAACGAACGGACAGATCACAACTTTGCAAAAAATAAAGAGAGTAAACTTTTCACTCGATGCAAGACTTGAGCCAAGGACCTCTCGTTCCGCAGCTGCTCACGCTAACCACGGGACCACGGCGCTCCGCAGCGTGCTCTCTCCTTGATGTTGCCTATCTTGCACATAGACTACTCAGTTTGTGTATTTTGCTTATTTTTTCATAGTTCCACACAACTTCTTCCTGTTTTCTCCATTTATCTGTGTTCAGTTTTTCAAGGCCTATCCACTGTGCCAACTTATAACTAAATCTGAGGGGGGGGGGAGGGGGAGGTTCCCATGTAAGAATAGGTCGTATTAGTGCTTTATAAGCGGTCTCCTTCACACATGAACCACATCTTCCCAAAATTCCAACAGCGCCACGGGCGGCGCCGAGGATGAAGATATCGACTTCGCCTCGGCCAATTGCCGGCAGAGTACAATTCACCAATGATCGGACGACAACGGACGGAAGCCTACTCGAGAAATAGAAGAGCAGCTCTCGCCCACTTGGTTATAGATGATCGTCCGGGGCTGACTTAGAAAGGGAAGTCGTTTAGTAAACTCTTAGAATTGAGCAGACAGTTGTTGTAAGAATGCATTTGCTATGTACTGTGAAGTTTACCTACGATTGCTTGCACCAAGCCATTGAGGGCCTTTTTTTTGTTATGTTGTAACGTGCCCTTAGAAAAATTTATGAATTACTGTGCTGGTAAACCTCTTACGTTATTTGATATTCAAACAGTTGAGCAAAACTGATCATACTCAGACATTGCTCTCTTTACTTATTCTGATCAACACTAAACTGACACACAATATTTTTAGCGACACGCAATCTGACTTTCAATAATCCCTACAAAAGAATGGCCCTGACTAACATTAACGTATACCTTTCACAAATCACTTACCTCACAAAAATCTTCTTTACTCGAACTACTGCAATACAGCGAGCGCCACTACTGCCAGCGAAATAAAAGATTCTAACTACTGAAGGCACTAACTACTGATAGGCATAGTTAGCAAATGAAAGATTTTGATAGTATATATATATATATATATATATATATATATATATATATATATATATATATATATCAGTTAATGACATCCAGTCTTACAAACTTACTGTCTCTGATGGACACACCTCCAGATCATCCGCTCTCAAAACTCTGCCATCTCTCTCCCAACATCCACCACTGCTGGCGGCTCACCTCCAACTGCGCAACGCTACGCGCTGTTTACAGCCAACTGCCCAACACTACAATGGCGAATATTACAACAATGCCAACCAGCCACAGACTGCACACAGCACATCCAGTAATTTTCACACAGAGCGCTATGTGGCGTTACCAATATAAAAACCTTAACAGCCTACTTACAATGTTACAAGCAGTGTTGCAAAGTTCGTGATCCAACCAGTCACAAAGATAAGTAAACCTTTTAACTCATTTGTATGACTTTATTACTGATTTGTTGGAGTGTTGTAGAACCTTCGTTCTCCTATCTTGTTACCTGACCCGGGGGCATAGCTGTCTAATAGTGGCAGGGAGAAATTATCTTAGCGGTGTGTTGCACCAGAAGCCGTTTCACGAACTAACAAACTCGGCCTACTGTAACAGCGGCAACTCGGCCTGCACAGCAGTAGCGACGAGGCCTTAACAAAACTGGCGACGAGGCTTTACAAAAGTTTCGACCACTGAAGGTAGAAAGGTCATCTCTTACTCGAACAGCTGGTTTAACTGCGCCCTCCGCCGGGATGGATGGTACGAAAGCCTCCAACAGCGCAGCGCTGAATCGCTTCGGCTGCTGACAGACGCCGCAGCTGTACGTGTCGGCAGCATTTAAACGCGTCACGGCGGTCGGCGGCGCCCACCCCAGCACTCAGCCACCGGATCCCCGCCGCGAGGTCCCATCGATCAGAGAGACGGATGATAAATCCATTGTTGTTAGGGCGCGCGGTGCGTAAGCGATCGCGACGGGCGCCCGCTCGTTCGATGGCTGATTAATTACACCTTAGCACGCGGGCCGGAGGAGCGGGCCGAGATTTGTTGCGAGTCGCCGCGGCCCAGATGGGATTCCGCGGCGGGAGGTCCGGATTTATCGGCCCGCCGACAGCCCCGCGACAAAGGGATGAAGAATTGCCGCCGCCGCTGCTATAGGCCGCTCTCCGCGCGATACGTATGCATTTATGCGCCGCGATGCTCGCCCAAACTTCATACATATGCAAACGGGGTCTACGCGGAATCATTTCACGCACGCCATTGTTGACGCACATCAACATTTTGATCGAATGTTTGTTATTAATTACATCGGAGTCCAAAAGGTCTTCTGCTGTTCTCATATTACTGCCCTCCTTCTCAACCCACCCCTGTTTTCCTTTCAGAGTTCCTAAGAAAATACTAGTTTCTTTAAACGATGAGCTCAATTCTCTTCTTATACTTTGGTGAAGCAAACGCATCATCTTTTGACGAAACTACGGAAGAGAGTTCAGGTATGTATTTCGATATAACAAGTGGAACAGAAGAGAGAGTCATACGGGCGTTCCGAGCACGTAGCAACCGTATCGTTGGCCAGGGGGTGTACCTCGCAGGTATGCTTCTGGCAGTGTCTCTTTGAAACTTCCTGGCAGATTAAAACTGTGTGCTGGACAGAGACTCGAACTCGGGACCTTTGCTTTTCTTGGGCAAGTGCTCTACCAACTGAGCTACCCAAGCACGACTCACGCCCCGTCCTCACAGCTCTGCCAGGAAGTTTCATATCAGAGCACACTCCGCTGCAGAGTGAAAATCTCATTCTGGAAACATCCCCCATGCTGTGGCTTAACCATGTCTCCACCTATCCTTTCTTCCAGGAGTGCTAGTTCTGCAAGGTTCACAGGAGAGCTTCTGTGAAGTTTGGAAAGTGGGAGACGAGGTACTGGCGGAAATAAAGCTGAGGACGGTGCGTGAGTCGTGCTTGGGTAGCTCAGTGGTAGAGCACTTGCCGGTGAGAGGCAAAGGTCCCGAGTTCGAGTCTTGGTCCGGCACACAGTTTTAATCTAACAGGAAGTTTCATATCAGCGTACACTCTGCTGCAGAGTGAAAATCTCATTCTGGAATGTCTCTTTTGTTTGGTCGGAATGTTAAATGAGTGCCATCGTAGAGTTGAGTGGAAAGAATGCAGAGCGAGATGGTGGACGGCCGGTGCTCCCGAGCGACGCAGAGAAGCAACGCAGGCAGTTGATGGAACGGCAGCGAGTCTGAAGGAGCAGTTCGCCGTAGCTGAGTGCCGCGGGAAGGGGCGCGCCCGGGTGAGTTTGGAGCGGCTAGTAGTGGAACTTGTAACGCTTTACAGGAGCTCCACATGGTATGGCTGAACTTGAATGTGGAACAATCGGCACTCCGGACAACATCGTCTGAATGTGGTATTAGACAAGATGTTACGGACCAGGACAGGAACGTCATAAGTAATACAAAAGTCTATAACATGGAATGAGTAACTGTGGCATAAGCCGAACTTTCTACATCTTCATCTACACCTACATCTACATCCATACTCCGCAAGCCACCTGGCGATATGTGGCGGAGGGTACATTGAGTACCTCTATCGGTTCTCCCATCTATTCCAGTCTCGTATTGTTCGTGGAAAAAAATGAAATGGCTCTGAGCACTATAGGACTCAACTGCTGTGGTCATAAGTCCCCTAGAACTTAGAACTACTTAAACCTAACTAACCTAAGGACATCACACACAGCCATGCCCGAGGCAGGATTCGAACCTGCGACCGTAGCGGTCGTGCGGTTCCAGACTATAGCGCCTTTAACCGCTCGGCCACTCCGGCCGGCATTGTTCGTGGAAAGAAGGATTGTCGGTATGCTTCTGTGTGGGCTCTGATCTCTCTGATTTTATCCTCATGGCCTCTTCGCGAGATACACGTAGGAGGGAGCAATGTACTGCTTGACTCTTCGGTGAAGGTATGTTCTCGAAACTTCAACAAAAGCCCGTACCGAGCTACTGAGCGTCTCTCCTGCAGAGTCTTCCACTGGAGTTTATCTATCATCTCCGTAACGCTTTTGCGATTACTAAATGATCCTGTAAGGAAGCGCGCTGCTCTCCGTTGGATCTTCTTTATCTCCTCTATCAACCATATCTGGTACGGATCCCACACTGCTGAGCAGTATTCAAGCAGTGGGCGAACAAGCGTATTGTAACCTACTTCCTTTATTTTCGGATTGCATTTCCTTAGGATTCTTCCAATGAATCTCAGTCTAGCATCTACTTTACCGACGATCGACTTTATATGATCATTCCATTTTAAATCACTCCTAATGCGTATTCCCAGATAATTTATGGAATTAACTGCTTCCAGTTGCTGACCTGCTATTTTGTAGCTAAATGATAAGGGATCAATCTTTCTATGTATTCGCAGCACATTACACTTGTCTACATTGAGATTCAATTGCCATTCCCTGCACCATGCATCAATTCGCTGCAGATCCTCCTGCATTTCAATACAATTTTCCATTGTTACAACCTCTCGATATACCACAGCATCATCCGCAAAAAGCCTCAGTGAACTTCCGATGTCATCCACAAGGTCATTTATGTATATTGTGAATAGCAACGGTCCTACGACACTCCCCTGCGGCACACCTGAAATCACTCTTACTTCGGAAGACTTCTCTCCATCGAGAATGACATGCTGCGTTCTGTTATCTAGGACCTCTTCAATCCAATCACACATTTGATCTGACAGTCCATATACCCTTACTTTGTTCACTAAACGACTGTGGGGAACTGTATCGAACGCCTTGCGGAAGTCAAGAAACATGGCATCTACCTGGCAACCCGTGTCTATGGCCCTCTGAGTCTAGTGGACGAATAGCGCGAGCTGGGTTTCACACGACCGTCTTTTTCGAAACCCATGCTGATTCCTACAGAGAAGATTTCTAGACTCCAGAAAAGTCATTATACTCGAACATAATACGTGCTCCAAAATTCTACAACTGATCGACGTTAGAGATATAGGTCTATACGTCTGCACATCTGTTCGACGTCCCTTCTTGAAAACGGGGATGACCTGTGCCCTTTTCCAATCCTTTGGAACGCTACGCTCTTCTAGAGACCTACGGTACACCGCTGCAAGAAGTGGGGCAACTTTCTTACAGCTAAAATATCAAATTATGAACTGTGGGCCTACATCAGTCAGAATATATTGTACAATGCGTAATATGTCAGTTGGTACCCTCATGAATAGGTGCTTAAATGAGAACATGGATTTCAAGAAATAAACTAGAACACTAAGTCGGGTATTGTCAAGGCATTAGAGGTAGAGGTGTGCAATCTCAACAACGTACCCATGTCAACTAATTAAAGCGTAGCCAGCCGTTGTGGTCGAGCGGTTCTAGGCGCTTGAGCCCGGTACCACGCTGCTGCTACGGTCGCAGGGTCAAATCCTGCCTCGGGCATGGATGTGTGTGATGTCCTTAGGTTAGTTAGGTTTAAGTAGTTCTAAGTCTAGGGGACTGATGACCTCAGATGTTAAGTCCCATAGTGCTCAGAGCCATTTGAGCCATTTGAAAAAAAGTCTAGACACGTGAAAACGAAGACCCGTCATGTACCATCACAACACTGTAATGAGGGAAGAATTCGCAACATTAACACCATAATTCCAACAATGCATTGTAGCAACCACCATGGTTACACGTCGAAGAAAGAAAGCAAGCAAGTGCGTACGTCGAGACAACGTTAACTTCCGTCATACAGGACGTGTGAAAAACTAGAAAGGTACTATAACCTAAAAACATCTATGCTGTCTCATGAACAGTAACAGTGCGATTGTAGTTCAGCCTGGAAGAAATGAAGTTAAAAACCAGGTAAGAAATATGTGTGAAGTAATATTTCTGTACATACTGAAGACCAGAAAAACAATATCATGAACACGCCTAGTGTACGATATTGCCTGAGAGAAGTACGACAATCAAAGCCTACAATTACGTATTCCTCGTAAATTGGTATCCCATGTACACTGTACACATGGCGTTGGCGTCAGTACTGAGTCATATCCTGGAAACTATATTAATATATTATAACATACGTTAACCTACAAATATAACTGGTTCAAATGGCTCTAAGCACTATGGGACTTAACATCTGAGGTCATCAGCCCCTAGACTTAGAACTACTTAAACCTAACTAACCTAAGGACATCACACACATCCATGCCCGAGGCAGGACTCGAACCTGCGACCGTAGCAGCAGCGCGGTTCCGGACTGAAGTGCTTAGAACCGCTCGGCCACAGCGGACCAGCGAACGGCCCATATACTTGGGAACCCCAGCCTGTGTACTGTTTGCAGGTCAATTTTAAAACAAAGAAGCATGTTACACAAGCCACCAACAGTGGTCATTGTATAAAAACACTTTCTGTGAATGAACGCTTAACACACTGACACGAACCAAAAAAGGGGTCAAGGATCAGAAAAGAAAATGCATCCGTATCAGATTGAGAGCAATGCGTGTTGAATTAGATTTTCTCGTCTAGACGACAATGCGTACATAAGTCTCATGACTTTGATTTAACCTTTTCATATTGCAATGGTTTCTTTATTATTATTATTTTCTAACAAGGTTATTCTGTTTGTACGTCTTGTTCTGAATCTGATTGACTTGGTCTTCCCATGTACGGGGGAGTTGAAACTGAAAATTTCGCCACAGAATTTAACATGGACAAATAAACTTACACAAACCTTCATAAACAAAAACATAAAATTTTTTATATGCAATACAAAAACGTCTTCACACTCAGTATCAAATTACAAAAATCTCACTAATACCCCCCCCCCCCCCAAAATACAGGCACATGCAAAACATCTATACTCAACAACAATTTTGCCTGTGACATATTATCATATGCTGCAGGTGCTGGTTCAAGCACACAACAGTGTAAAATGGGACAAAAGGGGTGCCATAACTTTTTGTAGCACAAGAGGCGTTTCAGCGTGCTGTGCTAACTGCAGGAAATTCAAAGGAACCAAAATTAAGGCCCTGACAGACTCACCATTAACATTCCCAGTCATCTGGTTAAACTCCGCGTGGAGGGAACAACTCTGTGCTGTTGTCAATGTGACAGGCGAGAATTGTTGCTAGATTAATGAAAAAGCAGGGTAAATCACACATGACTTCCCTCCTTTTGTGTATAAGATGCACATTTTTCAACGCAATATGGGTACGAGGTTTTTCCCTTTATTATTATTACATGGCCCCGCACCTCATATGGGTGTGGGCTGTCAGTCAAGAGTCTTCATAAAAAGAGGACAAATGTGATACAAAAATACATATGTGAAGACTTATTGTATTGTAAGTTAAAAAGATTAATGGCGAACAGCTAAAAGGACAAAGAATATATACAATTTAAAAACACAGTTGTGATGAGTTGAAATTCTTCAGTAAAAAAACACTGTAGCACTGCACTTTCACTGAGCGTCTGAAAGTTCTGGATGAGAGAATATGTTGAATAGAGGTTCGCGGGATGGGGGGGGGGGGGGTGTGTGGTTAAGGAGATAGGGATCTGTTAGGTAAGGAATCTATGGAGATGACGGGTAGGAGACGAAGCAGATAGTGGGAATACAACCATTGAGAAGGACAGAGGGGGAGAAGGAGTAATGGCGAGTGGGGAGAGTAGTGGCACAAGAAGAAAGAGATAGGCGTTAGTGTAGAGGGAAAGGGAAAGAGATGCCCTGATGTGGAGGTAGATTGGTGGGGAAGGGTCAAATTTGGTAGGGGGGATAAATATCAGGGCGGATCTGAGGGAGTTGGTTGAAGATGCGTTGGGATAGGATATGGAGTTGTGGAAGTGTAGCGACAGAGGGACGTGTTGGTGAAGGTGTAGTAGCATACCAGGGTTGGCGATCAGCTAGGAGACGATGAGGTTATTCGAGACTAGTTTGAGGACAGTGTAAGAGGTGCATAGGTGTTCAATGTGGATAATGAAGGTTGGGAACTTGATGAGGTGGTAGAGGATCCAGATGGGAGAAAGTAAACGAATGCAGAAAGCGAGACGGAGTGCATGGCATTCGAGGATTTGGAGGGATTTATAGGACTATTTTGGGCTTTCTGTAGGAGGGTTAGTAGGTGGGGATTCCATGTTAGTTTCCAGTTGAGGGTTAGTCCAAGAAATTTTAATGTGTTAGTTTGCTGGATAGGACGGCTGTAAACGACAATGTAGAAGTCACAGAGCTGGAGGGTGTGAATGGTTCGTCCTATATTATTGCCTGGGTTTTGGAGGGGTTGGTCTTGAAAACCCATTGATTACACCAGGAGGTAAGTAGATCGTTGGTATTTCTGGAGTGGACTTCTGGCGGTGGTTTGGGCATATCATCTGTGTCGAGGAGACAAAGCAGAGGAGAGAGGACAGAACCTTGGGGCTCTCCTGGAGTGGGATGGCAGGTATGGGAATTGGTATTGTTAATAATGACAAAGAATGGGCGATTATACAGGAAGGATGCAATAAGGCAGATTTAATTGGAAGTGCGAATATTTGGAGTTTGAAAAGGAAACTGGAATACCATACACAGTCGTAGGCTTTCTCTAGGTGAAGGGAGACAAAAATAACGGATTTACTGGAGCTGAGTTGGTGGGATAGGGTGGTTGGGGTGTAGAAGCTGGCCACCAGAGAAGAATAGGAAGATGGTGTTGTTGGTTCAAGTGTTGATGGATGCGCTGGGAGTGGATGAATTTGAATACCTTTCTAAACACTGAGATGTGGCAGATGGGGCGGTAGGAGGAGGTATCTGTAGGAGATTTTTGGAGTTTGACGACAAGTAGGATTTTGGATATTTTTCATTGTTGATGATAGTAACCTGTGGAGAGGATAGTGGTGTAACGGGTTGCAAGAGAGATGAGAGAGGAGACGCGGCATTCTTTGAGGTAAGTACTGGGCCAAAGAATTATCTTCAAAATTGGTCAGCCATATACACCAAGAACACTGTCGAGAGCAATGCAGTTCTATCTGCAAAACCAAATTTTTTGAGCAAACTTAACTGACTCCCCGCAGAACCATAGCACCTTTCCTTTATCTTTGGCCCTGGCCGTGTGTTGGCTCTTCTCTTTGGCTTGTGGTTGCTGTGGCGTGATTGGCTTTGCGAAGCTTTAATGGAGTGTGCTAGGATGGTCGTGGGGATGGTCGGTTTTCAGGGGGGCTTGACAGAGAGTTAGGGAGACGACCAGGAGAGGCCAGTAGGCTCATGTACCGTTAGTGGTGAGGCGTCTGTAGTCGGGGCTGAGAGCCAGTTGTGGAGCCGGGCGGCGTCGGTGTTGGCTTAGCGCGACGCAGAGGAGCGGCACAGCCGAGTGGCCCTGCGAGGCCTCCTTGACGTAGCGAAACTGGGGCTGGCAACGTCCGCAGTGGAAGCCGTTCCTGTCCGCGGGCTGCTGCTGCTGCTGCTAACTACACCTTATCATGCAGGTGGGCTGTTTGTTGCTACAGTACAGTGCTGAAAACTAGTAAGTTGTTTTCTTCTCATTTCCTGTTAGAAATAGTGCATTCGTACCATGCTGTGTTTGCAGTGTCTTACTGTTCTCGTTTAGTAGTGTCCGACTTCTGTCCCTTCTAGAGTGCTACATATACTTACACCACTTGGTTGCGCCTGCTGATGAGGACAGTATTATCGATTGTGCCTTTGAAGTGGTATGTCAATCATTGTGGAAGACACGTGGTATTTAAAGTGTTCTTGTGTGAAGCCAGTAGAAGTTCTGACTACCAGTAGTTCTAGCGGTTATTCTTAAACTTACTGTAATTCGGAAGTACCATTATAATCAATGCAATATTTGAAAGCAGCCTGCTTCACCTTAAAGCAAACTCATGTAACTTGGGCTAGTCTCTTTCTTAATTGCCTGGTGCTGCCGTGATTTGTTCCTATGTAATTAAGTTCTTATCCGCTGATTGGTTTGGTTGTGGTTACGTAACAAAGGCGGAGTAGTTGTTTCACTAATTTTCACGTTCTTTTGGGTCAGTTTAAATATGGAATTACATATGTTGGTCATATGAACCCCTACAGCTGCCGGTGTTGGGATTTATTTAAAAAAATCCTCACTTTCAGTGGTTGGTTAATTGGAAGTTTTACTGTTTTATATCGATCGTTCATAAACGTTGGTGGCTTGTGAAGTACCGTCACACTTGGCCGTAAATTTATTGTTCTTCCACATGTCGTAGAGTGGGACTTATTTTGTCTGTGTTGTGTTGTGTCGATCGTTGACTAAGGCGTTCTCGCCGTCCAGTGCAGTCAGGAGAGCCTATGTTCTCTGAAGGGTGCCGTAGCGGAACGGCACCATAAGGGATGTATTAACATGTTCTTAAGAAACCGCTTCTCTTTAAATTGTAGTTTGTAAGTCACGCTATTTTAGGTGAAAGGAATTAAAGAATTCTGATTCTACTGGGCGCATTGGGCTGGAGGTTTAACAAGCTAAACTGTTGCCTAAAAGATTTTTCCTCAGTAATTTCGAGTGAATATTTTTTAAAGTTGAGTTTTGCTTAAAATTCCTTTTCCGAGATGTTGATCGAATCATTGATGTTTATTCTGCATTTGTTTCATGTAATTGTTATTATGGGCTTACATTCTAAATTTAGTTTTGAAATATTATCCTAACTGTGATGCCTCTCAGTTCGCATTAAAAGGTATTGTAATGACACTGAATTTACGTTTTTATACAGAGTACGTTTCTAAAGTTTTATGGGCTAAGTACCAGCTGTTGTAATCTGGATGTCTGTTTTTACCAGCGTGCAGCGATGTTGTGTTTGGGTAAATAAAGAATATTGTTATTCAGTATCTTCCATTGCGTTCGGTCCTACCTTTCCAGCAGTCTTGTGGCCTGGTCTTAACCTATAACCCACTCTGGTCAGAGGAACGGTGTTAGGGAAGGCCGGTGGCCGACTTCGGTTTATTGGAAGAATTTTAGGAGAGAGCGGTTCACCTGTAAAGGAGACAGCAATTAGGACGCTGGTGCCATCTATTCTTCAATACTATTCGTGTGTTTGGGATCCGTACCAGGTCGGATTGAAGGAAGACAAGGGAGCAACTCAGAGGCGCGCTGCTAGACTTTTTACCAGTAGGTTCGAATTGCGCGTAAGTGTTACGGAGATGCTTCAGGAACTCAAATGGGAATCCCTGGAGGGAAGGCAACGTTCTTTTCAAGAAACGATATTGAGAAAATTTAGAGAACCGGCATGTGAGGCTGTCTGCCGAACGACTCTACTGCCGCCACCATTCATTGCGCGTAAAGACCACGAAGATAAGATACGAGAAATTAGGGCTCATAGGGAGAAATATAGAAAGTCGTTTTTCCCTCGCTTTATTTGCGAGTGGAACAGGAAAGAAAACTAGTAGTGGTACAGAGTACCCTTCACTACGCACCTTACCGGAGTATCTATGTAGATGTAGAAGATGCTGCAGAGTCTTGCACTTCGATGTTCTTTTAGAAATGCAAAATTTTCACACTCAGTTATTCTCTGGGTACTGCAAGGCAACCACTGGATTCACTGAGCACGGGAGAAGGGGGGATGCAGGCATCAGGCTGATTTTCAAAAACCAATGAGCTATTCGCTACACGACTTCCTCAAAGGAGGTTCTCCCCACCTAACGAGATTAACAGACTGCCCTCTGACAACAAAAGAATCCATAAAAACGTTTACGGCGACACACCAGCGTCGAGGGCACAAGGCTGTACTTCCATGTACACAGCATTCAGTAATCTCGCCGAATAACCGTGGAATGGTGGCAGAAAATGGATTAACATCGTATAGCGATATGTGACTCCTCAAACACCAAATCTAGTATGAGGGTTTATGTTAGTGTCATGTTGTGATCAGAGTAGTCATTTCTACGTTATTTATCTTTGTTTCCATTTTGGTCATACTACTGTACATTATCTATAGAGGAGTAAAATGAAAACCAAACAAATGGAAAGTAACGGCCAAGTAAGAGTAGGACTCGCACGCTGAAGGTTCCATCCCGAGAAACGAGCATCTCGACGATTTTTGGTTGTTATCGGTATCGATACGGGCGAGATATCGGTCCTGGGAATTTACAGACCATATCGAAAACTCTACAGTAGTTCCTGGGACTGCCAAGGATTTACATAAAGAAGCGAGCAGGGAGACTACAGTTTATTTACGTAGAGATAGAAGATTTAATAAAACATTTTTTTCCACTTACTAAATCATAACTTACATTTTATACTTACATGTTGTCATATTTTCCTATTTCGCTTTTGTAGGTATATGAACGTAATGTAAGTCCTAATGGCAAAACATGTATTTAACAACTTTCGCACTTCTCCCTTACTTGTACTGTGAAAACTTACTTGTTGCCAAATTTCATGATTCTGTGTAACGGGAAGTATCATACAGGTTTTAATGAGTGAGTTTACAAGTACCAAAATATATGATATAAAAGGCCGTGTCTGTTGACTGCACTGATTAGAAGTTTACGTCGGGTGTCTCACCTATCGGTCGTCAGGGTTATTTTCTCTGGTGTTTCGGCAGATATTTTCAATTTCGGTCTTTCAACGTGAACTGGAGTCAGCGCAAAGAAATCTTACTCATAACGTCTTTCATAGATTCCCAGCGTTGGTGGAAAGCGTTGGTTTGTTTTCCAATATGTCAAAAATCCGCCTGAGTTGCGAAATGTTACTGGTCTTCACCCAGGTTTCAGCTAAAGTAATCTAGCCTTCTTCAGAAGCATAAAATAAACTAATACATGCCAGAATAAGGCATGAGTGTGTGTGTTTGTCCTTAATTTAGGTTAAGTAGTGTGTAAGCTTAGGGACTGATGACCTTAGCAGTTAAGTCCCATACGATCTCACACACATTTGAATTTGAAAAAGCTTAAGTAACGTGGTACCATGTCAAGCTACGTTACTTAACTGAGGAACACTTTCTGGAAAGCGGTCGGTTAGCCGCGGACGCTGCGTTGGAACACACTTTCTGACAGGGCTGCAACATGTTAAAAATTCTTAGGTTTGTTTTCCATTAAAACTAAATTAATTTTGAATCGGAATTTTATGTGCGTGTCCGATAGTGGTCCCAAATTAGTCCGTTATTCTTTTTATCGACATGTATTAACAGGAACAGTAAAACACGAAGAATAATCAGTACCCCAACAGCGACTGAGCAGCGCTTCTGCATGGTGGCAGAAGTCAGCGCGGGCCAGGGAGCACTGATTGTTCTTCGTGTTTTACTGTTCCTGTTAACAGATGTCGATAAAAGGAATAACGCACTAGACTAATGTGGCTCGCTCTGTTGAATGGCCACGTAAAATTTCATTTTGAAAATCATTTTGTGTGTAAGAGGGAAGAAACCGACACTTTCCGTTGATGCTGGGCGTCATATGAAGGACATAATGAGCACGATTTGTTTGGGCTGACTCCAGATAAACGTTGCAAAAAAGAAATTTCAAGTATCTGCGGAAATACCAGAGAAATTATGTCTGGAGACTGTTAGGAGAGACACCCATGTTTTACACCGCCAAGGGACCGTAAACCTTAGTGCCACAAATTTCAACTTGATAAATAAATCCGTTCCTGGGAAAAAAAGGGTTCTTAACAGCCGGACAGACAGACAAAAAAGCCATCCTATAAGGGTTATTGAGCTACGGTACCCTAAAAATTAAGTAAACTGTTTCTTAATTCGATAGTAATCACCGTAACTGTTAAACATTTCTCCCACTGAGAGACGAGAATGTTAATGCCTTCCGTAAAAATGTTTGCGATTGCCCACGAAACCATGATTCTACCTAGACGTGCACCTCCTCGTAGGAAGAGACTGACGACCACAAATATCTTTCATCACTGCTGCAAAACTAAGGAAATCTCATGGGAAGATATCGGGACTGTAGGGAGTATCTGTAAAACTTCTGCAGCGTAGTCGAAACAACCTTGTCAGCATGTGAGCCTACTTGGAGTGTCTTTAGCAGCTGCTCAGGGAACTATGTACAAACTAAAACCTTACGGAGTAACGGTAGTTTGGTAGTTTCAGACGAGGTGCTGTAGTCAGTTCTGCAAGAGGCTGTTGTAGTCTGAGCATGAAGGATAGCTTGATACTGAAATGCTCTTGTTTCATGACGATGCACAGCTGCGTTTATTGGGATACGTGAAGTTTCAGAACAATCAACTTTGGAGTTTTGGAATTCATGATCAGTTACAAGAACTACGAACATCAGTAACAAGTTAAATACATTTCTGAACAGAATGTATTGGAAATGAGCCAAATTTCCATTTCCTAGACGATAAAGGAATTCATTTCATATTAACAGAATCTTCCGTCGGTTCTTGGTAGAACAACATTATAATAATAAATGAAAAGCACCAGTTTGCTTTTGTTCTACAATATTATTTTTATTGCTAACCGGTTTTCGGCTTACAAGGCCATCTTCAGACATTAAATGTCTCAGCTTAGAAACTGCGAAGCAAATGTATGTATGCTTCTCGCCTGGCATATGGTAATCTCAAAAGTCCAACAACGTTTTCTACTTCCCTTGCACAATATAGTTGAGTTCCCGTAAGATATTCTGCATCATCTCAAACTCTCTAACTTTCGTGAGACATGCCGACCTTGCTTGAATACGTCTCCCATTCCAGTCTCAATCCAGAACGATTCATTTGCAGACAGAATGGTACCCACAGTAGTCGATTAATAATTGCTATCCTCCACCATTTACGATAGAGAAGTGTTGTCGAATGTGGAAAGGAATTAACGATTCATAGAATCGGTATACAGCGGAATAAAAAGTCGTAGGATTTCGACTCCTTAAAGTACTAATGAGGCCGACGTGAAATTCTGTTCATCCACCAAAACTAATAACTACCTGCAGAAACTGTACAGCAGCTCGATATTGTGCTGTCAAAATTTTACGAGCTCCACAGTCTGTCCAGTTGACAGGTTTGACATTAAATCGCATCCGCTCACAGCGTCTCCGTTCATAGATTCCTCACTCACTAAGGTTTCTACACAATGCGTCTGTACACTACGGTGTTTAGTTTGTTAATGGTCCTTACATTATGGGATTAAGTGTTTAAGGTGATAACATTTTGCCACCACGCATTTAATATTCTGTATATTATTATCGATTTATATTTACATTATATCATTTCTTATGATGCACAATTGGGTTATTAATCATTCCATGGGCCGATATTGGCTAGCAACACGAGCTAACACTTTCTGTAGTACTGCATGTCTGGGATTTAAGTAGAGCTGAGCACTAACAGAATGGGCGGTGTGGGCCACGTGTTCCTCAGAAGACGCTATCGGCTAAGGAAGGCCTGTGAAGATGCTTGTCGTGTTCTGCAGAGGTGGAAATTTCTGCGCTGAGGCAGAGCAGAGTGAGGAGGTGGCGGTTTACGACGCTGGAGGCCGCAGAACCCCTGCAGTGCGGTCGTAGGAGTTGAACGTTTTTGTAAACATGCTGTCTACAATAATGCAAGAAAACCAAATTGGAGTATTAAAAGTGAAGTTAATAAAATTAACTCTCTAATAAGCATGAAACCCCAGGTCCCGTCTTGAAGTCACCGGTCTGTAATATTTACGTTGTAGAAGCTGCGAATGGAGTGACAGAAAATTTTAGAACGTGAATAAAACTGTGGGTCATAGGAACTCTAACGCATGTGGCAGAAATTAAGTGAGAGAAAACTGTTGAATGGTTGAACGTCCTACTCATCACCGAACTTGTTTAAAGATGGAGGAAGGAAAGCGGAACGAGAAAAATGCTAGGAGTTAGAACCGACGTGTTGAACATCAACGTTGAAGAACACCCGGTAGAGGGAGAAAAAACTTACTACGAAACAAAAATTATGTAAAACGGTTTATACGGGTAGAAGAGATGGAAGAAATTAGAAGTGATGATGGAGGTAAAAGGCTTCATTGAAGGAAAGTATTATACCCTTATGAAATACTACCACAAAATTGAGAAAGAGTATTTTTAGCGTGAACGTGAGCACGGAATTCGACGGAGGGGCGTCAGATAATGCGAGTAGAAAGAATGGAGAACACTGAAAGTGTCTGAAATAGTATTGTAGAAGGATGTGAGTAGCTGCGGTATTAGCCAGATTAAGAGAGGATATTGAACGACATGCACAGGAACTACAACGTATAGGTACTATTACTGTCACTTTAAAGAATAAAAATTGTAGAAACAAATATTTATACGTTGCACATAGAGTACTGGAAGTTTTTGGGTGCTATACGTATGCAGAGGTGTAAGGGGAAGAACTGAATGAGTTCTCAATAAAAAGACTGTAAAAAAAATTAAGTTTTTTATGCTGACTTGAGAAGTCTCTGAGATTGTTATATACTGCAATAAAATGAGAAGTTTTCTAGTTTAGTCGCATATTACAAATTAGATTTAAAAGGCACATTAGATTAGTTCATTTGAAAAACATCCAGTAGATTTTTTGCGAATTGTGTTTAATCCTGACAAGGGCAAGTTAGCAAACGTTAACAGTAAAACAAGTTTTATACATTTCTAGCACATTTATGAATAAAACTCAGCAAGAAATCATCTGGAAATTTCGTAAAATGTAAGTATTACTCCTCTAACAACGATGCGAACTGAGAATACCGTTATTTCTTTTTCCAGATTGTGACACAGACAGAATTTCCTCTGTGTCACGTTGTTCAGTAAGAGTCCACCGTCGCCCTTCAGCTTTTCTCTAGCGAAAGAAGAGCAGCTCTAAGAAGTTTCTAGATATATGATGAAACACCACTTCGTAAGCGCTGAATGCGACGGAGCGGCACTCAAAAGTAGCCGTGGAAACAGCTACCCAGTCTCAAACTTTTTATGTGTCGACCTACACCAACCGTAAATCTATGCATTTCCCCCGGCAGTAAGGTTGTAAGATAAAGAGCACTCACTATATTTTGAGGAGAATAGCAGAAGGATATAAAACATGTCCGCACTAAAACAGCGAGCAAGAAGTAAGCTTGCAGTAATTTAAGGAACTCACAACAAACTGTTTCACGAAAGATGAAGCTGAACCTCACGACTACGAGCAAAGCTTTTAAACATTCCATCGCTTCGGTGGCTCAATGTCAGTCATAACGAGAGGATAATAAATCGCTGAAATTACCGTCGTCACCCAGAAACACTCTGATTAGGAGAAATTAACCTTGGCAATATAATCTTATCATTGCTTTGTAAACAAAAACATTATATGTAAAGCGTCTGTCTAAAGGCAATTGAGATGGACAATTTTGTTTAGTGTTCATTTTTCAGCGTTTTTTTTTGTGATGTATGTATGCAATGTAGGCAGTACTGACCCTACGACTTATCTTAGAAGAAAGATTAAGGAAAGGCAAACCTAAGTTTCTAGCATTTGTAGACTTAGAGAAAGCTTTTGACAAAGTTGACTGGAATACTCTCTTTCAAATTCTAAGGTGGCAGGTGTAAAATACAGGGAGCGAAAGGCTATTTACAATTTGTACAGAAACCAAGTGGCAGTTATAAGAGTCGAGGGGCATGGAAGCGACGCAGTGGTTGGGAAGGGAATGAGACAGGCTTGTAGCCTCTCCCCGATGTTATTCAATCTGTATATTGAGCAAGCAGTAAAGGAAACAAAAGAAAAGTTCGGAGCATTATTAAAATCAATGGAGAAGAAATAAAAACTTTGAGGTTCGCCGATGACATTGTAATTCTGTCAGAGACAGAAAAGGACTTGGAAGAGCAGTTGAACGGAATGGACAGTGTAGGGTATAAGATGAACATCAACAAAAGCGAGAGCTTGACTGCCGATCAAAAGGCACAGCGTGTTGAAGTGTGCACGGATCTTCGTCAGACCGCACCTGATGATCCATCCTTCTTGTCAAGCGTTTTCACTGGCGACGAGAGCTGGATTTACGGTTATGACCGAGAGACAAAGTAACAATCGCCCCAGTAGAAGAGTCCGGGCTCTCCAAGACCCAAAAAAGCGAGACCGCTGAAGAGCATGATCATCGTTTCCTTTGATACCAAGGGAATACTGCACAAAAAATCCGTCCCACCCAACCGAACAGTGAATTCCGCGTACTACTGTGACGTTTTGCGACGGCTCCGTGAAGACGTGCGGTGAAGACAGCCCGGACTTTGGCGTCAAGGGAACTGGCTGCTGCATCACGACAACGTGCCCTGTCACACGTCCTTGCTCACCAGGACCTTTTTGGCAAAAAAAAAATAACATGGCGGTTGTACCCCAACCATCGTGCTGGCCAGATTTGGCACATTGCGACTTCGCGCTATTCCCAAAACTGAAACACAAGTTGAAAAGCCGACGGTTCGACACTCTAGAGAGGATTCAAGAAGCATCGCTGGCGGTGATAAACACCCTCAAAGAACAGGACTTCCAGAAAACGTTTGACCTGTGGCAGAAGCGCTGGGACCGGTGTGAACGTGCGGATGGGAACTTCCTCGAGGGTGATGGTGACCATTAGTCCAAAGATAAGGTTTTCAACAGATGGCAGCACCAGTCCCGAAAATATTGGATCGCACCTCGTACAGTCATCCACACAGCGTATAAACTGGTGGTAAATACCCAAATGTTCTTACGCAATGCGCCGGCCGGGATGGCCGAGCGGTTCTAGGCGCTACAGTCTGGAACCACGCGACCACTACTGTCGCAGGCTCGAATCCTGCCTCGGGTATGGATGTGTGTGATGTTCTTAGGTTAGTTAGGTTTAAGTACTAAGTTCTAGGGGACTGATGACCTCATAAGTTAAGTCCCATAGTGCTCAGAGCCATTTGAACCATTTTTTTCTTACGCGATGCAGGATTCGATGACGTACTGCTGACGAACGTAATACTACAGTAAAACAAGAGTAGCCATCTGAAGATGGGCATGAGAGCCCGAAACCGACAGTGGCAAAAAAAAGCCTGTTTAAACATATAGCTACATTACATGGCTAGTAGCGTTCTCTATAAAGAATTCTTAACTGAATAAATGCCATGGAGATGGAGTTCAGTAACATCCAGCATGGATGAAATAACATTTTACAGTAAGTGTGTGTGTGGGGGGGGGGGGGGGGGTCTAGAACAATCCTCTTTGACTATTAATCAAAATATCTTATATTCAGGGATCTATGGTGAACACTTATTAGATTTGGAATAAGAGTAATCATCATAGCCGACGACTACTCCCAGTAGAAAAAGTCGACCTGATTCTGCCAACGGTATTGCCAAAGAGGGTCTTCGGTATGAGAAAAGGCCTATGGAGATGAGAGACAATGTTCAGTGACATGAGAATGCTGAAAGAAATGTAAAGCACTAAGGCACGTAATGTGTTTCCATAGGAAATGTAACCCGGAAAGTGGCATGTTGATATTTTTGCTGGTGGAAAATTCAGTGTTAAACCCCTATTCGTATCTCCATGACGAACTGCCAAGGGAGAGATGACAATGAGAAAAACACTGAAAACTCTTCGGAATAGTAAAGTTCTACGAGTTGGAATATGGAATGTCGGAAGTATGAATCTGGTATCGAAGCTAGAAAATGAGAAAAGAAAAACAAATTAAATGCACAATGTAGGTATAATAGAATTAATGACGTGAAACGGAAAGAAGATACGGATTTCTGGGGAGAGTAGAATAACATCAACGATAACAAACACTTGTACAGCGGTAGCAGGATTCGCTTGGAATAGGCTGATGGGAGAAAGTTTGTTACTGTGAACAGTTCAGTGACAGCATTACGCTCTTCACAACCGACAGCATACCATTGTAAGAAAAAAAGCGTTTCAGATACACACGCCAACGCTGCAAAAAGCAAGTAAAATAGTGAGAGTAGGGGAGAGGCTTGTACCTGGAAGATATTGTACCTGGGAACCCACGATGATTCCTCGTTGGTATTTCTATTTACTGAGCAGTTTTAGAATCACATGAAGGAACGCACAGTAGAGAATGCCATAAGCAGATTCCGACATTTCCTTGTGAAACATGAGGTTGTATTTCGTGTAGCGGTTGTAAATAGTACGACTCCTACATATTTAAATGCTATATATTAAACTATTTTGAGGATATTGCTAATTCTTCAGTTATAGTTTTACGGTGAGTAAAATTCTGTATATTTTTAGTACTTGTAAAATGACGTGTGGACAGTGAAGCTATACTCTGACAGCCGTGCACTTATATCTTGAAACGGAAGTTATCTTACCCATAAGACACATGATATTTGCAAATGAACTGATTTTTTTAATGGCTTAATAGGTTTCCCTGTTTTGAAAATGGAAATTTGTGTTGGTTGTCAATAGATTCATCTTCAAAATGTTTTTAGCTTGTAACTGTTTTTTTTATAATTGCCCTATGTATTCTTAATTTGATTTCAATTAGTTATTATTGGTCTGTGTTCTATCGCTCGTGCGCCGACTACAACACCACGTTCAAATTCACTTAAATCTTGATAGCCTGCCATTGCAGCAGTAGTAACCGATCTAACTACTGCGCCAGACATTTTTTTTCATATACAGGCGTTGCCGACTGCAGCGCCGTCTTCTGCCTGTTCACGAATCTCTGTATTTTGATACGCATGCCTATCCCAGTTTATTTGGTGCTTCAGTGTGTTTGCCAACTCGTGAAGATACACTATGTCATCAAAAGTATCCGGACACCCCAAAACACACGTTTTTCATATTAGGTGCATTGTGCTGCCACCTACTGCCAGGTACTCCATACCAGCGACGTCAGTAGTTGGGTTGGGTTGTTTGGAGGAAGAGACCAAACTACGAGGTCATCGGTCTCATAGGACTAGGGAAGGACAGGGAAGGAAGTCGGCCATGCCCTTTCAAAGGAACCATCCCGGCATTTGCCTGGTGCGATTTATGGAAATCACGGAAAACCTAAATCAGGATGGCCGGTCCCGGGATTGAACCGTCATCCTCCCGAATGCGAGTCCAGTGTGCTAACCACTGCGCCACCTCGCTCGGTCGACCTCAGTAGTCATTAGACATAGTGAGAGAGAAGAAGGGGGCTCTCCGCGGAACTCACGGACGTCGAACGCGGTCAGGTGATTGGGTGTCGCTGTGTCATTCGTCTGTACGCGAGATTTCCACACTCTTATATATCCCTAGGTGCACTGTTTCCGATGTGATAGTGAAGTGGAAACGTGAAGGGACACGTGAAGCACAAAAGCGTACAGGCCGACCTCGTCTGTTGACTAACAGAGACCACCAACGGTTGAAGAGGATCGTAATGTGTAAGAGGCGGACATCTATCCAGACCATCACAAAGGAATTCCCAACTGCATCAGGATCCAGTGGAATACCATAACAGTTAGGCGGGAGGTGAGAAAACATGGATGTCATGGTCGACCGGCTGCTCATAATCCACACATCACGCCGCGAAACGCCAAACGACGCCTCGCTTGGTGTAAGGAGCGTAAACACTGGACGATTGAACAGTGGCAAAACGTTGTGTGGAGTGACGAATCACGGTACACAATGTGGTATCCGATGGCAGGTTACAGCGAATTCCCTGTGAACGTCATCTGCCAGTGTGTGTAGTGCCAACAGTAAAATTTGGAGGCGCTGGTGTTACTGTGTGGTGGTGTTTTCACGCAGGGGGCTTGCACCCCTTGTTGTATTGCGTAGCACTATCACAGCACAGGCCTACATTGATCTTTTAAGCACCTTCTTGCTTCCCACTGTTGAAGAGCAATTCGGAGGTGGCGATTGCATCTTTCAACACGATCGAGTACCTGTTCATAATGCACGGCCTGTGACGCAGCGATTACACGATAATAACATCCCTGGTCTGCGCAGAGCCCTCTGGGATGTTTTGGAACGCCGACTTCGTGCCAGGCCTCACCGACCGACATCGATACCTCTTCTCAGTGCAGCACACCGTGCAGAATGGGCTACCATTCCCCAAGAAACCTTGCAGCATCTGATTGAAAGTATGCCTGCGAGAGTGGAAGCTGTCATGAAGGCTAAGTGTGGGCCAACCCCATATTTGAATTCCAGAATTACCGATGGAGGGCGCCACGAACTTGTAATTAATTTTCAGCCGGGTGTCCGGATCCTTTTGATCACATAGTGTACCAGCTGGAGTACATTATAGCTAGACAGAGTCCGAAATCAGATATCGGATTTTAAGATGTATACAGAAGCTGATACAGGCTCAGATTCCAATTTAGTGATACGCTGAAGTCCAAGTGATTCGTCAGCATCAATATGAAAAGGAAGAAGATGCTGAAGATCTGACAAATGTTTGAGTTTCTCTGAGGCTGAAGATACTGCTGTAACGAATGCTGCAGTAGGCAGTTCAGTTGAAAAGGAATAGACAACAGTAAAGAGGGCCGTTAAAGAAGATAGGCAGACAAATGTAGGTACAAGGAGGTTTGAGAAGACACGTTGGACGACAGAAACTCTAAAATGAAGTGACTTCATGAAAAATGCGAAGGCTTAGAAAACGAAATGGTTGTCGGGAGGACAGGTTCAGCTAATAGAAAGGTCAAAATGTTATTGGGTGTAGTTGAAAGAAGGGCTACAACACTACGGGTTCATTCGGAATTCCACTACTAAGTGAATGAGAGCGCATAGGTGGAAGGTGTACATTGAGGGCCTCTACGAGAATGAGGAATTATCTGAAATGGATACGGTTTGGAAGAGAAAGGGTATCCAGTGTGAAAGTCAGAGACTGAAAGAGCTCCAGAAGACTTGCGAACAAACAAAACCGTAGGTGTAGATAACATTCCTTCAAAAAATTTTTAAATTATTCAGGGAAGTTAATTTGTAGAATCCGTAAGATTGGAAATATATCATCGAACTTGCGGAAGAGTGTCATTAGACACATTCTTGAAAATATCAAAGGCTGATCGTAAAAATAACTTGTGCTTAGAACTTGTTGACAACAATAATATATAAAAAAACTGGACGAGAAAACATAGTATTACATGAGGATAAGTTCGGCTTTAGGAGCGTTATACGTACATTGCACTTGACATGGTTTGTCGACGTAGAAAAATCTTTCAACAAAGCAAAATGGTGTTAAGATTCTTGAAATTTTGAGAAAAATAGGAAATAGAATGATATAACAGGGAAGGAATGGGGGCATGATTTTCTGGTGTGCTGACGTCGTCGATGGCATCATAGGTTTTCCCTATAGAACCTGTACCAATACAAGTCTGGGCCATTATGCCAAAATTCTACCTGTTATAAGTAGCTCGACAGATCTTAGCTGGATTGTGACGTCACAGAGCCAGACCCAGTGCCAGTATTCAGAGTCTTGGATTCTCACTGCTAGTCGGCTTACGTAGACACTGGAGTACGAAAATGCGCCTCTGCGAAGTAAATTCAAGCATTCAGTTGTGGTGAACCTGTATGACTTGTATTTCGGACTACCGATCGCTGTGGAAAGACTGTCTATGGAGGTCAAATCTTAAATGCTCTTCGAACTTGTTATCAGGTCCTGTTGGAACACAAATTTAGTATTTCTGACATCTGGTCTCTCTTAAGTACATGATGTACTGTGGTCTGGTGACAGTTTTTCTTGTTGAAATGATGTTAATAAGAAGAAAACGGTCCACGATCAGGAGGATGAATGTGTGTCTCTTGATTTTCTCGTCATGCACATTGAGAGAGCGAGAGATGAACGGTTTGATATTTTCTGCTGTTCCACGTGCGTATGGAGCAATGGGAGAACGATAATGCGCATCTGTCAAGTAACTTAAGCGTTCAGTTACGACGAACCTGAGTGACTTGTACTCCGCAGTATTTATCGCTATGGAGAGACTAAATGTATGGTGGACATATCTTAAATCACTCTTCGATTATGTTGTCAAGTATTTGTTAGAACACAAAGAGTTCCTGTCTTCTGGTCGGCGTTAAATACATGGTGTGCTGCGGCCTGGTGACTGTTTTTCGTGTTGAAATGCACTGTGCTCTAGTACTGACGACTGTTTTTCGTATTGAAATGTCATGGATAAGAAGGGAACAGACTCTTACTTTCGTAATACTTCGCTGTTTCGTCACACACGTCTACCACCGCTAACAATCCATTTTATAGGGGATGTTGTGAACATGCCACAGTATCCGAACTGTAATGGGATATGAATTTCGTAAACAGTTGCAATTACATGCCTTCGGGAATCTATAAATAATTGTCAGACCAAATAAATATTGTGTTGGGTGCCCAGAGGTAGTAATTTCATCCTCTTAAAGTTTACGACCATAGCGTGTGGAACTTGCTAGCTGGATGTACGTTTAAGGACTGTTGGATGGCATTAATTAATCAGCAGCACTTTCGAATTGTGTGTTTTCCGCACTCACACATTGTATGCATAGATCTGACTCTCAAGAAAGACGGAAAAATGCTCTACCAGGTCAAAACCACACTACTCATCTGAAATGTGTATGGAACATTCAGCGTCCAAGTTGTGGTGATTTCGGGTCTATGGTAGCAATGCTAATACCTTAACGAAATAATTCAATGAATAGTACCACTATATGTCAGAACTACGTCTATTCTGATCGTTTGAAGTCATAGTAGAAATGTAAAATGTACTGTGCGAAGTATCATTTAGTTGATTCACGTAATGAAAGATCTATACCTCTAGCGCTAGTCGGCTGTTAAGTTTTGGAGAACGTCTTATGCACTTCCTGGAGACAGAATAATAACATGTGCTGCTTCCCTTTCAGCCTATCAAGAACTTGTTTAATCCATGTAACACAGAATCGTGACACTGAAAAGGAACTGGGATTCTTACACTGTAGAGCGTGCCATAGTATTAACAGTGTTGTATATCCTTCCTCAGTATTCCAGGTAGGCCATCCTGTATTGCGATGTCCTAGCAAGCCTGCACCAGTTTTTCAGGTGCTGGGTTGTGATATCATACTAAGACTGCAACAGAATTCCAGGATGGCTATGTTATCCAGATCGGCCATCTTGCATGGCCATTTTGTATTCTGACATCATAGAAAGACTGCACCAATATTCCAGATCTCACATTCACTGTCCCAGTATTGCAAGTCAACAGGCATAGCATACAACATTTAGAATTTCCCAGTAGTTTATACTTAGGACAACAACCCTACTTCATATTAGCGCAGCTGGGCTATCTTTTGAATTTTCCACCAAAATTTTGCATTTACCACCAAAATTTGAATTCTCGCTATTTTATACATAGGGCTATTGGCCTTTCTCAGAAGGTGGAGTTGTTGTTGGGGGTGGGTGTGAGGTTGGGGGTGGAAGAGAAAGCATGACATCGATGATGTCAGCAGGCCAGAAAATCACGCCTGTTCTCTCCTTCTTATACTACTCATGAGCTATGTGAAAAGATGAGTTATACATATATAAACAAGAACCAAGAAAGAATAAGATGAATGGAAGACCAAGAATGGAGAGATTGGATTAAAAAAGGTGTAAGGTAAAAATGCAGTACTTCTTTCCGAGTTTCACACCACGTCGAAAAAGCAATGATAAAAATAAAACTACACTGTTTTAATTAAAATTAATGGTGAAAGGAATGCAATGATAAGATTAAGAATTTGAGAGGATTAAGTGTGACTAATTCGTAAAATACTCCTGGCGTAACATTTAACTCTACTTCGATGACTATGGAATAACTTTCACTGGATTATCCAGCTGGGGCTATTTATTCTCGTTGTGTTGCAAGATAGGCCCCTTTAGTGTCCATGCGGCGCTGGAAACTTCGTTATGTTCTTGTTGTGACGTAAGCTCTAGCGAACTGCAAGTGCCACTCAAGGAGTACCTCAAGCAAATAACACAATACAAGTGTATATCTGCATTAACATACCATATCCTATGAAAAACGCAGATCTGTGCATTATTTCAAATACACGCTTTAGTACAGCATTAATAAATGATACTTAATTTATTCATTTCTATCGGTTTAGCTTACGTGACTGTTTTACTTTCTAAAATAATTACAACAACCTCCAATCACAACCGTGATTTTATTTCAACGCACGATGCATTTCAAGTCCTGGGGGCTCATCTTCAGATGCTTAAATAAAATCATGATTGCGACTGAAGGCGGTTGTTCTCTATTTTACGGAAGTTATACAGTCATGGAAGGAGCACTGACAGGAATGGATAAAATTAAGTTATAGTCCTTTAAAGTCAGTGCCGCCATTAGACTGTTGTTTATTTACAGTGTTACATTTACACTTACACAATCATGATTTCGGCTTCAAAGTGCCATTATCAAGTGTTATACATTGCCCAAGATGGCATACTGTCGTTTTAAAATACTCTATTAGTCACTTAATACGACAGTATGCCATCTTAGGCAATGTATAATACTTAAAACACTTGATAATGGCACTTTGAAGCCGAAATCATGATTGTGTAAGTGTAAATGTAATACCGTAAATAAACAACAGTCTAATGATGGTACTGACTTTAAAGAAATATGTTATTACTGTGACTCCGCATTGTGAAAAAAATATGAAGTTATAGTTGCCTAGCCAGGCGCTAAGAACCGTGTATTCGTTTAAGCACCTGAAAATGAGCCGCCAGGGCTCGAAATGTATCATGCGCTGCAATAAAATCACGACTGTAACTGAAGGCGATTGTTATTTACTTTACGAAAGTAAATGATACGATAGCTCATTTACTTGTGACGACGACGATGCAGAAAATTTCGCATTCTGGCTTTAAGGGAAAAAATTCAGAATATAACCACGCATAAATTCTATATCCTCAAAAATTAAAGTGTTGGATTGCAAGGCGTGCACAAAAGGAAATACAGACTCAGATCACACTCTGCTGTAATGAAGAGATGAGTTACGTTCAAGACAATAGTCAGAAGAATCAGTGTATAAGGTGAGAATGCAACATCTCTCCCCCATTGTTCAACCTGTACATCGAATAAACAGCGAAGGAAATAGCGTTTGAGGAGTTTGATTAAAATTCGGGGTGAAAGGATATAAATGAAACGATTTACTGATGTTATTAGCATCATCTGTGGAAAGGAGAAACTATAACACGCCCTGTAAAATGGATTGAACAATCCAATCAGCACAGACTGGCAGTAAACCAAAGAATGACGTAAGTAGTGTGGAGTAACAGAAACGAGATCAGCAAAAGAAAACATGACAAACGAAGCAAGAAGGATATCTGAAGCAGACTAGCACAGGTGCAGAGGGAATTCCCCCCTTATAGAGATCTGCTAGTGTTACACATCGCAGCCTTTTATAGAAGTGTTACGTAGACTGTGGGAAACAGGACAGGAAGATAATGTAAGTGTGGTGCTATAGAAAGATGTCGAAAATTGAGTTGACTGATAAGCATGAGAAGGTTATGAGGTGCAGTGCATTCGGCATGCAGAATATATAACAGTATGTTTGCTTGTTCTATCTGGTGGTGTGTGGCATAAAACAAATTAGCTTTATTGTAAGCAGGAACTGAACTTCATATTTAAAAATTATCACGAAGTGGCATTTCCAATTCGCGCAGTAAGATAAATGAGGCCTATACCGTCTCAGTTTCTCAGCCTGCCCGATAGGAATTTAATGCATCACACACTGTAGTATTCTATTCTTCCTGAAATCTGTGTCTGAATAATTAAAATTATTTTAAATATTACAGATGAATATTGATGACCGAAGGTTTACTTTAAATTATGAACACAGTCTTATTATCTCAACTAAGAATCTTATTTATTGCAGAATACAACAGCAGTATCTTCTCATCATTAAGAGTCAATGCGAAGAATAGACGCAAAATGGGGATCGAAAATGGTTTATATCAATTTTATCATTTCTTCACCCAAGCGACTAGAATAGAAACTTTCAAAGATTCCGCACGAATAGCACCTGGATATTTACGTGAAAATTAGTAGAGGTAAAAACTTTGTAAAATATACAATTCCATTATGATACATTACATGCTTCTCAGTAGAATAAGCTCAGTAACCAATATGAGGGAAACAGTGATTAGTAGAAAGGAGAGGATTATATGACATGTGCTCAGATATCAAGGAATAACCTCGATGGTACTAGAGCGAGACGCAAAGTGCAAAAACTATAATGAAAATCAGGGACTGGAATACATGCAGCAAATAATGAAGAGCTGTAGTGCCTATAATGTGTTATCCTTGTCTTTTCTTTTGTAGACTCATGAGTCTTCGGAATGGTTTGATGCGTCTCGTAAAGGCTCTTCCTCCTGTGTTCACCGCTTCATCTCAGAGTAGGAGTTACACCCAACATTCTCTCAGAACGTAACATCTAGCACAGCTATGGACATATTTCGTTGCTGACGCAGCTGACTTCGTACCGTACCACTGATGATCACATGTGTCTTTTAGCTGATCCAAGTGTTGCGTTTCGAGTTGGACTGGTGTTGCAGCGAGAGCTAATGCTCTTTTCATATACCACACAAATGCCATTGAAACGATGTTTGCCGTAGGGTCAAATGTTACATCATGTTCTTGACGTACGCTACAGTATTCAATATGCCTAGTTACCAAAGGGTAGGGCAGAATGTTGTATCTTGTAACACTTTTCAGATTTTCACCTCTAGTGGGAGGCCTCTCGTAATAAAAGGTTGGTATATTTTCTTATTCCATTTTAAGTGCTACAATATATTTCTGGTATGCTGCAGTCCGTCATTGAAAATACAAAAATTATTTCGGCAAAGTAACGCTTTTCACAATGAGAAAAAATGTTCCAATGTACATGGTCGTGTACCTAAGAACAAATAATAGACTGAAATTTAAAAGCGTTGCAGTTGAGAATACTTTGTTAGTACTGTTCTTAATAGTCCATGAGATAAATTATTATTCTCCTAAGTACTAATAATCAGTAACAAATCAAATTAAGTAACTGCTATAAAAAACTAATTATAAGTATATTTTAAAATAGAAGCTGTTGAAAACTAACATAAATTTCCGTTTTCAAGACAGGTGAAATTATTAAGAAGTTAAATTCATTTGTAAGTATCACATGTACGTTGGTAGAATACCTTGTTCTGTTTCAAGGTACGGATTGGTGCATGACCGACGAAACATGGCTTAACCGTCTACAAATTATACATCTAGTTTTAGACATGTATAGAATGTTACTCACCATGAAATTTCAAGGTACGGGATGGTACATGACCGACGAAACGTGGCTTAATCTTTTACACATTATGTATCTAGGTTTAGACATGTATATAATGTTACTCACAATGAAATTCTGTAACTGGAGAAATAACGATTTCTTCCAAATGTATTTAATATATTCGACAGCACTTAAATTTCTAGTACAAATAGTTTTCATAGATATAGCACAA
Source organism: Schistocerca americana (assembly GCF_021461395.2). Lineage (NCBI taxonomy): Eukaryota > Metazoa > Arthropoda > Insecta > Orthoptera > Acrididae > Schistocerca > Schistocerca americana. The sequence goes on from NC_060119.1 coordinate 939,989,616, forward strand.
ACAACCTCATATCTCACGACAACAAAAACAGTAGAAAATAGCGGTAACTGCTTATGGCAGTCTCTTAAGAGCATTCGTTCATGTGATTGTAAAGTCGGTCATAGACTGCAACATCAGTTCTTTGGTACTCTATCCTCAAGGTACAACATTCTACCCTAATAAGGAAGCACATAATTACAATAGTGACCAAAAGGAAGGAACTGAACAGTGAAAGGGTGAAAGTGCTGTCCCTCGGATACATGGATATATATCTGAGTGCTATGTTAGTTACATTATGCCACGTACATTTCTGTACATTTCGGTCCTAAATTACAGATACTAATGTTGGAAGCGCCCGAGAGAACATAAAGGTTGTTAATGTGATTTAAAAATTGTATTCGAAGTGATACAACCGTTTCAATAAATTCTATGTGTTTTCAGGTAATTCTTCGTGCGCTTCCATTTAGGCATAACTTTGAGACAGTGTCATAGACGTTCAAAGTTAGGTACAAATTTATAAAAACTTTTCAACTCTAACAGTCCAGACTATTTCCATCATAATGAGGCCTTCCCTCTGAAACAGCCAATCTTTGTCATGATGGATGAGAATGATCTCTGCTCAACTTAAGGTACACTACTGGCCATTAAAAATGCTGCACCACGAAGCTGACGTGCTACAGACGCGAAATTTAACCGACAGGAAGAAAATGCTGTGATATGCAAATGGTTAGCTTTTCAGAGCATTCACACAAGGTTGGCGCCTGTGGCGACACCTACAACGTGCTGACATGAGGAAAATTTCCAACCGATTTCTCATACACAAAAAGCAGTTGACCGGCGTTGCCTGGTGAAACGTTGTTGTGATGCCTCGTGTAAGGAGGGGAAATGCTTACCATCACGTTTCCGACTTTAATAAAGGTCGGATTGCAGCCTATCGCGATTGCGGTTTATCGTATCGCGACATTGCTGATCGCGTTGGTCGAGATCCAATGACTGTGAGCAGAATATGGAATCGGTGGGTTCAGGAGGGTAATATGGAACGTCGTGCTGGATTCCAACGGCCTCCTATCACTAGTAGTCGAGATGACAGGCATCTTATCCGCATGACTGTAACGGATCGTGCAGCCACGTCTCGATCCCCGAGTCAACAGATGACCTTTGCAAGACAGCAACCATCTGCACGAACAATTCGACGACGTTTGCAGCAGCATGGACTATCAGCTCGGAGACCATGGCTGCGGTTACCCTTGACGCTGCATCACAGACAGGAACGCCTGCGATGGTGTACTCAACTACGAACCTGGGTGCACGAATGGCAAAACGTCCTTTTTTTAGATGGATCCAGGTTCTGTTGACAGCATCATGATGGTCGCATCCGTGTTTTGGCAACATCGCGGTGAACGCACATTGGAAGCGTGTATTCGTCATCGCTTTACTGGCGTATCACGCGGCGTGATGGTATGGGGTGCCATTTGTTACACGTCTCTGTCACCTTTTCTTCGCATTGACGGCACTTTGAACAGTGGACGTTACATTTCAGATTTGCTAAGACCCGTGGCTCTAACCCTTGATTCGATCCCTGCGAAACCCTACATTTCAGCAGGATAATGCACGCCTACATATTGCGGGTCCTGTACGGGCGTTTCTGGATACAGAAAATATTCGACTGCTGCCCTGGCCAGCACATTCGCCATATCTGTCACCAACTGAAAACGTCTGGTCAATGGTGGCCGAGCAACTGGCTCGTCACAATACGCGAGTCACTACTCTGGATGAACTGTGGTATCGTGTTGAAGCTGCATGGGCAGCTGCACCTGTACACGTCATCCAAGCTCTGTTTGACTCAATGCCCAGGGGTATCAAGGCCGTTATTACCTCCAGAGGTGGTTGTTCTGGGTACTGATTTCTCAGGATTTATGCACCCAAATTGCGTGAAAATGTAATCACATGTCAGTTCTAGTATAATATTTTTGTCCAATGATTACCCGTTTATCATCTGCATTTCTTCTTGGTGTAGCAATTTTAATGGCCAGTGGTGTATTTCTGAGGTGAAAGAGTACAGTAATGAAAGATCTCGTTTAGATATTGTTGTTCCTCTAAGATTACTTAACTGAGAGGAAAAAAAACTGGAAGTGTTGAAGCACTTACTGATTGCATAAGTACTGCTGTTGCCGAGAAAGGCAAATGGGAGAAGTGAGTGGAGCCAACGAATTTGTTTCATCCTGCTTTTTGATCAATCGATTCCCAGAATTCATCTCAGGCGAGTCATAAAAACCATGAGAAACCAGCATAAGGATCGCCGGAAAGGAATTTGATACCTGTTTCTCACGAATGAGAGTGAAGCGTCCGTCATGCACGCTGATTCATTGGCTCACATCTTTTATCAAGTGAAACGACGAATCCTTATTAGGCCTATTCTCTTCAGAGCTGCTCCTTTTCTGTACGTATCTGCTGCATTATCTCTTCTGTCAACACACCGCACAAGATTTTAGTATCACATGGCATTTCATTAATAACACCATGGAGTTACTTTCTCCTCATATTACAATAAAAGTTACTCATGAGAAAAAAATGTATAAATGCGCCAAAATTTTTAGCCGATGTGTGAAGAATTAGATCTAATGCAGCAGATTTCCTGAATTACTCAGTTACTGTAAAATACAAGAAAAGAAGCATTGCAAGTTTTTTATTATGAATTTCCTAGGTTGCGTGCAGCGGCTCCAAGTCATTGTTGCCAGACAGGAATTAAACACACACTAAAAATTAATCTCAGAGCTATTTTTCATTTGAAACAAGCTGCATCCACAAAACAACAGAATAACAAACGTTGTTCTTTACCTGCTACGTCGGAATCCACTGAGCTATTTGGCGATTTACAGACTTTTTATGTCAATATAGTGGTATATGCAGTCAGAACATCGCCGCAGTTAGGAAAAATGTCAAAACGACGAACATTTTGTCAGTAAATGTTACTGGCAAGAATTTCTGCACCCAATTCTCGTCTTTTCGTCAGTACTAACTACGGCTATACTATTTTGCTTCGATTTCGTGTCGTCTCCGTCGAACGCCACAGAGTGAAGAATGTTACGACAGTCACTGTACTTTTATCGGCCCAGGCGAAAGCCACCTCTGAGTAAAAAAGGTAAGAGGATGTGCGAACTTTTTCTCTGTGTTGCTTTCCACTTGCATAGCTACCGATCTCTTTGCCACGCATATCGGATGCCTTATGTTCTTTTTTTTTTTTTTTTTTTTTTTTTTTTTTTTTTTTTTTTTTTGCCGTAACTTGTCAGCTGGCTTAGCACACATTTTTTGTTCATTTTTTTTGTAGAAGAACTGCTGCTTGAAGTTTTTATTTCCGAAGCCCTGTTTTTCTTTATTTTCTATAGGACTCTTATAACTTTAGCAACGAGTTTTCAAGCTCTTTTATAAGACCTAATGCATCAGGTCCATTCTCCCAGCACAAAAATTATCGGTTTTCCTCTTCAGATGATAATGCCTTTGGAAACTCTAGTGCTAATCCCTTCCCGCGTGTTGACCACTGTGTATACACTCTACTGTTTTCCTCAGTTCCTGTGTCTGGTCGGTACTTTTAAGCCATGTTAATTCTACTAAGAAAGGTTGTTGTAAATACTGAAAATCTGAAAAGGGTAACTCTTCACGTAAGTGTGGAAGTTGATATACGCTTTATATGTGTTAATAATGACCGATTATTTCAGCGAACTCCTAATTAAAATAACATTCTTCAAATCTCAGATTCAGTATTTATACTTTTACAACCACTCTGAAACACAGTAGCCTGACTGATAGGATGCAGATCATTACGTAGTATAATGTTAGAGAATCTATGCTGCAAATTAACCAGAGAGTTGTTGCGAGTAATAGGCAGGCGATATTAGTATTGGCGTCTGGAGGGGTGATTTCTGTACGAGTTCATTGTTTTTTGAAGACAGGAGATGTTAATGGTACAGTCGTTCTTCACTAATAATATATTGTTCTCTGATCAAAGCCTTTTTTTTCGTAGACAAGGTATCTGCCCTAGATAATCATCAGATAGCTTTCTCAAAATTCTTTAACGCATAGCCAACCTCCTTAGCACAGTATTCGCTATGTGGGTGGACCAAAGAAAGGCTAGTTCATCGACTTGTAAAACAAGGGAGGCAATACAGTTGATAAACTTCAAAACTGGTGAAATAATTTGCCATATTGGAAGAAAGCTTGTATGAGATGGTCGAAGCAAGTGAGGCAATAGAAGAGGAGTGATGAAGACGAGAAAAGTGTTCTGCGAGAAAAGGACTACCTTTAAGCATTTGCTGATGGAAAATGAATTGGATAATAGACGGATGTGTGCGTGTGAGAGAGACAGGTGCTGGAACTAAGAAACGCCTGTTTGTCACAAAGGATCGTTCCAGAAAATCAACGTATTGTTAATCACTGACTTCAAGATGGTCGCTTAACTGAAACTAGTCGCCTTGAGAAGCAACTTAAAGGTGGAAATGTTAAATGTTTTCATTGCCATTTTTCCCACAGAATTCGTTTTGAGTGCTGTTGTGTTCTTGGTACTCTGTTTCATGTCCCAAGACTTATTCCAAAATGCAAGTCATGGAAAAAATGTTCGAAGTTTTATTACATGGTGGCGCATGGGTATTTGTGCCAAGCAATGCTTCCCTCTGGAGTTACAGGGGCCATTTGTCCATTTAGGTGATGCACTACTTGCGTGGTTAGTAGAGTGCATGTAAGCTTTCGTTAGTACCAATAAAACAGCTTTGTAATAAAACGATATAATTTGAGTCTCGAAAAGAGTAAAAAAAGCTTGGAAAGGTGAACAGACAAAACATAGTTGTTAAGACAGGCGTGTAATAAAGTACGATGCTGAATAATCTCAGATAGCTATTCAGGTTTCCCGCTCTGAAACAGAAGAACGAAAAACGTCGGTGTATTCAAAAAAGGAAAGACCATGGCTGATATGTCATGCTGTACTTCATCTGATAGAGCAGCCATGTTTATCAGTTGCAAAACAGAAAAACCTGTTGATGTCACCATTTCTTCAACAACAGAGGGAGTTGTATAGTAAACTTTGCGACATCTGATCTGAAGATTAAAGTTGTGTAAGAAACAGAAGTCACAACAGAGATTTTTTCTTCAATTTAATTTTTTTATTCTCCTATAAAAAAATAATTAAAAGGTGTGAAAAATAATTGTTTTAATACAGTAGTTAAAGTATTGCTGCTGTATTTCTGTGAATGTATTACCACAAATAAAACGTATTGCGTGAGTATTAATAGCGTTAGAAACAAAACATTCGCTGCTTCCCTACTGTGGAAGCTAGAAAGTTCTTAAACATTTATTTTCATAATTATCTTTTTTTGCAGTTCATGAGATGAGCAGTATAATTCTATGGCATGAGAAAACTGCTTTTTTAAACACAAATAAGTTACGCACAAAAGGAAATAAGCTTTATTGATCTCCTGACAAATGTGAGGCTTGGCATTTAAAACGTCTGGCTTTTCCATTATTCAGTTGCTCCTTACACCAACTTTTGATGTTTCTGTGATTCCACTCTTTAAGTACCTTAAAGCTATACAGCACTGTTTACAGTAAATATTTATACTATCGGCGGTAAGGTGTTACGTGTTGACTTATTGTTCTGCAACGACTGACATTTCACCAGTGGTGAACGCCAACAAGAGCACTATATGGCTGCCGAAAATTACCACCAAAACCTTTTGCCGGGTGAGTCAAAGGCGTTGGGACCTGATACAGGTGAAAAAGGGGTCCTGTATATTACTTAACGAAAATTTCTTGTCTCGTATGAATAAGATTAATCGTCAACCAGATTTCAACGCTATTTTAAAGACACTGTCCCAACAACTCGAGGCAACTATGTGTCTCATAATCTTTCACTCGGCTGAGCAGTTCTTAGCCAACACATATTCCTGCAGTTGATGCAGCCTTGTGTGGTTACGGTGCTCCGCACGTCCGCTTGGAAAGTACGAATGGTCTGGCCGAATAAGGCCTTTACTCCGAGGGGACGAAATAAATGGGATAGCGGTATGCACATACACAGATGCTGGTAGTATCTCGTACACAATTTATAAAAGGGCGGTGGATTCGTACTCAGGTGATTCATTTAAAATGATGTCCGACGTGATTACGGCTGCACGATGCGGATTAAGATTTTGAAAGTGGAATGGTAATTGGCGCTAGACGCATGAGACCTTCCATTTCAGAAATCGTTAGGGAATTCAATTTTCCGAGATACGCTATGTCAAGAGTGTGCCAAGAGTATCACATTTCAGGCATTACTTCGCAGCACGCACAACTCAGTGGCCAACGGCTTTCACTTAACGATCGAGAGCAGTGGCGCTTGTGTAGAGTTCTCAGTGCTAACGAACAAGCTGCTCTCCGTGAAATAACTGTAGGAATCAAAGTGAACCGTACGACGAAAGTATCCGTTAGGACAGCGCGGTAAAATGTGGCGTTAATGGGCTGTGGTAGCTGACGACCGACGCGAGTGCCTTTACTAACAACCCATCACCTGCAGCGCCTCTCCTCGACTCGTAACCATATCGGCTGCACCATAGACTGTTGGAAAACCGTGGTCTGGTTAGATGAGCCCCGATTTCAGTTGGTAAGAGCCGACTGTAGGATTCGAATGTGACGCAGACGTCACGAAGCCATGGATCCAAATTGTCAAGAAGACACTGTGCAAGCTGGTGGTGGGCCAATAAACGTATGGGCTGCGTTTACAAGAAATTGACTTGGTCCAACTGAATCGATCATTGACGAAATGGTTATGGTTCAAATGGCTCTGAGCACTATGGGACTCAACATCTTAGGTCATAAGTCCCCTAGAACTTAGAACTACTTAAACAGAACTAACCTAAGGACATCACACACACCCATGCCCGAGGCAGGATTCGAACCTGCGGCCGTAGCAGTGCCGCGGTTCCGGACTGCAGCGCCAGAACCGCACGGCCACCACGGCCGGCGACAAAATGGTTATGTTCGGTTATTTGGAGACTACCTGCAGCCATTCTTGGGCTTCATGTTGCCAGACAATAATGAAATGCTTACGGATGACAATGCGCCATGTCACCGAGCCATAGTTGTTCGCGAATGGTTTGAACAACGTTCTGGACAACTCCAGCGAACGATTCGTCCTTCCAGGTCACCCGACATGAATCTCATCAAAATTTTATGGGACGTAATCGAGAAGCCAGCTCTTGCATCGGCAAGACTTTCACAGTCATAGCCGGCTATACAGGCACCATGGTTCAATATGTTTTCAGGGGACTTTCAACGACTTGTTGAGTCCATGCCACCTTGAGTTCCTGCACTACGCCGGGCAAAAGAAGATATGACACGACATTAGGTGGTATCCCATGACTTCTGTGCTCCTAATGTGCTAAAAAAGTAATCACAGAATTTGGGAAGAGATACAAGGGAGGTAACTACAAGGAAGCCATAGGCAGCAGAAGAAATACTTCAGATGATCGACGAATGGTCCCGGCGGAGGTTCGAGTCCTCCCTCGGGCATTGGTGTGTGTGTGTGTTTGTCCTTAGGTTAATTTAGGTTAAGTAGTGTGTAAGCTTAGGGACTGATGACCTTAGCAGTTAAGTCCCATAAGATTTCACACACATTTGAAAACTTTTTTTTTTTTTGATCGACGAAACAAGAAAGTACAAAAATGGTCAGAGGACGAAGGAATACAAAAATTCAAGTCGTCTAGGAATGAAGTAAATAGGAAATGCAGGGAATCTAAGGTGAAATGGCTGCAGGAAAAATGTGACGAAATCGAAAAAGAAATGACTGTCGGAAGACTGACTCAGCATACAACAAAGCCAGAACTACTTCCGGGGAAACTAAAAGCAAGGGCGGTAACAATAAGAGTGCAATGGGAATTCCACTGTTAAATGCAGAGGAGAGGGTGGGTAGGTGGAAAGAATAAACTGATGGTCTCTATGAGGAGGAGGACATGTCTGATGATGTGATAGAAGAAGAAACAGGAATCAATCGGGAGGAGATAGTGAACCCAGTATTGGAACCAGAATTTAAAGAAGCTTTAGAAGACGTAAGATCAACTACTGCAGAAGGGACAGATAACATTCCATCGGAATTTCTAAAATCATTGTGGGAAATGGCAACAAACGTATTATTCACGTTAGTTTGTAATATATATGAGCCTGGAAATATACCGTTAGACATCTGGGAAAACGTCAATCACACAATTCCGAAGATTGCAATGCCTGACAAGTGCGAGAAAAATCGCAGAAACAGCTCAACAGCTCATTCATCTAAGTTGCTGACAAGAATAATACACAGAAGAATGGAAAAGAAAACTGAGAATCTGTTAAACGACGATTAGCTTGGCTTTAGGAAAGGTAAAGGCACCAAGAAGGCAGTTTCGACATTGCAGTTGATATTGGAAGCTAGACTGAAGAAAAATAAAGACACGTTCATAGGATTCATCGATCATTAAAATTCGTTCGAGAACGTAAAATGGTGCAAGACATGAGAAATTCTGAAAAAAGGTAGCCTAGAGCGAAAGACCGGTAATATACAATATGTACAAGAAGCGAGAGGGAATAATAAGAGCGGTAGATCAAGAACAAAGTACTCGGATTAAAAAGTGTGTTAGACAGGGGTACAGTCTTTCCTCCCTACTCTACCGTCAATACACGAAAGAAGTAATGACGCAAATAATAGAAAGGTTCAAGAGTGGGATTAAAATTCAGAGGGAGAATAATGACATTGCTGTCCTCAGTGAAAGTGAAGAAGAATTACAGGATCTGTTGAGTAGAATGAACAGTGTAATGAATACAGGATATGGACTGAGGGTAAATCGAGGAAAGACGAAAGTGATGAGAAGTAGCGGAAATGAGAAAACTGAGAAACTAAACATCGAAACTGGTAATAACAAAGTAGGTGATCTTAAGGAATTCTGCTACTTAGGTAGCAAAATAATCCATGGTGGAGAGAGCAATGAGGAAATCAAAAGTGGAATAGAACTCACATAAAGAGTATTTCTGGCCAAGAGAGGTCTACTAGTATCAGATGTAATTCGTTTGGAACAAGGTATCGTATGGTACCGAAACATGGACTGTGGGAAAATCGGAATAGAAAAAGTCGAAGCATTTGCGATATGGTGCTAGAGAAGAATGTTGAAAAATATGTGGACTGATAAGTTAAGGAACGTGGTTTCCCCCAGAATCGATAAGGAACGGAACTTATGGAAAACACTGACAAAAAGAAGGGACTGGATAATAGGATATCTGTTACGAGACCAGATAACAACACCCATGGTGCAAGAGGGAGCTTTAAATAAGTGAGGACATAGGTTGGAAGTTTTGCTCAGAGATGAAAAGATTGGAAATGTTGGCACAGGAGAGCAATTCGTGGCGGGCCGCATCAAGTTAGACAGGCTGAGGGAAAAAATCGTTCGCCTATTTTTTAGTGATTATTCATACATTTACTTGCTGTGGCAAGATTAGGTCCATCGGCCCCTCTCTTACATCTAACAACGTGTTCTACATTTGTTCACATAACGATACGGATGTTATTAAAAGTCTTACACTTAATATGGGATACAAAACTTAGAAATAACGGAAACATAAATAGTGGACAACAGTAATAGCTGTGGTAGAAAAACGAAGAGTTTAAATTAGTAGATGAAAAGTAGGACCTCAAAGATTGATTACAATGATGTAGATTTCAAACTGAAGGCAGTGGCAGCAGTGGGTGTTAGGAAAAGGACATGGAGAGAGATTTGATGAAACCCACATGAGGGGGAAAATGGCCTGATTGACTGAGAAACGAAAAGAGAAAGATGAGTAACAGGGAGAAAATGGAAGCATCTGTTCGACTGTTTGACAGAGAACAAAAAATGGTTCAAATGGCTTTGAGCACTATGGGACTTAACATCTGAGGTCATCAGTCCCCTAGACGTAGAACTACTTAAACCTAACTAACCTAAGGTCAGCACACACAGCCATGCCCGAGGCAGGATTCGAACCTGCGACCGCAGCAGAAGCGCGGATCCGGACTAAAGCGCCTAGAGCCGGTCGGCCAATACGGCCGGCGTTTGAGAGAGAGAAACTGGTCATATATGCTAATTTTTTTAGGGAAGTAGTGGGGTAACAGGAGTAAATGCTTCAGATTTTACTGAAATGCAGCAGGACATTGAATTGTTCGCAGAGCGCAGGATACATTGTTGCAGAGGCTGCCAGCAGCAGCTAATAGCGACTGTAATCAAATAAGAATAATCAGAGCTCATACGGAAAGAGTTATAAAGGCCGACTGCGAAGATATGTGACTGGAAGTGCCTGACCAAGAAAATGTTTGTCAGATAAATAGTTTATTTTTTAAAGCCAGTACAGCACCAAAACCATGAAAACGGCACACGTTTATTGCCGTGTGGCTTAAGAGTAAATACAAAAACGAATCACGTACCAGTCTGACTTTAAAGGAGTGAGGAACATGATAATTTCAAGGACTAACTGGTCATACATAGCACCTGCAACATACAAAAGGCATTTCTCAGTAAACATAGAAAAGAATAGGAAATACACCGTAATAAAGAATGAAAACAAACTACTTAAAAGAAACCTGTTCTTCAGAGCTCTGAATAAACATTAGTAACGACCTGATAATATTAAGAGAAAGGACCATTGACGTTCAAGAACCGGTGATTAACGTTCATATCAAAGCACAATCGCCCTTACACATGTACTGTCGGAAAAAAATCGCAAGACCAAGAAGGCGTTGTGTGGTGTTAACAAAAGTTGGCAGGCGTGTTACTACATCTCAAGGATCTACATCTACATTGATACTCCGCAAGCCACCCAACGGTGTGTGGCGGAGGGCACTTTACGTGCCACTGTCATTACCTCCCTTTCCTGTTCCAGTCGCGTATCGTTCGCGGGAAGAACGACTGTCTGAAAGCCTCCGTGCGCGCTCGAATCTCTCTAATTTTACATTCGTGATCTCCTCGGGAGGTATAAGTAGGGGGAAGCAATATATTCGATACCTCATCCAGAAACGCACCCTCTCGAAACCTGGCGAGCAAGCTACACCGCGATGCAGAGCGCCTCTCTTGCACAGTCTGCCACTTGAGTTTGTTAAACATCTCCGTAACCCTATCACGGTTACCAAATAACCCTGTGACGAAACGCGCCGCTCTTCTTTGGATCTTCTCTATCTCCTCCGTCAGACCGATCTGGTACGGATCCCACACTGATGAGCAATACTCAAGTATAGGTCGAACGAGTGTTTTGTAAGCCACCTCCTTTGTTGATGGACTACATTTTCTACGCACTCTCCCAATGAATCTCAACCTGGTACCCGCCTTACCAACAATTAATTTTATATGATCATTCCACTTCAAATCGTTCCGTACGCATACTCCCAGATAGTTTACAGAAGTAACTGCTACCAGTGTTTGTTCCGCTATCATATAATCATACAATAAAGGATCCTTCTTTCTATGTATTCGCAATACATTACACTTGTCTATGTTAAGGGTCAGTTGCCACTCCCTGCACCAAGTGCCTATCCGCTGCAGATCTTCCTGCATTTCGCTACAATTTTCTAATGCTGCAACTTCTCTGTATACTACAGCATCATCCGCGAAAAGCCGCATGGAACTTCCGACACTATCTACTAGGTCATTTATATATATTGTGAAAAGCAATGGTCCCATAACACTCCCCTGTGGCACGCCAGAGGTCACTTTAACGTCTGTAGACGTCTCTCCATTGATAACAACATGCTGTGTTCTGTTTGCTAAAAACTCTTCAATCCAGACACACAGCTGGTCTGATATTCCGTAGGCTCTTACTTTGTTTATCAGGCGACAGTGCGGAACTGTATCGAACGCCTTCCGGAAGTCAAGAAAAATAGCATCTACCTGGGAGCCTGTATCTAATATTTTCTGGGTCTCATGAACAAATAAGGCGAGTTGGGTCTCACACGATCGCTGCTTCCGGAATCCATGTTGATTCCTACATAGTAGATTCTGGGTTTCCAGAAATGACATGATACGCGAGCAAAAAACATGTTCTAAAATTCTACAAGAGATCGACGTAAGAGATATAGGTCTATAGTTTTGCGCATCTGCTCGACGACCCTTCTTGAAGACTGGGACTATCTGTGCTCTTTTCCAATCATTTGGAACCCTCCGTTCCTCTAGAGACTTGCGGTCCTTTCAACTTTCGTGCCAGCCGCGTAAGAGTAGAGCTGGTTATGCCACTATGAGGATGTAAATCAGGCTTGCTTTAAATATGCGCTGTAACGGTCGGAGGCGTTAGTTACCTTTGAGACTGAACGTGGTGGGTTGACGTTAGTCAAGAATGCGTTTAAGGCGACAAAGACGCCATTATCAACACGTCTCTGAGTTTGAACGAGGTTGTTTAATAGAGCTACGAGAAGTTGGATGTCCCTTCTGCGATACTGCAGAAAGACTTGTTAAGTATGTAGCTGTTGTACGAATACATGATTGCTGACCGCTGTTGTCAGGAGAACGTGCAGTCGCAAGATAACCGGGCTCCGGACGGCCACGTGGCACACAGGTGAGAGACCACCATCGTGTTCGGTGCGGGGCTCTGGCGCACCGCACTGCGTCTACGGCAGCAATCTGAGAAGCAGCTACACTACAGTGACACAACGAACTGTTACAAATCAGTTACTTCATTGATAGCTCCGAGTCAGACGGCCTGTGGCGTGCACTCCACTGACCACAAACGACCGCCATTTGTGACATCAGTGGCGTCAAGCGAGAGCTCATTGGAGAGTAGGGTCGAGTCTGTTGTGTTTTCTGATGAAAGTAGATTATTCATTGCTGCCAGTGAACGCCAAGTATTGGTTAGGAGGAGGCCAGTTGATGGCCTGCAACCAATCTGTCTGAGCGCTTATACATACTGGACCTACACCTGAAGTTATGATCTGGGGTGCAATTTTATATGACAGCAGGAGCAATCTCCTGGTTATCCTACCCAAGCTGACTGCAAATTGGTACATCAGTCTGGTGATTGTGCTGCCATTGACGAACAGCATCCCAGGGGGTGTTTCCCTACAGGATAACGATTGCCCACATATCGTTGTTGAAACCCATCATGCTCCACAGTGTCGACATTTTGCCTTGTCCCTGATCGGTCACCGTACGTGGCTCCAATTGTCACGTATGGGACATCATCGGAAGATAACTCTAGCGTCATCTACAAACAGCATTAATCTCCTCCGTATTGACCGACCAAGTCCAACAGGCTTGGAACTCCATCCCAAAAACTGACATCCGGCACTTGTGCAATCCAATGCATGCAAGTTTACATGCTTGCATTCAACATTCTGGTGGTTACACCGGTTACTAGTGTACCATAACTTCACATTTGCAATGGCAGATCTCACGCCTACATTATCCCGTGATCTTCCAGTGTTATTCACTTAAATATATTATAGCTCTGAGCACTATGGGACTTAACTTCTGAGGTCATCAGTCCCCTATAACTTAGAAATACTTAAACCTAACTAACCTAAGGACATCACACACATCCATACCCGAGGCAGGATTCGAACCTGCGACCGTAGCTGTCGCGCAGTTCCAGACTGTAGCGCCTAGAACCGTTAAATATATTATCCAGACGAATGTATCCGTGAAATTTCATTACTATACATCAATTATTTTTTAGTGTTGAGATTTTTTCCGTCAGTGTATAAAGCTGTCCTTAAACGCTATAGCAGGAATTTACAACCCCCCTTAAACACTCTCGCGGAAAGGCCGATATCAAGAGAACACAGCCAGAGGCAGACCGCACAAAATGTAATGAAGGACAAGTTACATAAAAGGTAACGTTCGTCATGTAATCAACTATACACACACACACCACTGGCTGTGGTACACAGGCGACTGCAAGCTTGTGGTGTACAAGGCTTCTCGCCAGATTGTCTTCGGTGGTCCTCTGGCGTTGCAGTGGAGGATTTCGCCAACAGTTAGTTCCTAAGGTGCAGCTGGCCTCTGTTTGTAACTAGCCCGATCTTTGGGAATGCAGCACGTCTCTTCGAACGCCGTACACGGTGTTCGTCTCATCCAACAGCCTACCGCATCGGACGACTGTGCATTGGAGATCAAAAACAAAGCGATTAAGAATCGAATGTTGAGGGTTGCATAGTGCGCAAATAAAGGCGCCTACGTAAAATCAGACTAAAGGCCGTCGTTCGTTTCTATTGTAGTTCCACGAATATGACGAATCTGAGATCTATGGCGCTGCTGTCGCTTCATACTCAACGACTCGTTCTCTGCCGGCCGGTGTGGCCGTGCGGTTCTAAGCGCTTCAGTTTGGAACCGCGTGACCGCTACGGTCGCAGGTTCGAATCCTGCCTCGGGCATGGATGTGTGATGTCCTTAGGTTAGTTAGGTTTAAGTAGTTCTAAGTTCTAGGGGACTGATGACCTCAGAAGTTAAGTCCCATAGTGCTCAGAGCCATTTGAACCATTTTGACTCGTTCTCTCTTAGTGAAGCACGCAGGAGTATAAGGCTAGTCGTGACTTCTTGTTACCACTGAATATGAGTACACGATTTTGTTGCTGTAAAGTAGCACTGACAAGCCGCAATGACCAATTGTCTGGGTCAGATAGCGTTTCATGTAGATGTGATTTGTGAGACTGTGGAGGATGTTAGAAGAAAATCAACTGACACAAAGAACACAACTGCAAAAATCTTCCATTAGACGAGGACTGGTGCCTGGAATACATTTCATGCTATAGTCCACGCTTCATACGAAAAATGTACAGATCTCGTCCAGTGCAAACAAAGCGGTTGTATTCTTCTTTATTCCATCTCCACTTTGAGAAAACATATCTGTTGCATTCTACGAAAACTGGCCACAGAATAACATCACTGTTACACTCCTTCCCGCTCATAACCACCTAAGTCTGTGGCGCCTCAGTCATACTGATGGAACAGTTTCAATACGGCTGGAAACGACATCGCATTTGGCTCCTCTAGTGCGAATCTGGGTGTAATTTAGACGTTTTTCCCAAACTAATCGTGCTGTTCTGCGTACTTCAGCGCTAGAGTACGTTTTCACTTGCCGCGCCATTTCACGCCCACACTGTAAGGCACCTGTTATCGATTCCGCAGCATAACTGTGTCTGCAGGAACCCAGAACATGTATTCTTGTCTGTCAATAAGCCATACTTGTTGCGAAATGGTCTTAGTGAGAGACGGCCTGTGTAAATTACTTTTTCAAGTTCCCGCGTAATAACCTGACTTACCTGTCCCGCATCCATCCTAGATGGGCATATAAGGCACTGACATAGCAAAATAAAGAGGTATTGCAGGTGTAACGCACACGAGGAATCGTGGTTGTTCCTAACCATCTAGATACACAGTGTTCACTACTCATCCCACGCTGGATTACACTGCAGTAGTTGAGGTTCGGTAGGGCACACACTGCCTCAGATAAATACCAACCCTCCCGCAAGAGGTTTGAGTCCTCCCTTGGGTGTGTGTGTGTGTGTGTGTGTGTGTGTGTGTGTGTGTGTGTGTGTTGTTCTTAGCATAAGTTAGCTTAAGTAGTGAGTAAGTCTAGGGATCGACGACCTCAGCAGTTTGGTCTCTTAGGAATTCAAATGGTTCAAATGGCTCTGAGCACTATGGAGCTTAACTTCTGAGGTCATCAGTCCCCTAGAACTTAGAACTACTTAAACCTAACTAACCTAAGGACATCACACACATCCATGCCCGAGGCAGGACTCGAACCTGCGACCGTAGCAGTCGCGCGGTTCCAGACTGTAGTGCCTAGAACCGCTCGGCCACCGCAGCCGGCTCTTAGGAATTCACACACATTTGAACATCGATACCAATATCTGAATATTAGTGTAAATGAAGAAAAACAGCACTTGCAATGTGAGAGCAGCCCTAAGATCGTTTTAGTAATAGCGTAAAACGAACAAAACTATAAGAGGTGATCAAAAAGCTTGCGTTTGAGGGCGTTTCTGTAGTGTATATGCAACTCAGCGCGACTCAGATGAGGGTCTATAAGCACCGACATGAAAGCGAGCGGTTAGTGTGGCCTTCGAGCGGAAACTTTTTACTTATACAATGGTACTACGAAACGCATCCTGGTTATTACCGAGACAAAGGCTCTTAGTGAAAGATTAAAACCAAATGGTATTATTCTTAGTGAATACTATATAAAGAATAACTGAAATATTATTACTGTTTAATCCGCTATCCACGCAACTGTTACAGCCAACAGACGCCGTTGACCATTTACGCCGCCTGGTTGCTCTTGAGGCATCACAGGCCTGTCAGATGAAGCCTTGCTCAGGTTGGGCAGTACACTGAACAAACGGAGCTGTAATTATGGACAGCCGAAGCCTGGAGATAATTCGGTATCGAGCAGTCGTCATTCGCAGTAATAAGTTGCGCCGCAGCTTCATATCCTGTCGCCCCCGGTTCTGATAATGCGTTCTGAAATACACGCTGGGAATTACGCCAGTAAATTACTCTCTGCTGCTCCTGACTTTGATGACATGAAATTACTGTAATTTCATACAGGCGCGTCGGGAAATTTGAGTTACCTGATACTGTGTGTACGGGTAATATGCCAGGTGTATTAAACACATGAACGCGAACCCTTTAGGCTGCATATACTGTTGTTGTCCGAAAGTTTGGTAATTATGTCTTTCGATGAGCAGAATCTTTTTTTTTTTCAGAGTTAGATGTTAAAGAATGGCATGGTATTGTTCATGTAACGGATGTCTGAACATTTTTCTCGAGAGGAAGAGTAGTTTTATTTTTGGGTTAGCATCTGAGCACTAGATTGACCTTCTAATTCTCCCTCCTTTGTCAAGAAACTCCAAGAAAAATCTGTTTAGTAACTCAGCCTTACTGGCGCACTCGTCGTTAATATTACCATTGCCATCATTCAGTGAAGGCACTGATTGTGACTTTGCCACTGTATACTTTACATTCGACTAGAATCTCAGAATCTAAATAGATTTTCTTCCGGATTTAGAGACAGAGTTTCGTTGTGGAAACTATTAAAGGCATCCCGCATTGAATTCTGCGCAGAATTCCGAACTTTGTAAAAGATCGCAACTCCTGTTGATTTTTGCGTTCTTTTAAATCTGTCATGTGTCCCGAGTTATTTTGAGTACCATGGGGAATCTGTTGCGTCTCTTATTAATTTACTTCTTACAATGCTCTCAGCTCCCACCAACTCTGTTTTTTTGAATGCAAGCCACGTCTGCTCGATAGTTTGGAAGGAATGGAGACACTCTTAGAAAGACGTCAAGTGAATCAGCTTTTTAAATAGATATATTTTCCTTTTGTTTCTGTTAGACTTGGTTGTCTCGGTATACAATAGCACTACAACGTCATTGTAGTCACAAATTCCTGTATCTGTCACGACACGCTATATTTGTTCAGAAAATGAACATCAAGTCAGGACCCACTCTCGAATTTTAAGAAATAAAATAACAATACTTGGTATTTAAACTTGAGTGACCCCATATTTTAATACCCTTAATTACTAGTACTGTGAAGATATAAAATATCTGAACGTAAAATGAAATGGTAATATAAATTCCTCTCTACACTTATAAAGAAAATTTTAAATATTGTATTTTGCCCATCGATAAGGCCTAGACAACACAAAATAAAGTTTTTGTGTTGGATACATTGTACACCGCAGAAAAGCATTTGCTAATATTTTTCACAGTACAGATGCGTAAGATTTTAATTAGCATGTGTTTTCCTATATGATATCGTGTGTTGCTTTCGATATTTTGCCTTGTACGTGGCAGCTGCATGAATCCCTCTTGTATCAATGCACAACCGCCGTAAGGAACGTCTTAAGCCAGTGATCGGCAACTCACTGTCTTCGAAGAGACGTTGTAAAGACTGTAAGTGCCTTATTTGACGTGATTACGGCGCGTTTTATAATTTTGTTTTTTGTTTAGTTATAAGTCTTCTGACTAGTTTGATGCGGCCCGCCAGTAATTTCTCTCTTGTGCCACCCTTATCATCTCAGAGTAGCACTTGCAACCTACTTCCTCAATTATTTGTTGAATTTATTCCAAATTCTGTTTTTCGCTACACTTTTTATTCCTTACAGCTCCTCTACTGCCATAGGATTTAATCCCAAATATCTTAACACATATCCTATCATTCTGTCCCTTCTACTTGTGTTTTCGATACGTTCGTTTCGTTGCCTGTTCTGCGGAGAACCTTCTCGTTTCTTACGTTATCAATCCATTTAATTTTCAGCATCGCCTGTAGCACCACGTATCAGTTGCCTTTTCCACAGTTCATGATTCACTATCATACAAGTCTGTGCTCCAAAAATACATTCTCAAAAATCTGTTCCTCAGGTTAAGGTCTATGTTTGATACTAGTAGACTTATTGTGGCAATGAATGCCTTCTTTCCCTGTGCTAGTCTGCTTTTGTGACTTCCTTGCTTCATCTGCCATGGGTTATTTTGCTTTCAAGTTAACAGAATTCCTTCATTTTATCCGTTTCGTGATCCCCAATTTTGACGTCAAATTTATCATTAGTCTCATTTCTACTACTCTTCAGTGTTTCCATCTTTCTTCGGTTTACTCTCAATCCACATTCTGTATTCATTAGGCTGTCGTTCCGTCCGACACGTCCTGTAATTTCTCTCCAATTTTACTGAGGATAGCAATGTAGTCAATCAGTCTTATTACTGATAACCTTGTACCCTGAATATGAACCTTTATTATCGGCATTACCTCTTCGATGTATAGACTGAAGAAAGACTGTGGCTCTGTCTTACATCTATTTTCATCCGACAAATTTGTTCTTGGTCTTCGAGTCTTACAGTTCCCTCTTGGTTCTTGTTCATGTAATATATAACCCGCCTCTCTATAGCTTACACCAATTTCTCTCGGAATTTCGGATATCTTGCGGCATTTTACGTTGTCGTGCATTTGTTCTAGGTTCTATGACTTTTCTTCAAGTCTTGCTTCCTCCTTATCCACAACGACATAACTGCCTATCTGGTGCCTTTACCTTTCCTAAAGTCAAACTGATCGGTATCCGACAGATCTTCCGTTTTGTGTTACGGTCTTCTGTGTAATGTTCTTGTCAGGTTGCATATATGAACTGTTAAGCCAGTTGTTCAATAGTTATCGTACTTATCTGCTCTTGCTGTCTTCAGAATTGTGTGGATGGCATGTTTCTGGAAGTCTGAAGGTATGTCTCCACTCAGCTGGAATAGTCGTTTGTTTGTTATTTTCCCCAATGATTTCAGAAATTCCGATGGAATGTTCTCTAAGCAATATGCCATTTTTGATCCCAAGTTCTCCAAAGCATTAATAAATTCTGCTTCATACTGGATTGCCTGTGTCTCCCATATCGACTCTTTCTTCTAACACGCCATCGAGAAGCCCCCCCCCTCCCCCCCCTCACCCCCCCCCCCCCCGCTCGCGGCTTTGGCCAAGCGGTTGAGCGGTTCTAGGCGCTTCAGTCTGGAACCGCGAGACCGCTACAGTCACAGGTTCGAATTAGGTTTAAGTAGTTCTAAGTTCTAGGGGACTGATGGTCTCAGATGTTAAGTCCCATAGTGCTCAGAGCCCTTTGAAACCTCCCCATCCCCCCGCCCCAACAGACACTAATCATTCCGGACGATCCTCTTAAACTTCGGTCTACTCTTCACCATTACTGAACTGTTCTGAGTCTGTATTTGCCCCTTTGTATGCCTTACAGTCTAAGCTCTGTTTTCAGAATCTATGACCGACAGCGATGTAATCGAACTGGAATCTGATCGTGTTCCAAGCCTTATACTTGAACCGGTTTTGGTTTTTGTACAGTATATTCGCTGTTACTATCTGAATTTTATTGCAAAAGTCAATTAGACTCTCTTCTCGTTCAATCCTGCTACTTAGCCAATACTGTACCATAACTCTCCTAAATTCACCTAGACCTTAACAACGAAATCTAATGAACATAAACGCAAAATATATCTATTTAAAAAGGTGATAAAGAATCACTTGACGTCCTATTAAAAGACAGTCTACAGACCTTCCAAACGATGGATGCGTCGAAAAGATGTACCTTGCAAAACTGTGTTGGTGACAGATGAAGAGCATAATACCAAGTAAATTAATAGGACACGGAGCAGATTCCCCATGGTACCCAAAACAGGTCCGAACACAGTTGCAGAAGCAACGAAGAAACATGAGAAATTTAAAAGACAGCAAAATCAACAAGTGTTGCGATCTTTTCCAGAATTTTGAAACACTACGCAGACTTCAATGGGAGATGCTTTTCATAGTGTAAACCCTGTTTCACTTCACTTATATCTAGAAAGAGACTTAGCATTTCGCTTTTCAGATTTTCTAACTTCTCTTCCACATTCAAATTTCTGACATTCCATCTTCGCCTCGTAGCAAGCACCAGGTGTAGAAGTATGAAACGGGAATTTGGTTGCAATAATTACATGTCTGTTGTTTGAAACTAATAAAAAATATTTTATTTCAAATAATCTCGACTGCTATTCATACATTTCTCCTACCTCTCCAGCAGGCTACGAATGCCACGCCAAAGCTACGAATGCCACGCCAAAGAAATAGTTCTTCTTTCGAAACGAACTAGTCAGTGAGCCATTTTCGTACATTTTCATACGAACTGAAGCGTTGTTCAGCGACAACGTGTCCCAGTGATCGAACGGAGCCAAGTCTGGAGAATAACCAGCATGCCCTACTATTTCTCAACTAAACGCCTCGAACGTTTCCTGAGTCGTTTTGCAGTGTGCGATACGGAGCTATGATGGAGCAGTATGACTTTGTACTGCTTTTTTCTATATTCCGTTTGTTTTTCACGTAATGCTCGATTTAAATCGATCATTTGCTGTTGGTAGTGATCAGTATTAACGGTTTCACCAGGTTTTAGCAGCTCGTAATAGATGACACCCTTCTGATCCCACCAAACACAGAGCATTGTCTTCTTTCCAAAGCGATTTTGTCTTGCACTGGATATCGACAGTTTGCCGGGGTTGACCCACGATTAACGATGCTTAGGATGCTAAAAATATATCCATTTTTCATCACCTGTCACTATTCGATGGAGACAAGACTTTCTTTTATATCAGGCGAGCAGAATTTCACAAGTGGCCTTTCGATTTGCTTGCTGCCTTTCATTCAGTTTATGCGGAACCCATTTTCCCACTTTTTACACCTTTCCCATAGCTTTCAACCGAAGAGGAACGGCTTTCTGCGTCATATTCAGTTGCCCCGCAAGTTCCCGATGAGTTTGAGTATCATTTTCATCGAATAAGTCATGCCATTCGTTATCTTCGAACTTTCTTGGTGGTTTTCCGCGCTCGTCATTTCTCACGTCAAAGTCTCCACTTTGGAATTTTTTCATCCACTCGAAACAGTGTGTGCTCCTAATAGCATGTTCGCCGAAAGCTTCAACAAGCAGTCGATGCGATTCTGTAGCAGTTTTCTTCAAATGATAACAGAAGACCAATGCTGTCCGCAAATTGTAGTTCGTAGACATAAAACTCGGCATGTTTACGGGTTTGACACAGATACCGATTTATGGAACCTGGGTTACCGTGTGTTGACTTTTGTCATTAGCCGTTACAGGAAGCAGATGGCGCTGCAAGCGGTCTCACGGGTCCTACACTGACGGCTAGCACCATCTATAGGGAAATTCCGGTTTCATACTTCTAACCTGGTAACCCTTTCGCTGGATATTTGATCTTTTTCCCGTGATTACCTCTCCCCCGAAAATCACCTTCCAGTGATCCCAAAGGAGCACTATCCCGAATATTTTGCCAATGGAGAAATCACTTCAGGCCGTGTGTCGTGTGGAAAATGTTCAAATGTGTGTGAAATCTTATGGGACTTAACTGCTAAGGTTATCAGTCCCTAAGCTTACACACTACTTAGCCTAAATTAACCTGAGGACAAACACACACACACACACACATGCCCGTGGGAGGACTCGAACCTCCGCCGGGACCAGCCGCACAGTCCATGACTGCAGCGCCTGAGACCGCTCGGCTAATCCCGCGCGGCTGTCGTGTGGAATCGCGTGTTTTTAATGCAGGGGTTTCCACTGCCTTTCGCATCCTCATGTCGTGATTATTGCTGTCCTTCCGCCTTTTAAGAGCAATTCTCTCCTCACCGGTAGGAGGCTGCCTAGAAACTCTGTCTGCTACTCAGCGCCCTTTGATAAGTTCGTTGGCAGATTACGGGTGACTTCTTATAACGGGGAATCTTCGGATGCCATTGCTGATTACTTTTGTTCAAAATTTAACTATTTACATTTGTACCAACGTCTCCACGAAAGATCTGACGAACGGCTTACGTAATTCTGTTTACACATTACGCAATGATCGTTGTGAATTTGTAAGGCAAATTATGTCGCAAAGAAGAGTGAAGGTATGTATTGTGCTTGTGCTAAAAACTGTACAGGAAAATGAACAAATAGTGGTGCTTAAGATATGTCGGATGCTCTGACACATCAACGTTAGGCTACAAATACTGCCAGTGTCAGCTGTTCAACAATATCGCTTGTTATGAAATACAATTATAAACTTTTAATGTGCTGACCATGTCAACAATGGGATGATGCGGATCGGCATTTGGCTTATCTTCTCATCTCATCTGGTCACACCTTTTGCTCAGTGATTTGTACAGGTGTATCTTCTGATGCAACCTCCGTATCTAGCAGTGAAAGAAGTAAATACTTTTGCTGGAGGTATAGCATAAACGACTGGCATACCTTGTGAAGAGTGAACCATACACAGGTTTCACTCAGATAATGTTAAATCAACTGACTTCCGTAGGTTAAAAACATACTCGGAGATGGTAACTTGATTTTAGATGTAATTGACGACATATACAACCGCATAAACGACCTGTATGGAGAATTCTATGCTGCTTAGGATGTGCAAGCATCCATCAGTCAAGGGGGTTTATTGTATTGTTAATTCATAAGTTTTTCTTCACACTAAAAATCACCGCTACTTTTTGATACTACTTCTCGTGACCCACGCGCCGTATCCACTCGTACCCTCGACATAAAAGCGGTTTGTCCTGGCAAACGATGCTGACAGACAAAGTTTCCCTGTGTGGCGTCTGAGTGTCCAGTGACATGAGTGGGGAAGCCATCACATGCTACCGCAGGGATGCCAACGGAGCGTCAGAGCGACGGTCGAGAGGTCTTCGCTCTACTGGTCCTGGCTCTCGACCAAGTTTGACATGTCCACCTCCTTCCTCTACCCCAATAATTCTTCGGACTCCGTTCCGTTCTTGATCGACTGCCACGAGCACACTCACTGACATGTAGTTTGCTCACCAACTCCAGAGCGCGCACAGGTGTATTCCAAAGTGGAGAATATATGTCGCACTGTACCTCTTAAACCTCTTGCTTTATTTGTACTATCCTCCAACGCCTACAAATCTTAAGAACCGTACTGACACCGCCGCATAGTATACCAGCGGATATGAGCTTGTGTGTTGTACTTAATACCGAAACAAGGAACTGCAATATACACAGTAAAAGTAAGTTGACCTATCTGTAAAATAGACGTAAATATGCATGTAAAGGGTAGTAGGCTAAAAGAATTAATATTTTGCACAGTGCAGTTGCAGTGTTCAAAATGGCGCAGCAATAGGCATGATAATAGCGATTATACACTGAAGAGCCAAAGAAACTGGTACACCTGCCTAATATCGTGTAGGGGCCCAGCGAGCACGCCGAAGTGCCGCAGCACGACGTGGCATGGATTAGACTAAAGTAGTGCTGGAGGGAACTGACCTATGAATCCAGTAAGAGTACGAGGAGGTGGAGATCTCTTGTGAACGTCACGTTGCAACGCATCACCTTACGCTCAGTAACGGTCACGACTGGGGAGTCTGATGGCCAGCGAGGTGTTTAAAATCAGAAGAGTGTTCCTGGAGCCACTCTGTAGCGATTCTCAACTTTTGGGATGTCGCATTGTTCTGCTGGAATTGCCCAAGTCCGTCAGAATGCACAATGGACATGAATGGATGCAGGTGATAAGACAGTATGCTTACGTATGTGTCAACTGTCAGAGTAGTATCTAGACGTATCACGGGTCACATATCACTCAATCTGCACACGCCCCATACCATTATAGAGTCACCACCAGTTTGAACAGACCACTGCCAACATGCAGGGGATTCATGAGGTTGTCTCCATACCCGTACTCGTCCATCCGCTCGACACAATTTGAAACGAGACTTGTCCGACCAGGAGACATGTTTCTAGTCATCAACAGTTCAGTGTCGGTGCTGACGGGCCCAGGTGAGACGTAAAGCTTTGTGTCGTGCAGTCATGACGGGTACACGAGTGGGACCCCGGTTCCGAAAGCCCATATCGATGATGTTTTGTTGAATGATTCGCACGCTGCCACTTGTTGATGGCCCAACTTTGACATCTGTGGCCATTTGCGGAAGAGTTGCACTACAGACACGTTTAACGATTCTCTTCTGTTGTCGTTGATCCCCTTCTTGCAGGATCATTTTCGTGCTGGAGCGTTGTCAAAGATGTGATGTTTAATCGGATTCGTGATATTCACGGTACACTTGTGAAATGGTCGTACGGGAAAAAACCCACTTCATCGCTACCTCGGAGATGCCGTGTCCCATCACTCGTGCTCCGACTGTAACACCACGATCAATTTCACTTAAATCATGATAAGCTGCAATTGTACTTGCAGTAACCGTTCTAACAACTGTGCCAGACACTTGTCTTATATAGGCGTTGCCGACCGCAAGGCCGTATTCTGCCTGTTTACATATCTCAGTAGTTGAATACGCATGCCTGTACCAGTTTCTTTGGCGCGTCGGTGTATATTTTCATTACGTCAACTGAATACGAGTGAAAAGCCGAAATCTATATCGGAATGAATAGAGAAAGAAAGCAATAAATATTTCTGTATTGCTGCAAGTGTTTTAAT
This sequence comes from Schistocerca americana, assembly GCF_021461395.2. Classification (NCBI taxonomy): domain Eukaryota; kingdom Metazoa; phylum Arthropoda; class Insecta; order Orthoptera; family Acrididae; genus Schistocerca; species Schistocerca americana. The sequence goes on from NC_060119.1 coordinate 940,014,556, forward strand.
TGACAGCCATGGAGACAAAATTTTGGAGATTGTCCTGGGGTATTTTCTGAGCATTTTGGTATAAGGAATCCGTCGTCTCCAATGGGTCTTTACAGAATACGTTACATTTTGTTTGATTTCTTACCCCATTTGGCTCTGTACCTGTAACGAATTGTAAATATCTGCACAACAATGGAAAAGTCAAGTGCATGCATTGTGTGTCTCATTTGGACATAAACTTGTTCCCTTCACTCCTGAATTTGCTGGTTACGTTGCTTCCATCCAGTTTTGATCGGTTCTTTCTCGGGTTTGTTTTTCCTTTAGTGTTAATTCAACTTTAACGGGGATAAGAAGCAGTATGGCCAGTTGTAAAACTGGCCGTATTACTTCGTATTGCAAAGTTGGCCGATATGCAACTAGTGTATGATTTCACTGACCGCAGAGAAATAACGGCAGAAGTATGCTATGCTGAGCTGTTCCTCAGCGATGACAGCCACATCGCAGCACTTTTGCATCTGTGTGAGGCGTGTTGCATTACTCTTTTTTGTCTTTTTTGTCCTTTATGATAACACATTAGAGACTATTTCACTGTATGTTCACACAAACCCAGATAACTAGGATGTTGTTGTTGTGCTCTTCAGTCTGGACATTTTTTTCATGCAGCCTCTCATGGTGCTCTATCCTGTGCAACCTGCATCCTTCTGAATCTGCTTATTGTACGAGGGCAGTTCAATAAGAAATGCAACACATTTTTTTTCTGAAACAGGGGTTGTTTTATTCAGCATTGAAATACACCAGGTTATTCCCCAATCTTTTAGCTACACAACACTATTTTTTAACGTAATCTCCATTCAATGCTACGGCCTTAGGCCACCTTGAAATGAGGGCCTGTATGCCTGCACGGTATCATTCCACTGGTCGATGTCGGAGCCAACGTCGTACTGCATCAATAACTTCTTCATCATCCGCGTAGTGCCTCCCACGGATTACGTCCTTCATTGGGCCAAACATATGGAAATCCGACGGTGCGAGATCGGGGCTGTAGGGTGCATGAGGAAGAACAGTCCACTGAAGTTTTGTGAGCTCCTCTCGGGTGCGAAGACTTGTGTGAGGTCTTGCGTTGTCATGAAGAAGGAGAAGTTCGTTCAGATTTTTGTGCCTACGAACACGCTGAAGTCGTTTCTTCAATTTCTGAAGAGTAGCACAATACACTTCAGAGTTGATCTTTTGACCATGGGGAAGGACATCGAACAGAATAACCCCTTCAGCGTCCCAGAAGACTGTAACCATGACTTTACCGGCTGAGGGTATGGCTTTAAACTTTTTCTTGGTAGGGGAGTGGGTGTGGCGCCACTCCATTGATCGCCGTTTTGTTTCAGGTTCGAAGTGATGAACCCATGTTTCATCGCCTGTAACAATCTTTGACAAGAAATTGTCACCCTCAGCCACATGACGAGCAAGCAATTCCGCACAGATGGTTCTCCTTTGCTCTTTATGGTGTTCGGTTAGACAATGAGGGACCCAGCGGGAACAAACCTTTGAATATCCCAACTGGTGAACAATTGTGACAGCACTACCAACAGAGATGTCAAGTTGAGCACTGAGTTGTTTGATGGTGGTCCGTCGATCATCTCGAACGAGTGTGTTCGCACGCTCCGCCATTGCAGGAGTCACAGCTGTGCACGGCCGGCCCGCACGCGGGAGATCAGACGGTCTTGCTTGACCTTGCGGCGATGATGACACACGCTTTGCCCAACGACTCACCGTGCTTTTGTCCACTGCCAGATCACCGTCGACATTCTGCAAGCGCCTATGAATATCTGAGATGCCCTGGTTTTCCGCCAAAAGAAACTCGATCACTGCCCGTTGTTTGCAACGCACATCCGTTACAGACGCCATTTTAACAGCTCCGTACAGCGCTGCCACCTGTCGGAAGTCAATGAAACTATACGAGACGAAGCGGGAATGTTTGAAAATATTCCACAAGAAATTTCCGGTTTTTTCAACCAAAATTGGCCGAGAAAAAAAATGTGTTGCATTACTTATTGAACTGCCCTCGTATTCATTTCTTGCTCTTCCTCTACGATTTTTCACCCCTCACATTTCCCTCCAGTAATCCTTTGATGTTCAAATGTGTTTTATCAAACGATTCCTTCTTTTAGTCGAGTTGCGCCACAAATTTTCTATCTCCTCATTTCTGTTCGGTACCTCATTAGTTACGCGACCTACCCATCTAATCTTCCGAATTCTTCTGTAACATAACATGTCAAAAGCCTCTGTTCTCTTCTTGCCTAAACTGTTTATCGATCGTGTTTCACTTCCAGACGCGGTTACACTCCTGTCAAAAGCCACGCACAGTGCCTGCGCGGTCTAAGGCGCCATGTACGGGTTGCGCGGTCTCTCCCACCGAAGGTTCGAGTCATCCCTCGGGCATAGGTGTGTGTTGCTGTTAGCATAATTTAGTTTGAGTAGTGTGTAAGTCTAGGGACCGATGACCTCAGCAGTTTGGTCCTTTGGAATTCACAAACGTTCCTGACAAATACCTTCACAGAAGAACTTCCTAACACCTAAATCTATAACAAATTTCTTCTACAGAAATGCTTTTCTTCCCACTGACATTCTACATTTTATGTCCGAGAATTCGGCCATCATCATTTATTTTGCTGCCCAAATAACAGAACTCATCTACTACTTTAAGTGTTTCATTTCCTGATCTAATTCCATCAGCATCACCTCATTTAATTCGGCTTCATTCCATTAACTTTGTTTTGATTTTGTTAAAGTTCAACTTATATCCTACTTTCAAGACACTGTTTATTCCGTTCAACTGCTGCTCCAAGTCCGTTGTTGCCTCTGGCAGAATTACAATGTCATTGGGAAATCTTAAAAATTTTTGCATCTTATCCTTAAACTTTGATTCCTACTCCAAATTTTTCTTTGGTTCCCTTTAGTGTTTGCTCAATGTACAGGGGATAGGCTATAACCCTGTCTTACTCCCTCTTCAACCACTGCTTCCCTTTCATACACTTAGACTCTTTATAACTGCCGTCTAGCTACTGTAAGGTTGTAGATAGCCTTTCTCTCCGTGTATTTCAATCCCTCTGCTTTCAGAAATTCTAAGAGTATTCCAGTCAGAGTTATCAAAAGCTTTCTCTAAGTCTACAAATGCTATAAACGTATGTTTGCCTTTCCTCAACCGATCTTCTTCGATAAGTCGTAGTGTCATTATTGCAGCGCACGTCTCCGAAATCCAAACTGATCTTCCGCGACGTCGTCTTCTCCAAATTTTTTCATTCATCTGTAAAGAATTCGTGTTAATATTTTGCAGTCATGACTTAGTGAAATGATAGTTCGGTAATATTGACACATGTGAACACGTTACTTCTTTGGAATCGGAAGTACTATATTCTCCTTGAAGTCTGAGGGTATTTGGCCTGTCTCAAAAGCTTGCACACCAGATCGAAGAGTTTTATAATGGCAGGCTCTCCCAAGGCTATCAGTAGTTCTGAGGGAATGTCGTCTACTCCTGGGGCCTTGTTACGGCTAAGGTTGGTCATTGCTCTGTCAAATAGTTCTCCCAGTATCGTATCTCCCATTTCATCTCCGTCTACGTCCTCTTCCTGTCCTATAATACCACCTTCGAGTTCATCTCCCTTGTATAGACCTTCTGTATACTCCTTCCATCTTTCACCTAATTAGAATAACAAACGAAATAAATCGTAACTATATTATCCCTAGGAGGCCTAAGGCGGGCGGGGGGGGGGGGGGGGGGAGGTTCGATGAACCTGTAATTTTTTTATGTCCCCTGATTTTGCCCAAGTAACTTTCATACTACAGATTCCTTTTGAGTTATTGTTTGTTGGCTATTTTATGAAACGTTAGTGTCAATATATTTTATAGAAAATTCTTGCTTTGAAAGAAAAAATAAATAAACTTATTATGGGTCCAACAACCCCCCCCCCCCCCCCTAGACTTACAAGCTATAGAAAATTTCCCTTTGTAGGATTTCGTATTTCTCATCTCTACAACAATGCAAGTTAGTTTCTTATTGGTTGGTATTCTTGATATTCACAACAATCGGTTTACTTTCAGAAGAAGTAATTGTTGATGTCAGTCAGCCGTTATTTATCTTGTAAACTTGCAGCGCGTTAGTGCAGTTCCCTACTGTTCACGCCCAGACTTAGAAATGACTAAAAGAATACGTGACTCGTCTTTAGAAAGAGTTATGAATGAAATTTTAGATGAAGATTCTGACTCGGGGAGTGAAAGTGAATGTGAGGATGGTGTTATGGCGTTTGATTCAGATCGGGAAAGTGATGTGGATGTTAGAGAAGATGAAGATAGCGCAGCTTCAGGCAGTGACCATCAGGAAGTTATTGTGGCCAAGTCTGGAGGAAGGTACGTAACCACAGCCTAGAATTCCTCGGAGGTCTGTTGCTAATATAGTAAGAGAGCAGGCAAGAGTAACTCCAGCTGTTGTTTGCCATTCACCTGGAGAAGCCTTGAAGTTACTTCTTACGTCTGACATCATGGATGTTATAGTAAAACATTCAAATGAAGAGGCAGTTGGGCGAAATGTTGCTTTGACTAATGAGAAAGAATTGTATGCCTTTATGGAAATCCTAATACTTATGGGGGCAAATAAGGACAATTCTGTTAGTGTACACGATCTTTGGTCAGACCTAATGGGTCGGCCAGTTTACAAGGGTATTATGGCAAGAGAACGTTTCAAGGAACTTATTGCAATCGTAAGGTCTGATGACAGAAGTAGCTGCCAGCTAAGAAGGGAAGCAGACAAGTTCACAGCAATCCCTGTTATTTTCAACAAAGTGAGTGATAGGTTTCCACTACTGTATAAACCAAGGGTCCACCTCACCAGTGATGAGATACTCAGCATGTTTAGAGGGCGCTGCTCCTTCAAAGTATTTATGAAGGATAAACCGGGCAAGTATGGCATCCTTATACGCATGATATCCGATGCAGTTGACAGATACGTCTTGAATATGGAACCCTATGAAGGTAATGTTCAGAATTTGTCGAAAGAAGAACGGGGTTCAGTAGCTGTCGTCAAACGTCTGGTAGCACCTGTGAAAAATACTGGTCGAAATATTACCACAGAAAGATACTACACATCGGTGGATTTGGCGGAAGAGTTATACCAAGACTACAAAGTTACTACAGTAGGAACTCTCCAGTCAAACAGGAAGCATATTCCAGGCGTAATGAAGAACACGTCAGATCGAGAGCTATTTTCATCAATGTTCTTGTTCACAGACGCATCAAGAGGTGGGCCTCCAGTAACTTTGGTGTCCTACATAGCAAAAACGAAACCAAGTAAAAACTTACTGATGTTGGCAACAATGTACCAAGATAAAGGCACTGTTGGAGGAGAGAAGATTAAAACCGAGATAAATGCATACTATAATTCCACTAAAGGTGGAATTGATACCATTGATCAAATGGCGCGTATGTACACCTGCAAGAGGGGAACAAAGAGATGGCTTCTATCTGTATTTTACTGTCTCATCGACATTTGTGGTATCAATGCAACCACCATATTCATCCAGCAACATCCAAGATGGAATGAAAAGAAACACAACAAACGGAAACTTTATCTTCTGCAAGCTGGGATGGAACTAGTGAAATTGCAGGTAGAAGAAAGCAGTGCCAATGCAAGAGGGTTATCTAACCAAATTGTTCAATCATTGGAGACTATTATACAAAAGGAAATCAAAGAAGTGACAACAGAAGCACGTCAGTCTCCTGCAGGGAAAGGTCGGTGCCATATTTGTGTAAGAGAAGCTAAAACAAAGAAGCAGAAGTACAACAATCTAAGTAAACCAAAACAGTATTGTGGACAGTGCCACAAACATGTGTGTAACACACATTCAGCAAAAGTGTGTCTCTTGCCTGGAAGTTGAGGACTCAGAATAGTCTATTGTATACAGGGTGTTACAAAAAGGTACGGCCAAACTTTCAGGAAACATTCCTCAAACACAAATAAAGAAAAGATGTTATGTGGACCTGTGTCCGGAAACGCTTACTCTCCATGTTAGAGCTCATTTTAGTTTCGTCAGTATGTACTGTACTTCCTCGATTCACCGCCAGTTGACTCAATTGAAGGAAGGTAAGCTTGACTTCGGTGCTTGTGTTGACATGCGACTCATTGCTCTACAGTACTAGCATCAAGCACATCAGTACGTAGCATCAACAGGTTAGTGTTCATCACGAACGTGGTTTTGCAGTCAGTGCAATGTTTACAAATGCGGAGTTGGCACATACCCATTTGATGTATGGATTAGCACGGGGCAATAGCCGTGGCGCGGTACGTTTGTATCGAGACAGATTTCCAGAACGAAGGTGTCCCGACAGGAAGGCGTTCGAAGCAATTGATCGGCGTCTTACGGAGCACGGAACATTCCAGCCTATGACTCGCGACTGGGGAAGACCTAGAACGACGAGGACACCTGCAATGGACGAGGCAATTCTTCGTGCAGTTGACGATAATCCTAATGTCAGCGTCAGGGAAGTTGCTGCTGTACAAGGTAACGTTGACCACGTCACTGTGTGGAGATTGCTACGGGAGAACCGGTTGTTTCTGTACCATGTACAGCGTGTGCAGGCACTATCAGCAGCTGATTGGCCTCCACGGGTACACTTCTGCGAATGGTTCATCCAACAATGTGTCAATCCTCATTTCAGTGCAAATGTTCTCTTTACGGATGAGGCTTCATTCCAGCGTGATCAAATTGTAAATTTTCACAGTCAACATGTGTGGGCTGACGAGAATCCGCACGCAATTGTGCACACGCAATTGTGCAATCACGTCATGAGCAGAGATTTTCTGTGAACGTTTGGGCAGGCATTGTTGGTGATGTCTTGATTGGGCCCCATGTTCTTCCACCTACGCTCAATGGAGCACGTTATCATGATTTCATACGGGATACTCTACCTGTGCTGCTAGAACATGTGCCTTTTCAAGTACGACACAACATGTGGTTCATGTACGATGGAGCTCCTGCACATTTCAGTCAAAGTGTTCGTACGCTTCTCATCAACAGATTCGGTGACCGATGGATTGGTAGAGGCGGACCAATTCCATGGCCGCCATGCTCTCCTGACCTCAACCCTCTTGAGTTTCATTTATGGGGGAATTTGAAAGCTCTTGTCTACGCAACCCCGGTACCAAATGTAGAGACTCTTCGTGCTCGTATTGTGGACGGCTGTGATACAATACGCCATTCTCCAGGGCTGCATCAGCGCATCAGGGATTCCATGCGACGGAGGGAGGATGCATGTATCCTCGCTAACGGAGGACATTTTGAACATTTCCTGTAACAAAGTGTTTGAAGTCACGCTGGTACGTTCTGTTGCTGTGTGTTTCCATTCCATGATTAATGTGATTCGAAGTGAAGTAATAAAATGAGCTCTAACATGGAAAGTATAGCATATTTTCTTTCTTTCTGTGTGAGGAATGTTTCCTGAAAGTTTGGCCGTACCTTTTTGTAACACCCTGTATACTCCTTCCATCTTTCACCTAATTAGAATAACAAACGAAATAAATCATAACTATATTATTATTCTCTAACGTCTCACCGGATTCTTCGATCAAAACACTCTCATGATGTCACTGGACAACGGCATAAGCTGAGAGGATATTTGCTACTATTTGCATCTGATCATGTGGCAGTGACTTGCTGAACTACATGCCATAGTGAGCACAGCTAGAGTTCATTTCAAAGTTGGACAAACTGGATATTAGACTTTTGTCGTGCTTTCATTGACCAATCGATACAAAGTAATAGACTTGTGAGGCGCACTTGGTACAGATTTATTTATTTATTTTGTACCAATCTGTGCACTCAGTATGATATGGATCTCAGTGCTTTACACGTATACGCTTAACGTACACGTGGAGGGACAGTGTGCAGAGCGGTGGCCGATATTCCGCTCCGCCCCGCGGTTGACGCAGAACGTGTTTCGTTGCCATGGTTCCGTGCGCTGCTGACCTGCTACCGGCCCGCACTGACGCGCTGCCATTACACGACCGCAGTTCCTAACTCCGCTAATTCACGGCGATGTTCGCGGTTTAAAACATGTTGCTTCGCACTGAGTGTAACCTCTGCAGCACAATCCCGCTGCATTGCGTCAGACCGCGTTCCTCGCCGGCGGAACAATTTCATTTAGTTGAAAGCACCACCTCATGTTTAACTGGCAAAGCGAGGACCTACTGCAGGCGAGCGACTCAATTTTCTGACTAAACTCTTGCATTATTTTATGTTTTAGACCGCAGCGAAAACCGTGTTAAGCGTTATGTAAGTATGTTTTATTTCAACAAAAACGCTCATATGCAGAACACACACAGTAAGTGTGAATATCATAAAGTCCTCATTATTTTGCTATGAGGCAACATCATGCAATTGAGTATCATATGGGAGGACGACGATTCAAATCCGCGTCCGGCCGCCCTGATTAACGTTTTCCATGATTTCTCTAAATCGCTTAAGGCAAATGACGGGATGGTTCCTTTGAAAGAGCACGGACCCTTTCCTTGTCCATTCTTCTCTAATCCGAGCTCGTATGCTTCGTCTCTAATGTCCTAGATGTCGGCGGGACCTTAACCACTAGTCACCTCCTCTTCCTGACTATTATAACTGCTATGGACCTACCGTTTACAATAGACACGGTCGTTACAAAGTGAAGCCCCTCCACGCCCGACTTGCATGCTGCCCCCCACAAAACCTTGTATAGCCTCCTCAACGGAAAGGGTAGTTTGCTATCACAGGTTCACAGTGTGCGAATCTGCAGTGTTTTCCATACGTCTGGGTGTAAATACCCATTAATATGGTCCCTTTTGGGACGTAGAACAAGCAAAGCGAAAAAAGTTCCACGGCAATAAATAAGAAAAAAAAAGACCCATGCGACAGTCTAGGCGCGTGATGAGACAGCTGGCAGATTATGCCGGCAACATGCAGAGATGCAAGGATTGTTTATAATGGTGAGGTGATCGTTGCTCCATGACACCGAAAACGTCTTATAGACCATACACAACTTTTATCATGTATCACGCAAAGTCATAATCAGAGACTTCGGTTTGATTATGAAATCAGCCCCTGAGTGAATATAATTCTGTCAGTTTTGTTTGAGAGTTGCGAGTTATGAACTTATCTGTGGCAGCCAGATGTTAGACAGTATAGATGGAGCCTAACTGAAATACTAGGGCTTGCCTACGTCACCTTTGCTGAGTTTTTTGGATATGAATTTGCCAAAACTGATCAGTGTTTCACGGAAAAGTGTTTTTGGTCTATTATGTTTCCACCTGAAGTTGAATTCGTTTTACGATGAAGGAGTTTTTTTTAATGTCTCGAGCTCCTGCAGAGTCAAGTGGAGAGTTCATGAAGGCTTTCAACAGGATCTCGGCAAGAATTCATTGTGTATGTCATGGTGCATGAGTATCGTTGGGCGTTGCTTATGACTATTTTCTGTATGAGGTGGAGGCGGCGCAGATGTGATGGAACGCTGCATAATGAGGAAGTAGTAGTTTTTTTATAGAAGCGCACTCACATGTACCTTGTTTTCTCATGTAATCTAGAACTACAAAGAAAAGTACACTGAATCATCAAAGAAACGGGTGTACGCATGCGTATTCAAAAACAGATCTATGTAAACAGGCAGATTAGGCACTGCGGTCGGCAACGTCTATGTAAGACAAGTGTCTGGCGCGATTGTTAATTCGGTTGCTGCTGCTACAATGGCAGGTTATCAACATTCAAGTGAGTTTGTCGACCCACGAGCGATGGTACACAGCACCTCCGAGGTAGCGATGAAGTTATCAGGAATCTGATAGAATATCAAGTCTTCGACATCGCTGCCGCCGGAAAAAAAATCCTGCAAGAACGGGACCAACGACAACTGAAGAGAATCGTTCAACGTGACAGAAGGGCAACACTTCCGCAAATTGCTGCAGATTACAATGATGGGCCATCAACATGTGTCGAGGGACGAACCATTCAACAAAATATCATCGGGGTGGGTTTTCTGAGCCGAGGTCCCAATCGTGTACCCTTCATGACTGCACGACACCAAGCTTTAGTCTCGCCTGGGCACCTCAACACCGACATTGGACTGTTGATGAATGGAGACATGATACCTGGTCGGACGAGTCCTGTTTGATTGTATCGAGCGGATGGACGTGTACGGATATGGAGAGAACCTCATGAATCCATGGACCCTGCATGTCAGCAGGGGACTGTTCAAGCTGGTGGAGGCTCTGTAATGGCGTGGGGCGTGTGCAGATGGAGTGATATGGGAACCCTGATACGTCTAGATACGTTTATGATAGGTGACACGTGTGTAAGCCTCCTGTCTGATCACCTGCATCCATTCACGTCCATTGTGCATTCCGACAGACTCGGGCAATTCCAGCAAGACAATGCGACGCCCCAAACGTGCAGAATTGCTACAGAATGACTCCAGGAGCACTTGCCTGAGTTTCAACACTTCTGCTGGCCACCTAATTCCCCAGACATGAACAATATTGAGCATATCTCGGGTGCCTTGCAACGTGCTGTTCAGAAGTGATCATGGTCGCGATGTCGTAGGAAATGGGTGAGGTGTCTTCCTCGTTCCAGTCCCTCCAGGACGGACCCAGCTCCATCCAGCCTGCTATCAACTACGAATCGGTGATTTTTGCAGGGTGTAAAAGGTGGGAGGGGTGACGAAGCCACCACCGTTTGTAACACCATAACTCTAGTGCTATACTGAGTTATTTTCCTTTTGTTTCATTTAATGTTACATCGTCAAGCTTCTGTAAATATTGTTTGATTGAATCAATAACACAAAATTGTATACTCCTTTCTTTGTAAAAACTTTGGATGTTATGATTTGATTCTATGCAATGTAGTATATCTGTCATTTAAATTCTTTGTCCCATTTGGAGGCAACAAAACTTACTGTATATAATTGTAATTTTGTGTGAATAATTTTTTGTAGAAATGTCAATATTTGCAAATGTTCTATTTTATTTAATGTGTTTGGTTGCTGTTATGTAAACTGCTGATCCTCACTTAGGGTTCTTAGTTTTTTAGTATGTAAAAGGTGTAGTGGTTCCCCTCGGGAACGGAACTGTGTAGAGCGCGCAAATTGTGGCTGGCCTAGGTAGAAAAGGTGGAACCAGGAGTCAGTCGGGGACAAGCTACCAAACTGTGCACTGCCATGTGAATGTTGCATTTTGTGCTGGTTCCGAGAGAGGCTTTTTCTGTTACCTTCTAATGGCTCGGATGGATGGATAAATAGCTGGAACGATTCTGGAATTGGTATTCATCATCGCCACCAAGAAGGCCCAGAGTCCAGCAATTCTGTCTGCAAATCCACCTACCAACATGCAGCTGCCACCACATTGCGCAATCACTGTAAATGAGTACTATAATAACGTACAGTGAAGGATCAGCATATTGGGCGATTTAGTGTGCACAAATATAAGGTAACTTATAACTGAATTTATGTACCTACCTTAATTTTTTCCTTATCATAACACCTCTCAGGTTCCTCTCCGTTTGAACTAAAGTGATTACTGAGTGTCCCCACTGAAAGAACATTAAAGACCAGTGTTTTGCTAATTAATGCCTCTTGAAAATAGTAAAAAGAAAGTTAAAGTTAATGTGGCAAGAGAGTGAGTTAAAGTAAATGATGCTTACTGAAAATAATTTTCCTATTAAAACTGCTTATTAAAGTGTTGTTGCCAACTTCAAAATTAAAAGTTCTTAAGACTGAGGCTTATAAAGTTTTGCTTAGTAAATGATCACATTGCTGCCTGTTGTAAATCGCAGAAGGCGAGTCAGTATCTTGCAAATTTATCAACATTGTGTCTCACTGTAGTAAAAGTCGTGAATGGCATTTATGGAAGGTTATATACTCGTTTGCTAAGTGTTTGTCTCTCTTGTGTATTGGAAGTGCATATTAATGGTATAGCAGGATCCACAGTTTGTCTATTGTGTTAATGCTAGGTAACAAGTAATGGGAAGACCACTATCTATGAAAACATTAATTTCTTTATTGAAGAGACAGTGAGAAGTAACCTGTTGATGAATTCCATATAACCTTCATTCTTAATAGAAAAGTATTTAGTTGAGAGAGACTTACCCTGTGATCAGTTCATAATTTTGCAGTGAACTATATTTATAATTTTTTGTCAGCTAGGAAAATGTTTGAACAATAATACTGAACCGATGTCAAATTAATGATTCTGCAGTGAATATTAATAGTAACGTTATAAATACCATTTATTTTGAATAAGCCCTGAAAGTAATAGTGTGTTTCGTTATCTGTTATATTTTTGCAAATAGTTTGTGCTGCTCTAGCTGTTTGTTCCAACCTTAACGTTAACATATGCAGGTGTCAGAGTTCATTGCACTAGCGTGTGACCAAGTCTTGTTGTTTTTGTCCGTTAAAGTTACACATACCTACTTTCTTAAACGAGAACGTTAATCTTTCTCTTGCCTAATTAGGCTGGCAACCGTTTTACTTAGTCTTTAAACAGTATAGCTAGGCAAAAATATTGTTTGTTACTGTCCGAATGTTTACGCAATTCTGACTTTCATTTCCGATAAGCCACCTCTGTTAGGCACAACACGGTCAACACAACAAAATTCCTCTCAGAGGGTAACACTGCTCTGTTGCTTTATACCATAATTCTGCCTCCTACTTTAAGGTTATGGTATAGCAGTAGCAGACGGTAGTCTTATACGTTCCTGTCCTAGTGCCGCAGCAACGAAAGCCCAAACCCTACCTGCAGTCACGCTCATAGCCTGGTCACAGACTTGCACCACACACTTTTACTCAATGCCATATGGTTCAAGGAAGTAGTAATCGTATTACTGAAAGCGAATAGTACAGTACATCCTATTTTAAGAAACAATGAACTGCAAAATCTGTGATAAAAACACAACAGTAAATTTTATGTGAGGTTGGCGTTTGACAATGGAGTTCGGCAATAACGCTTGGACAAAAAAGCAACATTTGTCAGAAATTTCAAAATAAATAAATAAATCGTCCTACCACGCATACAATGTTAAATTTTATTTTCAAGGATACTCCTTCACGGACAATACTGTTATAAACTGTGTGACTACCTACTCTACTTCTATGTGGTACTTTATAGTATCTACGTAGTTTTAACACATGAAAAATGAGAAAATATTCCCTTTTGGAATTTTGTAAGATTCGGGTTTTTGCTTTTCTCATTCAGACCAGATGTAGCCAAGAATTTGGCTTACGAGCCATGCACTGGCACGAGTTCCATAGCGCTTACCTCGCTACACTTTTCCCCCACCGTTGCGCCATGCTGTATGTGTGCGATGAGGGCGAAGAGAGGAAAACTGCGAAAGCGCCGCATTTAAATGGCAGTAAAGTGGTACTTGGTTTTATATTCCACATTTCGTAACAACATAGGTAACAAAACGAATTTTCAACAGACAGTTTAAAAGATTTTCGCACTCAGGTTGACACTTTATCGTGACTTATTTAGTTCCATAATCGAAAAAAAGGTCCTTCACACAAAAAATACCGATCGAAAAATATTTTAGAACTTTTGCGGCCTCATTATGGAGACGTGGAAACTCTATCTACAGTTTTAATGTATACGGATTTGTTATTAAAACGGGAATTACAATGAGGTCAATCATTTGCATCGACACCTGTTCAGACTGCTATCAACTGAAACGGCAAACGGTCTCGGATTCAGATTTGAGATTTGCAGTACCTTCAGAATGTTTACCAATTATCAATGTAATTCTTTCAGTGCCACAATGAATTACTCAGACCACGCGTTCTCCTAAATGGCAGTGAGCTAAGGGAACTGGAGTGTGACAGAATGTGCCCTTCCTACAACAAGACTAAATTTTTTTTAGAATGTGCCCTTTCTACACCAAGAATGACTTTTTTTGCATACCGTATTAAATCAGAAAGAAGTTCTTTCTCACCTTGCAGTGTCCTACTGTGGGCAGTGTGCAGTTTAAGTCCACTTAAAATGTGAGGTCTGCAATCCACTCTGAACGTTCTAATTTTCTTTCCTGCTCTTGTTTTTCTTTCCTAAATTCAACACTAGCAAGTTTTAAATTGAAAAATCGTTCCAGGCGTACTTCTTGACATAACCAGCGTTATTTGTAGTAGCATATAAAGTCTCGATACTCTTCGTTTAGTTCCATGATAAACCGTTGCGACTGACAGTGGAATAACGCTTCTAGCGGTACAGAACAACAAATCTCATCTGTCGATAGTTGGAATTTTTTGCTCTCCCAGTGTTAACCAAGTCTTTAAATTTTTGTGGGTGGTATTGTAATGTCGTTTCATAGCAAATTTGCGGAACCCATCGATTATGTGACTGCTAATAGATACTGAGAATTCTCATCCCTCTCTTCTGTCATTCCCACACATTTATAAAGGCTTGTGACGATAGATCGCTGGACTGCCACTTTTTGCGCAAACAGCACAAACAGCAAAGGGTAAACATCGCTGACACCATTATTGGAGCCGAACTTTGAGTTGTGCCGAAATAAAAACACTACGCCGCAATGCTAAATGAAATGCCGCACTGTACTGAATACTTCTGAGGAGGAACCAGCAAAGCAGAGACAGGCACTACTGGCCCGCGTGTAGTTTCACAAAGAACGGCTGGCCCTGCTCTACACGATACACAAATAATGATGACGAGTTTGTAGTTGAGTGACGTCAAGTGATAAGACTATGAAAGAGGTGCGTTATAGCAACGATGCTCTTTCTACATCTACCACCTGAACATGACAGCAGCGTAAGCTGTCGAAGTATTGTCGTGTCAACGACAGTACTAGGCTTGCCCGAGAGCAATACAAACAGAATTAATAAGCAGTAATGATGAAGTGGTACACTACACCATTAAAAAGCTTAAAAGCACCTCCACATATAAACTGCGAACACAAATCTATCTTTCAATAGAGAGAGCCACAATATACAAATCCACTAGCAGAAAATATAAAAATACATTTAGAAATACTAGAATCTTGTGTAGGTACGAGGGTGAGTCTAATGAAAACCTTAAATTTGTAATAACAAATCGAAATTTCCCGCCGTTATCCCGTAAGTTGGTTAGCGTGTTACAAACAACGTACAGAATGGCCCGTAGGTGGCAACATAGTGCAGATGCACACATACCATCGCTGTATCAGTATTAAGATGACCTCCCCGCTTGCGACTTGCAACAGGGTAGAACAGCGTTCTATTATTCGGTTTTTGGGTAGTGAAAGTGTGAAACCTACTGAAACTCATCGACGAATGAAGGTTCAGTACGGTGATGCATGTTTGTCACAGCAGCAAGTCTACGAATGGAGTAGAAAGCTCGCAAATGGTGTGACTTCAGTGGAAGATGCTCCTCGTCCAGATCAGGCACAACGAGTTGTGACTCCACAGAACATTGCAGCAGTTGAAGCTATAGTTAAGGAAAACTGCTGAGTGTCACTGAATGACATTGCAGCATGTTTCCAGATTAACCATGGGTCAACACACCACACTGTGCATGACGTGCTCCAGTTTCACAAAGTGTCTCCAAGATGGGTGCCACGGCAGCTGACTCCCGAAATGAGAGAACGATGTGTTGATGCTTGTGAAGAACCTCTTAGGCGCTTTGAACGAGAAGGTGATGGGTTCCTCGCCAGAATCCTTACTGGGGACGAAACCTGGGTTCACTTCCACCAACAGGAAACGAAGAGAGCGAGCAAGGATTGGTGCCATTACTCATCACCAAAACGAAAGAAGTTTCGAACAGAACCATCAGCAGGAAAGGTTATGCTGACTCTCTTTTGGAGCATTACGTGCCTAGAGGTACCACTGTCACCAGTGCATCACACACAGATCTCCTAAAAAATCATCTGCGGCCTGCAATCAAATCAAAGCGACGTGCACTGCTGTCAGCAAGTGTCCTTTTGCAACATGATAGTGCAAGGTCTCACACTGCCCGTACAACAGTTGCAACAATCGCAGGCCTGCATTTTGTGTGTCTTCCTCATCCACCATACTCACCAGACCTTGCCCCCAAGTGATTTCCATACGTTTGGACCACTCAAAGACGCAATGGGAGGAAAGAAGTTCCGTTCTGATGAAGAGGTACGCCTCGATTTGCATGAATGGTTGTGCGGACTACCAACACATTTTTTTCCAAAGGAATTTATGCACTTTGTAAGCGCTGGAGGACTTGCATTGAGCGTGGGGGAGATTATATTGAAAAGTGATACAGCTTTGTACCACTTCTGCACAATAACTAATATTTTTTAAAAAAATATTTAAGGTTTTCATTTGACTCACCCTCGTACTTATCCATTACTATGTAAGAAAACATTTCACAGATATCAACCGTAAGATTAAATAGTTATCCCAACGATTGTGACTATGACTTTTAGCGTGCAGTACCAGAGAATACTGCAGTGTAGGATCGTAACACCAATTTTTATTACGTAATTTATGATGGTAACAGTACGACTATTGTTCTCGTTACTCTCGTTGCTTGTTATGGCCTAAAGAGCTATTCAGTCGCCGACAAATTGCCCATTTACATGCTTTATATCCTTATGAACGTCTGCATGCTGCAATTCATCGTAGTTTCTGAGTCACGAGGAAGATTAAACAGGGATTAACGCTTGCTTCCTTCGGAGTTGAAGGAGCTCCACGCTTCTAGGAATAATATTTGTGACTGTTTCGCTTGTTCTTCCTCTTTCCCAGGGCATGTCACCCGTAAAACATTCTGTTCATTGCAGTAGTATTTCACGTTTTAGTTTTAAGCCTTATATTCAGTGCTCAGCAGTCTAGACTGTTGAACACCTTTATAAGTCAGCTACAACTATTGGGCGTGAGTGAAATTATTGTCAGCAGCTTCAGTACATCCGTTCAGATTTATTCGCACCTGGTATACGTCGGAAGTCTTTGTGTTTTTAAACAGATACAATTGATTTCTAGTAACGTTTTACGGGTGCACTTCTTGAGAAGAAAAAAAATTCACTACTATAATTTCTATTTATTTTTGATGTGTCACATCGATAGAGGACGCCGTCTTTACGGCAACCCTTAACGTTTACATAGGTCGTCTTTGCTGTCGTTACAGCACTCTGTGGTCGCTTTTCAGAATGTCGCATCGATACAGGACGCCGTTTTATGGCAACGTTCAACGTCCATATAGATTATCTTTGCTAGTAGCTTCTCTTTATCGCTATAGCAACCTTTGACAGCTATTCCATATATCTTTGCCAACAGCACGTTTATTAAGAAACGGATAACAGAGGGCAGCCTAGACTACTTTAAGCTATTTATTTACTACAGTTTTTTTTTTTTTTGGCGAATAACTATTTCATAGCAATGTATTTTAACTGTAACTGTTTTTCAAATCTTAGTAATATAGACTATTGTAATACATTTTATGCTAATAGTACATATTGTACTTCTGATTGGTTAACACTGATGTCATACACAGGACGGTGAGTGAGACTAGTGCTATTTAAGACCACTCCCTGCCTATCCATTTATGCGACATATCCGGAACCTTCTTACAGCAAAGAAACGCCGGGATGGCGCCAGACATGCACACGCCTCAACTCCACCCTCCCTGTCAACTCCACCCTCCCTGTCAACTCCACCCTCCCTGTCAACTCCTCCAAGTACTGGTCAGCCTTCCACCGCCTTACTGGTAGCCATCCCACCCCGCACTACCCCATCCTCCATGACGATCGGCCCTTTCCTGACAACCTCAGTAAGGCTAACCACTTTGCTTCCCACCTAACCGAGGTCTTCTCCATTCCTGACGATCCCCATTTTGATTACTTCCTCTTCCCCACCGTCCTTGACCGCACTGGCACCTCTGTCCCCCCACTCGCCCCTAGCTTCCAGTATTTGGATCGGTTACTCCCCTCAGACATCAACACTCCCATCACCGCACAAGACATCACACTCGTCCTCTGCTCCAAACGAAACACCGCCCCTGGTCATGATAGCATCACCTGCCGCCACCTCAAGGAATCCCCACCATCCTTCCTGTCTGTCCTTGCTACCCTGTACAATGTCTTCCTCTCCACTGGATTTTACCCCGACCTGTGGAAGACTTCCCGTGTCCTGCTGTTCCCTAAACCTAACAAACCCCCCTCTGATACCTCCTCCTATCGTCCCATCTGCCTCACCTTCGTGTTCAGTAAGGTCTTTGAGGCCATCCTCTCTCACTGTATTCACCGCCACCTTAACCAACACTCCCTCCTTCCTCTTACCCAATGTGGCTTCCAGCCTTCCTTCTCCACTGACGACCAGCCCCTTAACCTTACCAATCTTCTTTCCCTCCAACTTAACTCCCGTCACTCCGATATCTTTGTTTCCCTTGATCTCCAGAACGCCAATGACCGTGTCTGGCATACCGGGCTACTCTTCAAACTCCAAACCTATGCCCTCCCCATCAACTTCGTCCTTCTCATTGCTTTCTTCCTGTCCCATCGTCCCTCCTATGTGACTATCCACAATTCCAACTCCTGTTCTTTCTATCACTCTGCCGGCGTGCCCCAAGGTCCTGTCCTTTCCCCTCTCCTCTATCTCCTGTACACTGCTGATATACCCAAACCTCCCCAACCTGTTCATCTTCTCCAGTTTGCTGATGACACCACTTTCCTAGCCCTTTATCCTACCTGTTCAACGGTCGCAACGAACCCTCCAAACCAACCTTGAGCAATTCACCGCTTGGTGCAGCCAGTGCTTCCTCTGTATCAACCCCTCGAAGATCCAGGCGATCATCATAGGCTGCACCACCCGCTCCTTCTGTCTCCATGATTTCTACCTCACCATTTATGGCTGTCCTATCCACCTCACTCCTACCCTCAAATACCTTGGCCTCACCCTCGACCGCCACCTCACCTGGACTACCCATCTCCTTACCATCCATAACAAAGCTCACAACCGACTCCGCCTCCTGAAACTTCTGTCCGGCCGGACGTGGGGTCTGCATCCTTCCACCATCCTTCACACCTACAAATCCTTGATCTGCCCCATCCTCTGTTATGCCAGTGTACCTTGGATTTCTGCCCCTCCCTGGTTCTATAAAGCCCTCCAAATCCTCAAACGCCACGTACTCCACCTCGCCTTCCGCATCCGCCTTCCGTCCCTCACGTGCATCCTCTATGACCTCATCCCCTTCCCCCACCTTCTCCTTTTCCTTGAACACATCCGCACACTATACAGGGTGTTACAAAAAGGTACGGCCAAACTTTCAGGAAACATTCCTCACACACAAATGAAGAAAACATGTTATGTGGACATGTGTCCGGAAACGCTTGATTTCCATGTTAGAGCTCATTTTAGTTTCGTCAGTATGTACTGTACTTCCTCGATTCACCGCCAGTTGGCTCAATTGAAGGAAGGTAAGACATGCGACTCATTGCTCTACAGTACTAGCATCAAGCACACTAGTATGTAGCATCGACAGGTTAGTGTTGGTCACGAATGCAGTTTTACAGTCAGCGCAATGTTTACAAATGCGGAGTTGGCAGATGCCCATTTGATCTATGGATTAGCACGGGGCAATAGCCGTGGCGCGGTACGTTTGTATCGAGACAGATTTCCAGAACGAAGGTGTCCCGACAGGAAGACGTTTGAAGCAAGTTATCGGCGTCTTAGGGAGCACAGAACATTCCAGCCTGTGACTCGCGACTGGGGAAGACCTAGAACGACGAGGACACCTGCAATGGACGAGGCAATTCTTCGTGCAGTTGACGATAACCCCAAAGCAACGTCAGAGAAGTTGCTGCTGTACAAGGTAACGTTGACCACGTCACTGTATGGAGAGTGCTACGGGAGAACCAGTTGTTTCCGTACCATGTATAGCGTGTGCAGGCACTATCAGCAGCTGATTGGTCTCCACGGGTACACTTCTGCGAATGGTTCATCCAATAATGTGTCAATCCTCATTTCAGTGCAAATGTTCTCTTTACGGATGAGGCTTCATTCCAGCGTGATCAAATTGTAAATTTTCACAATCAACATGTGTGGGCTGACGAGAATCCGCACGCAATTGTGCAATCACGTCATGAACAGAGATTTTCTGTGAACGTTTGGGCAGGCATTGTTGGTGATGTCTTGAATGGACCCCATGTTCTTCCACCTACGCTCAATGGAGCACATTATCATGATTTCATACGGGATACTCTACCTGTGCTGCTAGAACGTGTGCCTTTACAAGTACGACACAACATGTGGTTCATGCACGATGGAGCTCCTGCACATTTCAGTCGAAGTGTTGGTACGCTTCTCAACAACAGATTCGGTGACCGATGGATTGGTAGAGGCGGACCAATTCCATGGCCTCCACGCTCTCCTGACCTCAACCCTCTTGAGTTTCATTTATGGGGGCATTTGAAAGCCCTTGTCTACGCAACCTCGGTACCAAATGTAGAGACTCTTCGTGCTCGTATTGTGGACGGCTGTGATACAATACGCCATTCTCCAGGACTGCATCAGCGCATCAGGGATTCCATGCGACGGAGGGAGGATGCATGTATCCTCGCTAACGGAGGACATTTTGAACATTTCCTGTAACAAAGTGTTTGAAGTCACGCTGGTACGTTCTGTTGCTGTGTGTTTCCATTCCATGATTAATGTGATTTGAAGAGAAGTAATAAAATGAGCTCTAACGTGGAAAGTAAGTGTTTCCGGACACATGTCCACATAACATATTTTCTTTATTTGTGTGTGAGGAATGTCTCCTGAAAGTTTGGTCGTACCTTTTTGTAACACCCTGTATATTGTCCGCCGCCTTGAGGCTCCTCACCCCCTGGTGTCTCCCTTCCTCTCCACCCCCAACCCATTGCCGTGCCTTTACCGTTGTGTCCCACCCTCTCTCCATCTCCACACCCTCCATCTGCTTTCCCAACACAACTTCCACCATCTACCCCTCCCAGATGATGAGATTCACCCTGACATCTACCCTCCGTACAAATTCTAAACCCATCCTCCTGCCTCCTCCTCAGGGCTCCCTCTCCTCCCCCTCCCTTATCCTGCGCAGATTCCCTTTCCTACTCCCCCTCCCTCTCTTGTGCTCCCTTCTAGTGTCTCTGCACTCCATCCTGCCTTGTCTTCCCTCTTCATTTCCTGCCCCATGTGTCTCCTGCCTCTTAGTGTACCCGATGACGCCCCTACTCTCTTCATCCCGACACCTCCCCTGCTGCCCCTTGCTCTTCCCTCGTTTTCCATCCTCTCTGACCTTTCCCTCGTCAGGTCCCACCTGGCAGTTTTATTCTTCATTGTGTGTGCTCCAAGTCGGTTTTAAGCGTGCTGTTCTGGAGTGTTTTTAATACTGTGGCCGACTTTTAACCTGTGCATGTGTATTCGGTGTCTTCTTTGTGTTTTACGAATTGCCAACTGTGGTTTTTAACTTTCTGGTGATTTTTTTAATTGTCTCCCATGAACGTCTCCATGTCAGTGTTTTACCTCCATTTTCCCCCCTTACTCTGTTCTATGTTCCCCTTTTTTATCGCCTTATATATGTAACATTTTATTCTTGTTTTAGTTGTCATGTCACTCGGCTGATGAGCGGCAGATTGTGCCGCTGACAGCCCTCCCTTGCCCATATGGGGCAGGGGAAAGAAATTACAATAAAGAAAAAAAACTATCCATTCAGCAGTCAGTTCAGCGGCGTGGATCGGCGCAGCCTGCTTCATGGACGTCCACCTGCCGTTCTGGGTATATGTAGTTTGTAATCTTATTTCAATGTATATACGTTACTGTAAGGATCCCTCTATCTGTACGTGTGTTATATCGAGTCTGAAGATGATCCTTAAGGACTGAAACCGGTCACTCCGATTAAAAGAAATTTGCGATCAAGACTGTTTTTTTAAGTATAACACTGTAGGCGTTTCGCTGAGAGCCCTTACACATCCCCCATACAGTCGCGATCCCTCCTAGTGCGATTTACCTAATTTTTTAGCCCTGAGGAAAGGCATTCGTGCTGTCTATTTGCTTCGGACGAAGAGATGAATGCCTGGGTATAATCATGGCTCTGTAGGCAACTGCAAATATTTTTCAGCAGGCACTGACCGTTTTGTGTCACATTGGGATAAATATATTAACAGTTCTGGAGATTGCCGGCCGCGGTGGCCGTGCGGTTCTAGGCGCTGCAGTCCGGAACCGCGGGACTGCTATGGTCGCATGTTCGAATCCTGCCTCGGGCATGGATGTGTGTGATGTCCTTAGGTTAGTTAGGTTTAAATAGTTCTAAGTTCTAGGGGACTGATGACCTAAGATGTTAAGTCCCATAGTGCTCAGAGCCATTTTTAGCCAGTTCTGGAGATTACTTTGAAATAGTAGCTTACGTATTTTTAGGGTCCGGTGCCTCAATCTGTACAAACAGAATCCTTATAGGATCTACAATAATAACCACTAACAGTTCCTTGACTTTAGGAATGCATTTTACACCATACCGCACTGCCTTTTAGTAAAAGAAAATACGAGCTTATCCAATACTTACGACTGGATTCAAGACTTCATTGTAGATAGAACTCAATACGCCTCTCTTAACAGAACAAAATCTTCAGATGTGAGGGTAATTTCCAGAGTATGCCGGTGATGTATGATCGGGTCGTTACTGTTTACATAAATATAAATGACCTAGTAAAAAGCGTCGGATGCTCTTTAAGGCTGTTCGCAGGAGAGGCGGTTGTCTGTAACGAAGCAGCAACGCCAGAAGATAGTAACGATTTGCAGAACGACCCCTAGAGCATTGACGAATGATGTAGGCTCTGGCTGTCGACACTGAACGTAAATAAGTGTAACATATTGCGCACACACATGAAAAGAAATCCGATACTGTACAGCTACACTACTGATGACAAACCGCTGGAAACAGTATGTACCATAAAACATCCAGGAGTAACTATCTAGAATGACACTAAGTGGAATGATCACAGAGAACAAATAGTGGGAAAAGCCAATGCCAGATTCATAGGAAGAATCTTTAGGAAATGTGACTCACCCATGAAGGAAATGGGTTATAAGGCGCTCGTTCGACCGGTTCTTGAGTATTGTTCACCTACCTGGGATTCCTACCTGGTAGGACTGGTAGAAGGGATAGATAAGATCCAACGCAGAGCCTCACGTTTCGTCACGGGATCGTCTAGCCGGCGCTAGAGCGTTAGATAGATGCTCAACAAACTCCACTGGCAGACGTTACAAGAGAGGCGTTTTGCACAGCGGAGAAATTTACTACAGAAATTTCGAGAGAGCGCTTTCCGGTAAGAGTCAGACAATTGACGTCTCGCGCAATGACCACGAGGAGAAAATTCGAGAAATTAGAGCAAATGTAGAGGCTTATCGACAATTATTGTTCCGGCGCGATATTCGCAAGTGGGACATTGTTGGAGAGCTCAGTTAGTAGTACGAGGGCAGT
This sequence comes from Schistocerca americana, assembly GCF_021461395.2. NCBI lineage: Eukaryota > Metazoa > Arthropoda > Insecta > Orthoptera > Acrididae > Schistocerca > Schistocerca americana. The sequence continues at coordinate 940,037,966 of NC_060119.1, forward strand.
TCAATAAGTAATGCAACACATTTTTTTTCTCGGCCAATTTTGGTTGAAAAAACTGGAAATTTCTTGTGGAATATTTTCAAGCATTCCCGCTTCGTCTCGTATAGTTTCATTGACTTCCGACAGGTGGCAGCGCTGTACGGAGCTGTTAAAGTGGCGTCTGTAACGGATGTGCGTGGCAAACAACGGGCAGTGATCGAGTTTCTTTTGGTGGAAAACCAGGGCATCTCAGATATTCATAGGCCCTTCCAGAATGTCAACGGTGATCTGGCAGTGGACAAAAGCACGGTGAGTCGTTGGGCAAAGCGTGTGTCATCATCGCCGCAAGGTCAAGCAAGACTGTCTGATCTCCCGCGTGCGGGCCGGCCGTGCACAACTGTGACTCCTGGAATGGCGGAGCGTGCGAACACACTCGTTCGAGATGATTGACGGATCACCATCAAACAACTCAGTGCTCAACTTGACATTTCTGTTGGTAGTGCTGTCACAATTGTTCACCAGTTGGGATATTCAAAGATTTGTTCCCGCTGGGTCCCTCGTTGTCTAACCAAACACCATAAAGAGCAAAGGAGAACCATCTGTGCGGTATTGCTTGCTCGTCATGTGGCTGAGGGTGACAATTTATAGTCAAAGATTGTTACAGCCGATGAAACATGGGTTCATCACTTCGAACCTGAAACAAAACGGCAATCAATGGAGTGGCGCCACACCCACTCCCCTACCAAGAAAAAGTTTAAAGCCATACCCCCAACCCTCTGCCGGTAAAGTCATGGTTACAGTCTTCTGGGACGCTGAAGGGGTTATTCTGTTCGATGTCCTTCCCCATGGTCAAACGATCAACTCTGAAGTGTATAGTGCTACTCTTCAGAAATTGAAGAAACGACTTCAGCGTGTTCGTAGGCACAAAAATTTGAACGAACTTCTCCTTCCTCATGACAACGCAAGACCTCACACAAGTCTTCGCACCCGAGAGGAGCTCACAAAACTTCAGTGGACTGTTCTTCCTCATGCACCATACAGCCCCGATCTCGCACCGTCGGATTTCCATATGTTTGGCCCAATGAAGGACGCAATCCGTGGGAGGCACCACGCGGATGATGAAGTTATTGATGCAGTACGACGTTGGCTCCGACATCGACCAGTGGAATGGTACCGTGCAGGCATACAGGCCCTCATTTCAAGGTGGCGTAAGGCCGTAGCATTGAATGGAGATTACGTTGAAAAATAGTGTTGTGTAGCTAAAAGATTGGGGAATAACCTGGTGTATTTCAATGCTGAATAAAACAACCCCTGTTTCAGAAAAAAAATGTGTTGCATTACTTATTGAACTGCCCTCGTACAAAAAGTATACTCCGCCACACACCGTTAGGTGGCTTGCGGAGTATGACGTAGATGACATAAATGTAGATGACCAATCACAATAGGTGATTGATTTAAAACACAACCGGTTTTGGGCTTTGCGCATCATCAGTTGCTTTACGTTCAGACATGTGTTTCCATACTCCGTGGTGGAGATCACTGTTTAAATCGAAAACAAATGACGTGACGATGACTGAACAGACAGAATGAAACATATGGAAGTGGTTAAGTGACATGTGTTGCGGAATAGCTGTATTCACATAATGAGGGTGTATCCATATCTTTTGATTCCTTTACCTACTTGATTATCTTGACCTTACAATCTCTAGTGTAAACAACAAACATGCCTTTCAGATTTATTGAAAGTCCACCACCAGTGATGTTACCACAAACAACTCTTCCTGTATCCCAGTACAGCACAAAATGGCATTCTTTACATCTACACTTAATCATATACACAAAGACCCACTTAGTCATTAACATTACCAAGGGCATTGCCAACAGGAACGGTTACAACTCAGATATAATTGATAAACCTCACAACAAAATGAAAACGAAACAATGTACAACTCGTAAATCATATTCACAAGGACAAATACGTTTGTTCGCCTACCGTTTATAGCCAAAATTTCATACCAAGTTACTAACATTTTTCGTAACAGTGGTATTCAAATATCCTTCAGCACTAACAATAATGTACAACAGCACATTATTCACTGCTACAAGAGATACAGCCAGTGTCACAGCAAATCAGATATTTACGAAGCTTTATGGGACAATTGTCCACAATTGTGCATGAGCCACACAGGAAGGAGTTTCACTATAAGACACCAGGCACACATGGATGCCTTCCAGCTGCATAATTCTCATAAAACCACTGTTGCAACACGTTTGAAACAACAGGACCACTCAGCCACAGCCATTAAAGGCAGCCTACAGATTCTACACACTGTCAGCAAACGAAAGACAATGAAATTTTCTTGAAAAGCTCGAAAGTTGCATATATAGCACCAAATCACCACACCTAATTCTCAGTGAGCAGGTAGATCTCGTAAACAAAGTCATTTCTATACATCTAAATGAAATATTTAAAAATCAGAAAATGTAATTCACCTCTAGCAATATCCGCCTACTTAGCCGAGGGGTAACGTGTTTGCCAACAGTGCAGTGGGCCTGGGCTCGATTCGCTGCCGGATTGGAGGTTTTCTCCGCTCGTGGACTGTTTATTGTGTTGTTCTCATCATCATCGCCCTATGTGGTGTCACCAGTAGTAAGACTTGCAACCGGAGGCCGAAATTCCCGGCTGGGGCCTCGCGACCATCAACGCCACACGATCATTTCATCTAGCAAAGTCTGAAAACAAAGTTCAAAGTTCAAATGTGTGTGAAATCTTATGGGACTTAACAGCTAAGGTCATCAGTCCCTAAGCTTACACGCTACTTAACCTAAATTATCCTAAGGACAAACACACACACCCATGCCCGAGGGAGGACTCGAACCTCCGCCGGGATCAGTCGCACAGTCCACGACTGCAGCGCCTTAGACCGCTCGGCTGAAGTCTGAAAACAAAAAAAATCTACTCGACCTTATATAATTTACCGGCAATTATTCTAGATATTATAAATGACAGTGCAGTTCCACAATCATGCAAAAGTTTGGTTTTCATAATTTTTAATATTTGTTTTATGTGTGTGTATGGTTCAAATGGCTCTGAGCACTATGGGACTTAACATCTATGGTCATCAGTCCCCTAGAACTTAGAACTACTTAAACCTAACTAACCTAAGGACAGCACACAACACCCAGCCATCACGAGGCAGAGAAAATCCCTGACCCCGCCGGGAATCGAACCCGGGAACTCGGGCGTGGGAAGCGAGAACGCTACCGCACGACCACGAGATGCGGGCTGTGTGTGTATGTATGTGTAATATTACTGTATGTCTTTGACTTAAGTTCTTTGACCACAACCTCTGTTTTTCAAATGTAAACACGTTGGATGTCTGAAGTTACCAACATCTAAGGTACCACTGCTTTATCAAAGACATAATATGGAAGCACCAGTAATTAGCATGGTAACTAATAGACAGTTAAAGTGCAAAAATTAAATTTTTTATCCTAAAATGTGACTGCCATACTGCAAAAACGATGTGGATACACTAGCCTTACGTAAGTACTATAATATTTTGCAGCACTTGTTGCTTATCCACTTCCAAGTATTTCATTTGTGTCTGTTTAGTCATCACCACGTCATTTGTTTTCGATTTAGACAGTGATCTCCAGCATTGAGCATGGAAATTTGTGCCTGAATGTGAACCATCTGAAGATGGGCAGAAGCCCAAGCCGTGTGTTAAATAAATCACCACCTACTGTGACCGGTTGTGGTTATTATTCTCCACTCTATAAAGGAACAGTCACGTTTTCCACCTGCATCCATTATGACTAAAATATATAAAATATACCTTATAGGATCGCTTTGCTGTCCGGCCGTCAATCTGTCTCTCTATGTTCAACAGTTAAGAACCCTTTTTCTCCGGAGCGGGTACAAGTATCAAGTTCAAACTTATGTCACATATTAAGGAGTATCGTCCCTTGAATTGCAAGATTGTAAGCCAACTCCATCAAAAGATATGGCCATTTACGTCACATATTTTCATACTCAAAAACTCACTCATCAAAACCTATAGCGTGCTTCCTATTGACCTAGCACCATGAAATTTGGCAAGAAGCAATATTTCACAGTAGAAGTAAAGTAAAAAATCCGAAAATTGTTAAAATGTAACTATATCACACGAAAAAATGTTTGTCATTTTTTATACGTCTCTCCGTATTTTTAAGACTCCTTTTCCCTGGATCAGGTTGGCGTGTCAAATTTAGATTTATGTCACATGTTACAATCAATGGTGCCTGGTACGCTTAAGAAATTTAAACTTCAAAATCAATGCAATCCAAAGATTCGCTTATTTATGTCACATATTTTGACACTCGCAAACTCATTCATCAAAACCTGTCGAGAACTTCCCGTTGACGTTGAAGCATGCTATTCGGCAAGAAGCTAGGTTTCACCGTACAAGTAAAAAACATTGAAGCTTTTTAAGTTTTAATTATACTTCATAAAAAATCTATTGCCATTTGAACATACATTGCATTGATCATTCGTCAAAAGAGTAATAGACGAACATTATTACATGCAAACCTAAAATGAAAGTTGTAGTCATGTTTAAGTAACTAAATAAAAATGTTCTACTAAAAGCGCAGTGTGCGTGTGATCACGGGAGACAAAAATACTTCGGAGTGCCGACTTGTGTACTTGTGATTTCCGTGGCTTCTGCAGTGAAGACGAAGTACGCATTGTGGATGTTCATAACTATTATGTGCTGTAGGAATCTATTGTTTCCCTGGTATTCAACTTATATTTCATTTAATTGCTGGACCATAGACACCAATAAGTGTTTTGCAGAAATATACCGCATTCTCAAAAGTACTTCTACTATGGTACTCATCATTTAATGTCGTTAAGATAGTACCTGCAGATTTTATTTAATTGCAATCTTTCATTTATAAATTTACATGTTACATTGATAATTCGCAATGGCCGATTGATAGAAATCTTCGACCATTCGATTCATGTGTGTATTCCTATCGTGTACTGTAGCCTCAGCAGTATTTGGCCTGTAATGCGGCAACTACGTATCCCAGCCCCTAGACAGCGAAACCCGCCGAAACTTTTAATATTTGCAACGTTGAGTCGGAGGGTGCGAAGTTGAGAGCCCACATCCTTTTATTTCTTATTTATTTTTGAAAGCCCGTAGTACCTTGCAGACACATATCACTGAAATTTAAAATCAGTGCCACGCAGAATAACACTGTATTACTATTAAGAAGGTGATCATCATATTTTGGCTTATTAGTATAGCTGTCAGTGAATTTGCCTCACGACGCTTCAAGGAGTGCCCTCTAGACTCCACATTGACGTAAGAGACTTGTTTCATCATATCACAATGTGAGCAAGTATTCCTCTGTATAAGTTTAGTATCGGATCGAAAATGTGTCTGACTGACGCGGTGGTGTGTCACACCGATCACACTGCTAAAGTACCTGAAACTGAGAGCGTATTTGATTAGAAAACGGCAGCTAATAAATTAAAAAATAGAAACGTAGACAGATAGAAGAAAATAGTAACAGAACAGCCTTTGTTACCCGTGATATATCACATCTGGCGTCTCCAAAATCCAACGCTATGGAAACCACAATTATTTTCTTATATCCTAGGATCACCTTGTCTTTCGCCATCGTGTGGGTTATTACGGCCGTCCCTAAATGTAAGACACAGTATAACGTATCCTTCCCGAACCTGTATGCACAAGCTTTCGTAGCAGCAATTTTTTTAAGTCCAGAGTGTAAGTATGAGAGTGGCAAAGCGCTGCAAAGGATCACGTTAGAGTGCGCTTAACTTATCACACACTGTAAAGAGTGGCAGATGTTAGGTAGACTTCCTACTTAGTTACATGAGACAGAATGTGGTTTAGGAATCTGTCCTTCGCGTCTTTTAGAATATTCGGCAAATGTTACCCTGTTACAAGTAATTTTTTACTTTCGAAAACCTTTTGAAAGGACAATGAATATTTTTGTGATTATTTGGTTTGATGTATATGTTACTGTGCTTCTAATGACATCATTGCATTTTTAACTACGCAGTACTGGGAATAAGAAGAAACATAAATCCTGCCAGGAGACAGTACGTAGTTGTAGTTTGCAGACAAGGAGGCCAAACAAATGGAAATACCGTTACTGAGACAAAAATCAAACAGTCTGTAGCAACGATTCTGAGTATCTCGAAGACTCAATGTCTACCTTAAAAAAGAAGTTGCTGTGCACTCGAGAAATCGACTGGTTGCTTAAAGATCCTCTCCTAGGTTAGAAGGCGTGGAGTCCTTCGCTATCGACTCCACCTCTGGCAAGATTACTCGCAGAAGGTGGCAGCCTAAGCCGTGTGAGCTGCCGCCACTCGTCGTCCTCCGCGGGGAGTGCCTCTGCAGGCAAGGACTGCAGCGCCCCGCCTGAAGGGTTGGAAAGCCCGCGGATCAGCCAGCTCGGCAGCAGTCTCGGTTCAGACTCGGAGTCACCAGCTCGCGGTTAACGTGGCCTGCCAATGAGTTGTCGTTACTCTGGACTCTTGTGATCTGTGCCTGAATGGACTGTATTTGAGTTCCCCACCAAATGCAACGACTAATGTAAATGATGACGCAGATACCGCAGTACCAGCAGCAGCAGCAAAAATCGCACCACCTGCAACCCAGCCACAATAACTGCAAGTGCCAAACCGCACCGCCTTTTCGACAGTTTGACAGTAACGTGCAGGACTGGACTGAATATAGGGCACAGCTCGATGCGCATTTTGCGGCGCATCAAGTTCAAGGTATATTGAAACTGAATTTCCTGACTAGGGTTGGTGTGTTAACTTCTCTCCTCGCTGCGGAATTATTTCTCACCTTGCACCCTGCAAGTGTGGCTTATGAAGACCTGGTAGCTGGGCAAGACAAATACTACACTACTAGCCATTAAAATTGTTACACCAAGAAGAAATACAGATGATAAACGGGTATTCATTGGACAAATACATTATACTAGAACTGACATGTGATTACATTTTCACGCAATTTGTGTGCATAGATCCTGAGAAATCAGTACCCAGAACAACCACCTCTGGCCGTAATAACGGCCTTCATACGCGTGGGCATTGAGTCAAACAGAGCTTGCATGGCGTGTACAGGTACAGCTGCCCATGCAGCTTCAACACCATACCACAGTTCATCAAGAGTAGTGACTGGAGTATTGTGACGAGCCAGTTGCTCGGCCACCGTTGACCAGACGTTTTCAATTGGTGAGAGATCTGGAGAATGTGCTGGCCAGGGCAACAGTCGAACGTTTTCTGCATCCAGAAAGTCCCGTACAGGACCTGCAACATGCGGTCGTGCATTATCCTGCTGAAATGTAGGGTTTCGCAGGGATCAAATGAAGGGTAGAGCCACGGGTCGTAACACATCTAAGATGTAACGTCCACTGTTCAAAGTGCCGTCAATGCGAAAAAGAGATGACCGAGACGTGTAACCAATGGCATCCCATACCATCACGCCGGGTGATACGCCAATATGGCGATGACGAATACACGTTTGCAATATGCGTTCAACGCGATGACGCCAAACACGGATGCGACCATCATGATGCTGTAAACAGAAGCTGGATTCATCCGAAAAAATGACGTTTTGCCATTCGTGCACCCAGGTTCGTCATTGAGTACACAATCGCAGGCGCTTCTGTCTCTGATGCAGCGTCATGGGTAACCGCAGCCATGGTCTCCGAGCTGATAGTCCATGCTGCTGCAAACGTCGTAGAACTGTTCGTGCAGATGGTTGTCTTGCAAATGTCCCCATCTGTTGACTCAGGGATCGAGACGTGGCTGCACGATCCGTTACAGCCATGCGGATAAGATGCCTGTCATGTCGACTGCTAGTGATACGATGCGGTTGGGATCCAGCACGGCGTTCCGTATTACCCTCCTGAACCCACCGATTCCATATTCTGCTAACAATCATTGGATTTTGACCAACGCGAGCAGCCATGTTGCGATACGATAAACCGCAATCGCGATAGGCTACAATCCGACCCTTATCAAAGTCGGAAACGAGGCGTCACAACAACGTTTCACCAGGCAACGCCGGTCAACTGATGTTTGTGTACGAGAAATCGGTTGGAAACTTTCCTCGTGTCAGCAAGTTGTAGGTGTCATCACCGGCGTCAACCTTGTGTGTATGCTCCTGAAAAGCTAATCATTTGCATATCACAGCATCTTTTTCCTGTCGGTTAAATTTCGCGTCTGTAGCACGTCAACTTCGTGGTGTAGCAATTTTAATGGCCAGTGGTGTATGATTCTCAGATTGATGTGGCTGCAGCTAGGTATAACTTTCTTCGCCTCTGAATACAAACAGTCAGACCTGTAAGCAGTGGCTTGATGAACTGCAGGGAACTCTATGTTCGAATGTGATTGAGGTCGGTACTTAAGTGATGAAATGATTACAGATGCCATCGCACAAAACGTGTTGAAATCACAATCGCAATCAGATTTGTGAGTACCCCGAACCTGCGCCTAACTGCTTCATTTCATTTAACATCAGGACTCGTGTGAAATTGCAGTGGCTAGTTTTGACTGGGTGCTGATCTGTGCTGTGCAGGATACTAGTAAACAGCGCTCGTTGGTTAATAGCCAGCCGCGGCGCGAAAAGTCTCAAGTCAGTGCGACATTGCGAACACAGGCAGCGCCCGCAGAAACACTCTAGCAGTGTCAAATCTTGCCCCCGTTGCTTCAAAGCGCATACGCCTCAAGCTAGTCCACCCCGTGATCCTAATAGCTTCCACTGTGGAAAACATGACACGTACAGGCAGTTTACTTGTAAAGAAATAAGTGCAAAAACACTCAACCCATTTAGTAATTACCGTTTTCTCAATGCCTAGTTGTATCTTTCCAGTAGACTGGTCAGATTATAGGGCATCACAGAAAAAAGCACACGCTTTTTCCATTCAACGACACACTACAAACTTTTTATCACATTGCAAACTGCCGAACGGAAAATTCGCTTGCAATTGGACACCGGTGCTGCAATACTTTCCTTAACAGACAGACTTATGAGTTGCTAGACAAGCCACAGTTTCGTCAGTCTCAGTCTACGCTATCTGCAAACTACGGAAATGACATTCCACCGTTCTACATCTACATCTACATTTATACTCCGCAAGCCACCCAGCGGTGTGTGGCGCAGGGTACTTCACGTGACACTGTCATTGCCCCAGTCGCGTATGGTTCGCGGGAAGAAAGACTGCCGGAAAGCCTCCGTGCGCGCTCGAATCTCTCTAATTTTACATTCGTGATCTCAGCTGCACCGCGATACAGAGCGCCTCTCTTGCTGAGTCTGCCACTTGAGTTTGCTAAACATCTCCGTAACGCTATCACGCTTTCCAAATAACCTTGCGACGAAATGCGCCGCTCTTCTTTGGATCTTCTCTATCTCCTCTGTCACCCCGACCTGGTACAGATCCCACACTGATGAGCAATACTCAAGTATAGGTCGAACGAGTGTTTTGTAAGCCACCTCCTTTGTTGATGGACTACATTTTCTATGGACTCTCCCAATGAATCTCAACCTGGCACCCGCCTGACCAACAATTAATTTTATATGATCATTCCACTTGAAATCTTTCCGTACGCATACTCCCAGATATTTTACAAAAGTAACTGCTACCAGTGTTTGTTCCGCTATCATATAATCATACAATAAAGGATCCTTCTTTCTATGTATTCGCAATACATTACATTTGTCTATGTTAAGGGTCAGTTGCCACTCCCTGCACCAAGTGCCTATCCGTTGCAGATCGTCCTGCATTTCCCTGAAATTTTCTAACTCAGCAACTTCTCTGTATACTACAGCATCATCCGCGAAAATCGGCATGGAACTTCCGACACTATCTACTAGGTCATATATATATATATATATATATATATATATATATATATATATATATATAAAGGAATGGTCCCATAACACTCCCCTGTGGCACGCCAGAGGTTACTTTAACGTCTGTAGACGTCTCTCCATTGATAACAACATGCTGTGTTCTGTTTGCTAAAAACTCTTCAATTCAGCCACACAGCTGGTCTGATATTCCGTAGGCTCTTACTTTGTTTATCAGGTGACAGTGCGGAAGTGTATCGAACACTTTCCGGAAGTCAAGGAAAATGGCGACTATCTGGGAGACTGTATCTGATATCTTCTGGGTCTCATGCTGGGTCTCATGAACAAATAAAGCGAGTTGGGTCTCACACGATCGCTGTTTCCGGAATCCATGTTGATTCCTACATAGTAGATCCTTGGTTTCCAGAAATGACATGATATGCGAGCAAAAAACATGTTCTAAAATACTACAATAGATCGATGTCAAAGATATAGGCCTCTTTTCCAATCTAGAGACTTGCGGTACACAACTATTAGAAGCGGGGCAAATTCTTTCGCGTACTCTGTGTAGAATCGAATTGGTATCCCGTAAGGTCCAGTGGACTCTCCTCTGTTGAGTGATTCCAGTTGCTTTTCTATTCCTTGGACACTTATTTCGATGTCATCCATTTTTTCGTTCGTGCGAGGATTTAGAGAAGAAACTGCAGTGCGGTCTTCCTCTGTGAAACAGCTTTGGAAAAAGGTGTTTAGTATTTCAGCTTTACGCGTGTCATCCTCTGTTTCAATGTCATCATCATCCCAGAGTGTCTGGATATGCTGTTTCGATCCACTTACTGATTTAACGTAAGACCAGAACTTCCTAGGATTTTCTGTCAAGTCGGTACATAGAATTTTACTTTCGAATTCACTGAATGCTTCACGCATAGCCTTCCTTACGCAGACTTTGACATCGTTTAGCTTCTGTTTGTCTGAGAGGTTTTGGCTGCGTTTAAACTTGCAGTGAAGCTCTCTTTGCTTTCGCAGTAGTTTCCTAACTTTGTTGTTGAACCACGGTGGGTTTTTCCCGTCCCTCACAGTTTTACTCAGCACGTACCTGTCTAAAAGGCATTTTACGATTGCCTTGAACTTTTTCCATAAACACTCAACATTGTCAGTGTCGGAACAGAAATTTTCGTTTTGATCTGTTTGGTAGTCTTAAATCTGCCTCCTATTACTCTTGATAAACAGATATATCTTCCTCTCATTTTTTATATTCCTATTTACTTCCACATTCAGGGATGCTGCAACGGCGGTATGATCAATGATTCCTGTTCTGTGCTTACAGAGCCGACAATTTCGGGTCTGTTTGTTATAAGTATGTCCAAGATGTTATATCCCCGAGTGGGTTCTCTGTTTAATTGCTCGAGGTAATTTTCAGATAGTGCACTCAGTATAATGTCACTCGATGCTCTGTCCCTACCACCCGTCCTAAACATCTGAGTGTCCCAGTCTATATCTGGTAAATTGAAATCCCCACCTAAGACTATAACATGCTGAGGAAATTTATGTGAAATGTATTAAGATTTTCTCTCAGTTGTTCTGCCACTAATGCTGCTCAGTCGGAAGGTCGGTAAAAGGAGCCAATTATTAACCTAGCTCGGTTAATGAGTATAACCTCCACCCATAATAATTCACAAGAACTATCCACTTCTATTTCACTACAGGATAAACTACTACTAACAGCGGCAAACACGCCACCACCGGTTGCATGCAATCTATCCTTTCTAAACACAGTCTGCGCCTCTGTAAAAATTTCGCCAGAATTTATCTCTGGCTTCAGCCAGCTTTCTGTACCTTTAACGATTTCAGCTTCGGTGCTTTCTATCAGCGCTTGAAGTTCCGGTGCTTTACCAACGCAGCTTCGACAGCTTACGATTACTATATGTATGTGCAATTACAATATGTATGTGTAGCCTCCCCGCTACCTTTGGCAACGTCACAAAAAGTTTCATTTGTGGTGTTGTGTTCGCATGCGTGCGAACTTTTTTTTTGTAAAGGATACTTTTGACTTGTTAGGCTTGAAAGTACAAGAAAATATTTTACCAGTGAACTCAAGTACCTGAGCTTCGAAGGAAATTTAGTGGCTTATTTCAAGGTGGTTTAGGCAAGTATAACAATTCTGAGACTCATAACCATATGAAAAACAGTGCCCAGCCTCGCTTTGTTCGCCACGCCATGACGACATAATTGACAAACTGGGAGCTCGTCGCTTTTATTCAAAGAATGATTTGCGAGACGCTTACTTGTTGTTACCTTTTGATGAACATACCCAGTGCGTTCTTCTTATTGTCATCCACCGGGGTCTATTCAGATTTCTGCATTTTCCATTCGGCAATGCTTCCGCAACTGCTATCTTTCAGGTACCAGCTTGTGTGGGTTGCTTCAGAAACTCAAAGACGCCATGCTTAGTGACCGTTGTTTAGTGCATTTTGATCTTGCAAAGTGAGTCGTGCTTGCTGTTGAAGCTTCGTCATATGGAACCGGCGCTGTTCTTTCGCACCTGGTCTTTGGATAGACAAATTGCTTGTGTGTCCAAACTCTTGAACAAAGCTCACAAATAGACACGCCTTGCTATTGACGACGGACCAGAAAATTTTATCGACACTTATACAGCAGAAAATTCTGTCTGGTGACATCATAAGCGGCTCGTTTCGCTGTTTATCCCGTTGAAGCCGGTTCCTCTAAGTGCAGCACAAAAACTGGAGTGTTGGTCGCTCTTACGGTCCACTTATCAATATGAGATTGTGCATCGACCAACTACAAAATGCTCAAATGCTGATACTCTTGCACGTCTCCCAGTAGGCACAGACTCCGCACTTGATAATTCTAAAGAATCTTGCTACCACATTGATGCTCAGGACAGTGAAACTCTGTATGGCTACCAAATTATCGTCGGATCGCTCAAGCATCGCCTACGGATGCCACGCGCAAGACTGTTCTATTATATCCGCAATGGTTGGCCGCACACAATTCAGCAGATAAGCGATCCCATTGTTCGTCGTGATTTTGTGCTCCGGCATAATTTGTCAGTTCAAAGTGGTGTTCTGTTACTTCACAAAGACAATGACCAGTCTTGTGTGATGGTTCCTCGTTCGCTTCAGATGGAAGTTCTTCGGCTCCTACATCAATGCCACTGGGGCATGGTTAGAACTAAGCAGCTTGCCTGATACCAGTGCACGTGGGTCGGCATGGACAAATAAACTGAAGAGCTGACGTCACAGTGTATGATTTTGCGCGGAGCACCAAGCTGCTCCCCCGCGGAAACTGTGACAGGCCCTAACCTAGCGCTACTTGGCAGAGAACATCCACTGGCTTCTTGTCATTGACGCTTATTGCTGTTTCCCGTTTGTGGTTCCGATGTACTCCACTGCAACGATTAGCACAGTGAAAACTCTGCAGTCTGTTTCACTCCCGTGAAATGATCATTTCAGACAATAGATCACTGTTTATGTACGCACAGTTCCAGCAGTTTTCTGTTACCAATGAAGTCAAGCACATCACCACTGCACTGTTTCATCCCTCAACCCAGTGGTGAAGTTGAATGACTGGTAAGACATTTAAGCAACAAATGTCCAAGCTGCATGCTTCTCACTCAAGAGAGGCAGCTGTTCCTGACCTCATACCGCTCACAGCCCCGAAACGGGCCCTCACCAGCGGGGTTGTTACATGGTCGCTGACATCGGATCCTTCTCCAGTTGGTGCGTCTTCCATATGGTCGACTGTCTCTCCGTTGCTGTCCGCTAGGTTTAATCCTAATGATTTTGTCTTTAGATGCTTTCGTGGTGGCAAGTGCCTGGAGCAGCAGATTGTAATTAGTCATTGGTTCTTACATGTATTTAGTACAGTAGTCCTCTGGAGTGTTACGGCAACATCAAAGTCAGGTGCATGTTTGTGGGCTTAGTGATTCTGCCACTGCTTCTCAATTTGCAAACGCGGTGCCCAGAAGGACCCTGCAGCGCAGCCTCTTCCACCTTCTCCTCTCTCTGGTCCCACACTGGACAGAAAGCCTATGGAGGTCTACGCCACCACGTCGCCGTCGTCGCAGCACCAGCAGCCTCTCCAGTGGGGGGGTGGACACCCTCTGCTCGGCTACGTTCCAGTCGGCCGCCACACCTCCCTCGCTGCCATCACTCACGCCGCCGTCGTCGCCTACGGCCTCGCCGTCGGTGATGGGGGAAGACGCATCTCCATTGCTGTGCGTGGGCGCCCACCGTTTGTCCAGTTTCTGGAGTGGCGTTCCCAGGCGAGCTTAGAGCCTATGCCCGGGTGTGGGTGGAAGATCAGCATCGGCCACAATCGTCGCACCCACGTCGCAACTACCATATAAACATTCATGAATCTTCGTTCAGTTCGCCACCATAGCTGAGTGGTCAACGCTTCAGAACGCCGTGCGAGGCGTCCGGTTCGATTCCCGGCTGGGTTGGAGATTTTCTCCTTTCTGTGACTGGAAGTTATGTCTTCATCATGTCATCCTCATAGACACTCAAGCGGCCGAAGTGGCGAAAGGAAAAGACTAGCACCAGGTGGCCGTATTCCCCGCATGTGGTGGTCCCGGCCTAGCCACACGCATTATCGCTTGTCCTCATTCTACGTCCGCGCACACACAAATTAGCAGCACACAGTCTCATGTTACAATGAGCACACTGAATACCAGTGAACAATGAAATGCTCCAAAGTAAAAGTGGAATAATTGAACAAATAGCAGTAGCAAATGATTTTCAACCTGCACTTCATCCGTTGCCAAGAAAGCTGGGAAGGGAATAGATAAAAACAAAAATAAACGCAACAATCAGAACGGTATCAGAATAGTATGGATTCCTTACTTCGATGCCATTTCGCAGAAAATTGCTAATGAATTGAGACGAAATATTATAAAAGCTCCTTTTTCCACCAGCAATACATTACGTAAAATTAAACGAAAACAGACAAATTTTTCAGCTCGCGCTCTACAAGATAAAGGGCAATGAGTGCACAGTACAATATGTGGGTCGGAACGGACCAAGCTTCCGAACGAATTTTAAGGAACACAACAATGCATTTGGCCAACGGCTTCGCCGCAGTGGTAACACCGGTTCCCGTCAGACCACAGAGGTTAAGCACTAGCTGCGCTAGCACTTGGATGGTCTGCCTAACACTATTGGCAAGCGGGGTGCACTCAGCCTTTGTGAGGCAAACTAAGGAGTTACTTGATCGAGAAGTAGCGCCTCCGGTCTCGGAAACTGACATACGGCTGGGAGAGCGGTGTGCTGACCACATGCTCCTCCGTATGCGCATGCAGTGACGCCTATGGTCTGAGGATGACACGGCGGCAAGTCGGTACCGCTGGGTCGCCAGGGCCTGTGGATGGAGTTTACGTTTACATCAATGCATTTGGGTACAACACTCCTAATAAATGTGCCGTGTATACTCACATTAACGACACACGACATGCTTTGCGACAACATACATAATAATCTAATACAGCACCTCATAAACTAAATAAAGGTCACAAATTAGACCTCTGTCAAAAACTTGGAATTTAAGTCCAGAACGGAAAATGTGTGTGCAATATATTCAGTGACGAAGCTGTGACAGTGGCAGTGAACTTTTTTACAATATTTTCGTTATGTTTACCTTTTACAATCATTTATTCTTTAATTACTGCAACCGTGTATACAACTTACAAGTAGCAAATCGATGCATTAACAAGTAAATATGCTGAAATATTTGTTTTTCTAAGCTTTTATTTTTTGGAGTAATGGTATTTTTAAGCGAAAAGATTGTAAATATTTAAAATTTATATATATCTTCCATTCTAACATAAGCTGAAATGCTCTTTGACTCTCAAGACACTCTATCTCTGCATCTGTACAATCTCTATAACAGACCTCAGGGTTTTCTCTGCTGGAACTTCTTGTAAGTAGCCTTATTAGTATTAAAAATTTTAAATCGCTGTATTGTATTGCAATAACAAGTAGAAATTATACTTTCTTTGTACCGAAAAGAAGTTCAAAGCGGGCAACTGGCAACATCAAGCGAACAAAAATCTAACGTAATCCACTGATCCACCTGCAGATGGCGGCATAAGTCCTTGAAACACGTCGTGTGTGAAAATAAAATTGATTGAGCAGATAACTGTTTTAATTCATTTTTTATCGCATAAAGAGTTGCAGTTTACAAATCAGTCCAACATGGGCGACATAAAGCAATCTCCATCTAACACTGACCGTTTTCCTAGTGTCCTACAATGATTCGGAACTTAGACTGAGGCTGTTGATTATTCCAATCCATATCCATATAAACTGTTACACCGAGGTATCTACATGAGTTCACTGATTGCAACTGTGGCTGACTGATATTGTAGTCATATGATACTACATTTTTTCGTTTTGTGAACATTTAAGGCAAGTAGGCAGCTTTCTAACCAATTTAAAATCTTATCAAGCTCAGACAAAATACCTGTGCCGCTTTCATAGAAAGTTCTCTCTATGAGTTGTACATCTATCGATGACTTTTCTTCCAAGACAACATGCTGAGTCCTCACAAACCGAGAAGTCCTCAAGAGAGTCACAAATTTCGTTTGATGCCCCATATGATCGTACTTCTATTACTAATGGTTTGTGCGATATTGAGTCAAATACTTTCGGAACTGAAGACATACTGCATCTTGCTGACTGCGTTGATTCGTGGCTCATAGGAGAAGGGTGTGAGTTACGTTTCGTGTAAACACAGGAAAAAGAACATTATAACTATCGATTACCTTATCTTTCTCTAACACCTCTTCACTTTGATAAAGGCTTGAAAATTTCAGACAGTTCGCATCTAAGGTCTACGGATTGGGAGAGATACCAAATGCAGAAGACGTCGATCTACAGCACTGGAGTAGTTCACTAGCCCATTGATGTCTGTAAGGTGTGACACTAAGCACGGAGACCTGAAGAATACTCTTCTCTTGACGCTATGAAGAGCTGAGGGACTTAACAACTCTGACGCAGAATGGTTGGTGGGACAAAAACAGACGATTAAAATCCGTAAGGAGCCTTGGAAGACCCACGAAGGTAAGTAAAATGTAGTAGCACCAAGCGGCTTCGTAAGCTTTATGTAGGTCAAAAAATATTGAAACGAGATGTCAGCGTTCAGAAAAAGCATGTCGGATTGCTGTTTCCAACCTAACCAAATGGTTTGATGTGGATTGTCCCTTCCGTCGTCTCATCCGGACTCTGCTCGGGGGGCGGCTCCCGCATCAGCTGCGTCTCGTGTTCTCCATCCCATTGTCTGCTCGCAAAGTAAATGTTTACTTCAATTTACGTCGCCTCTTAACAAACCTACACTTTTATTTTAACTCTGCTAGAGAGACAACCAAATATAATCGTTCGAGCTACAAACCTTTCGAGCAGTTTCCAGAGCGTGTTGGTGGGGATAATTGGTAACTGTGTACACTGTTGGGTTTTCTGCCTTGTTTGAGGACTAGGATACCTCTATTCCTAACGAGAAACAGCTTTGTAGCCATACACATCAGTAGATAGTCTGTGAGCCGCCTTTTAGATGTTGAATCAAAATGGTTCAAATGGTTCTGAGCACTATGGGACTTAACATCTGTGGTCATCAGTCCCCTAGAACTTAGAACTTTAGAACTACTTAAACCTAACCAACCTAAGGACATCACACACATCCATGCCCGAGGCAGGATTCGAACCTGCGACCGTAGTAGTCGCGCGGTTCCAGACTGAGCGCCTGAACCGCTAGACCACTGCGGCCGGCGGGACTTAACATCTGAGGTCATCAGTCCCCTAGAACTTAGATCTACTTAAACCTAACTAACCTAAGGACATCACACACATCCAAGCCCGAGGCAGGATTCGAACCTGCGATCGTAGCAGTCGCGCGGTTCCAGAGTGAAGCACCTAGAACCGCTCGCCTGCAGCGGCCGGCAGATGTTGAATCATCTGCTTAGGAATCGAATTAGGGGTTGCGGCCATATCGCATGACGCATTGCCCTGTTGTGATTCAGAAATCGAGTTCCTGATGTTGCTGACGTGATACGCTGCAAAATTCTTCGTTTTTAGGATTCCATACCTCAATCGGTAAAAACGAAACCCTCATAGGAACGCTTAGTTGTCTGTGTCTGTCTGTCCGTCCGACAGTTAACAAACCTTTTTCTCAGGAAGGGCTAGACGCAGGAAGTTGAAATTTATGTCTCATTCTAACGTCTACAGGCCCTTGGTGGCGCAATAAATGTAAACTCCTAAATCAATGCAAGCAAAAGCTAGGCCATTTATGTCACATATTTTGACATTTGCAAACTCCTCACCAAAGTCTATAGGGTACTTCCCGTTGATCTACAATGATGAAATTTCGGAAGTCGAAAGGTTTCACAGTGTAAATAGAGAAAAAACGTTCGAAAAGTGTTAATTTGTAATTATGTCACACGAAAAAATATTTCTTTTGTCATTTATTACCGACTTCAAACTTCAAATTAAAACAATTAGTAATTCTCCATTGAGACTAACTGGGTCGCAATGATAAAGTCAAACATCAGGCAAGGAATGAGTTTATTGCTCATATAACGTGTGTCGGAATTTATTCGTTGTCAGATATCCACTAGCGATTACTGCACGTAGATATGGCGTTTCAAGTTGTGTGTGAAACAAACATTCGCAGAGTAGTCCGCAGTAATCGCTCCTGAATATATGATGATAAACTTTTAAAGGTGTCATATGAACAATAAAGTCATTCCTTGCCAGATTTTTGACTTCTACCATTGCGACCTAGTCAGTCTGAATTATTGTAATAATGGTCGCCTTCATACTGCATGACTTTGACACATTTCTATTGTTGAAATTAAAAAAAAAGTCCTGGGACCGATATCTTGCCAGTATCAATGTCGATAACGGGCAAAAATCGACGCGGTTCTCGATTCTCGGAGTGGATGGGCTGTCTATATAGGCAAATAAGTTCGAACGGAACCCACAGTATGCGAGTCCTACTGTTGCCCAATTTAGGAGCCTCATTTTACTCGCTGTCGTAAAGACAGAGCAACATTAGCGCTGGCTTCTCGCTCACGTAGGAGCTCTACGTATTAACGCTGAAACGCATGCTGGCCCCTGCAGATGACCATATTTCCTAGCTTATCGGCGCACTGAGATTCAGTGCGGTGATGCCGCACTTCCCTGTTCATCATGTGTTCCCACGAAGCACTCGACAAGTCATCGGCGCAGCGCGGCCTAATGCAGCGCGCGCGCCGCACGCTCTGTCTGCGGGCTCCATCTCCGCCCTCGGCACGACATAAAATGCGGCCGGGAAACTGCGGCCCCTACTCCACCGCCCACGGCCTACAGCCTACAGCCTGCCCTCGGCTCGGGGCGGCGCGGCTCTGCACTTCAATAGCGGCTAGCCGCCCAACTGCCGCCGCCATGATTTACGATCGCGCCGTTTATTTGCGAGTGGCGCTGCTCCGATCTGGACGGCGCGCCGCTGTTCTCTGCACCAGTTGACGGGAGGGACGACCGTCCAAAACTGGCAGGCGGCCATAAACTGGCAAATGCCCGCAAACGGACGCTGCTCGCTGGGGTGGCTACTGCTTCAGCTGCGTCCCGCATTCTCAAGCCTATCTTCCGCTCGCGAATTAAATATTTACTGCAATTTGCGTAGTCACGTAACAATCCCATACTCATCTTTTAAGTCATCAGTCATGGTTTCATGGTGTTCTCCAACTTTCCCTACGTCAAGGTGTAAATGAAACCACTACACCCAACATACCCTAGAGTAGAGCCGGTTACAGGGATTTTGCCGCCCCGAGCGAAAGTTTCAAGCGCCGCCCACCTTCTCCCCACCCTTCTTCTTGCACTTCCAGAAACTGTCAAAATTATTCACAACGTTCTTCATCCATGACATTGTATCTTCAGACACTACACTTACTCGTACGAGTGCTGTCCAGAAAGACGTTTTGCAACAAAAATTTAATAATATGGAAAAAATCATGCCTTTAAAATAAATTTATTTATTTATTTATGTATTTACTTTAAAGTTAGACTCTTGAGCTATTTCTCTAGACAATCGTCATTCAAATTGAGGCACTTATTATACTGTGGCCCAAGTTTTTCAGTATTGTCTGTACACAAATCTGCAGCCTGTGATTGCAACCATTGGTTTATATCGGCATACAGTTCGGCTTCAGTGTCAAAGCATTGTGTAGCGAGATAGGTTTTCATTGCTGGTAAGAGGAGGTAGTCGCCAGGCTGTATGGTGGATGATCAAACACCTCCTATCCAAAACCCCGTTGGAGCTCTAGGGTACGACTGGCCACGTGTGGACGTGCGTTGTGAACGAAAAGAAAAAAAAAAGACGTTTTACGCTAATTTTTCCCCGACGATTGTTCTGTATATTCCGCCTTAACTTTGTCAGTGTTTGACAGTACCTCTCGGACTTAATTGTTGTACCACGTTCAAGGACATCGACGAGAATCACTCCCTTAGAGGCCCAAAACACAGTAGCCATGATCTTTCTTTCTGACAGCGTTTGAAAACACTGCCTTGGTTTCGTTGGAGAATATGAGTATCCCATTCTATCGACTGGCTTATCGTTTCACAACTGACATCATTCACCAAAGTCTCGCGACCGGTTACAACACGATCGATGACTTTGTTACCATTTTTTTCGTATGTTTGCGGAAGGTCAGTGCTGCAGCCAGTCTGTTTTTGTGGTCTACCGTTAGTTTTTTTGGAGCCCACCTAGCACCAAATTTGTGGTAACCAAGCTTCTCTGCCACAATTTCATGCACTAAATCCCGTGAAGTTTGTGGAAGTTTTGCGGAAGTTCTGTGAGAGTGAAACGATAATTTTCACGAATTTTATCGATGCCTGTCATTATGAACATTGGCTCGGAAATTTTTAAAGTCAATGTACCGTTGTCTCCCTCGGCTTTCGCTCGTTATTGCTTTTCCGTACGCATCACAAAGGTCGCGATAAAATTCAATTTGTTTGCAGCTTTTTGACAGCAAATACCTAATCGTGGAACGCACCTCACAAAGGTTGGGATTTTCTATTGCAGCGCACTTGCTAACGCGTCACAGACAGCAAAGTAGCAGAGGCAGGCTACACGCTTTCACTGCGCGAGTGAACGGAGTGTAGGAACGTTATGGTTCCATGATGGCGGCCGTAGCTCCGCCCACCACCGCGATAGATCGAAATGTCTGTTACTTTCTAGATAGCCCTCGTACATGTTTTTGACGTGAATACGCCTTTAAAATCAATCAGGCATGGGGAACCAGTCAGCGAAATAAAAGCGAAACGTTTACAGTGCAATACGTTTGAATTTATAGCACCAAAATGATGTCAACGAAAATTAAGTTACGTTACTTGCAGGGTACATAAGTAAAACCTGTTCGCCGGCCGGGGTGGCCGAGCGGTTCTAGGCGCTACAGTCTGGAACCGCGTGACCGCTACGGTCGCAGGTTCGAACCCCGCCTCGGGCATGGTTGTGTGTGATGTCCTTATGTTAGTTAGGTTTAAGTAGTTCTAAGTTCTAGGGTCACTGATGACCTCAGAAGCCAGATAGATAAAACCTGTTCACTTTCCTCGTTCCCCGAGCAGAAGTTGCCGTGCCTTGAGCGGAGGGTGGCATGCGGTGCGAGAGTAGTAGCAACCAGAATAGCTGAGAACCGCATTGTCCGTGCTATCGGTGGCACTTCTGCCGTGCAAAGTGGGAGGAAATAAGACAGCAAGCGACTTATATGTAAACGTTTTATTTGTTGAAAGAAGTGTGCGAGTCAGCAGTAACCAGTGTCCGTAGGATGTAAAACGACTATGGTCGGATATCGGAAGGCGTGCTTTCCGACATGCCATGACCTTGTATCCTAAATAAAATAGTTGGAACGCAAACATGAGAAATACGAGTAAATCAGAAAACAGATCGCGCAGTGCAGATTAGTTGCTTCAGCTCCAAAATAAGGTTTGATAGGATTTTTGCGCATGATCTTAATATTAATATCTACTTATTATGGTTTAAATACCGAGAAGGGAAAGGGAATGAGGGAAAACTTAAAAGAAGTTACAGACAAGGCAGAAAAAAATAATATGGTGGAGTGTGGCAAGAAAAAGTGTGGCAGGTCCGAGGGAGAGATGGTGACGAGGCAATGTTCCTTGCATCTTTCCACGTGTAAACGCCGCTTAATCGCAACGTCTGGACTGAAAAGACTACCACGTGTCGTGAAGTGCATATTTAACTTATCCTTCATTTATTTACTGAAAAAAATTCTTCACAGTGATAGGTGTTAAAGGTTGTTGTATAATTACTGTGAGGTCACCGTATGCTGACATCTACCTTATTTATTTATTACGAAGGTTTTCACTTCTGTAGAGCCTTTCAATCTGACGTAGTTGCATTTCAATGTAGTGCTAGGCGAACAGTAGAAACTGAACTGGAAATTCTGCCACCACCAGGCTTTGCTATTTTGAAAGACGCACCCGCGGTGGCCAACTCCGGCGCTTCATTTGTCATCTGTTTCACAATACTTTTGATAATTTCCTTTAAGACATTAGCTTTTATGATTGATCTGTATTTCCAGTCTATTCTCACGCAACTTCATTTGCGCAAAATTTCCATTGTCTTGTTTAATTTATCGTTTTGAACCATATTAATATTTAACATTTTGCCGCCCTCAAAAACCTGCTGCCCCGGGCGGTGGCACGGTTCACTCCCCCACTTCCCCCCTTCCCCTCCCACCCCTCTCCTCGTTAATATTCTGTCACACTATTTCTGTAGTCTGTTTGGCAAGACAAAAGTCTCTAACAGTTAAAAGTGGGCTTGTCATGGCTGCTTCAGGTATCTGAGAAGTTCAATCAAGTAACGCGATTTATTTACGTTTCTGTGGCATGTTAAGCGTAGTGATAAGCGCCTGGCATTAGAGACCAGCGAGGATTTATCCATATATATCTGAGGCAGCAGTAACTAGGCGGTAAAAGCTTGGCTGCTTGTGGATACCCGCGGGTATATCGGAGCATGTCGGCAGTAATAATTACTTTGTGGTCGGAACTTAAAGGGGAAAAAAATTGTCGAAGGATATCAGCGATTCACGTATTGCGAGCTCCATTTTGCTTGTGACACAATTTCATTTTAGAACAAATTTATAAGCGATTTCGGGATACTTTGTGTACCAACAACAACATCATTAGTTGCGTGTAAGTTTTGTTCAACTGCACCATCTATAGGTCCCTCTGCGATACAGGGTGACTATATTTTCAATGAGGATCATCTCCACATTTCCAGTAAAAGGAGTAGAAACCATTAGCGTTCGTGGTACCCATCAAGTGTGACGTGTCTGGTTGCAGCACATTAACGGCTGGTAATATGGTGTGATTCCCGTTGTAACGTGATCATCCTGTTTGGTAGAGGGATAGTGGATTGTATCATCGAAAGTAGCTGCGAATAAGTAAAATTAATACACACATCTGGCGGTGTTACTCTTATTACACATAAATACAGCAGCTGCTCTCCCATTATCTTAAGTAAAATTAATACACACATCTGGCGGTGTTACTCTTATTACACATAAATACAGCAGCTGCTCTCCCATTATCTTAAGTAAAATTAATACACACATCTGGCGGTGTTACTCTTATTACACATAAATACAGCAGCTGCTCTCCCATTATCCATTAGAAGATATACAAAAAAGACAAGGTTCGAGGTTTATGGAAGTAAACAGCTAGGTCAGAAATTTTTCATTGAGGTGATACTCCATGTGGAAATTTGATCAAAGTTTCATGGTATGTAGAAGTTGAGGCGTTGAGACGGATACTGAAGCCAGAAATGAGAAATACTTTGCAGAGAGGTCAGGCAAGTCTGCAGGTCAGGAAATACGTGAGGGCTCCCTCAGCACTGATCAGTGGAGGAGCATCTCCGCTGCTGAACCGATGCAAGAATAACACAGTTGAGTAGCAAGTAATTACTTCCAGTTGGGCATGTAGGAGATCTTTGACGGTATATGCAGTGAACACGATTAGTATCAACAATACTAAAATAAGATGAGAGAAATAATCAGATTGGTAGGTGGGTCTGCCCACTTCAGTGCACCCCGGACTCAGCTTGCGACGTGTGGCGTCTCTCCCACATGTCCCACATCCGTTCCAATACAGTCGAGACGTTAAAGGTGAAAACAGAACCCACTTTCTGAGGAGGCATCAACTAGTGCCAAGGATAAGGAATCCACAAGGTCTTGCCTTCATCAGAGAACTATACGAAGGGGCAATCCTACGAAACTAAAAGAGAGAGTGGCAGAGTGGCAGCATCTAAGAGTAATTAAAAACAGAGAAGAAGAGGTATGACCAGCCCTCTGTGTGGTGGGAGGCACCATAACTCCCACCAAGAAGCCACCGCCTTGAAACCAGCTTAAACCGTTAGATGAAAATAACAACCACGTTCTAAGAGAAAATGAAGAACCGGTTCTACTGTCTGTACATCCTCTGCCAGTATTAGACCAAAAAACCCACAATACCATGCTTTGTGTTGATAGCCAGCTGAGGCATTCCAACAGGATTTGAGCTACTGTCTGTAAGGCTCAGCATCCATAACGGGAAGAGTAAATGGAAATGCAGTGTGGCTAGGACCTTCCTGTCGGGTAGACCGTTCGCCTGGTGCAAGTCTTCAAAGTTGACGCCACTTCGGCGACTTGCGTGTCGATGGGGATGAAATGATGATGAGAAGTACAACACAACACCCAGTCCCTGAGCGGAGAAAATCTCCGACCCAGCCGGGAATCGAACCCGGGCCGTGAGGTATGACATTCCGTCGTGCTAACCACTCAGCTACCAGGGGCGGGCACGGGAAGAGTGATGGTGGTGCGAAGGTGGAGCATTACATAAAATAAAAATATGAATAAATCTGCTATGATAACACTATTTCAATAAAAGCAGTCTTGATCCGTTGCAGGATCATCATCAGACAGTTTTATCACTGCTGTCACCAAGGAGTAAAATGGTCTGATGATGATTCTGTAAGAGATCGATATCGGTCACCAACTGAAATAAACAACAAGCGACTACTTTTAATGAAATAATTATATTTTAATTTCACTGATCGCTGTATTTCCACAGACAATGATACAAAAATTCTTAAATCTGGTGTCGCCTATGTGCATGCGACATAGGATGGTGGATTATTTATGGGAGGAACGGAAGTAGGAGCGCCATGCAGAATTAGTTTCCTTGATAGCGCCGAGTTTACTATAGAAGGCAGTAACCAATTGGATGACGTTACCCTTCAAGTGAGCAGAGGCCTTATCTGGAAACGTAAATTCGTGCCTGGGATCGTAAAAGCCAGTTTAGATGAGTAATTCCTTATCTAGGCGAACGATCGGCCAGTTCATTCCCTGGGATACCCACATGAGAAAGACAACTGAGAAAGACCCAGAGAAAGACAACTGAGCAGGCAGTATTCCTAAGGTCAGACAAAAGTAGTAGATGATAGATATTACCGGGGGACAGTAGTAACACCGATCAACAGCTTCGAGACTGCTCACTTAATCACTAAAAATTAAAACACACTGCAGGAGGTCTGTTTAATAAAACATAGGGTTCTG
This sequence comes from Schistocerca americana, assembly GCF_021461395.2. Classification (NCBI taxonomy): domain Eukaryota; kingdom Metazoa; phylum Arthropoda; class Insecta; order Orthoptera; family Acrididae; genus Schistocerca; species Schistocerca americana. The sequence goes on from NC_060119.1 coordinate 940,063,421, forward strand.
TTAATGGCTACTGACTACAATGTAAAACACTACTTGTCCTTGGCAACGAGTGTTGATCTTGACCGGGACGAGATGTAGAACCATACCCCGTACCCCGTACTGTCAACGGTTTTAGACGAATCAGTGTAAATGTAATGCGCCAAACGTCGGGCCGGCAGAGTGTGAGGACCGTGTGTGGGTCAAAGCTTGGCCTACGTGGCTTTTGCTAGGTACTTCTCGGAAGCAGCAGCTGCACTGCGACATTTCACTTAGTATTATGGTGAGGCATGTTTTGGCCGACACAACTCTTTTCAGTTCGGCAGAATCGTAGTGTCAATGGTGTTTGCCCTTCGCTATTTGTTCGTGGTGTGAAGGACATTCACAGATCCAGTGGCCGTCTAGCGACCTATCGTTACAAGGTTTCAAACATGAATGGGAATGACAAAAGAGAGTGATCAGAATTCTCAGTATATTTTATGTAACCATATAAGCGACAGGTGCGCCAAATTTGCTATGAAAAGACATTACAGTGTCATGTACAAAGAATTCAAAACTTTAGTTCACGTAAAAGACGAAAAAATAACAACTATCGACAGACGGAATTCACTGTCCTGTACAAGGAGAAGGCCTTTATGCAAAATTTGTAGGCATGCAGTATGTGAAGAAACTGATGGTGCAAGAAGCAAAATTTCTGGAGTGGCAGGTGTTATTCCACTGTCAGCTGCAACACTTTCCGATGGAATTGAACGATGGAGACTTTATACGGTATATTACTCCAAAGTGCGCTGGTTACGTCAAGAGGTATGTCTGGAACGCTTTTCAATTTAAAACTCGCTATTGTTGAATTTATGAAGGGAAAAGAAGTGCAGGAACAAAAATTGTGACGTCCGCTATGGACTGCAGATCTCACATTTTACGCGGACTTGACTGCAAACAGACCATATTTAAGACACTGTAACATGAAAAACAACTTCTTTCTGATTTCACGGGGATGAATTTAAAAAGGAAATCGCGTTGTAAAAGGGGCACATTCTAAGAAACACAGCCCAATTACCTAAGCTCAATGGTGCTAAAGACAATGCTAGACCTGACGAATTCATTGTGGTTTTGAAAAAAATTACAAGGGTAGTTTCATAAACTTTGTGATGGCACTATCAGTCTCACATCAGTTTTCGAGGTGCTACCGATATCGTTTGCCGTTTCGGCTGAAAGCGCCTCTGTGCGTGTGTGGATGTAACTGACTGACCTGCAATCGTAGTACGTGAAAACTATCCAGGAAGTCTACATTGCTTTCCTCAGGTAGAGTTACCAAGTCTCCATAATGAGGTTGAAGAAGCGTTTCAATAACTCGATCAACGTATGTGTGTGAAAAACCTTTTTTTCGTTATGAAACTAAATAAGTCACAATTACCTGGCAACCTGAGAGCGAAAATCTGTGAATTGCTTGTGTGTGTCTGTATGTCAACAGATTGTAGCAGATAAAAGTTGTATTACGTCTTCAGCATGACAAAAAATTGAGTATTTGTTTTTTTTGTGCTCTATGTTGTTGAGAAATGTGAAAGATAAACCCATATCGTATGCTGTGGGACTGCACTGCCATTTATATGCGGCGCGTTCGCAGTTTTCCCCTATTTACCCTGCTCTCGCTCAGTCAGTGTGCCCTGGCAGTGGGCGAAATACGGAGCGAGGCTGAGCGCTAAGCCTCTCGTGCCAGAGCACTGCTCGTAAATCGAATCCTTGGCTATCTCTGATGTAAATGTTGGCGTCACGTTGATTCTCCTGAAAAACTGAGAGCAACGAATGCCAAAAGGTCAAAGGAGACCTTGAAAAAAATCAGTGCTAAATCGTGGTCTGGGCGCTAACCAAGTAGGAATTACCAGAGTAAGTGGAGGTTCCATCAAAGTGTCTCGAGGTGCTCTCCCTGTATGAAAAAAGAATTAGATAAGTCAAACGATTAAGAAATTGTCATATGGTGATAATGTATGTGAGGAAGAGTTGTTATTGTTAGAACTGATGAGGTAAAATCCCCACTTCGGTGACGGGATTGTCTACAGAACCAGCCGAGGAAGCTCTGACTCAATGATGATGTACTGGATATAACAATTCCAAAGGCAAAACTGCCACCTGGCGACCATAGCCCAGTCAGGTCGAGACCAGGGCCTGGCAGGGGAACAGTTAGAGTTTAACTTTCGTAGGCAGTGAGCCTTAGGCTCATAAAAATGGGGCACTCATGTGCGCTTTTTATAAAAAGCAGTCCCAGAAATTCGAACTATCAATAACGTTGAAAAAGAATGGCTCTGAGCACTATGCGACTTAACTTCTGAGGTCATCAGTCGCCTAGAACTTAGAACTAATTAAACCTAACTAACCTAAGGACATCACACACATCCATGCCCGAGGCAGGATTCGAACCTGCGACCGTAGCGGTCGCTCGGTTCCAGACTGTAGCGCCCAGAACCGCACGGCCACTCCGGCCGGCAATAACGTTGAAGTTTCGGATACCCAAGTAGAACTCTGTGTCAGGATGAACCATAGTACGGCGACGGAAATGCATGAATAGCGTTCTCGTTGGAGATAACTGGAAGTCCAAGCAAAGAGTCGAAGCCGAAGCCCTTTGGATGGCTCTTTGAAGACGGAGTTCAGCCTAATTTACAGACTGGGAGCTGTAGCAAATGCAAAAGTCTTCGACATTAGTGCGGGAGAAACTACTTGTCAAAAGGAGGTCACCAGCCCATAAGGAAGAATGTATCTCTCAGTATCATGCTGCTCCCTTGGATTTATTGGAAACTTGTAGCTACCTCAGCCTACTGTCTTCCACAGCTCTTGCAACGACAAGTGGAGAATGACTAGAGTTTACCCAGTTAGCAGGTGCGGTAAATATTGAGAGGCCTTTTAAATTTATTATGCATCCAGTATTCGATTGTGTAAGGCGTCGGCAACGTTTCTACTCGCACAGAGTCTCTGATTTGTGGGATACCGGGAAAGGTGGGAGAATATCAGACTATAATAAGAGACAAATAAGATGTAACAAAAATATTAATGTCTTTAGAAATTAGAATTAAATAACATATAATATTTAGCCGATGGTAGACTTCACTGTCGTTGCGCAAAGGTATACGACAGAGAGCACATGTGCTGAAACCATAACTGGCTACACAGATCTGGCATCAAGGAGGAAAGAGCTGGGCAGAGCACAAGGAGTTGACAAAGGGGGAGGCATGTTACCACATGGCTGGCACCACTGGTTTGCGGTCTTAACGCGTGATACTTGCTGAGCGACCGAAAACGGCAATCACACACGAGCGACATTGTTGTATTATGTTCTAGGTGAAGAATCTCATAACTGCTACTGCCTGTGAGGCGGTAAATGCCTCTATCAAGACGCGTCCGCGATTGTGACGAAGCTTCAGCTGCCGGTCACTTTCGAGGCTCAGGCTAAATGGGCAGGGCATGACGACGGCCAGCAATTCGCTAGCGCCAAGCTCCCGTAAGCACCCACCTTCAAACAATTCAGCCGTTGCTAACTGCGTGAGGACCAAAGATTGCCTGCTGAGATACAGGAGGAGACCACGTCTTTTTGCGAGCAGAGTTGAGTTGTTATGGCTCATTTCTAACTAGCTGAAAGGTGGTTCTCTCTGTATCACTACGCTTCCAGGAAGAAGAAGAATTGTTTAAAACTTGAGTAGTTTTTAACAACTCCTCTCAAAATGACGGCAACCGAAACCTATTTCCAATTTTGTTCCGCAGGAAGTTAGGAATCATTATCAAGAAGTATCTTTCCTCATACGAATTTCAATAATGGTTTAAATCGCGAGTAAATTTTCAACTAAATAGAAGTACAGTTAATACGAAAATTTTGAATGCATTCGCGGGCTGGTCATTACCAAAGGATCTTGAATCAGTCACCTGATAGACTGCTTATTAATTACTACTCGACTCTTTGTTTGTTTTCAGACTTGTGTGGGCACGCACTAGCGTATATCGATCGACACATGGTGGTACTGAAGGCTCGTTGTGTTACAGGCTGTTCTTAGACTGCTATTTCCAACCTACCTGGGTGCTTGGAGTGGACAATTCGTTTCGGAAACCTCACTGATAAGGGGACAAAAGGCCCTGTGATTCGAGAACCTAGCATAATCGTCCAGCTACCATCATTTCAAGCAGTTTGCAGAGCACGTTGGTGAGGCTAATTGGTCAACAGTTGCCGATGAACGTTGGGTTTTGACTGACTTAAGAACCAGGATTATAACGTCATAATTCCATGCCTAAAGAAAACACTTTACTGCCAAATAAGTTTGAAGATCATATGCAGACGGAGTCTGTAAGTCGGATTCAGGCACTGGATTATGAACTGAATTAAGGATAGGGGTAATATCATGGCACATGTCAAGACCCTGAAGCAGTTCCCTCTCAGTGAAAAGTTCGTTATTTAAATAGGTGTTATGGGGAGTATAGGACAGGGGAGTGTTTTCAATCTGTCTTTTATGTGTTCAGAAGGTAGCCGGGTAAGGAGATTAAGCTGACACTGTCACAAAGAGGGTTGTGAATCTCACAACACTGAGTCGGTCTGGGTGAGAGTAATCAGCCTAGGTGCACTCACAATTTCGCCGTAAGGTGCATACGTTCGTAGCGATTTCGTTTTGCATATTGGTATTCTGGTTGCTGCGGGTTCATTTACGGACTGTCATTTTCTATTTGTAGTTCACGGTTGCTACTTGAGTTTACATATTGTCATTTTGTCATTTGGAGATAGTGAGTGGAGCTGTGGACGGTATGAAATGGCGTGTCAAGTGGAGAAATTAGAACATTTCTTACATAGTCTTCTGTTTGAGTGAGGTGTAACAGCAGCGGAAGTAGCGGAAACATTTGCGCCGTGTTTGGGGACAATGTCACTGGACAGAGCGCGCCTGGAAAGTTTTTTCTTGTTTTAAGGACGATCGTTTTCACATTAGTGATTCTCGACGTTCAGGAAGGCCTTCGGGGTTTGATGAAGATCGTTTAAATTCATTACTCCACAATGTTCCACTACAGTGTACTCGAGAATTGGCAAATGCGGTGAACTATGATCATTCCAGCACAGTGCAACATTTGCTTGTAATAGGGAAGGTTAAAAAATCCGGTGTATGGATACAGAATGCTCTAAGCCATACTCACAAAAATCAGCGGATGTTCGTATGCGTACCTCTGCTTGCTCGTCAACAACTGGCACGTGAGCAACATCAACTATTCCCACTCTTTACTGTCACCAGTGACGAGAAATGGTCTATTTATACCAATAACAGGAAAAGAAATAAATGGTTGAGCCACAAACAAAGCACATCTCCGCTATATGAAGAAATGCGCGCATTCACGAAAGATAATGTTATGCATTTGGTGGAAGGGCGACGGTGTGGTGTAACACTAATTGCTTTCCGTAGTGTAACCATCATGCTGACATTTATTGTCAAAAATTGAGACGTCTTGCAGACAACGACCACGAAGACTGCGTGAAGTGATGCTGTTCCACGATAAACTCCACCCGCATTCTGCTGGACTGGTAAGAAGCACTATACAGGAGATGGGCTGGGAAGTCATCCCACACCCACCCTGTACACCTGATGTTGCTCCCTCAGATTTTCACCTTTTCCGCTCGCTAGTGAGCTGCCTTCAAGGATCGTCCTTTCCGGATGAAAATGAGCTCCGAACATGGCTCAACGAGTTCTTCGCCTCAACACCACGCGATTGGCAGACTGTTGTAAATAGTGAAGGAGAAAATACTATTCATGACCAAAGTCTCTGTTATGTGTATCTGTTGTGTTTGTTAACAGTACGGAAAAATGCTACGAACTTATGCACCAACCTGATATAATCATTCAAAGAAAGTCTACACTCAGTAGCACGAAAACCCGCCAGTCATGCAATATTAATTGGAATTGACTTTTACCTACCAGACTGTGACGTCTGTGGTTTCATTGCAGACGTTACCGACAGACAATCTAATGAAGTAGTTCAAAACTGTCTTGAACATCTAATTCAACAACCTACACCCAGCGATAAGAACGACCTTGTATCTATAAACAGGTATGACTTAATCGACGGTGTCAGTATAGGGATGGGGGCTAGTGGTCGTGATGCGACCATAGGACAATGATTGCTATAGTTAGTAAATCCGTCAAGAGGGCTATGAGGCTTTTGTGCTGAACTGAATAGATAGTCGTTACGCCAAGGCCCAACACATGGATGCCGAAAGGAGAAGGTGCAGTTTTTAGGCCACATTAGGAAGGTACGGCAAACGTACACTCTTGGAAATTGAAATAAGAACACCGCGAATTCATTGTCCCAGGAAGGGGAAACTTTATTGACACATTCCTGGGGTCAGATACATCACATGATCACACTGACAGAACCACAGGCACATAGACACAGGCAACAGAGCATGCACAATGTCGGCACTAGTACAGTGTATATCCACCTTTCGCAGCAATGCAGGCTGCTATTCTCCCACGGAGACGATCGTAGAGATGCTGGATGTAGTCCTGTGGAACGGCTTGCCATGCCATTTGCACCTGGCGCCTCAGTTGGACCAGCGTTCGTGCTGGACGTGTAGACCGCGTGAGACGACGCTTCATCCAGTCCCAAACATGCTCAATGGGGGACAGATCCGGAGATCTTGCTGACCAGGGTAGTTGACTTACACCTTCTAGAGCACGTTGGGTGGCACGGGATACATGCGGACGTGCATTGTCCTGTTGGAACAGCAAGTTCCCTTGCCGGTCTAGGAATGGTAGAACGATGGGTTCGATGACGGTTTGGATGTACCGTGCACTATTCAGTGTCCCCTCGACGATCACCAGTGGTGTACGGCCAGTGTAGGAGATCGCTCCCCACACCATGATGCCGGGTGTTGGCCCTGTGTGCCTCGGTCGTATGCAGTCCTGATTGTGGCGCTCACCTGCACGGCGCCAAACACGCATACGACCATCATTGGCACCAAGGCAGAAGCGACTCTCATCGCTGAAGACGACACGTCTCCATTCGTCCCTCCATTCACGCCTGTCGCGACACCACTGGAGGCGGGCTGCACGATGTTGGGGCGTGAGCGGAAGACGGCCTAACGGTGTGCGGGACCGTAGCCCAGCTTCATGGAGACGGTTGCGAATGGTCCTCGTCGATACCCCAGGAGCAACAGTGTCCCTAATTTGCTGGGAAGTGGCGGTGCGGTCCCCTACGGCACTGCGTAGGATCCTACGGTCTTGGCGTGCATCCGTGCGTCGCTGCGGTCCGGTCCCAGGTCGACGGGCACGTGCACCTTCCGCCGACCACTGGCGACAACATCGATGTACTGTGGAGACCTCACGCCCCACGTGTTGAGCAATTCGGCGGTACGTCCACCCGGCCTCCCGCATGCCCACTATACGCCCTCGCTCAAAGTCCGTCAACTGCATATACGGTTCACGTCCACGCTGTCGCGGCATGCTACCAGTGTTAAAGACTGCGATGGAGCTCCGTATGCCACGGCAAACTGGCTGACACTGACGGCGGCGGTGCACAAATGCTGCGCAGCTAGCGCCATTCGACGGCCAACACCGCGGTTCCTGGTGTGTCCGCTGTGCCGTGCGTGTGATCATTGCTTGTACAGCCCTCTCGCAGTGTCCGGAGCAAGTATGGTGGGTCTGACACACCGGTGTCAATGTGTTCTTTTTTCCATTTCCAGGAGTGTATGAAGGTGTGCCGTTACTGCGCAGCCAGCGCCAGCTTTCGTTAGCTAAAAGACAATACAAACAGGTTCGCCCTTCATTAATACAGCACCGTGGTAAAACTTTTTAATGTTTGGCCCTCCTACAGAAACACGATCTTTTTTTTATCTTTGTTGTATGATCGGCGAATCTGTGGAAGAAAGGAGTAAGGGGGCCCATTTCTACAGATGTCTATCTTTTCCCTTGGTTTGAAAGCAAATAAAACATTGCGCAAGACGTCCTGTGTGTTGTTTCTTAACACCAGGTGCAGAGACGACTGGCTGGCGCCATTGCAGCGGAATAGGGGAAATTTCGCCATCTAGAGGCAGAAAGAAGCGTCCTTACAACTTTTGAAAAAACAGAGCGCCATTTCAGTATTTTTCCGTGCAAAATGACCGGTTATTGGCTGAATGAAAACGGTGCGCTCATGACGGAGGTCCAACGCCCAGAATTCCCAGAAGAGAGCAAGCTGACAGATAGTGGATTGGAAGCTGTGTTTTTTTCCTATCTTTGGTGGGAGTGAAATTACAAATACTGTTCGCAGAAGCTAGGAAAAATCTTGAAATTGGCGGACAAGGTTTTTAGCGCGATATCCCACACAGAGCAGACGCTAGGACCACGGTGTTTTCTCTTCACTTCAGACTTCAGACTAGAGAGTGACTTCAGATTTCTTTCATAGTGGACACCCTCCATTTCAGGCTTAATATTACCTCGCATGGAGGGAGCACGGGCGGTCATGAACTTAGGGGTTGAGAGAGGCGAAGGCTAAATCTGCAATTACACTGGTAACAGCCGGTATTCTGGTGACCTCCACGTGCAAGTCTGCAATTATCATGTCTGCCCAAAATCACAGTAAGATTACACAGCAGCTGGGTACATTACACAGCAATGATGTTAGGGCTTCACTGACGAAATTCACGAGGGCTCACTGTGACTGAATTCATAGTAGAGGAGCCTGGTACCAGACTCCTGCAGTCGTCAGGAGAGAGCTAAGCGGGATGCGGTGGTGAGATCCTAGTTATACTCGAGAGCGCCAAGGACACAACATTGAGGATAGCAGTAATGCCACAGCAGGACCAGTGGAGTAGCGCCTTGTCATCGGTGAAAGGCCGACTTGTGCTCGGTCTGTAGGTTCCTGCGATCTAACAGACGATACGTTTAACGTACTGTGGAGGTCCCTAAGGCTCTACATCAACATAACAAATTACCGAACAAGAAAGCAAACAAATATCAGTCACTCACCACTTTGCATTGTGACAAACTTCAAATTGTAGCCGTTGACCTCATGCTGGAGCTGTGCGGAGGGTCAGCTGCTGATGTCCTCGACATGTGGGTGTGGTACAATGTCTCTACCACTAGCAACTACTTGCTGATACCAGATACAAGAGTCCAGTCCCAGACTCCATCACTCATCAGGAGTGAGCCGAGTGGGATGCAGTGAAAGACCCCACATCATTAATGTCGATATGCAGCAGGATTTTTGAACATATATTGTGTTCGAACATTATGAATTGCCTTGAAGAAAACGGTCTATTGACACACAGTCAACATGGGTTTAGAAAACATCGTTCTGGTGAAACACAATTAGCTCTTTATTCACATGAAGTGTTGAGTGCTATTTACAAGGGATTTCAGATCGATTGCCGGCCGGAGTGGACGTGCGGTTCTAGACGCTACAGTCTGGAGCCGAGCGACCGTTACGGTAGCAGGTTCGAATCCTGCCTCGGGCATGGATGTGTATGATGTCCTTAGGTTAGTTAGGTTTAATTAGTTCTAAGTTCTAGACGACTGATGACCTCAGAAGTTAAGTCGCATAGTGCTCAGAGCCATTTGAATCATTTTCCGATCGATTCCGTATTTCTGGATTTCCGGAAGGCTTTTGACACTGTACCACACAAGCGGCACGTAGTGAAATTGCGTGCGTATGGAATATCGTCTCAGTTATGTGACTGGATTTGTGATTTACTATCAGAGAGATCACAGTTCGAAGTAACTGACGGAAAGTCATCGAGTAAAACAAAAGCGATTTCTGGCGTTCCCCAAGGTAGTGTTACAGGCCCTTTGCTGTTCCTAATCGACATAAACGATTTGGGAGACAATCTGAGCAGCCGTCTTCGGTTGTTTGCAGATGACGCTGTCGTTTATCGACTAGTAAAGTCATCAGAAGATCAAAACAAACTGCAAAACGATTTAGAAAAGATATCTGAATGGTGCGAAAAGTGGCAGTTGACCCTAAATAACGAAAAGTGTGAGGTCATTCCCATGAGTGTAAAAGGAACTCGTTAAACTTCGGTTACACGATAAATCAGTCTAATCTAAAAGCCGTAAATTCAACAGAATACCGTCCGCAGCTCGAGGTTGTGCGGTAGCGTTCTCGCTTCCCACGCCCGGGTTCCCGGGTTCGATTCCCGGCGGGGTCAGGGATTTTCTCTGCCTCGTGATGACTGGGTGTTGTGTGCTGTCCTTAGGTTAGTTCGGTTTAAGTAGTTCTAAGTTCTAGGGGACAGATGACCATAGATGTTAAGTCCCATAGTGCTCAGAGCAATTTTTTTCAACAGAATACCTAGGTATTAAAATTATAAACAACTTAAATTGGAAGGAACACATGGAAAATGTCGAGGGGAAGGCTAACCAAAGACTGTGTTTTATTGGCAGGACTCGTAGATCTAGTAAGGAGACTGCCTACACTATGCTTGTCCGCCCTCTTTTAGAATACTGCTGCGCGTTGTGGGATCCTTGTCAGATAGGACTGACGGAGTGCATCGAAAAAGTTCAAAGAAAGGCAGCACGTTTTGTATTATCGCGGAATATGAGAGAGAGTGTCACAGAAATGATACAGGATTTGGGCTGGAAATCATTAAAAGAAAGGCGTTTTTCGTTGCGACGGAATCTTCTCACGAAATTCCAATCACCAACTTTCTCCTCCGAATGCGAAAATATTTTGTTGACACCAACCTACATAGGGAGGAACGATCACCACGATGAAATAAGGGAAATCAGAGTTCGTACGGAACGATATATGCGTTCATTCTTTCCGCGCCCTATACGAGTTTGGAATAAGAGAGAATTGCGAAGGTGGTTCGATGAATCCTCTGCCAAGTACTTGAATGTGATTTGCAGAGTATCCATGTAGATGTAGATGTAGATCCTAATTATGCTCTAGAGCGCCAAGAAAACATCACTGAAAATAGCACACTTTCTAGACAGTAATACAGAGTTGTCTTTCAAAGTGGCATGCCACAGCTAGGCCGGCGGAGTAGTGCCTCGTCAGCAGTGGAAGGCTAGCTTGCGCTCGTCTTGCAATATCTCTAACAGAGCTAAACCTCAGATGGTGGCTGCCATGCCTCAGGTAACCGTTGACTGTGGGGTCTGGCGGCCTCCAGCTCTGCATGTCGAACATTTGCACTCAGGAGTCTCGCCCCAAGTCCAACTGAAGCACTCGCTGGCTCGCAGAGATTGGCCCTCGGCCCCCATTTAGGAAACAGGAGCTGGCATCTTTGGTGTCAACCTCAGGAACGAGATGAGCAGCAACGGGCTTCCTTTCTCGGAGGCGGATGACAGTGTCAAATCATGCAGGTGAAACTTGTAGCAGGCTTGCAGGGCGATGGCAGCCTCCACATCCCATCAGTGTTACTTCGGAACTCGGCAATGTAGCTGGCAGCAGCAGAGTCCTCCTAGCCAGATTTGTGGTTCCATAGCCGGCTACAAAAGATACAACAAATTAAATCTACTTTAATAAATTTTATTTATTCTATCATTAATCACATTACCAACAACCTATAGTATAAAAATCAGTTCTATGAAATATACTAAGACAATATAACAAAATAAAATTATTTCTATTAAATAATCACATGAACAAAAACTCAATATAATACAATCAATAATAAAGACATTCTGATTTGCCCAGAAAAATTTTCAGTGTAAGTGAAATACTTTAGTAATAAGATCGAAGGCTGTTAGGCATGCTGAAGATCAACCTCCATAGCCTACCCTCACACTAGATAGTTTCTACTGGCGTAAGGGCTGAGACTAAACCACAGCTTCAACTGACATAGGGACTGAGACTCAACACTGGGCAGATGGCACTCAGCAGTCAGGCATTTTTTAAGAAGGGTGGAGTATCTATTTTGGTGATTCCCGTGCGTTCTGCTGTAGTGGGGATAGCTATGACATTACGTGTCCAGCTTTTTTTTTCGTGATGACTGGGTGCTGTGTGATGTCCTTAGGTTAGTTAGGTTTAAGTAGTTCTAAGTTCTAGGGGACTGATGGCCATACATCTACATCTACATCTATACTCCGCGAGCCACCTTACGGTGTGTGGCGGAGGGTACTTATTGTACCACTATCTGATCCCCCCTTCCCTGTTCCATTCACGAATTGTGCGTGGGAAGAACGACTGCTTGTAAGTCTCCGTATTTGCTCTAATTTCTCGGATCTTTTCGTTGTGACCATTACGCGAGATATATGTGGGCGGTAGTAATATGTTGCCCATCTCTTCCCGGAATGTGCTCTCTCGTCATTTCGATAATAAACCTCTCCGTATTGCGTAACGCCTTTCTTGAAGTGTCCGCCACTGGAGCTTGTTCAGCATCTCCGTAACGCTCTCGCGCTGACTAAATGTCCCCATGACGAATCGCGCTGCTTTTCGCTGGATCATGTCTATCTCTTCTATTAATCCAACCTGGTAAGGGTCCCATACTGATGAGCAATACTCAAGAATCGGACGAACAAGCGTTTTGTAAGCTACTTCTTTCGTCGATGAGTCACATTTTCTTAGAATTCTTCCTATGAATCTCAACCTGGCGCCTGCTTTTCCCACTATTTGTTTTATGTGATCATTCCACTTCAGATCGCTCCGGATAGTAACTCCTAAGTATTTTACGGTCGTTACCGCTTCCAATGATTTACCACCTATGGCATAATCGTACTGGAATGGATTTCTGCCCCTATGTATGCGCATTATATTACATTTATCTACGTTTAGGGAAAGCTGCCAGCTGTCGCACCATGCATTAATCCTCTGCAGGTCCTCCTGGAGTACGTACGAGTCTTCTGATGTTGCTACTTTCTTGTAGACAACCGTGTCATCTGCAAATAGCCTCACGGAGCTACCGATGTTGTCAACTAAGTCATTTATGTATATTGTAAACAATAAAGGTCCTATCACGCTTCCCTGCGGTACTCCCGAAATTACCTCTACATCTGCAGATTTTGAACCGTTAAGAATGACATGTTGTGTTCTTTCTTCTAGGAAATCCTGAATCCAATCACAAACCTGGTCCGATATTCCGTAAGCTCGTATTTTTTTCACTAAACGTAAGTGCGGAACCGTATCAAATGCCTTCCTGAAGTCCAGGAATACGGCATCAATCTGCTCGCCAGTGTCTACGGCACTGTGAATTTCTTGGGCAAATAGGGCGAGCTGAGTTTCACATGATCTCTGTTTGCGGAATCCATGTTGGTTATGATGAAGGAGATTTGTATTATCTAAGAACGCCATTTGAACCATTTTGTTTTTTTTCCTCGCTGTTCAAATAAATAGTACAAATGGCTCTGAGCACTATGAGACTTAACATCTGAGGTCATCAGTCCCCTAGAACTTAGAACTACTTAAATCTAACTAACCTAGGGACATCACAAACATCCATGCCCGAGGCAGGATTCGAACCTGCGACCGTAGCAGTCTCGGGGTTCCGGACTGAAGCGCCTAGAACCACACGGCCACCACGGCCGGCAATTCCTCGCTGTCAGGTTTCCTAGTGACTTCAGACTTTTAGTATGACGGTATATCTCGGCTTCCATTATGCCATTATGCTTTGCTCACAGACCTCGGCTCTCGATCATTCATCTGTGCTTAGATAGTTTCCATGTTTGTCACAACTCGCTCAGCATTTCCCGTTTAGCTGGCAGTCTGCTGTTGATAGACACGGGTGGTTCGCCTTCCGAGTTCTCCCATGGCAGAATTTGGGCGAATTTTTAGCGTCCACTGGGGTCACTATACTGGGACTTAAGACTAGGCATACTGCACGTGTATTTTTCCTTCTTTCTCTCGATTATGCAATCACTCTGTTCACACAACTCCATTATATTCAATGAATCTATTAGGAAGTGGGTTATCGTTTTGGTACACACACTTATCTGACAGCCTTGCCAGACTGTTATGTACTTTCTTTTTCAGCCAAATTCATCTATCGTTGAATTTTCTTGAAGTGAGTGTAACGACATACTGTACTGGTTTTTGTTAATCCATGCACACACAGTAACACCTAATAAAACTAGGGTTTACCTGGACGATGTATTTAATTTCGTAAAGAATAGATCTTTCTCATGAGATTAATCAGTATAATAACTGTGGAAATGCCAGTACCTGGAATTCAATGCAAGTGCCAGCCCATTATAAAAATGGCTTTAAATTTAAGTCCGTTGCGTAATTTAATTAGGTACCTGGATTTCAAAGAGCGAACTGTCGCTCAGAAGTTGCAGCTGACGCAGATCAGGAAAACTCACACATGGCATTTCACAAACGTCTTGTGTAGACAATGTTTGGTGTTAGTTTACTTCCATTACGATGGACGCTGAGGAATTACGAGAAAATTAAAACTGATTATAAATCGTGCTCTGGAGGGGTATGTACCGAGTAAGTTGACTGGGAATGTAGAAAAGTCATCGTGGTTTAAGAGGAAAATTAGGAACATGGTGGGCGATCATAGCTTGTTGCACTGTGGGTTCAAAAATGGACGCGAAAATGTCTATAGGCGAAAAATAGCAGAAATTCAGGCTTCTACAAAAAGATCTATGGGCGCAGTTTACACCGACGTTCACCATCGTACGTTAGCGACAGATATTGCTGAGAACCCGAGAAAATTCAGGTCCTACGTAAAATCACTAAGCGGTTTGAAGGCTTCTGTCCAGTCGTTTGTCGACTAGTCTGCTGTGCTATGAGGAAACAGGGAAAGGAAATATAGCTTTTGAAAAATAATTCCCGCAGGATCATCGTACAGACATGTCATCGTTTGACCGTTGCACAGACTGCTGTATGGAAGAAATAGTAATAGGCGCTGACGAGCGATAGAAAAATTTGAAAACAATAGCTCGCCATGTCAGGCTGGTATACAAATTCGCTTTTGCTGAGAAAACTCTTTGGCCCCTTACTTAGCTTGCGTTTATCGTGAATCTCTCGGCCAGCCCATTATAAAAATTGCGTTAAATTTAAGTCCGTTGCGTAATTTAATTAGGTACCTGGATTTCAAAGAGCGAACTGTCGCTCAGAAGTTCCAGCTAACTGGAAGAAAGCGAAGGTAACTCTTGTATATAAAAAGGGTAAAAGGAAGGCACCCCAAAATTAAATATCGTTAACACTGGCTTGTCGCAGAATTCCTAAATATGTTCTAAGTTTGGATAGAATCAGTTTCCTAGAATCAGATAAACTGCTGTCTCCAAATCAGCACGAATTTAGAACACATCGTTCGTGCAAAAAACAGCTTGCCATGGATGAAGGGCAACTGGTAGATTCCATACTCCTAGATTCCCGGAATGTGTTAGGCAATGTACCCCATTGCAGACTGTCAACGAATGTTCACTCATACGAAACATGTTTCCAGATATGTGAATGGCTCGAAGACTTCTTAAGCAATAGAGCCCAGTACGTTGTCCTCGATGGCGAGCGCTCACCAGAGACAACCATATCGCCGGAAGTGCGTCGGGAAAGTATTATAACATATCTCTTGTTCTATGTATACATAAATGATCTGATGGATACAGAGAACAGGAGTCTGCTATTGTCTGCTGAAGACAATGTTGTTGTCGTTGAGTGAGTGTAGAAGGATACAGAACAACTTAGACAGAATTTCTATTTGGTATGATGAACGGCGGCTTGCTCTAAATGTATAAAAACGTGAATGATTGAAGATGAGAAGGAAAAGAAATGCTGTAATGCTCGAATATAGATTAGACGTTTGCGTTTGACACAGTAATGTCGATTAAATATCTGAGTTAACGTTGCCAAGGCATATGAAAGGAAACGAGTACGTAAGGTCGGTAGTAGGGAAGGCGACTAGTCGACTTCGGTTTATTGGGAGAATTTTAGGAAAGTGTAGCAAGGACTACGAAGAAGACTGGGTATAGAACACTAATGCGACCCATTCTTGAGTACTGCTCGAATGTTTGGCAGCCGGCCGTGCTGGCCGTGCTGTTCTAGGCGCTTCAGTCCGGAACCGCGAGACTGCTACGGTCGCAGGTTCGAATCCTGCCTCGGGCATGGATGTGTGTGATGTCCTTAGGTTGGTTAGGTTTAAGTAGTTCTAAGTTCTAGGGGACTGAGGACCTGAGATGTTAAGTCCCATAGTGCTCAGAGCCATTTGAACCAATGTTTGGCGGTTTTCCAGGTTCGATTAAAGGAGAAGGGAAAAAGACCAGAGCCGTGGTGCTAAATTTTTGATCAATCAACTCGTATTACGGACATGCTTCGTAAGCCCCTGGAGGGAAGATAAATTTCTTTTCGCGAAACACTACTGAGAACATTTAAAGAACCGGCATTTGTGTCTCACTGCAGAACGGTTCCACTGCCACCAACACACATTTCACGCAAGGACCGCGAAGACAAGACAAATTAGGGTTCTTACAGTGGTGAATGCACAGATTTTTCTCCCTCGCTCAATTTGCGAGTGAAAAAGGAATGACTGACAGTGACATAAGGTATCCTCCCCCACGCGCCACATAATGATTTACGGAGTATGTAAATAGATGTAGATGTAGATCTAGAACCGACGCAACAATAGAAATACCACTGTGGAGGAATAGCATCAGAACAGTTGTTGGTCTTTGGAAGCCCAGTAGATTAAGAAGCTTTGCCCGCTCTTAGGATGAAGAGGCAGACGTTCCCAAATGGTTGACGTAGCGCTCTCAACATTCCTTATGTACTATATTAATTCGGTAGCGAGATGTAGCACAGAACTGCTTAAAATTGTTGAGAGAGGCCTGCAAAAAATGTTGCTTGAGACATTGTAGGGCCATTTTATGGTTCTGAACAGCTATTACAATGTCTTTCGTCCTCCATGGTACCAATCATAAATGGAACGGGGCCGTAGAAATGGGGATAGCAGTTCCAGCGCCGCGGGTGATCGCGTCAGAGACGTCCCCGACAACCTCTTAACGCAATGTGACAGAAGGGGGCGAAGGTGATGTCAGGTGGTGACAAGAAAGTGACAGAATCACCATAAAGTGATCACTGCTACAAAATATCGCTGTGCAGTGATCACCGCAGCGAAGCCACGACACTGTAGGAAAAGACTGTAAGGTCTATACCCGAAAATACGCTGTGATCATACTAAAGTGGGTACGGGTACCATCATTGAGGACATACAGATCAAGATCAGGAAAAAGTTGGTAAATCAGAAAGTCTCTACCATACGACGTGGTACTCCCTCACCTGTGTGGTGGCTATTGAATTCCCAAGAAGGAGAAAAGGTGGGAGAATTGTCGGATTAAAGTGGCCGTCTCAAGCCACATAAGTGCTCCCCCCAGGGCTGAAAGAACATGGTACATGCTTATCGTTAGGTTCACATTGCTATTGCTGCCAGTGTTGTGTGATGACGACTTCACACACTGACAACACCAGTGCAAGCTAATTTATAGATTCTTCCAGATATTCTGTCGGGACTAGTAGAGTTCCAACATTTGCTATAGTAATTTCGAATGGAGGGAGAACGATCTTCAGTGAAATGGTTTTCTTGGAGACAGTTACAGCTCACAGATCTGGGGGACACTAGTTGTTGCAATTCTGAGAAGTAACAGTAATATGCATTGCAGTTCCATTTATCACGTTAAGGGCGTCTACCTGTCAGGAGTCAAAGCAGGAATAGCACAATGGGGTGTAGGGCTTTACATCAGGAAAGAAATGGAACCCAGCGTAGTTGCAATAAGGTATGTAAACGAACGACTGATGTGGATGGATCTGACAGTGTCTAGCAAGAAAATTAGGATTGTGTCAGTATATTCGCATTGTGAAGGGACAGATCAAGGTAAGATGGATAGTTTTTATGAGGCACTCAGTGATGTAGTTGTTAGAGTAAAGGACAAGGACAGTGTTCTGCTCATGGGTGATTTTAACGCCAGGATTGGAAATCGAACAGAAGGGTATGAAAAGGTTATGGGTAAATTTGGAGAGGATATGGAGGCCAACAGGAACGGGAAACAACTCTTGGATTTCTGTGCCAGTATGGGCTTAGTAATCACAAACTCCTTTTTTAAACATAAGAACATTCACCAGTATACTTGGGAAGGCAGGGGAACCAGATCTGTCATTGACTATATAATAACAGATCAGGAATTCAGGAAGGCTGTGAGGGACACACGTGTATTCAGGGGATTCTTTGATGACACTGGTCATTATTTAATCTGCAGTGAAATTGGGATTGTGAGGCCGAAAGTGCAGGAGGATAAGTGTAGGAGGATAAGAGTGGAGAAACTTCAGGATAAGGGAATCAGGCACAAGTACATAACAGCGATCTCAGAAAGGTACCAGTTAGTTGAATGTAGTCAACTACAGTCATTGGAAAAGGAATGGACAAGGTACAGGGACACAGTACTAGAAGTGGCTAAAGAATGTCTTGGAACAGTAGTGTGCAAAAGTAGGATGAAGCAAACAGCTTGGTGGAATGATACAGTCAAGGCAGCCTGTAAAAGTAAAAAGAAGGCGTATCAAAAATGGCTACATACCAGAACCCAGGTAGACTGAGAAAGTTATGTTGAAGAAAGAAACAAAGCCAAACAGATAATTGCAGCATCCAAGAAGAAATCTTGGGAAGACTTTGGAAACAGGTTGGAGACTACGGGTCAAGCTGCTGGAAAACCATTCTGGAGTGTAATTAGCAGTCTTCGAAAGGGAGGTAAGAAGGAAATGACAAGTATTTTGGACAGGTCAGGAAAACTGCTGGTGAATCCTGTGGATGCCTTGGGCAGATGGAGGGAATATTTTGAAGAGTTGCTCAATGTAGGTGAAAATGCGATCAGTAATGTTTCAGATTTCGAGGTAGAATGGGATAGGAATGATGATGGATATAGGACCACATTTGAGGAAGTGTAAAAAATGGTCAATAGATTGCAGTGCAATAAAGCGGCTGGGGTGGATGAAATTAAGTCCGAACTCATCAAATACAGTGGAATGTCAGGTCTTAAATGGCTACACAGGATAATTGAAATGGCCTGGGAGGTGGGACAGGTTCCATCAGACTGGACGAAAGCAGTAATCACACCAATCTTTAAACATGGAAACAGAAAAGATTGTAACAACTACAGAGGTATCTCTTTAATCAGCGTTGTAGGTAAAATCTTCTCAGGTACTGTTGAAAGGAAAGTGCGAGTATTAGTTGAAGACCAATTGGATGAAAATCAGTGTGGGTTTAGGCCTCTTAGAGGTTGTCAGGACCAGATCTTTAGCTTACGGCAAATAATGGAGAAGTGTTATGAGTGGAACAGGGAACTGTATCTATGCTTTATAGATCTAGAAAAGGCATATGAGCGGGTTCCTAGGAGGAAGTTATTGTCTGTTCTACAAGATTATGGAATAGGAGGCAAACTTTTGCAAGCAATTAAAGGTCTTTACATGGATAGTCAGGCAGCAGTTAGAGTTGACGGTAAATTGAGTTCATGGTTCAGAGTAGTTTCAGGGGTAAGACAAGGCTGCAACCTGTCTCCCCTCTTGTTCATATTATTTATGGATCATATGTTGAAAACAATAGACTGGCTGGGTGAGATTAAGATATGTGAACACAAAATAAGCAGTCTTGCATATGCAGATGACTTAGTTGTGATGGCAGATTCGATTGAAAGTTTGCAAAGTAATATTTCAGAGCTAGATCAGAAAAGTAAGGACTATGGTATGAAGATAAGCATCTCCAAAACGAAAGTAACGTCAGTGGGGAAGAAATATAAACGGATTGAGTGCCAAATAGGAGGAACAAAGTTAGAACAGGTGGACGGTTTCAAGTACTTAGGATGCATATTCTCATAGGATGGCAACATAGTGAAAGAACTGGAAGCGAGGTGTAGCAAAGCTAATGCAGTGAGCGCTCAGCTACGATCTACTCTCTTCTGCAAGAAGGAAGTCAGTACCAAGACTAAGTTATCTGTGCACCGTTCAATCTTTCGACCAACTTTGTTGTATGGGAGCGAAAGCTGGGTGGATTCAGGTTACCTTATCAACAAGGTTGAGGTTACGGATATGAAAGTAGCTAGGATGATTGCAGGTACTAGTAGATGGGAACAATGGCAGGAGGGTGTCCACAATGAGGAAATCAAAGAAAAACTGGGAATGAACTCTATAGATGTAGCAGTCAGGGCGAACAGGCTTAGATGGTAGGGTCATGTTACACGCATGGGAGAAGCAAGGTTACCCAAGAGACTCATGGATTCAGCAGTAGAGGGTAGGAGGAGTCGGAGCAGACCGAGGAGAAGGTACCTGGATTCGGTTAAGAATGATTTTGAAGTAATAGGTTTAACATCAGAAGAGGCACCAATGTTAGCACTGAATAGGGGATCATGGAGGAACTGTATAAGGGAGGCTATGCTCCAGACTGAACGCTGAAAGGCATAATCATTCTGCAATGATGATAATGATGATGATGATGAGGGCGTCCTTGTTATGCATGAAAGGACCAAGGGAAGAAGTCACTCCCCAGGTTCACTGTCGATAATAGCCGGCCGAAGTGGCCGTGCGGTTAAAGGCGCTGCAGTCTGGAACCGCAAGACCGCTACGGTCGCAGGTTCGAATCCTGCCTCGGGCATGGATGTTTGTGATGTCCTTAGGTTAGTTAGGTTTAACTAGTTCTAAGTTCTAGGGGACTAATGACCTCAGCAGTTGAGTCCCATAGTGCTCAGAGCCATTTGAACTGTCGATAATAAATTCTGACTCCAATGGCGAGAGTGGTTTTGGTGCCCCTGAGGTCACCGAAGAGCCCTCTCCCGGCATTTCTTTTACCTGTCCTTACTTAGTACAGACGGTGGAGACTGAAGAAGAACGGACACCACGGGGACAGGAGTCCGTGGCTGGTATCTCGTCACTGGTCTGTAGATTTCTAGGGAGAATATTTCCTAAGAGGAGCCCTGTCACCGTTATACACCGGAGGAGAATGCTGATTCTCCAACCAGGTTATGGGAGTCGAGCACCTAAATATAATGCTGCAGGAAACACAAGATGTCCAGGCTAATTTTGGGCTTATTTTGCTTGCTCGGCTACCGGAGTTCGCCGCTGAGGCAATGGAAAGAGTAAATGCTCGTAGTGCTGCCGTTATCTGGTCATGTTAGCAGCAAAAGTCGATACCACGGGTAGAGTACGTGAGCCATCATACTTCCCGTGAACTTCAAAATATCAGAGGCGACAGAAGGCCGTAAGTTCCTACATCTTACTTTCCTTAATTATGGTAGCATGCTTTGGTTTTTGGGAGGATGCTCGTCCCCGCAGTTGACAGAGAAACGTGGTTACTCAAACGGTGAGTTTTCACGAAGCGATCAACTGCAGTCTTCAGAAATACGGTGTTCATACAATGGGAAGACATGGCCGTTGCTTTGGTATTAAAGCACCACATCGGCGATAGAAAATACGACTCGACGTCACAACGATAGACCCACGGTTTGATTGTCTCAGTAAGTGAATCCCCTCAAAAGTGAGGATAAATGGTACAATGTCAACCGAGTTTTCTCGTGAGCCTAACGTGCACGATCTATAAAGTGTATCCGTCCTCTCTCCAAGTTTTCGCGTAATTATCTGTCAAACTGTAGCATTAATCCAGGTTAAAAATTAAACAATGCAGCATGTTCAGTCTATTAATGGATGTTACAGTAACAGAAATGTCACCAATTTGTTTGGATGAGACTAAGGGACTGGATAGGATTCCCTGTTTTAATTAAGACTCCTTTGTAGTTTACCGACAGAAGAAATATCGAAATAAATTTTCGATATTCTCTACAAATCACATCAGCTTAGTGGACGAAAGAACTCCCAATCTGTTCGGATGTAAACCACGAACTGAAGGGAGTAAGTTTC
The DNA here is from genome assembly GCF_021461395.2 of Schistocerca americana. Taxonomy (NCBI): domain Eukaryota; kingdom Metazoa; phylum Arthropoda; class Insecta; order Orthoptera; family Acrididae; genus Schistocerca; species Schistocerca americana. The sequence continues at coordinate 940,085,159 of NC_060119.1, forward strand.
TGCAGTTCGAATGAATTTGCTTTCTTCCCATGGTGTCGCCAAGGAAGATAAGTTCTTGGGGCCATAAAGCTCTGCGCTGAAATATTGAGATCTGCCTGGAGAGATTGCCCGAGCCTCAGGGCAACCAGCGGTACGACTTGAGGTTACTGTTGGTAGTGGTTGATAGAACTCTCACAGCATAACGATAATTCGCGGCTATCCTGCGTCCTCATATTACCTCTCACGAGACAGTATCATGGCGCCATTTTTTTCAACAGCGCAAATCTCATCCACACCTGACATATGTCTCTGTGTCTGTGTGATATTGAGGTTCTCCCGAGCCCAGCAAGCTCCTGAGATCTTCCCATAGTACTCCAAGTGTGGGACGAGATCGGGCGTCAACTCCATCCCACTGCGAGTATCCTGGATACCAAGGACTAGTTACAACAGTTATGGGTCGGCTTGCCTCAAAAGAGAATACAACGGCTCTGTGACATCCTTCCCAACCCAGTCAGTGTATGCACCCAGGCCAGATGAGGTACAGTGTCATGGTGATAAGCGGACCCATACTACCATATTCTTTGTACATTCCACTATATTTTGTAATTACTGAAAAAACAAACCATACACTCCTAACCTCTGAAATTTCACTTAGTTTCCTTTTCACCTTCAGGGTGCTTCATATTTTTTTCAGGCAGTGTTGACGATCAACCAATACGCATGTCAAAAAAATTCAGTCACGTGTAAATTTGTACTGTGGCACCCGAACCCAGATTTCCTGTGTGTTAGGCTTTCGGTTTCACTTACATTCGGTCCTAAATTAATGAGCAGTTTACACAATTATATGAAACGCTGAACTGCCGCAGTATTTCCAGGGTGAGAAATGGTTCATAAATCCTCATAAAAAGGCAATTTACGACCTTATTTTACCAACCAATCTCGGTTAGATTCAAGCAAATCCTATTACACCATTGTTTATTTTATGAAGGAGCAATAATAACGACCGTACGGGAGAAAAACTTGTTCCCGCCTATATCTCGTTATTATTTTGGGAAAGAGCGAGACGAGTATCGGAAACCCATAACTCATGTTTGTCGCCGACCGTATAACCTGCCACCGAACAAATTTTAATTAAAGCTTTTATGACGATGAAACGAACCGATCGTTTTAATTATGTTGCACTGCGATTGCGGCACCGGCAATTTCGTGTCAACATGTCCTCCATCATCAGGCTGCGGACCACATACAGCTGAGTGTGTGCGCCAGAACTTTCTCTGTATACATGGTCACCTAAACTGCCAGAAGAATATAAACAATGCAACAGTTACTTGTGCGTCATGTAGCCACCTTGTAAGTTCGAGGTTTATGGTTCAGCTGTTGGTAGCTTGTGGTTTCTCTACTGCAAATGAGCTTGTATACTCTGTTCTTGCAGGTTAAACAGGCAATCCAGTAACTTGCGAGTGTCACACGTCAAATACGTGACTCCCCATCTTAATGAATGGCAAAAGACAGTTCAAACAGGATGCAATTTGTTGTGAAGGTTAAGTAGAAAACTGCAGTTGTATATAAGCATACTTAAGGTATGGCATACATTATCCACAGCACACATCAACCACGCTAAATTTCGCTTATTAAACGCGGTCAGTATAGTTCGAATAGCCATTCTTATATCGAAAAGTTTTGTGTCTCCATATATTTTTATCAGGCTAGTTCTGCTTTTACTGCCTATGTGTGCTTTTGACCTATACGTAATACAGAATGGTGTTAATTCGTTGATACGAATTAAGGGGATAATAGTCATTGGTGGACAGAATGTCTAACAAGAGAATGGTCCAATCCATCATGTCAAAACACGTCCTGAAATGTTTTATACAGGTAGAATATACCTAAAGAAAGACCCTGTGAAGATTTTAGCTGCTAAGATGCACTGCAAGTATTGTTAGGAAAATGTTGAAAATTGGGAAATTCGTAGCTCTACAGGCTGCTGGAGAATTGTACACCCTTACGGAAACTGTAGCGCACTGTGCATGCGCAACGTGGCACATGCGTGTTGTTGGTTGATGGAGTAACGGTAAACGGGTAACACGACTCTTCACGATCTTAATTTTTAAAGCAAATTTCAGTTTTCGTTGATAGTTTCTCTGAAACAATAGTTCACTCAGATTTGCAATTAATTTAATATCCATGATAATAACCAGTTGCTTCTCGCTAACTTACGTTTAACAGCGGAGATAAAATTGAATCAACATTCATTGTCTGACGCTTAAAGTTATGCAGTATACAAACCTGGTTTTCCTTCGTAAGACTGACTGTGAACTGTATAAGTGTAACAAAAACTTACATTAAGCAATAAATATGCATAGAAATCAACTCGTAAAACTATGAAAGAAAAATTATCTGTAAGATTTACTGTAAAGGTTGGCCACAAAGTGCTGTAGCCCCCCCCTCCCCTCCCTCCTCCCCCCCCCCCCCCCAAATCAATGCAGGATTAAGCGAGCGCGGGGCCCGTAGCAAATTCTGACAAGGGGCCCTTGGTTTGTTTGGGTCGTATTGTTTAGGATATAAAATACACAAGATTGTCACAAATAAACTTTTTTCGATTTAATTTCGGGAAATTTAGAAATAATAAAGTTAGATCAGTGTCCCTGAGCAAATTGTATTCAATGTTCGTTGTACTGAGGTCATTTAGACGTTCCTGTCCCATCGTATTTCTTAATTCATTTTTAATGCGTTTTAACGTCGAGAAAGAAAGTTCTCCATTACAGTTGGTGATCATTAAAGATAAGTACATGCGTAAGGCTATTTCTACATTTGGAAAACACGAGCCTAGCGAGTTTTTCATTAAAATTTGTGAATTTGTAGTTCCAAAGCTTCTTTTTTCTGTCAATGGCAGCAGCGTTATCCGTTTTCAGCAGCTCCGCAAATTGTACTAGTTCGTCACCTAGCGACTCTTCTAAATCATCTGGGTAAGAATTCACGACATTAAGAGTTCTTTTCAAGATCTCTTCTGCTGTAACAGATTTAAAGTCCTGTAATATTTCAAAAACATTAGTCAGATGATGGTACTTTTCCATGCGTTTAGCTACTGTAGCCATTGCATTGTCAATTATCACATTAAACACCTGAACTTCAAAATATTCTCCAAGTATTTGATATTCTGCAACTTTAACGAGTGTAGTTGACTCACTAAAATGGTCATACTTTGTATTGCGTTTATGTCGTCTTGAAGTTTGTTGCTGATAGTCTTCACAGCTAGTTAGGGGTTTGGCTTGTGCCTCAATTTCGGAAAATGTGAACCTCATTGCTTGGATATGTTAATGTCAGGATCTATAAAGCGCATACCCGGTGCTCAGATCTTGATCAGACGACTGCTGCAAAACGCTAGTCGCTTGCAAGCGTTGTAGGATTCTGTTCCATGCGACACACATTATTCCCGTTTCGAACTTACTCATTTTCAAAACCAGTCCGTAAGCCTCATTGCGGTACTCTACCTTTTGATGTATATTAGTAGATATATCATTCGAAACTTGTTTGATAGTATGAAAACCAAATAAAAGAGCCTTTGTAGCATCAGCTCTGGCCGACCACCTAGTGTCCCATAAGCTTTTCAAAATCGGAATTTTAGTACTACCATTATCCACTGCTTTCAGAGGAAGGCCCCATCGATAGGTAGAAGCGGAAAAATGTATAGAAGCTTTCAAGAGAATCAAAGAAAATGGATGCTTCTCTACAACATTCTGCAGTACACTTGGCTACCGAAATCTAGCGAGTGTGAAAAACAAAGAATATATTCAGCGTACTTATTTATATTTTTAATTCGTGCTTCTAAGCCGCTGTACCCGCTGTAGTGGGACGAAATTGATGCGTCACCCATCCACCAGTGTCAGCCCAGTTTGCAGGTGAATATAAGTTTAATTTAGTTTTGTTTATGTATTTTGGTAATATTTGTAATGGTTGTGAAGTGTCTAAAGTTTTTGTATTTTTTTTTTATGTTTCATGTACGGAGAGGACGGCGCAACGAACGGAGACAGCATCTTCGTTGCCGGGACCGGAGAGAAAATTGCTGGCCACTATACGTCGCGGGTCGACAGCCAAAGAGCAACAGAAGATCCTGAAACCGAGTTGTTGCGTCGTGCTTCTAAAAATTGAAAATGAATAATTTGTAATGTTTTGTACAACAATGACGTCGTAGAGAGTTTAATCTTATTGATAATGTTAGTTTTGTCTCGTCAAGGCTCAGGTTCACGTCTGTATGTAGGAAGATAATAAACTAGTTGATGTTACTAAAGTTGAAATACGTGTTCCGAGGATTTATTTATGAAGAATTATGTGAATGAATTAATAATATATTTGACAAGATTATTGGATTTTGACAGCGTTCATCGCGACTTTGAATCTCAAAAAGTTTATTCAATGTGGTTCTATTATCGATTAAATTAGATAACGTGTATCAATATAATTTCTGAGGAGAAACAAACGACATGTAAAATTGAAAAAGTTTACGCAAACCAGTTGGCCCGAGTGACGTAATTCTGCGCATACGACTCAAATGATGTTTTAGTGTTTCGTTCAAGAACCATTCTGAGACAATTTAAAAAGAATATATATAATTTTGAAGTGGGTTGTAACTGACATAGGTGACGAAGTCTACACATGGTCATATGTCAAATGAAAATCATTTAAAGAAATCTATACGTCGTTACACTACACCGCCACTCACGTTACTGGCATTGTCACAGCATTGTCCACGACAATCTTTGATATTAATGCCGTTCTCTGTTAAAAAAGATAGTAAGCAGAGTTGTTTGGCAGTACGACCTTACATATCCAAAAACTTTACAAATCTTTCCACTGGTCCGGATGGTAGGACACAGCGCACTATCAGAGGCAGTTGATCTACGTGAGGTATATCAGGAGTAGAATCCAGGGAAACAGAGTAGTATTTCGATCTCTTAATTTCGCAAATAATATGATCCCGTATGGCTGATGAAATTAGATGGATAAATTCCTCGCACGTTGTTTTTGACAAATATGACGTTTGTCCCCTTCCTCTATTTGCAAGAATACGTAATGTTGGGCGAGAAACACATCAAATTTGGCTAGTAATTCTAATAACCCTAAATTATTTCCATTGTTGGGTGAACCAACAATATCATCGTTACCTCGAAATGCTAGACCTCGCTCACTAAAAAACCTTATAACAGCAACAATTCGTTCTAAGATACTTTTGTTCTTCAGTCTGGAACCGCGCGACCGCTAGGTTCGCAGGTTCGAATCCTGCCTCGGGCATGGATGTGAGTGATATCCTTAGGTTAGTTAGGTTTAAGTAGTTATAAGGTCTAGGGGACTGATGACCTCACATGTTAAGTCCCATAGTTCTCAGAGCCATTTGAACCATTTGAACATACTTTCGTTCGCTCTCAATTTGGCTTACAAGTTGAGAATCGATACGTGCATCCTTGCTTTTTAGAACTAACAGGGAAATTATCGCTTGTCTATACGGAGTGCTTCCTTCATGTCTGTTTAGAAAAGTATTTGCATTCTTCCAGTCAACAAATCCGTCTTGCGTAAACCGTGGCGAGCCGTCAGAATGTGTCACTTCGCAAACAAAACAGAACAGTCGCCCTTTGCTTCCTGAACAGCACAACCAATCCCTCATGTAAGTTTTATTCGTTAGTTTATGTTTATATGTGAAAAACGACTTTCTACAGAATCTTGGCTTATTTTCCTTCTTATTTATTTTCATTGAAGACAAAAGCTACTGTTAATATACTGAACTTCGCTACTTCCTTTAATAACCTAACAATTTCTGTCAAGTCGTTTGGCCACTCACCAACATCGTTAGAACACATATTTTTATTTTTACTTTGTGTTCCACTTGTACATGATGGAGTAACATCAGAAGCCTGTAACATTTTATCGACTTCTCTTTGTCTTAAAGACGATGTCTCTAGGCCGATAGGACTTCCTATGCTTGTCAATTCAGTTTGTCTTGGAGATGATATGGCTGAACTGGGAAGACTTGCCGTCTGTTGAGTTCCTGTATCACTTGTGAAAAACGTAACTACACCGGGAAAAACTGCATATTCTGATGAATCTTCTGTAGTATAACTATCATCCTTGGTTGTGCTGTTCAGGAAGCAAAGGGCGACTGTTCTGTTTTGATTGCGAAGTGACACATTCTGACGGCTCGCCACGGTTTACGCAAGACGGATTTGTTGACTGGAAGAATGCAAATACTTCTCTAAACAGACATGAAGGAAGTATTTCATCCTTACTTTTGTATTTTGTACATCATTTTCTGTATATTCGCCAGAATCATTCTGAACATTAAAGAACTAAGACAGTTTACGTGTTTTAGATACAACAGCATGTGTCTTTCTCTCCTTTTCATCTCCTGCTTTACGCTTTGCACTTCTAGAAGTGTAGTGGCGTCCAATATCTTTCTGTCTGCTGTTCATGGTGGTATCATAAATAGTGTAAATAGTGTATCATTTTCTATTGAAGCTAGTGCCAACTGACTGCTCAAATGCTAAGCTATACATATATGAGAGATTTTCACCCATAGGGTTTTTGCGAATGATACGTGCCGTTTAAGCAGAAGTGAAAGACTGCTCACTAGCACTATACGAGAGGGGAGCGAAACCGACAGTCACCTTCCAACAGTTGAGACCACTACAGTTTCTCACCTATCGAGATCTATTGAATCTCTGCCCATAAGAATTATGCAGAAAGAAGAAGGAAATGAGTTGAGTGAACTCTCAGCTGTTCTGCCAATCAATACAAAACTGAGGCACATCTTTAAATTATTCGTAATTAGCGCTCTCAACAAACCATCATCCGCTTAGCTTCATGTTTTATATTTAATAAGGAAAACACGCTGGTAAAGTGTCGGCTACCACAAACGACCTAGCTTGAGAATGTGGGCCATAAGTGAAAATATGCAGCTAAGGCCTGATTATACTTGCACGCACTGGGTTTTCCTCACTCGCTCTGCCACACTGCAGCCATTTTAAGCCTACACGCGAAGTACATACATAACCTCAACTTACCGGCTACACACGAGCTACTGTGTGGCAGTTCCTGTGCAAAGACAGTCAAATTGAAACAGTTGAATGTAAAATAGCGAGACCTAGTATAGACGTGACTGACTAAAATCATTATTTTCCGGCTGTTTCACGTGCAAATGGAAGTGTTTGGGCTTTTCTTTGCGCTCTTATACGTTTCAGTTTCGTTGCAGATATCACAGACAACTTTCCAAATGAAGATGCAAATAATGCACTGACGTTCGATGTTTCTTTACCGCCTCCAATGGTGGTAAGGACAATGGACGCCAAAATGAGGAAGTAAGTGATAATGAAGACTGCTCTGAAGATTTAAAATCATCAATAACAGCTCGAGATGATGGAAGTAGTATGCGATCGGTAAATAACAGTAAATGTGGTAGAAAGCGAAATACGTGAGTGCAAATATTTTCAAAGATCAACGTAATCGATCTACATAAATTGAATATCGTATGCTACAATAACGTGACTGCACGCTACATTAACATATTGAGCAATGGGGCATTATAACCACAATACAAGTGGGCTCGATTTTTTAAAATAATCTGTTACGTGGGTGTACGCATTCAGTATGAGTTCTGTTATGGAGCGAAACGTAATCCATCCTACTACAACAAAACAACTAGGTATCGTTACAAAAACAGTCATATTTTCAACTATGTCTACGTGAATTTTCGATAGGTACAATATGTATAAGCGTATTTTCATTTTAGAAATCACATATGGTCGTCGTCCTATCAAAAAGGGACGAAAGACGACACACTCGTGCAGTCTGTAATACTGTATAAAGCTACACAACGTGCCAACGGTATCTGCAGACCGACACTTGCTGTCGCCTCTGTTTCTACTTTTAAAAGAAGCAACGTGCATACTAGGGGCACGAGATGGACAAAGTGGAGATCATATTTTAACAGACAGGTCATTTTATATACAAGGAATACTGACTGATGTCGCGAGAAGAAGTGTTCCCTAAAATAATACAACATTACAGTAAATTAGTTTTCATTCCGTAATAGTTTTCATGTCACAAAGCGTATTCATTGAATGAAGAACATGGAACTAAAGTGTCTGCCGTTTCCGGAATAACGATAAAACCAGGTGGAAGACGATTGCCCACTGGTTTAGAATTGTCAGAAGTCGGACTTTATCCGGATTTATATTCGCATTGACCGCATCCTTGTCCATTCCGGGGAGGGGCTGTCTGAGATAAGCCCGGACTTGTTTCTGTTGTCGGAAAAAGTAGAATAATTGAAAACAACACATTAATAAACATTGTTTGTTAAAAATTTACTAAATGGTGACAGCTGTGTTCGTAGTTTCGTTCAACGGACATTAAAAAAGAGCCAGTGCCACGCACACTTAACCGCTCTCCTGTACACGTATTTTGTTTTCGCAACTTCCAGCGAAATATAGTTTTGAGACTGTTCACGTGATTTTTAGTCCGTAACTGGTGCCAGAGACATCTATGCTTTGTATATTTTTATAATGCGACTGGCTTTTACCCGTGACTTCGTCCGCGCGTAAAAGAAGCCGGCGCTGGCGGCGGCCCACAAAGCTTTGTCGTCCTGCCGGCACATGTGATCGTTTGCAGCAAGCTACTACCTGCAAAAATACAACTGAAAATCGCATCCAATTCCGTGCATTAGTTTTTGCGTGGTGCGAGTGCAGACATAACACAAAAATTCTAAAAATAATTTTTTTCGCATTGATAGCTGAGAAAAAAGCTTATATGCAGCAAAAATACCTGTATGTCCAATACTGAATGATGTCCGCTGCCAATGTCTTGAGTAGCTGCGTGGAAGTCACTCCAGATCATCATCCTATGAAAAATTGTTAAGGTAGCGCTAAGGGAGCACTTCCTTTGAATTCTAAAGCTGACGAGATTAATGTGAAGTATAGATTCAAGAGTTACAGCATTATTCAACGCTACGGATTTGTAACGTGAAAATTATTAATCTGTTACTAAAATAATTGTTTAACTAATTGGCTGCGTAGTACTTCACGCTTTACCATTAAGAGGATACGGTGGGGTGGGGTACTGCAACGTGCTAATGTTTAAAATATACATCACAGATGGTCAAAGGTGCGCACCATAAAAATTATTCCTCAAATTTGGAAACAAAATCGATTGCAAGGTTGTTATTTAACCAGTGTTCTGTTTTCCTCTTTAAGATATGACTTCATGTCGATGACGTTTCATTGTAGTATTAAAAGCTCTCAAATATATACCAGTACTAAGGGTGAACAAATTCTGAGAGCTAAATAAATGTCTACTGTATTCGAAATCATCCAAATAAAAACTACAGTGTTTTATGATGCTATCAAACACAAATAGCTGATTCCTACATAGTTACATACTGAGAACCAATATACTTTTTTATTGTTTAAACTTCGGCGTACATATTAACAAACAAAAAATGTTCAGATGTGTGTGAAATCTTATGGGACGTAACTGCTAAGGTCATCAGTCCCTAAGCTGACACACTACTTAACTTAAATTTTCCTAAGGACAAACACACACACACCCATGCCCGAGGGAGGACTCGAACCTCCGCCAGGACCAGACGCACAGAACAAACAAGGACCTTCCCTTATGCTTCAGTGGTTCCCTCTTTTCAGTCAGCAGCTTTGGAATCACTGTATAAAATCCATGTTACCGACTTAATAATCTTCTACTTTGCAAAAAAAGTTGACGATTGGCCTCCGAGCACCGATTGGTAGATGTCAGTACCTCTTGGGACTTGTGTCGACTGCCCTTTTTGAATCGCTGTTGCCAATGCCAACAATCCCGCGCTTTTACATGTCTAATTCTTGTGTTGTGTGAAGTTGGTTGCATGTAAGGGATTTGTTGCATGAACTAAATGTGACTAAGATGCTATTGCTGGCCATCGAGGTTTGCTCCGACACACAGATTACCCTGTTCTTAATCGTGACGCCAGAAACATTTTCAACCAGTTGGCAGAATGTTGCGAACTTAATCAAATAGAGCCGCCCGAAGTGGCCGAGCGGTTCTAGGCGCTACAGTCTGTAACCGCTCGACCGCTACGGTCGCAGGTTCGAATCCTGCCTCGGGCATGGATGTGTGTGATGTCGTTAGGTTGGTTCTAAGTTCTAGGGGAATGATGACCTTAGAAGTTAAGTCCCATAGTGCTCAGAACCATTTAAACTTAATCAAATAACGAAATAATTCACCTTTTTCACAAGCCTACTAGCAACAGATAAATGCTATACTTCTAATGACTGTAAAAAAAAAAAAGGAGAGAGAGAGAGAGAGGGAGGGAGAGAGAGAGAAAAGAAAATAAATTCTCTAACTTGACAAGAGTTTTCGCGCCCAGGTGCCCCCCTCCCCCCACCCCCCGCCCTCCCCCGATACGCGGGGCCGGTAGCTTGTGCTAACTCCCGCTACATGGCTAATCCGGCACTGCTCCCCATTAATAAGCAACATAAACCCCTAAACTTGAATAAATAACGTGGACGACAGTTCTTTAGATGACTTTTCTTGAGACATGAACCATGAAGAGCTGCTCGTGTGATGGACTACGCCATTACCGATGGAGCTCTATGGAACTGGGCACTCCGAATCGCAATTCAAATGGACATTAATGGTATCAAGTTTTCTTCGACCTGTTGAATCAGATTCAATAAATCATACAGTATAGAAAATCGAAAAATAACGCAACTTTGCTTTAAGTAAAAATACAAAGAGACGCCATTAATTCATAGGTGACGTGAAGATGAAGCTTGCTGTTATTTCCACATCTGTTGTATCTAACGCTGATCAATAGGGTTTCGTAAAAGAACTACAAGCAAACCACACTTTATCATCTAGTCGAAAAAAGACAGTCTGTTGTACAACCGATTAATGCTATGACATATTCATATACACCAATGACATTGGTAAGTATGAGTGGACTACTGTTTCCGCAGATATTTGTCTTCAGGGACCGCAAGGCATATTGGGACCAAAAATGAAAGAAAGGACTGTTTACGGGCAGAAATTTTATAACAATATACCTACCAAAATTTGGAAAAATAGGAAAGTATAATTTTGAACATTTGAACCGAAACTGTTTATGACCAGTTTGCGGTAATTAATTCACTGCTTTTGTTGGATTCTTGGCTTCGGCATAACGATACCTTTGTCTTTCAGGAATACGACAAAGACTGTTGATATAATTCAGATTCCACCTGAAACAGCCAGTGTAACTCTCAATAAAGAAGTTTTAAGACTCTGGAAAGTATTTTTAAGGGAGTTACCAGTCAGTATAATTTGCGACAGCTCCGTGTCGTTTGAGGTCTATCAGGAGCACAGTTTTCTTAAATTTCAATCATTTGTATATTATCTGTTTGAATCGCCAAGTTTTACAAATTGCTTTAAGTATGCTCAGCATGCAGCACAATAAGCAGAGCAACGGGTAGGACCATTTCTTACTCCACTCCAATTTTGTCGAAATGAAACTAGTAATTACTGTGATGCGCCTAAAAGCATTAAGTTTTCTTTCGTCAAGTTTGCCTGGTGTAAAAAAAAAATATTTGTTTTCATCATTAAAATGATACTTCGCTTTATTGTAACGACTATGGGGGATAAACAAGGAACTGTTTCATTGTTGCTAATATATACATTATTCAAAAATTATCATAATAATTGTGCTGCAGGAACTGTTGCAAAATGATGAATGAGTAAGAAATATTTCATTTCAATAAATTAAAGTTACGATTGATGGAAGTCGTCAGTGAAGTAACACCAAGCACTGCCTCGATTTATTTCCTTCTGCTAGTCAACTTTGTAAGAATTACATATGCAACAATCTAGGTGTGATACGAACTGCCTTTTATTCAAAACGTTAATAGTCATGACTTGTTCGTATGGTTTAGGTGCTTCAAATTCACTGGTGGTACTTCGGATATTAGCACTATGCTTTGCTGTCCTCTCTTGTCACTGCCGATTGTGCGCTAGGCAGGAAGGCCTGTTCAAACCGCTGTCAAAAGTGGTTCTTCGTGCAACAAAAGCTAGTAACTTCAACAATTCTCAAATAATACGTGCAGTGCGTCTTAACAACTAAAATTTTGACAGTGCATTTCTTTTGTTGTACTCTTCTTGCATAATAATATAAGGGTGGGGTTTCGACATGTCGGATTGGAGCATTTCCTTGTAAGAATGAGAATTTCAAGTCACCTATGCTGCCTACGATGAGTAAGTACAGTCCCATAAGAACTGCAAATTGTATCAGGTTCGCTGAAGACGAAGTAAACTGTGAGTATATAGAAATAATAGCTGACAATATGAAAAATTTGTAAAAATGGTTAAGAAATTACGAACAGTTTGGAAGAATATAATTTACAGATAAATACAAACAAGACTTACTTTAAGGTTGTTACGGCCTCAAAGTTAAAAATCGAAGGTTGAACGATTTCGGTCCATATAACATATTCTCGGTTTACTTCGAATAAAAACACTCGAGCTTTCCAGTACTACTCCCCCATCGTCATCAGGAGTAAAAACCACTGACTGCTGGACGTGGCGCGTTCTACCGCTAACATAGGGGCGATTGCAGCGTCTGCAGGCAACCAGAGTGGGTCGAAGTGGCACATACGTGGCAACTCGATTTAGACAGCTTTGGTCCGCCGCGGAACCTATGACGTCAAGTGGCGCAACAGGACAGCGCCACATTTGAAACTGCCGCTCCCACCCCCTCCGCGAATGACTCTGAGGAGGCAGATTTCTGTCTGTACTCCACTTAACAGAGGAAACTACGCTTAAATTAGGAAAAAAAGCGATTGTTAAAAGAGCAATAACAGATAGGACATGGTGTCAACGTACAATATTTTGAACAACAATAAAAGGAAAGATTTGTTTAAAGCTAAGTTTCGTTATTCTTTCACTGCAGATTATGGTATATGTTTAAAAAATGAAAAATGCAAAGAGACGACAAAACTGAAGACTTAAGTAAAGATAATAGTAGCAAATGCTCTGGAAATCATTGAAAGAAATTATATAAAGGATAAAACTAATTAATGTTTGAACGCAATATAATACGCAAGAATTCCCTTAAAAATATTTCTGGAGACAAAATAGTGGGGTAAAGGAATGCAGAAAACCAAGGAAAAAGATTTTTCAAATAGAAAATAGGAAGTAATACAGAAATATCCCAAGGTGGTGAATGTATACGGTGACAATAGGCATATATCTATCATGTGATTACACTCGCCAGTTTGAGACCTTCAATTCCACATCTACATCTGCACTCTGGATGCCAATGCGAAGTGCGTGTTAAGGGGTACGTTCTATTGCAACAGTTACTAGGGTTTCTTCCCTTTTATTCGTGTATGGAGTACAGGAAGAATGACTGTTTAAAATGCCTCTGTGCGTGCTGTAATTGATCTAATCTCGTCTTCGCGATCGCTACGGGTGTTCTACGAAGGGGGATGCAGTGTATTCCTAGGATCATCATTTAAAGCGGGTTCTTGAAGCTTTTTAAATATGATTCCTACAGATACTTTTTAAATGACGGTTCCACCACTGGACTGTATAGATTGTTTATTTTACTGTATACTTACGATTTCCTATTAGGGACAATGCCCTACGTTTTGCAGGGTCCATCATGATTTCGATGACTTCAGTGTAGTTACTGCCTGGAATAAAAATGTTATTCCAGTTCGTCTCACCGCGTATTTATTTGTTACCTTCTGTACTAAACTGTAACACTCCCATTCATTTTTTTCCAAGTTTCATACAGCTATTTTACATGGTAGTAACACACTATGCGAAAGTTACTTTCATCCTTAAGCTTTGCACACCATTGTACTATATAACCTAGCATGAAAAGTTCAAAATGACCATATAAGAAGGCCACCAGTTTAGGAAAAGAAGTATAACATTTATTTTTCTTTCCGCACTATACAGATTTTTGTTGCTAAGAGTATGAAAGATAGCAATTGAGTGGAATCACATTCTTCTTACTATAACCAGTCCAAAGCCGTACCAAGGCAGTGGAAGGCTTCCTCGACGCATATTACTGTCTTGGTCATTGCCGCTACTCTCTCCCTCGTCGTTTCAAGGGTTTTGGTCGCCGATGACATTGCTAACTATTACATCATTCGTCAACAATTAATAGCCAGCCAGAACTTATATTCGACCCAGCCTTGGACGTTTTCCTCGTCGCTTTCTTCAAATCATGAAGATTCTTTAATCAGCACAGCCAGGTCGGAAACAAACTCACTGATCGTGGCGCTTCTGGTGGAGTGACAGACTTGTCTGAAGGAAACAGCTTACTGCATGGAAGCATTGTGCAGTATCTAAAACCTGGTTATATCTCATTTTCAGCATTTTTCTGTGCAGGCTTCCTTCAATGTCAAGTACACCAGCAGAATTTTTTATTAGCAACCATGTCTTTTCAGCTTTAGATGTTGTAGCATATTCTCCTAGTTATGCTTTATGACCTTTACTTTGTTCATCATAAGGTTAAACGTGATGTAAACAAATACAAACGTGACAATTGGTCACAAGCTGTAGCAAACGTACACTGATGGTGTTACACTCTTCTAAGTCGGTCTTACAAAAAGTATTAGGTACCGGTATCTTATTACTAAGTTACGGTAAGCGAAACTAAGACATTCTAAAATATTAACAGCAATCAACGTTTACCTTAATCAATTTTTAGCTGTGTAGCTTTAATATAAGAAATCGTATTATAGTCGCAGTCCCTGTACTGCTGTGCTTTGACTGTCGGGCAGTACGTCTTTAAAAAGTTTATGCTAATTAACACATATCTGATCATCATTTTTACTAAAAATCGACGCTTTATTGTTTCTCATTACATATTGCATGCAAAATTCCCGTTTTCACTGAAAATATAGATTCATAAACATCGATATTTTATAAAATATTGTTAATAAAGGATTTTTGAATTAAGGAAACTAAAAATAAGCTTTCAGTACAAAAGTGAAAAACCAAATACTCATTATCTGGACCATGTTCATTGTGTGATATCATAGACGTGGCCTCAGGCGAGCCAGAGTGATTTGCGTCGTAGGAACATGAGAAACAGTTCTCATAGCATCGAGCACACCTACAAATGTTTACAGTTGCTACTGTATCATTGCAATATAAATCTGAAGCCAATTCAAGAAATTTGTTGTGCGAAATAACAAGACCTTTCAGCAGACGTACTGAAAGTAATGCACGAACCCCTGTCACACGTCACTGCCGAACGTTGGCGGCATACACAACGGTGTCAGAACAAAAAGAGAAAATGTGCCCCTTGGATGGCTTCGTCGATTCTGTTGTTGATGGATTTGTTTTCAAGCTAGCAGATGACATTTTCACTACTTGAATGTATTTCTTGGATTTGGAAATGGAAGGAGTTCGGAGATTACCAGGCGACTGACTTACGTAATAGCCTCAGTGGCTTCAGTATTTAACAATGAGGTGAAATCCCTTCAATATACACAGCTCGCTGAAAAAAGTTATCCTGTGTTTAAGTTAGGAATTTTCATCACTCTTGTTGTAACTAAGAACGAGGGCATGTTATGCTTTCCCTCTGGTCCCCTAAGAAGCGTGTAGTCTTGCTAGAGTTTTGTCGGACATTATTCCCTTCTCTTTAAAAATTATTTGACATTCGAGGCAATACTTCTCTGCTCGTCTCTTTTTACGTCTTAACTGCATCTGTTCACATCACTGCAGGTTAGTTGGACCGGCTGGCTGCCCGGCGCTGTACAAGTTAAATGCACCGGTACCGGTAAATCTGTTGTCCCGCATTGTCACTGAGTCGATGTGCGCGTAACACTCAGCAGAAGACGTATCCTTTATTATCTTGCTTAACTGCACTCGTGACAACATCCCTTCCGCTCCACTTGACACGAAATCCAATGAGATTCCAACAAACGCAGACGGAAACATTGTCTAGTGTTTACATCATATCTTTTCTTATGATGAACACAGTGTACTTCTTTTCTTCAACTGGTCTCTTATTTCATGTTTAGCGGAAACCGCAAACTGGCAAACCAACCAAATTTCTACAAGAAGAGGGCGCCGATATGAAACTGACAACTAACATTTTTGATTAACCTAACTTTCGGTCGATCAGTATCCGGATAATTGATGCTCTACGGTAGAACAAAGGACCGCTAACATCGCTATGAAGTGTTCTCCTTCATGCACTGTAAAGCTGCAGAATGTACTCTACTGGTCACTAAAATTGCTACACCACGAAGATGACGTGCTACAGACGCGAAATTTAACCGACAGCTGTGATATGCAAATTCACACAAGGCTGGCGCCGGTGGCGGCGCCTACAACGTGCTGACATGAGGAAAGTTTCCAACCGATTTCTCATACACAAACAGCAGTTGACCGGCGTTGCCTGGTGAAACGTTGTTGTGATGCCTCGTGTAAGGAGGAGACATGCGTATCATCACGTTTCCGACTTTTATAAAGGTCGGATTGTAGCCTATCGCGATTGCGGTTTATCGCATCGCGATATTGCTGCTTGGGCTGGTCGAGATCCAATGACTGTTAGCAGAATGTGGAATCGGTGGATCCAGGAAGGTAATACGGAACGCCGTGCTGGATCCCAACGGCCTCGTATCACTAGCAGTCGAGATGACAGGCATCTTATCCGCATGGCTGTAACGGATCGTGCAGCCACGTCTCGATCCCTGAGTCAACAGATGGGGACATTTTCAAGACAACAACCATCTGCACGAACAGTTCGACGACGTTTGTAGTAGCATGGACTATCAAATCGGAGACCATGGCTGCGGTTACCCTTGACGCTGCATCACAGACAGGAGCGCCTGCGATGGTGTACTCAACGACGAACCTGGGTGCGCAATGGCAAAACGTCATTTATTCGGATGAATCGAGGTTCTGTTTACAGTATCATGATGGTCGCATCCGTGTTTGGCGACATCGCGGTGAACGCACAGTGGAAGCGTGTATTCATCTGCATACTGGCGTACCCCTTGGCCTGATGGTATGGGGTGCATTGGTTACACGTCTCGGTCACCTCTTGTTCGAGCCGTCCTGAGTGGCCGCGCGGTTCTAGACGCTACAGTCTGGAATCGAGCGACCGCTACGGTCGCAGGTTCGAATCCTGCCTTGTGCATGGATGTGTGTGATGTCCTTACGTTAGTTAGGTATAATTAGTTCTAAGTTCTAGGTGACTGATGACTTCAGAAGTTAAGTCGCATAGTGCTCAGACCCATTTGAACCATTTTGAACTACCTCTTGTTCCCATTGACGGCACTTTGAATCGTGGACGCTACATTTCAGATGTGTTACGACCCGTGGCTCTACCCTTCATTCGATGCCTGCGAAACCTTACATTTCAGCATGCACGACGCATATTGCAGGTCCTGTACGTGCCTTTCTGGACACAGAAAATGTTCGACTGCTGCCCTGGCCAACACATTCTCCATGTCTCTCACCAATTGAAAACGTCTGGTCAATGGTGGCCAAGCAACTGGCTCATCACAATACGCCAGTCACTACTCTTGATGAACTGTGGTATCGTGTTGAAGCTGCATAGGCGGCTGTACCTGTACATGCCATCCAAGCTCTGTTTGACTCAATGCCCAGGCGTATCAAGGCCGTTATTGCGGCCAGAGATGGTTGTTCTGGGTACCGATTTCTCAGGATGTATGCACCCAAATTGCGTAAAAATGTAATCACATGTCACTTGTAGTATATTTGTCCAATGAATACCCGTTTATCATCTGCATTTCTTCCTGGTGTAGCAATTTTAATGGCCAGTAGTGTATATGTGAAAGTAGATGTAAGAAATTGTGTCTAACTAGGTGCCCGCATCTCGTGGTCGTGCGGTAGCGTTCTCGCTTTCCACGCCCGGGTTCGCGGGTTCGATTCCCGGCGGGGTCAGGGATTTTCTCTGCCTCGTGATGGCTGGGTGTTGTGTGCTGTCCTTAGGTTAGTTAGGTTTAAGTAGTTCCAAGTTCTAGGGGACTGATGACCATAGATGTCAAGTCCCATAGTGCTCAGAGCCATTTGAACCATTTTGTCTAACTAGGTGACACATTCATTAGGTGGGAATTGGAAAACGTAGCCACTTCACGATGAACGTCTGAAGGGTCAACAGGGCGCCTGACCGTTAACTATCGTCCGCGACTGCACGTATAACAAGACACAAAGTTGCGCCCTGGGAGCTGCGCTGGCGCCGCTTTTGCGCGTCGGCCACTCGGCCGCTGCTGCGCCCTGGGCGGACGGAAATGAGCCGCCTTTGGCGGGCGACAGTGGCCGCCACAGTTGAGAAGTTGGCTGGCCTGGCCTTTGACAAAAGAGAGGAGACATGTTCTGCGCCGCTTGGTCCGTCCTCGGCTGCTCACAAACGGCTCTGCGGCCGCACGTCCGGAACCCTGGCGATTGTAGCGCGCCAACTTTATAATTGCGTCTTGAGCGCAACTTGAGACTCTACGCAGTTACCTTGGAGTTTATTTTTCGGAGAAGAACAAGCTTTCTTAACGCCTTTTGGAAACGACGCTTGACTCTAACAATACAATTAAATTGTAGCCCCCGTCGCTGATTCGATTACGAAGCCGAGGACGAGTGACACGCGGCTAAAACTGGTGGCCGTTCGCGAAGGAAAAGTTTCCTCAAGTGCAGTTTTGCAGAAAGGCCTACCAGCCACTCAACGTTATAAACGAAGTTAGCACTCTCAGGAAATTGCCTCCATTAATGCTTGTAATCTCTGGAGTTCCTTATCGTCGTTACTAAACTCTAATTTTAACTGCGGACTTCATTTTGCAGTAGGTCACTGTGAAGCTCATTAGTGTTACAGTTAAAAGCGGAGTTCGAATGCAATACAAGTTCTGTACAGAGATTTAGTTAAATGTGCTTAGAACGTTAAGCAAAACATGTCCTTCAGATGTCTTACAGTCTGCTGTTCCTAAATAGAACGATTGAATGATGTGTTAGAAGTATTCAGCAGGCCTAAAACGGACATTTGAGATAGAAGTTTCAGAGTTTGCTTTCTTCATCATCACCTTTAACAGTGAATCAGCTGGCACTGCTTAGCCATGTTTGATCATCAGGAAACACTCTGACTGTTGCGCCGAAGTCCAAGAGAAAGGAGGTTAATAGAGTACTCACCCCAAATCTGAAAGGAATAGTCATATTATTCTACAGCGTGGCATAGGATGCAACCCAGCAAAATCCCAGGCAATAATGATAGGAAAAACCTTTCAAGCATTCCGCCCCAGAGACCTTTATCTGCCAATCCACTTAACACTAAAATATCTTCGACTAACACTCGATCAGAAAGTAACCAGGATCTCTTACCTATCAAACATCCAAACGAAATCTCTTATAGTTATTGACCGAACATGAGAATTAAATGCCATGACCATCACCTAAACCTCTTGTACGTCCCATCCATACATGTTGCAGCGTACCATCGACTTCCACTGTTCCCAAGTTTTATCACTCCCTTCAGATCTTCGAATGAGAAACGCACCACTTTGCTTTCCATATTAGACTGCCTCCCCCACTCATATCCTGTACCAGCTCATTAAGTTTCTAAACCTCCTCAGACAGCTAGAACACCTTTGCCTCTTCTTCATCACCTGTACACTTGTCCCTACATCGTTCCTTGATCTCGTAGCCGCCGGCCGGAGTGGCCGTGCGGTTCTAGGCGCTACAGTCTGGAACCGAGCGACCGCTACGGTCGCAGGTTCGAATCCTGCCTCGGGCATGGATGTGTGTGATGTCCTTAAGTTAGTTAGGTTTAATTAGTTCTAAGTTCCAGGCGACTGATGACCTCAGAAGTTAAATCGCATAGTGCTCAGAGCCATTTGATCTCGTAGCCAGCTGCTGCTGATGCTGCTGTTGCTTTACCATATCCCACCTTCCCTTCCTCTCCAAATGCTCCATGCCCTTCCTTAGTGTAATTTCAATCGCCTTCCCCTCCCAGACTGTGAAATCAATCCTAAAATTGCATTCCTTCCAACCACAACCTTCCCTACTCACTGCATCGGTCCCAAATGATGGATCATACCAACATTTCCCTCACCAGGCTGATATACCTTCCATGTATTAAAATCTGCATACCGTCCATGAGCTCCTACTCACATAGACATTCCACATTAATTTACAAATGCTATTCTCTTCAATAGTACCCCTCCCTATCCCTCTAAACACTTACCTAGGATGCCATCGCATCATGCTCATAATAAGGATAACATGCATCACATCATTCTCTTATCACAAACGGCAGCACATATTTTTCTTTCTAATGCTTATTAAAATTGTAGATTTTATAGTGAAATGGCTGGAGAGCAGCGACTTAGCCACTGCTATTCCACTCTCACAAAGGGGAAGAGGCGTTACAGTAGAATAATATAAAAAAAACGAAGGAATACTAGTACATCAAGAACAAGGATATCTTAGTTAACCATAAAAAACATGTCTACATTATTCTAATATGAACCAGTGTCACGTGTGTTTTCATTCTTAGTATCTAATCCTTTTCCATGCACTTAATTTTAATCTCTCTCTCCATATATATAGCAAAGTTTATGTGTGTGTATTTCTGGGATCTCCTCCGAAACCCCTCATCAGATTTCAGCCAAATTAGGCTCAGAAGTAGCAGGCCTCATGAGCATCAGCACTGTGGGGTTTATGACCTCCTACCAGTAATAGGAGTGCAGATGTGTGCAAAGACATGCTTTTTCTGCTCACTGGTCATAGGCTGCCCTGCATGATAGCATGTTGTGTTGGAACAGTGTTGGCCTGCCAAATCAATCTGGTTTACAGGGTAGCCTACTTTTAAGAAGCAAGAAACAATTTTCCAGGCCCTGATATGTAGGCTGCCCTACATGACAGATGTATTGTATTCGAGTAATTATGGCCTGCTTTATCGACCTGCTGTGCAAGGCAACCTGTACATCGGGGGCTCAAAAAATGTTTTTCAAGCCGCTGATACATGGCCTGCCTTGTATGGTAGGCATTGTGTGGGAGTAGTATCAGGCTGCTCTATTGAGCAGTATTGCAGGGGCTACACATACCAATGAGCATGGCTGAGGACAGGTTGAGATGCATATAGAAGGGGACAGACAGAGTAAAAGAGAAGAGGAAATGAAGAGAGAGAGAGAGAGAGAGAGGAGAGAGAGTATGAGGAGATGCATAGGGCAGGTGGAAGGTGTAGAGGGGAAATGGGGAAATAGGTAAGTGGAAAAGGAGGAATGAGATAAAGAGATGGACAAAAAGGGAGAAAAAAGGAGATGAAGGGACAGAGACAGTGGGAGCAGACAGACAGTATCGATGGGAGGAGGTGGACAGACAAAGGGAGGAAGAGATGGACACAGAGAAGAAGAGGAGGCTATTTGTTCTGTGAGCATGTTGAATGCATATGCAGCTGAAGCCACAGGTAAATGGCTAGTGTTTCAATAAAGCTCGCCTTAATGTCTATGTTTTCACACATTCTGATAAAATATTCTGTGGTCTCTCCAAAAACAATTCACTTATCAAACTATCATATGATCTTTCTTGATGTCTAAAAAGACAAGAAGGTAGTAGGTGGGCAGATACTTCCACAGTGTTCATGATTGAATTCGTCATACAATCCACAGAAAAATGTCCAGTTTCGAGAATTTTTTTATTTTTATTTATTTTTATTACTATTATTATTATTATTACTTCAAAATGTCTTCTCTGTCCTACTGAACTGTCATATTATTACATTTCATGTGTAGAATGTACAAGATTGGCCATATACCATTAGACTTGGAAAAATATCTCCCACACAATTCCGAAATAGCAAGAGAGAACTACTGTGAGAATCATTGCACAATCAGCTTGCTAGCTCATGCATCCAAGGTGCTGACAAGACTAACACACAGAAGAATGGAAAATAAAATTAAGAATGTGTTAGGTGATACCAGTTTGGTTTTCAGAAATGTAAAAGGCACCAGAGAGAAGTTCTGCCATTGCGTCTGATAACGGAAGCAAGACTCAAGAAAAATAAAGACAAATACAATGGATTTCGTGATCCAGACAAAGCATTCGACGATGTTAAATGGAGTAAGTTATTGGAAACTCTGAGAAAATAGGTGCAAGCTATGGAGCTACAGAAAAAGACATGTTACACACAGTATCTACAAAAACCAAGAGGGAAAAGTAATAATGTAGGACCAAGATCGAAGTGCTCGTATTAAAAACAGTGTAAGTCTGATACGCAGTCTTTCGTCACTATTATTCGATCTATAAAAAATTGAAGATGATAGGATATCAATGATAAGATTCACTGATTACATTGCTATCCTCAGTGTAAGTGAGGAGGAATTACAGATCTGTTGAATGAACTGAACAGTGTAATTGGTATAGAAATGGGTGAGGGTAAACCTAAGAAACAAGATTAACATTAAAATGGGTGACGAAAGAGAAGAAGTGAAAAAATTCTGCTACTTTTAAAGGACAGTAACAAATGACGTAAGGGGGAAACAGGAAATAAAAAGTGGATAGAACAGGCGAAGAGGGCATTCGTGGCCAAAAGAAGTCTACTAGTATCCAACATCGGCCTTAATTTGGGGAATAAATTTTTCAGGTGTACGTTTAGAGCACAGAATTATATGAATGTTAATCATGGAATTTGTGACACCCGGAAAAGAAGATAATCGAAGTGTTTGAAATGTTAAGGATGTTGAAAATTTGATGGACTGTTAAGATAACAAATAGCGCCGCTAACTGTAGAACCGTCAAGGAAAGTAACATGTGGAGTATCCCGACAAGAAAAAGTGACTGAATGATATGATATTATAGCACATCGTGTTATAAACCCTCCCGAGAACGCCACATTCCGTGACAAGCGCGTAGACGGTCGTGTAAGGCCAGAAACAAAGGATGAGTTAAGAAGTTATTAACGAGTATGAAAGCACGTGACAGGTTCGGGACTTTTACGGAGGTACAAACCGCTGCTCTATCTGTAATCAATTTTATTTCGACTTATATAAAAATTTCAACAGCTGATTAGAGCATCAAAATAATTACAGAAAGGCAAGAAACCGTATAATAATGATTCTCTAGATACAGAGACCCGTGGTCTAGGGGCAGTCCGGCTTTCGCCGCCGTGCAGTGCGGACGTGTTGTTATTTCCGCCTGCGGAGCGCGCGCGCTCGCTGTTGTTTACATTTCAGCGGCCGTCACTTACGTGTCGCTTACGTGCACTAGAATCATGGCCAACCGTTTTCGAAAATCAACTTTACGTTTCAACTTCTGCAACGACTACGCACGACCAAAGGCCTTGGAAGTGGAACGCTTCCTACGCGACGTTGCTAAGATCCCAGCTTCTGACATCTTGGGCATCCATTTGTCCATATTAAGCAGTACTGTGTACGTCAAAGTCGTCAATGACGCGGTATGTGAAAGAATACTTCGTGACACCAACCATGGATTACGCTTTTGCCACGCCGACGGCAATGTCGGAGCGGTCACTGTCGACCATGCCGGCTTAGGAATGCGCACCATACGAGTTTTCGAACTCCCGTTCGAGCTTCCAGCGGAAGACGTTATCGCGGCTTTCCGCCCCTATGGCACTGTACATGGCCACACTGCCGAACGCTGGGCGCAATTCCAAACGTACCCTGTTCTTAACGGTGTACGGCAGATCACCATCGATCTACATCGCCACGTGCCATCTTACCTGCAAATTAGCGGGTGCCGCGCGGTTGTCATATACGACGGCCAACCCAAGACCTGTTCCGGGTGCGGCAAAGAAGGCCACCTCAGATCTGAGTGTCTTCAGCGACGAATCACCCAATTGCCAGCCGCTACTGTGGCACCTCCGGCTCCGACGACGGTTTTACCGATCACCTACGCATCGGCGCTCTGTTCTCCTCCCACCGGCCGCCGCCCATCGGACCATGAACCGGTGACCCTTCCAGCTGCTACGGATACCGCTGGGGCCGACGCGTCGCGCTCAAAGCCTGACGCTACTCCGGCGCCACTACCAACAGCGACGACTTCCGACACCCATCCGCCTGAACATATGGACGCCCCTTCATTTGACGTTCCCGCGACGACCTTCCTCTCAGAGCGACGCGACTCCCTCCCGTCTTCCGACACGGAGGGACGAACCCGCAAACAACGTTCACCTAAGAGGCGCAAGAGGAGGCGCCGTACGGTCTCGGAACGAGACGGATCACCACCCCCCGATGCTCCAGAGGCCGTCCGACCCGACGAGGCCTCGGAGAACCTACACGACGATACGAATGACGACAACATGACGCCAACTGTGGTTACGTCGATGCCTACTCTACTGGCTCGCTCAGGTGCTCCTGAACCAATGGACTCCACAGATGCGACTGCCGCCGAGACGTCCTCAGCCCCTACGACCGAAGTGGAACGTACGACCATCACAACGACAACGCCTTCAATGGTGTGGAGTGAGGACGTCGATGAGGACCCGGACCACACGCTGGGGACAGAGTTACCCCAGACGGAAGCATCGTTACGCCGCTGACAATGCCGTCAGGTGGCGTACGGCACGACTCACCGTTGCCTCGTCCCTCTTCATCCTCCGCCGGTGGAGTTCCCCTCCACGGCGGGTTACGGCTCCAAACCTACCGAATAGCGACGATCAACACTAACACCATTAGCTCACCCGTGAAACTTCAACTGCTGCGAGAGATGATATGGGCGTCGGACGTCGATATCGCACTACTACAGGAAGTACACCTGGCCACACTACCAGACGTCGCGGGATATAACACTTATCCTTCTCCTGGTGACCACCTGGGACGCGGCGTAGCCATCTACGCCAGAGAAGGCATTCCAGTGGCCGATATCACATACCTTCCATCTGCCAGAGGCATGGCCGTCACCGTCATGGGGACGCGTATCATCAACATTTACGCTCCGTCAGGCTCCACCCGCAGACGCGACAGGGCCCTCTTCTATTCAGAAGAAATCGCTCCTTTGTTTCTTGGACGCTGCGACCATTACTTGCTTGGGGGTGATTTTAATTGTGTCTTGCACCCTAAAGATCAAGTGCCCCACTACAACACCTGTCAAGAACTGCGTCTTGTCGTCCGAGATCTGTTGCTCCGCGACACTTGGGAAGTTCGGCACGGCGACGCGCCTGGACATACTTACCAGACGAGTCACTCCGCGAGCCGCCTTGATAGAATTTACGTCTCTCGGGAACTCACACCTGCAGTCCAAGGTGCAGAACTTTAGCCCCTGGCCTTTTCGGACCACTGTGCCTACATCTGCAACATTCTCTTCCCCAAGCAAGTGGTCTGGCGTAGTCGTGCACCGTGGAAGCTAAACACCTCCCATCTTCATGATCCCGAATGTCTTCAACGTGTTACCGAGACATGGGCCACCTGTGAACGTCGCTTACCTAAATACTGCACGACCTTGACCTGGTGGCTAGAATGTGCCAAACCTGCCATTCGACGTACTTTGATTCAGTATGGAAAGGAAGTTGCTATGTGGCGCCGGCACACTACCGACTATTTCTACGCCGTTCTCCGCGACCTGGACGCCCAACCGCCCACCCCCGACACCCAGAGGGAACGCAGCAGGATTAAGGCGCAAATTGTAACTTTGACACGCCGTAGACTGCAGGGGGCTATGGTGCGAACCCGACGTCAAGATTCGGCGGAACAAGAACATCCGACCATGCATCATATCGCCTCCGATAGGAAACATCGACGACGACAACTTATCACCGAGATCACCACCTGTCGCGGCCAGCACGTCACTTGCCAGGCCGAAATCGTCAGTGCCTTTGTCGACCACTACCGCACAATGTACCAGGAGGAGACTACCAACAACCACGCTGAGGAGTCTGTGTTACCACACGTAACTCGCACCCTCACCAGCGACGAAGCGGACGAGCTGCTGGAGCCCATTACGCGTGACGAAATCCACGATGCAATCAAAAAAGGTGCTCTGAATAAGTCACCTGGTGTCGACGGATTGCCGATAGAATTTTATCGCGCTTTCTTCACACTAATGGCATCACGGTGGACAACAATGTTTAATGAACTGCTGACGATAGGGAACGCCGTACCGCCGTCCTTCGTCACGGGAATTATTATACCCATCCACAAACCGACACCAGGTGTGACGACAGCACATTACCGTCCCCTGACTCTGCTTAACGCAGACTGTAAAATTTTTGCACGCCTACTGGCAACGCGATGCCGCAAGATCCTGCCTAGCATTCTATCCCCGGAACAGACAACTCCGGGCGGCTCAGTTAATATACAAACGGCCACAGGAGAATGTCGCGATTTAATTGCACTGGCAGCGGCGTGCAGACTCCGCGCCGCAGTGTTTGCCATTGATTTTGACAGCGCATTCGACAAATTGCGGCATCCTTTTCTGTTCTCAGTGATGAACCGCATGGGTTTTCCACCAGCCTTCATCGACGTGATCCGGCGCCTGTACGGCACCGCCGAATCTCTGATTCAGGTTAACGGCCGTGTGGCGGGACCAGTGGCGATCCGGCGTTCCGTACGGCAAGGCTGCCCACTTTCGACCCTACTGTATGCCATAAGCCTGGAGCCACTCATCGGCAGTCTGACGAGCCACCTTTCTGGTCTCACTTTGCGACAGCACAGTTTTCGATGTCGTGCGTATGCGGACGACCTCCTCCTCTTGATCCGCTCACGGAGTGAAACACACACGGTACTTGATTTGATATCAACGTACGGCACTGCAGCGGGCAGTAACATGAATGTGGCTAAATCCGCGGCGATGCCCATTGGACGCGGCCTCTCACACGAAGACTTAGCACCTCTCCCGTGTGTACAACAACTACGATATCTTGGTATCATTTTCACCTCCACCGTGCGCCGCTCCGCTGCCATCAATTTTCGGCGTGCACTCCAAACTATCCGCACGACGGTGCGACAAAATCTTCTCCGACGACTCGATTCTTTACAACGTGTCCAATACCTCAATCAACATGTGGCGGCCAGAATGGTCCACATCGCACAGGTCCTCCCGCTGCCATCAACTATTGGACGCAGCCTCCAGGCTGCCCTCGGATACTTCCTTACGGCCGGTACGATCTTTAAGGTCCGCTGCGACACGCTCACCCTTTCCCCGCGAGCAGGAGGCCTCGGCCTTGTCAATGTGCGACTCCGAGCGGCGTCCTTGTACATGTCCACCATGCACAAGCAGTGGCACGGGGGCACCTCCCTTACGCGCAGCTTGCTGGAAATTCTTGTGCCCGCGACCATAACACCACCAGTACCAGTCGGACACATCAAGCACCATTTGACGCACATTTCTGATTTCATCGTCGACTTCAGTTATGCTCACACACACTTACCGACCACGCGTTCTCCTCGACCTAAAGATTTTTACACCCCTCTCCTTCGTTCCATATCCAGCAACAATATCGAACTGAGACATCCGTCCACGCGGTGGCCAACGGTTTGGCGTCACATCCACCAGCCTTTTCTTCCCTCCAACGTCCGGGCAACATGGTACCAAGTCGCAAATGAAAAATTCGCCACAAATCATCGCCTTCACGCCATCGGACTACAGGACTCTCCACTTTGTTCCATTTGCCACCTCGTGGATGACGATGTCCATCAACTGACTTGTACTGCCACCAGTGACGTCTGGAAACTTGCCCGACAGTTCGTTGCCTGTTACCTCCGCGTTCCGCCGGACTCGATTGACCCACGGACTTTTATCCATCCTGAGAATACTTATTTCCCCGCCTCCAAAAATCATGCGATTGTATGGGTCAAGGGATGGACGATCACCTACATGTATAATGGTGGCGACAAATCACGCCTTGATTTCTGGCAGTACTTACAAACCGCCCACAGTGAAGTCGAACAGCGACCACGCTACCGCGCCTTCTTCGCCAATTACCTACACGCGATCTTTACTTCACCCCCGCTCAGTTGGATGGTGCCACACGCCGACAGCACTCCCGCCCCCCCTGCTGACATCTGAGACTCCCCGCGCTACTTTCTACATTGTAACCCACAGTGGAATAGGCGCATGGACACGCGCCTCCTTTCTTTAATGCACTACCCCAGACAACACTGGTCTTTCCCTCACTCCACTGTATATTGCTTCACGCCTCTTAGATTACATCAGACTTATTATTCTTTTTTTCCCTACACCATGCTCATAAAAAAAAAAAAAAATAAAAATTTCCTCGCCTTGTACGAGTATATTGTCTTGTGTTATTTTCGCCGGAAGGATGGCATTTCTGTTGTATTTAAGTTTGTACCAATAAAGATCTTTTTTTCATTTACCCTTTTCCTGGTGAAAAAAAATATAAATAAAAAAAAAAAATCAAAAAGCTACTTTGAGGGAGTGAATCAGGGACGGGAGGGGGGAGACATCGCGGCCAGGCCTCGTGTTTCGACCCCTGCCCGCCTTGTCTCCACCTACCCATATCTGAACACTCTTTCGTTATTATTAAAAAAAAAAAAGGGGTAGCGTCTTTAATAAAAAAAAAAAAAAAAAAAAGTGGTCAGCGTGACAGACTGTCAAAAAAAAAAAAAAAAAAAAAAAAAAAAAAAAAAAAAAAAAAAAAAAAAAAAAAGGGGTAGCGTCTTTGATTCATAATCAAAACGTCTTTGGTTCTGGGTTCGATCCCCGCCACTGCCTAAATTTTGATAAATAATCAGCATTGGCGGCCGAAGACTTCCGGCATAAGAAGTTAGCCTCATTCTGCCGACGGCCTTGTCAAAGAGGGCGGAGGAGCGGATAGAGGTTGAAGAAGTGTCATGATGATCTCTCCATTGGCAAAAGATTCCAGAATAGTCCCCCATTCGGATCTCCGGGAGGGGACTGCCAAGTGGGAGGTTACCATGAGAAAAAGATTGAATAATCAACGAAAGGATAACGTTCTACGAGTCGGAACGTGGAATTTCAGAAGCTTGAACGTGGTAGGGAAACTAGAAAATCTGAAAAGGGAAATGCAAAGGCTCAATCTAGATATAGTAGGGGTCAGTGAAGTGAAGTGGAAGGAAGACAAGGATTTCTGGTCAGATGAGTATCGGGTAATATCAACAGCAGCAGAAAATGGTATAACAGGTGTAGGATTCGTTATGAATAGGAAGGTAGGGCAGAGGGTGTGTTACTGTGAACAGTTCAGTGACCGGGTTGTTCTAATCAGAATCGACAACAGACCAACACCGACAACGATAGTTCAGGTATACATGCCGACGTCGCAAGCTGAAGATGAACAGATAGAGAAAGTGTAATGCAGTATGTAAAGGGGGACGAAAATCTAATAGTCATGGGCGACTGGAATGCAGTTGTAGGGGAAGGAGTAGAAGAAAAGGTTACAGGAGAATATGGGCTTGGGACGGGGAATGAAAGAGGAGAAAGACTAATTGAGTTCTGTAACAAGTTTCAGCTAGTAATAGCGAACACCCTGTTCAAGAAGCACAAGAGGAGGAGGTATACTTGGAAAAGGCCGGGAGATACGGGAAGATTTCAATTAGATTACATCATGGTCAGACAGAGATTCCGAAATCAGATACTGGATTGTAAGGTGTACCCAGGAGCAGATATAGACTCAGATCACAATATAGTAGTGATGAAGAGTAGGCTGAAGTTCAAGACATTAGTCAGGAAGAATCAATACGCAAAGAAGTGGGATACGGAAGTACTAAGGAATGACGAGATACGTTTGAAGTTCTCTAACGCTATAGATACAGCAATAAGGAATTGCGCAGTAGGCAGTACAGTTGAAGAGGAATGGACATCTCTAAAAAGGGCCATCACAGAAGTTGGGAAGGAAAACATAGGTACAAAGAAGGTATCTGCGAAGAAACCATGGGTAACAGAAGAAATACTTCAGTTGATTGATGAAAGGAGGAAGTACAAACATGTTCCGGGAAAATCAGGAATACAGAAATACAAGTCGCTGAGGAATGAAATAAATAGGAAGTGCAGGGAAGCTAAGACGAAATGGCTGCAGGAAAAATATGAAGACATCGAAAAAGATATGATTATCGGAAGGACAGACTCGGCATACAGGAAAGTAAAAACAACCTTTGGTGACATTAAAAGCAACGCTGGTAACGTTAAGAGTGCAACGGGAATTCCACTGCTAAATGCAGAGGAGAGAGCAGATAGGTGGAAAGAATACATTGAAAGCCTCTATGTGGGTGAAGATTTGTCTAATGTGATAGAAGAAGAAACAGGAGTCGATTTAGAAGAGATAGGGGATCCAGTATTAGAATCGGAATTTAAAAGAGCTTTGGAGGACTTACGGTCAAATAAGGCAGAAGGGATAGATAACATTCCATCAGAATTTCTAAAATCATTCGGGGAAGTGGCAACAAAACGACTATTCACGTTGGTGTGTAGAATATATGAGTCTGGCGACATACCATCTGACTTTCGGAAAAGCATCATCCACGCAATTCCGAAGACGGCAAGAGCTGACAAGTGCGAGAATTATCGCACAATCAGCTTAACAGCTCATGCATCGAAGCTGCTTACAAGAATAATATACAGATGAATGGAAAAGAAAATTGAGAATGCGCGTTGGTTGACGATCAGTTTGGCTTTAGGAAAAGTAAAGGGACCAAAGAGGCAATTCTGACGTTACGGCTAATAATGGAAGCAAGGCTGAAGAAAAATCAAGACACCTTCATAGGATTTGTCGACCTGGAAAAAGCGTTCGACAATATAAAATGGTGCAAGCTGTCCGAGATTCTGAAAAAAGTAGGGGTAAGCTATAGGGAGAGACGGGTCATATACAATATGTACAACAACCAAGAGGGAATAATAAGAGTGGACGATCAAGAACGAAGTACTCGTATTAAGAAGGGTGTAAGACAAGGCTGTAGCCTTTCGCCCCTACTCTTCAATCTGTACATCGAGGAAGCAATGATGGAAATAAAAGAAAGGTTCAGGAGTGGAATTAAAATACAAGGTGAAATGATATCAATGATACGATTCGCTGATGACATTGCTATCCTGAGTGAAAGTGAAGAAGAATTAAATGATCTGCTGAACGGAATAAACAGTCTAATGAGTACAGAGTATGGTTTGAAAGTAAATCGGAGAAAGACGAAGGTAATGAGAAGTAGTAGAAATGAGAACAGCGAAAAACTTAACATCAGGATTGATGGTCACGAAGTCAATGAAGTTAAGGAATTCTGCTACCTAGGCAGTAAAATAACCAATGACGGACGGAGCAAGGAGGACATCAAAAGCAGACTCGCTGTGGCAAAAAAGGCATTTCTGGCCAAGAGAAGTCTACTAATATCAAATACCGGCCTTAATTTGAGGGAGAAATTCCTGAGGATGTACGTCTGGAGTACAGCATTGTATGGTAGTGAAACATGGACTGTGGGAAAACCGGAACAGAAGAGAATCGAAGCATTTGAGATGTGGTGCTACAGACGAATGTTGAAAATTAGGTGGACAGATAAGGTAAGGAATGAGGAGGTTCTACGCAGAATCGGAGAGGAAAGGAATATGTGAAAAACACTGATAAGGAGAAGGGACAGGATGATAGGACATCTGCTAAGACATGAAGGAATGACTTCCATGGTACTAGAGGGAGCTGTAGAGGGCAAAAACTGTAGAGGAAAGACAGAGATTGGAATACGTCAAGCAAATAATTGAGGACGTAGGTTGCAAGTGCTACTCTGAGATGAAGAGGTTGGCACAGGAAAGGAATTCGTGGCGGGCCGCATCAAACCAGTCAGTAGACAAAAAAAAAAAAAAAAAAAGATACAGAGAAACAGAAATCTGTAAACATATTTTGGCTGCCGTCATTTTGACAGGAATTAATAATTTGTTCAATATGGTGACGGTGATTAAAAAGAGTCATGCGTAAACGGAGTGTCTTCTTGGTCTCGATCTGGTGTGATGATTGGGCACTAGACGTGTCTGCTGGGCTATATTGGGCTCGTATCACAGAAAGGAAAAGTTTGACGATTGGGGTAGAGGTAGCTCAGGGTAGGGAGACCGGGGGAAGGATGTATGTCTGACAGGACGGAAAAGTAAGCGATCTAAGGTTATTGCCTGTTTTTAAGTGCTGAACGTTCTAGTCTTCGGAGTGTGTGTGTGTGTTTATGCTCTCTCTCTCTCTCTCTCTCTCTCTCTCTGTCCTACCGGAACCTTCGATGCACCGATCACGGACTCTAGAACATTACTTTATACATGATAGATTGGATGATTTACTTAAAAATGTGTCGAATTACGTTATGTATAAATATCGCTCCGTTCTTGTTCTTATTAACTGTATGCTATTAAATTAAGGCACTTTGAGATCTGTTACTATAGATCGATATGGTGTGCTAAGCTCCAAGACTTGGTTACATTTCGAGAAATGTGGTGCACTTGGAGGGGTTAGGACTAAGAAAGCTCTATTCAGTCAAGAGAGGTGGAGTGTAGCTGTACTCGTCTGCTCGGTTGAGGAATATTTGGGTAGCGATGTTGGGGGGTAGGTTGGTCAATGCCGAGGTGAGGATGGTCTTTTAACGTAAGAGGATTAGATAGCTCTGTGACCGCCATACGCAGAGAGATTGATCGAGTACTATGCGCGAGGTCTTAGAAATATGTATAGCGTTGTATGGTATAATTTGATTGTCTTTATGTGTTCGAGAATTAAGTGTGAATGGACGTGCTGAGCAGTCAACTATGAAAGTTCGCAATGATACTTGCAAAGTAGAGGATGTATGGTTTAGCTATGATTCTGAACTTAAGGAAACAAGCTGTCACATGATGGCCAGTGTTGGACTTACTGTAAAATGTTTCGCGATATCAGCTGTGATGGATAATAATACAGTGGATCGGCGGTGTCTTATCCATCGCATCTGTGCACTGGGTACGACGTAATGATTGACTGACAAATGCATGGGGGCTTAATTAAATAAAATGCAAATATTTTTGGTGGCTGTTTGTCCGATTACGCTGTCTCGTAAACGGTTGGCCCTGACTAGTATTATTACGCTATCTGACTGCATAGAACAACAACAAAGAATAAAATGAAAATTTTCTGTTAACACAATTAATTAATTAAGTCCCCAGCAACTATAAAACCTAGGAAACCAAAGCACAAGTGTAATTGTTCTGTGTGTGAGAGTGTGACTCAACGTACACATCCGGCACGGTTCTTCTTCAATAAGGCAAGAAATTTTAAATACCATTTATACTGACGTGATAAAAAAAGTTAGAAATACTATAATTGCGTAAGGAAAGCAGAATTACACTCTAATACAAGAACACAAGCCAGATGCTTTGTTGACTGAACCTGTAATGACGCATTATTCAGGACATTGAAATAATGAGAAAAAAAAGAAAAGTAGTTTGTTACCTTAATTTATATTGATGAAAAGCACTCTAATCATTACAATATCTCCACACCGACTCGCTACTACCACATCTCAACCAGAACTCTCCAATATCACATCTCAGCAAGCACTCTCTGCTACGAGTTCTCGACCAGCACTCTTCACTAGCACATCTCAACAAGCACTGACTACTACGAGTTCTCCCAAAGCACTGTGGAGGCGGCTGAATAATACTCTTTGGCGCAATCTCTGGCGCTGTGGCTCAGTGTAGCCACCTTTCACAAAGCTTGCTTGAGTTGGGGGACAAATTTTGGTTGATGGACCGGAACTTCCGGGGTTGCTAGCACCGAAAACGGTGATCCCGTACTTGTGTGCAAAAATGACCAATCACTAGAAACGGAACGCAGAGTTGTAAACTATTCGGTCACTGCGACACATGAGTTTAAATGTAAAGGTGGTCACTCACTTTCGAGGGAAGTCGCTACAACGCTATCAGGCACTTCTGGTTTCCTTGTATTGTGGCTGTCCTTTATTTAAAATCATTCAATGTTATGCTATCGACTGTAAGAATATGATTTACAAGGTGCAAGGTATAGTGTCCTGTGAGAGGCCGTGCATCTGTCCGTGTTAATGTCTGTTTAGAATCAGACATTGACTTCGAAGTCGCGGCAGAAAGACGACATGCTCGGCAGTGTGCAAAAGCGTGTTAGAAAACACTGTTTGAACAAGGGCCAGAGGCAGCTTCTCATTCGCTTAGAATATGGGTGATCAAACTTTAAAGGGGTCTCTGCAGCGTGAGTATATTTAATATGATCTTGTTCATATAGGCATCTGTAGAGTGAGGTGTCGGACTTCGCGAGCTGTTAGGAATTCTTGGATGGTCGCACTCTGAGTTATTTGGGGGGAGTATTGTGAATTCTGTTTGTCCGCGCTGGAGGTGGATCGCATTGGTGCCTTCGTGACTTTTTCACTGTTTGATTGTAGAGGATAAAGATGATAGGGTGTTGAGGATCTGTTGTACTTGTACCTAGTATGAGGCATACAACATTGCGCGCATTTCCAGCGAATCGCCAAACCAAGGTCCTATTGTAGTAACTGAGATCGTTCTGTTAATAGACAGGTTGCAGAAGGTAATAGATATGTCTTTCTCCGAGTTAAATTGCAGAGATCAGATGGGTGAAGATAAGTGCATACCCATCTATGCTTAGAAAGTGAGTTTTGGCAGGAGTGAATATGGTTTTATATAAGCGAGTGTTTAAGATTTGCGGGTGGTAATTGTCAGCGACGGGTGAATGACGTCGGGTTCGCTGGCTGGGGGAGAAACTTTACACGTTCTGTTGGAGATGCAAGGGTGAGATAGAGATCTGCGCTATTCAGGAATACATTCGTGCACTGTATGTCGTTAGACAATAGCTGGAGAGCAGGTATAGGGAGAGCCCACTTCAGCATTCTGGTCCTGTTTAGATGAACAGCTATGTGGCTTTGACATGCCGCCGCCGGCGCTCGGACACACGCTTTGTAAGGCGCTATGGGATTAGTTTGAGCATTTAGTACTTGCTTCGGTGGTTATTGGATTAAGAACTGTAATGTTGAAGGTCATGTCCTCAGTGGCACCGCTGTGTAATTGAGTAAGTGTGTTTACGTATTTGAAGATACACTCCTGGAAATGGAAAAAAGAACACATTGACACCGGTGTGTCAGACCCACCATACTTGCTCCGGACACTGCGAGAGGGCTGTACAAGCAATGATCACACGCACGGCACAGCGGACACACCAGGAACCGCGGTGTTGGCCGTCGAATGGCGCTAGCTGCGCAGCATTTGTGCACCGCCGCCGTCAGTGTCAGCCAGTTTGCCGTGGCATACGGAGCTCCATCGCAGTCTTTAACACTGGTAGCATGCCGCGACAGCGTGGACGTGAACCGTATGTGCAGTTGACGGACTTTGAGCGGGGGCGTATAGTGGGCATGCGGGAGGCCGGGTGGACGTACCGCCGAATTGCTCAACACGTGGGGCGTGAGGTCTCCACAGTACATCGATGTTGTCGCCAGTGGTCGGCGGAAGGTGCACGTGCCCGTCGATCTGGGACCGGACCGCAGCGACGCACGGATGCACGCCAAGACCGTAGGATCCTACGCAGTGCCGTAGGGGACCGCACCGCCACTTCCCAGCAAATTAGGGACACTGTTGCTCCTGGGGTATCGGCGAGGACCATTCGCAACCGTCTCCATGAAGCTGGGCTACGGTCCCGCACACCGTTAGGCCGTCTTCCGCTCACGCCCCAACATCGTGCAGCCCGCCTCCAGTGGTGTCGCGACAGGCGTGAATGGAGGGACGAATGTAGACGTGTCGTCTTCAGCGATGAGAGTCGCTTCTGCCTTGGTGCCAATGATGGTTGTATGCGTGTTTGGCGCCGTGCAGGTGAGCGCCACAATCAGGACTGCATACGACCGAGGCACACAGGGCCAACACCCGGCATCATGGTGTGGGGAGCGATCTCCTACACTGGCCGTACACCACTGGTGATCGTCGAGGGGACACTGAATAGTGCACAGTACATCCAAACCGTCGTCGAACCCATCGTTCTACCATTCCTAGACCGGCAAGGGAACTTGCTGTTCCAACAGGACAATGCACGTCCGCATGTATCCCGTGCCACCCAACGTGCTCTAGAAGGTGTAAGTCAACTACCCTGGCCAGCAACATCACCGGATCTGTCCCCCATTGAGCATGTTTGGGACTGGATGAAGCGTCGTCTCACGCGGTCTGCACGTCCAGCACGAACGCTGGTCCAACTGAGGCGCCAGGTGGAAATGGCATGGCAAGCCGTTCCACAGGACTACATCCAGCATCTCTACGATCGTCTCCATGGGAGAATAGCAGCCTGCATTGCTGCGAAAGGTGGATATACACTGTACTAGTGCCGACATTGTGCATGCTCTGTTGCCTGTGTCTATGTGCCTGTGGTTCTGCCAGTGTGATCATGTGATGTATCTGACCCCAGGAATGTGTCAATAAAGTTTCCCCTTCCTGGGACAATGAATTCACGGTGTTCTTATTTCAATTTCCAGGAGTGTATGTTTCGCGAATGGTGATGTTAAGTTGATGGCGCCATTTAGCTGCCACTGTAAAAAAAAAAAAAAAAAAAAAAAAAAAAAAAAAAAAAAAAAAAAAAAAAAAAAAAAAAAAAAATAGCTGTCTGCTGCTGAAAGAAAGAAAGAAAGAAACAAACAAACAAAGGGGTGACCTTGCCACCAGAGCTGATGGATGAGTTATTAGATAAGAGCAAGTGATAGTTGAATGATGCTATGTGTTAGGATATAGGAGTCTCTAAACGGCGGGACGAGATTTTTTTATGTGGAAATTTATGCAATCTATAGATAGTGATATTCGACCGTTAGTGACAACAGTTAAGAGCGGAAAACATAGGTATAAATCGAGTGCTGGCAGAATGTTGCGGCAATGGTAATAATATTTAATTCAAGGTGGAGGTGGTAAATATGGTCGTATGTGCTTGATGCTCTGTGTAAAAGTTTGACTCTTTAATTGCGTTTGGTATTTCTGGGTGTGTGTAAAATTAATTTTACTGTTGAAAGTGCGAGAAAGATGAGTTGATTGGTGTTTAGATAGAGGCTACGTTTGTAATTCGAAAAGAGGGGATGAGAATGGTAAATTATTGATGGGCATGATTTTTGGAGTGATTTTTGGAGGACGTTTGCGTATGTTGATGGTGGGATGGGTGTGAAGTTAGGTGCGGTGGGAGATGTAAATTAGATCTTATTAAAAAAATGTTGTAAAGTAAGAGTAATATTGAGAAGGTTTTAGATGGCTGGTCACGGGACGAGGCAAGAGAAGGGATGTGTAGTTATGTTTAGTTAAAGGGCCGTGTAATGTCGTATGAGGAGCAATGCACAGTGTGCTACAGGGTCATAGGAGGTAAAGACATGTGCTGCTATGATGTTTCTAGCGTATGGAGGCTGCGCTTTGATAATTATGCTACGTTGATATAAAGTTGACTTTCACCCACGTTCGGTGGTAGCGGCTCGGGGTTGTGAGGGACTGCGGTCCTGGACGGACGTATGTGTGTGCTTTGACTGCTGACGAGCGCGTTGACCAAGCCAACTCACGCTTGCGGAAGCCGAGCAGGGGCTGTGCGAGGCCTGAAATCAGACAGATGGGTGACTTCACGGTCCTGTGGGCACGGTGCGGAGTGGGGGGTACCTGAGCATGTCTGCTGAGTTATTTTTCGAGCGGATCTGCAGGCTCTGCTATGCATTATTAGGATAGTTTACGAGTACTGAGCGTATCTACACATCTGCGTATTATTTAGTAGCAGTTGGCTGTAGTGTGTACTGAAATTATGATTGGCTGCGTGTCTGTGGGCTGTGCAGCATGGCCCAGGGCACATCTGGGTGGGTGTTTTGTGATACAGTGATAGATATACTGTATGGTTAAATAAGTTTTTCGAAAAAATAAATAGTATGTTCTCAATGATTACACGCGCCTGCAGCACAGATAGTGATTGGTTTTCCGTCACCATCTCGGTTGCATGTGAGTAGTAAATGATTTCCCGTCCGCGTTAATCGTGTGTGTCAACGAACTATGGGCTATTCTGACAATAGACGTGAAGGCAGGTCCAGACCTGAGACGCCAGCGGTGTACATGAGAAGAACAATGCAGCTTTGACATGTGTCGGAGGAGAGTGCCCTTTCTGGTCGGCTGTCAGGAGCGCTCGGTAGCTGAACTAGAGTGAAGGCTCTGGAACGCCCTCCCCCAGCCGACCGCGCGCGCGCGCGGCCTGGGCCTGCCTTGGAGCGTAATCTAAAGGTACGTTGTCCAAGGCGCGACGCACACTAGCGACTGCGACGGGTCGCTACGTGACGTCAGAAGTTGTCCGCTGGCGCATGCGCAGTTCGAGTTTGGGATGCGACGCGCGACTGTTGCGGCAGCTGTCGCAGCACTGCACCAGTGAGCAGTGTTGCGACGGAAGTCGCACGACACAAAGACGTACGGCTGCGAGAAAGATGTCGAGCCAGTCAAGGAAAACTGAAATGAGCCACTCACAGGATGTGATGCTCTGTGAGCTGGTCTCGCAACAGCCTTGCCTTTACGATTTGAAGAACCCTAAATATAGAGACACTATGTTCAGAGACAGAATTTGGGAAGTAATTGGTGCACAGTTGAAACTGGCAGGTGAGTGAAATATATAATATTTTCCCATTAATGCAAATTTTTCAGGCCTGTTATGAAAATCAGTATAATCCATGCAGATGTAGAATTAGAATGATGAAAATGAACTTGAAGGTCAATTTTCGCATTACTCTTTTTTGTGACGATAAAAATTGAAAACGGCAAATACATTATAAAATGAACAATCTAAAGTACAACGAGAAAGTTACATTCTACAATACCTTCACTTTGAAAGTAAACGGTAGATTGGTGTCTTGGTGATACCTTCTAGTTGTGAAAAACCACCACCAGATTGTTGTACAGCTTTCTGTAATCAATAGATGTTCGTTTTTGAGGAAGGCGTTTCTCAACAGATTGCGCGAACAGTATGCTGCAATAAGTAATTTGTCACATTCACTTCAATTCATTGGTAGAAGATGGTGCTCAAAAAACTTGTGCCAAAAGTGCACTACTGTTTTACAAGGCCCTTCTGGTCTGACACAGTTCACAATTGAAATTCGTGTTTTGTAAATCCTGGAGTCATCTTTTGAGTGCAGCTTGGCAAGATTAAATGTTGATGTCATCCATAACGATGTATGCTGTCAGAATACAAGAATATGGAAGTTCATTTCGATGGGAATAAAGATTCAGTCGGCTATGAAAGTTGTCTTAGCTTGTTCCAAAAGTTTCTGCATGGGAGAAACTGACAAGTATAATTTGGGGAAATTTTGTGAACAAGCATGGACATTATTTCTTCCACATTTCTGCCAGTGTATACTGTAGACGTTCAGAATCAAAATTCTAGAGATGTTTAAGGTGTAACCCTATCTTGTTGTCAAGAACTTGAAACAATGCAATGAAGCTAGCGTGCGCTTATTGTTAATAAACTTATCTTTCATTGGAATTTTAGGTGAAATGTGCAAAAACAGATGGAGGAATATTCGGGACTCGTATCAGAGAAATAAACGAGAAAGAAAGCTTGGAACAGGTTCAGATGCCTCAGCAAAACCAAGAAAATGGGTTCTGCTTGATCACTTGGCTTTAAGAAACCTACGTTTCGTGGCATTTTAAATGAAATTGTCAAGAGCATATGGAGAAATATTAGTAACTCATACCGGAGGAATATGACATAAAATGGTTTCATTAGGTCCAAATGTGTCAGCGAAACAAAACAAATGCATTCTCTATCGTGTGATGACCACACGATTCTCGTTGCGCGTCGACAGAACTGGCGGCTAGTCGCGACGCTCCCGGAGATATATGAGCCCAAATCTCGGAAACGGAGATCGATATCAATCTGATCTCAACTTAAAAAATAATTTCGATATGTTAGCTTCTTTTCATCGGCAACGATGTATGACCTAACGTGAACCATACGTAAAGTAGCCAGCGACCACATTTTTCACTGTACACAATTCAAATTTTATGCAGTAGGTTACTTGTAAATTAAGTATCGGGATAACTGTGACGAATATCGGAAAAATACACACCTCATTATCAAGCTGTGATGTGAAACTGTAAGATACGCAAACATCAATTTTTTGTGCCTTTTACTTTCCTCACAATTGATTGAGAAGTAATATACAGCGAAAAAAACACGCAAAACCGGAAGAGATACTTTTCAATTTTTTAAAGTAAAAGGAGAATCTGTATCGAAAAACTAACTCTGGGAGCCGATGTAACTTTGTTGCATTAACATACAGTATTTTTTACAGCAAGAAAATCGGAATTCTTATTTTTCTTATGTATTTGAATCCGCCGCCGCCGTCCGGAGCTTGGGAAACGGCGACGACTCCAGTCGTGTTGCGGCCGTGTCGCCGTCTGCCAGAGTGGGAAAAGAGGAGGGGGCAGCGTCGCAGTCGCAGCCAACTGTCGCGTCTTGCACAACGTAACTTAAGAGTACAAAGCTAGTCTGCTGATATTGTGTACTACATTATTTAAGAGCTGTTTGCTATTGTATAGTGAAATTATGAGCTGTTTACGTGTTTGTGGCCTGTGTCAGATGACCACAGTCGGATCAGTGCGGGTGTTTTGTGACAAATATACAAAACGACTAAATAAAAAGGGCTTGAAATAAATAGAGAGCAGTCCTTCCTTACTTCCCCGAGCAGCACAGCGCAGTCTGAACGGTTTTTGCGCAATAACGGCAATCTGGTCGGACTGTGAGTGAGTCAACAAATAACTCGACAAATTTATCTGTAGAGGAGTTACAGGTCTGGATTGGAATGAATATCTTGATGGGTGTGGTTGTGTTGCCAAGTGTAGTGCACTACTGGAGTTCAGAACATGCCTTAGGTCAGCCTTACATATCGAAACCTATGAGAAGCAAAAGTTTTAAAAATATATGTCGCAAATAAATAGAGTACACTCCTTCCTCCTTCCATCAGCCTATGCACTGAAATTATTTCCGAAAATTAGCAGATGTTTGGCTATTTGGACGTAAATGTTTTGCATTATTTACAAGCGGTTCGCATGTCTGTAGGCTGTGCTATAAGTTATTTTTAACTGTTTACAATTAGCAAGCATGTGTCTAGAGCATTATAAATGAATTATGTAGGAGTGTTTTGCAGGTCTGTATGGTGTGGAACATGTAGGTGTGGTACATATACTCCATTCGTAAATAAAGTAAATTGGTTCCCCCATTCATGGACCTAGTGCAGGGTGAGTCCTTTTACCCAAAACGTGTATGAAGAGGTTGAGTGCTGGTGGCTTAGTTTAGCGGTGATGAGCTTGGTTTGCAACAATTTTCTTAGGTTGTTGGTGGAAGCGCCAGTGAGCTTTGTTTAATGGCAGAATTCAAACTTGGCGCTGGTTCCTAGGAAGAAGTGGCGGTCGGGTGGCTGAGGTTAGTACAAGTGCCCTTTCTTTCCAACAATTTTGTTAGGTTGGTAGAGAAAGGAGAAGTGACCTTCCTTTACTGCCAAAATTCAAACTCGGTGCTGGTTCCTGGGGAGATGTAGCTGCCTGGTCCCCGAAAAGTAGTTGAAATTAGGTAGTTGAACACCTTTGCATACGTATATGAAATTGTAAATTGAATTATTTAATATGATTAAAAACGAAATGGAATTAAGTACTTAGGTATTTACAGAAGACTATGTGCGTCGCGTGTATGGAGGGTGTGTGATGTAAGCGGGGCGGCGGCGCAGCGATTGTACAGTTATTACGCACGCGTGCGAGAGAGAGTCAATTAGCGAGTGTTCTAGTGCGGACCAAACGTGCTGTTATATAGTCATGGTGGATTCAACTGTTGAGCAAACTTTGCCGCCAAAAGAGTAGCATTGCGTTCTCGCTTGCTTGCACAAGGACACGTGGTGGATGGCGAGCGGTCGGCATCGACAGGTTTGAACATGACTAGGAACTCAACTTTGGCGCCAAAAGTGTGGCAGGGAATGGCTGACCGTTGTGTGATTCAGATCAGAGGAAACAATTTTGGCGGGAAACGTGTGGGGGCGACGAATACACGTGGTGAGTGGACAAGGTATTGCTGTGACGTCAAACTCGGCAAGTTCCAGCCTGTCCAGCGAAAACATGTTTACGACATGGGAGCGATCGCTGGGCTCACCCCCAGTGTACTGGCATTCCAGCGTGAGTGGCTGGATGCCTCACATGACAGGCGTCGGCAGTGTCTCCGCGCACTGGCCAGGGGGTGGTGAGGATTTGAACTAATTCAGTTGGAGCACGGATGTCGTGGCAACTGCACTGCGATATCAAAAATGTGTGTGCTGACTGTGTTGGAAAACAAATGATGACTGTACTGCTTGAAATAAAGTCTTCAGTCCCTTCCCCGCCGGCAAAATCAAAGGATGTGACTTACATTACTATAAGTGCAGCTTATTATTTGACGCAATTATGATACGCTACCAGTGAAAAAGATAAGTGACGGAGAAAACTCGTATGCGTGATCAACTATGGTGTTGGGATTTGAACTTGTGATAGATTTTTGTTATGGATGTAAGGCAAATGGCTTTCTCACCCAGAAAATCAGACACCTTGAATAAATAATAAATGATAATAATAAATAGAAGTACAGATTTTGAGACATTACCGTGTTGGAATTTGAATTTGGCGCAATTTTGTAGTGGAGGTAGGCCTATAATAATAAATAATAATAATAATGGTAAATGATAATGAATGATAATAAATAATGATAATAAATGATAATAAATAATAATAAATGATAATGAATGATAATAAATGATAATGAATGTTAATAAATGATAATGAATGATAATAAACAAAAGTAAGGTTTTGCAGCCATTATCGTGTTGGAATTTGAATTTGGAGGGAATTTTCTAGTGGAGGCAGGTCAATAATAATAAATAATAATAAATGATAATAAATAATGATAATCAATAATAATAAATGATAGTGAATGTTAATAAATGATAATCAATAATAATAAAGATAAGTACGGTTTTGCGTGCAGTATGCTGTTGGAATTCAAACTTCACGCCATTTTTTCTTCTGGAGGCTTAGGTTAGTGGACATCGCGCAGTTGGTCTATTTTCCCGCAAAAATTCAAAATGCCCGCCGTTTTTCTGGAGGTTAGGTTAGTGGACATAGCACAATTGACCTATTTTCCCGCCAAAAGCCGCCATCTTGGATGACGTCATGCGCTGTTGACAAGTTTACATGCCGCCATCTTGGATGACATCATCGCCGCCATCTTGAATAAATTTGGCAACAATGCAGCGTGTCGTGACGTGAAGGTTGTCCCTCTACTAGTTATTTAGATATGTTTAAAATCTGAATAATGTAATATCAGATTACTCCCCAAACAAGCGTATGTGCTGCACATGTTGGAAATGTATAATATTACAATAAGGATAATCATACAATATAGTGATCAAGTTGTAAACTATTGCACAGAATCAGGCAGTCAATTGACAAAGGTTTTCAATAGGCAGGGTTCGTGGTCTCTGGTCTTTATCTTTTGATCAACGAGATTGGCTCTGGTAAGGTTTGTGTGGCCATTGAGCCTCTTGGGATTGTGAAAAATTTCGATGTACGCCAGTTTGGGACCTAGAAATATTTTATGACTGAGTACTAATGGGCACAGGATAATAGTCCGGCTGACAGTGAAGAATATTTGAAGTATGGTGAACTTTGTACCGTATCAAGACTTGTACGCACTGGTTGAACTTTAATATTTTGTTGCAGTTCAAAAGCTTTGATGTACAGCTCCTTTAGACAAAATATATTCGCAACTAACTATTGATACTGAACGTCTTATTTCTCACTAACTCCACGATGGTTATGAACCTGCGTAATCGCTATCGATAAATAGTTAACAAAATAAGGTGGCTGAACCATTGTTAACACCATACGCCGGCAGTAAAAAGAATGAATTATTCACGAGGGTTGAGCCGCGATTAAGAGCAGTTACTGGTGACCAGACAACGTGGACCAAATACCGAAACGCATGTATAGTGACTCATAAACAACGGCTGACGAATTTTTTCCGACTGCAGTCTCAAAACTCGCCTTCGTGTCACAAAGTGAGAATCATTTTGCAAACTTATTTGCAATGTCTTGTAATGAAACAGTAATACATAGAGTTAACGATTTTTCAGGTGGTACTCTTAGACTTGCGTTCTTTCAACCAGATGAGGCAGGGCAGAAGTCACGATACTGGACTCAGATTTCACATCTCCATTCAACCTACCTTTTCTACGCTCCTTTAAATCCCCACCTCTGCTTTGTCCAAACGACCTATCTCTGCCTCTCTGATGAAAGCTAGGCCTAGGAAACGAGCAGAGTGTCGTCACGAATCCTCAGGAACAAATTACTAAGCGCTGGGTTGAGATGTAGAATTGTCACGTGTCGTTTACCGGGTCACGAATATGACATGTGAGTTAGGATGGCAATCATTAAAACAAAGGTGGTTTTTCTTTGCTGCGAAATCTTTTCACAAAATATCAATCTCAAAATATCTCCTCGTTTACAGAAGGAGAAATGATGATTGCATTAAAATAAAAGAAATCAGAGCTCGTCCGGGCAGATTTACAGTTCGTTTTTCCCACGCGTTGTTCGAGAGTGGAACGTACAGACCGCGCCCTCGTCTTACTGTTTATTGATTTATACCTGATCATTACTTGCTATAGTCTGGTTGGTTGGAAAATTAGCCATCTGAGATTCCTAAGTAGCTAATTTAGTAGGACAAACTTACTCCCAAAGTACATGCGCCGATAACTCAAGTTCTGACTGTGAGCCTACTGTACAT
Source organism: Schistocerca americana (assembly GCF_021461395.2). Lineage (NCBI taxonomy): Eukaryota > Metazoa > Arthropoda > Insecta > Orthoptera > Acrididae > Schistocerca > Schistocerca americana. Next base: position 940,129,848 of record NC_060119.1, read on the forward strand.
GCCCTGTCTATTCTCCACACTGTTCCGTAGTTCATTCCCTTCCAAAATTTTTCAATAATAATGAAGAGGTTGTAAATGTGAACCCTATTGCGCAACACAGTTAATTTATTCCACTTTAAATTCAGGTATCACGTCCCTACTTTTTCTGTGAGATTCACACTACAATTACAGTCACTTACCTATCACGAACTTATAAGAGATTACCATCGCCGATTCCTTACTGTGCGATCGCCATTTAATTGTATAACAACTTCCCAGTTACGAAATTAATCACTTTTCCCACGCACATACGGGTCCTCCTCGTGTGATACCTCTGGTGTGATTCTTTACAATCTTTCCATAACGTCCCGGATGATTATAACTAAACTTTCCCTGTACAGTCGGGTGGGCCTTCATAGCCTTCATAGCCTGTTCGGGCGGGGTTTTGTTTAGTTTAGTATTTAGCACGTTGTGACACGGAAACTAATTGTCGTACGAGTGCCAGACTTGGAAGCATTAATGTCCAGTGTTTGGGGTGTATGATTTCCTTGCGCGACAGCGCCACCGTCCAGTTTCAACTACGGCCACCAGGTGCCGTGATCAGTCATCGTGATCCATAGTCTCACACATCTGATTCAAATGGTTCAAATGGCTCTGAGTACTATGGGGCTTAACATCTGAGGTCATCAGTCCCGTAGACTTAGTACTTCTTAAACCTAACAAACCTAAGAACATCACACACATCCATGCCCGAGACAGGATTCGAACTTGCTACCGCAGCAGCAGCGCGGTTCCGGGCTGAAGCGTCTAGAACCGCTCGGACACAGCGGCCGACGCACACATCTGACAAGGCTGCAGTGCACCTCTTGACGTGTCAACGTGGGCTTGCTGAAGCTCTATTATCAAAGCAACAGCGATGCTGCAGCTGCACTTCGAGAATATTGCCGGTTGAAAGGATTACGGAAGGGTCCTGTTTCCCTATTTACTGGACGGAGCATGATGAAGAAGTCTGAATCAATTGGAGATTCGGGCGTCGCTCCGAGCCGGCCGGTGTGGCCGTGCGGTTCTAGGCGCTTCAGTTTGGAACCGCGTGACCGCTACGGTCGCAGGTTCGAATTCTGCCTCGGGCATGGATGTGTGTGATGTCCTTAGGTTAGTTAGGTTTAAGTAGTTCTAAGTTCTAGGGGACTGATGACCACAGATGTTAAGTCCCATGGTGCTCAGAGCCATTTGAACCATTTTTTGCGTCGCTCCGGCAAGAGGCTGACGACCGGTTGCACAACAGGTGGTTGATGAAATCGCTGTTGCTGTGGCAGACAACGCTGCACGCAATTCCCGATCGCCAGGCAGCGCGCGTGCTGTGTCACGACAGTTGAATATCCTGTGGTCCACTGTACAGAAGGTGCTTCGAACCATTCTCAAATGGTATCCGTACAAGATCCATATCGTACAGCAGCTTGCACCACGGGACGCACAACACGTGTTGTGTTCGCTCTCCACTTTCTCTGCAGGATTGAAGTTGACGAGGGCTGGCTCTGGACCAGCCTATGGACAGATGAAGCTGATTTTTCTCTGACGGGTGAGCTGGACACACAGAATTGCCGAGTGTGGGGATCTTCACGTCCAGTCATTGTGCATGAAGTTCTCTGTATGGTGAATGTGTCACCGTACAGCATTGCTTCACAGCTTCGTTTATCATTGCCTCATTCTTTTTTGAACAGGCTGGCGCTCAAGGACAAAAGACATGCAGTGTGACTGGCCAGCGTTACTGCGATGTGCTTCGCCAGCACGTCATATCGGCACTATAGGAGAGATTCATTCAATTCAACAGTTTTCGTGTAAGATAGGGACCCGCCGCACATCACTCGTGAAGTTCACCTGCTTCTCCGAAACACATTTGGAAACGGTCGTATTATCAGCCGGTCGTTTCTAAACGCTTTGCCAGTCCGATCACCTGATCTCACTCCCTGTGATTTCTGGTTTGGGGCTATCTGAAGGACAAGGTTTACGATGGAACATTCACACATGTGCTAATCAGAAGCATAGAGTATCAAGAGAGGCAGCCATACGGATATGGTACGTGCGCTTTCAGACTCTTCTCGACACTGATGGGTGCCATTTTTAGCCTCTTTTGTAGCAGTAATGGTACCGATATGTAATGGTATGGTGTACCGTAGCAGCACATTGAAAGTGTTTCAGTTGAATTGATTCTGCATTATCTCTCCTTCCCATGTCCTTGACATTCATGCTACAAAGTTTGATACTCGTACGGTAATTAGTTTTCGTGTTATAACGTGGTAAATAGGGAAAGTTTAATTATAAGCATACGATACTTCACTTTTAAACGCGATCGTGTGAGGCGCGGTCAATCGACATTGCTCTGCAGGCTTACTCCAGCTCGATTGACTCAGTTCTTCTCAAACCATACAATCTCCAGACGCAAATCTGACGGCAGTGATGTTGCTGTGCTGTAGCATGGAAGCTTTAGCTTAGATTCGATCCTTCAAGGATAGGATCGTTATCTGTACCCTTACAACCGGTAGAGAAATAGAATGAAAGTGGTTCGATGAACCTTCTGCCAGATACTCAAGTATGAAATGCAGAGTAATCATGTAAATGTAGACACCGCACTACAGACAACTGAAATTTGTATGGTGAAGAGCCAGGGTCAGCTGAGAAGACAGTGACATTCTGTGGTGTCTCGCTTCAACTTGTGGCTGTCAGATTGACGCCATCTTGTCCGCAGTCGACCTGGTGGAGGATCAGAGGAAGCAGCAATTCTCGATACACATTCCTCTCCAGTTCATCCGATTATGGCGTGAGGAGCTGTTAGATATGCCAACAGGACTGACTTCGGAATTGTTGAAGAGGGATTGAATGGTCGCCGGTAGTTGGCAAGAGTAGTAAACCTTGTTGCCATACCTATCACGACGATGGCACCAAATGGCTTATTCCATCAGGGTAATGCAGCACCAATTTACACCATAAACAGTTTGAGGAATGTATAGGTCCTTGATTGGCCAAACGGTCCTCTTATTTGCCACTCATAGAGCACGTCAGCGGTACGAGACATATACTCTCATAGAAGACTCCATTTGGAACTGTCGGAACATGCCTACCAAACACGGCAAGAAATTTCTCAAGATGCCATTTGGAGGTGGAGGTTATTTGCTTCCATGTCACAAAGAATACGAGGGTGCATTTGTGCACATGGGGGTGAGACTGAGGTTGATGAAGTACATCAGTTACGAATGGAATGAAAGTTTAATCATTAAATCACCGTTAGGTGATGAACAATTCTTATGAAGTTTGATAAATATGGGACTCATAGTTTATGGTACAAGACTTTCCATTCCCGTCGGTGTATGCAATGTTATGGCATCGAGAGTGGCTTTTCACGTGTTTTTTTTCTTTTCATTACCTCTGTGCCGACTGATGGCACATCAGTAGCATTGTGAAGTTTTTGGTTGCAATGATGGTCGGTAGTGAGCTGAGAACGAGATAGTTCGGCAAGCACTTCTAATGTGGACGGTGACTTTCCGAGACGGTGACTGGAAAATGTGTTGTACTCGGCCGGGTGTACTGTCTGGTGACTTGACCATAGAACTACCTGTATTTCAGACAGCAATTGGCGTTTCTGCTTACTAGTGACGGACGTGGAAACGACTACCCGACGGTTTTGATTCAGTCACATCTAAACTTCCTGGAGAAGAGTTTTATTTGTATACAGTCTACGGCAGTACCTGGAACTGTGACATTAACACGAAGTTTCTTGTAAATTTAATGTGTTGGAAGGGCTATGTTATACTTCAGAGCCGCCCACCCGTTTAGTAACTGCTGTAACGGTGTTTGAGTTATAGTGTTATTTTTATTGCATTTTATGATTTTACAGACAAGATTAGCATGTTTTTTGGTTTTCAAATGGTGCATTGAAATGTCCATTGAAACTAAACCCGCCTTACATGTGTGTTTTGTCGTGCGATAACATGGTTAAGAGATGAGGCAGATTTCCTGTTGAGTGCTCTTGACTGTGTTGAAGCTTGCCGTATTTATTTGAAGGTTCGTTCGCCTGTTTCCCCAGCGCCTCTCCAATTCCACGTGGACGTAGTGTAGCTGAAATCTTCTATAGTAATTAGAATGACTAGAAATAGTAATATTTACGTTTGAGTCTCACATAATTATTTACCAGACGTGGTCGCTCTTTTGTTTCTTCCTTGAAATCAGCTTTTACTCTTACTATCGACTTGTAATACGTAATATTCACAAAAGGAGTCATTTACATTCCATTCAACAACAGAGATTAAAAAATTAGAGATAATTATGCAAGGAGCAACGTATTTGGTTCCTACACACAGAACAGTATCTGACACAGTTATTTCTGTGCTAAAATGTGATATTACAATGTGTGACCAATCCGACCGTTATTTTAAACGATACTGATACTTTGCTCACAGGCGGCGCCTCCGTTTAATTCATGTGCAGTTTGTGTACTTAGTAGTCTTTGGCACTTGTATTTTGCATAAGTGTAGATTGGGTGATTTAATAAAATATTTTTATTTTCTTACTAGAAGATAACTACAACTTACTTTTCATGTTTGCATGCAGTCATGTTCACCTGTTATGCTTTTGACGGATTGTTGTTGTTGTGGTCTTCAGTCCAGAGACTGGTTTGATGCAGCTCTCCATGCTCCTCTATCCTGTGCAAGATTCTTCATCTCCCAGTACTTACTGCAACCTACATCCTTCTGAATCTGTTTAGTGTATTTATCTCTTGGTCCCCCTCTACGATTTTTACCCTCCATGCTGACCTCCAATACTAAATTGGTGATCCCTTGATGCCTCAGAATATGTCCTACCAACCGATCCCTTCTTCTAGTCAACTTGTGCCATAAATTTCTCTCTAATTCTATTTAATATCTCCTCGTTAGTTATGTGATCTACCCATCTAATCTTCAGCATTGTTCTGTAACACCACATTTCGAAAGCTTCTATTCTCTTCTTGTCTAAACTATTTATCGTCCATGTTTCGCTTCCATACATGGCTACACTCCATACAAATACTTTCAGAAACGACTTCCTGACGCTTAAATCTATACTTGATGTTAATAAATTTCTCTTCTTCAGAAATGCTTCCCTTGCCATTGACAGTCTACATTTTATATCCTCTCTACTTCGGCAATCATCAGTTATTTTCCTCCCCAAATAGCAATACTCATTTACTACCTTAAGCATCTCATTTCCTAATCTAATTCCCGCAGCATCACCCGAATTAATTCGACTACATTCCATTATACTCGTTTTGCTTTTGTTGATGTTCATCTTATATCCTCCCTTCAAGAGCATGTCCATTCCGTTCAGCTGCTCTTCCAAGCCCTTTGCTGTTTCTGACAGAATTACAATGTCATCGGCGAACCTCAAAGTTCTTATTTCTTCTCCATGGATTTTAATTCATACCCCAATTTTTTCTTTTGTTTCCTTTACTGCTTGCTCAATATACAGATTGAATAACATCGGGGAGAGGCTACAACGCTGTCTCACTCCCTTCCCAACGACTGCTTCCCTTTCATGTACCTCGACTCTTATAACTGTTTTGACGGATAATAAATGCAATGTATATTCTAATGGCAAAAAGATATTTTTATGTGGTATAATTGCAGCTTATAATTTTCAAATGTTTTGCTTTGATTGTACCGTGAAAACTTTCTTCTTGGCCAGTTTCATGAAGTATCCTATAGGTTTTGATGTTGAGTGAGTTTTCGAGTGTAAAAATATGTGACATAAATGGCCGTATCTTTTGACTGAATAGACTTAGAAGCTTGAAATTTCTGTACTGCCAAGGAACCATAGACCTTAAGATCTGACATGAATTTGAGCTTGATACGTCTACCTGAGAAAAAGGCTTCTTAAAAGTCGGACAAACAGATGGGCAACAAAGCGAGCCAATAAGGACTCCAGTTTTACAGGTTGACCCACGGAACATTAAAAATTTTCGTAATACACTCTAACCGTTGTTTATAGAGACTTGAGTGCTATGTTGGAGAATGATGTCACATATCTGTATCATTTTGAAGCGTAGTGTGGCATGAAATAAAAATTAGTCGGCCTGCCATGATAGTACGTAACATGCTTTTCGAAGACCCTTTCTATGTCAGTGATTTACGTGTAAGTATGTGGAGGGAGGGGTATCAACCTTTCGCCGCTGCTACAGCGCTTCCTTCCGGTCGTAGCTAAAAGTTCCCGTCGGTGGATTCAGTATTCATGCGCCACAACAGGCGCCACAATGGGGACGGAGGCTCTGCAGACTGGCGGCCGTTTGCGCGGTCCTCCGCCAGAAATCAAACTTGTGTGAACTGAGGGAACTCCGTTGTGCGGCAGCTGCACTGCAGCCGCCGGATAGCGCCGTCCGCTGAATGCGGAGCCGCAACAGGCTGCCCGCCCACAAGAGCACTGTCCCTCGTGTCCCGCAGTTCCGCTTGCCTTCGTCCGCAGTTTGCTCTGGACGTCTCTCTCTCTCTCTCTCTCTCTCTGTGAAGTACTGTAGCGCTATAGGCTGCAACAACTTCATGGCAACTCACTGGTACTAGGAAGTCGGACGGGAACTGTCGAAAGGAGCAATACTTTATGCTCTACAGATGTCAACAAAAATTTGGCCGAATTCAGGGCGTATACAACCCAAGTTTTGTACAACCTCTTCAGAATTTCTCTGCCTCTGGCACTTGGATAGGCAGTAAGAAACTGTGGTGTAGCAGTGTGTCACTCTTTAAATGGCAGTATTGAATACCTGTGTAAGTGCTGAGGAGACGTCCCTTGTCGCGTCCAGACACAGGTCCCGGATACCAATATTGAGTCGGTCGAGCGTGCGTGACGCAGTCGGGTCGTTGACGACAATTATGGGTTTGTGGTTCCCTTTAACTAGCCTTTATATTACGGAGGTGAGAGAGAGTAGAATCTCCTGGACTGTCTAAGGGCGTGTAGGCGGTGTAGATAGATTAGACAATACTTTCAATAGGTAGCGGGTACAAGGGGGGAATTGGCAGCACTGAACTGTCAAAACAGTGAGGTGAGATTTTTCCTTTAACGCAATTTATTGAATTAATATCACAAAGGACATGTGAGGTGTCAGACCCTTCCCCTTAGTCTGTACACTTCTATAGATTCAGCCAGATTCTCCACTTCTCACTCTATGTCGGAAATGACTACTCACGAGAACTACCAACTTTGAATTCACTCTTTGTTTAAATAATGCACCCTTGTAGCATCTCACAGGAGACAAGCACCAGTCAATGGCTTGTTCATTCTATTGCTGAAACTAACTGTAGAGGCTACTTGAGACAGAGACAAACTGTCCCTGTTCAAAACTATTCCAATGCAAAACTTCTACTTAACTGACAGTTGTAGTTGTTTCCACCAGAGCATCGCCATCTTCTCGTAGTTACGGTTCCTATAGATTCATCAGTAGCAGCTGCTACCTTCTCGATGCTGCCGGGCCTCGTCTGCTTGTGCCCTCTGAAAGGTGGCTACACTGAGCCACTGCGCCAGAGATTGCGCCAAAGAGTATTATTAAGCCGCCTCCACAGTGCTTGTCGAGAGCTCGTAGTAGTCAGTGCCTGTCGAGGACTCGGGGTAGTCTGTGCTGAGATGTTGTAGCAGAGAGTGTTTGTTGAGATGTGCTATTAGGCAGTGCTTGCTGAGATGTGATATTGGAGAGTTCTGGTTGAGATGTGATAGTAGAGAGTCGGTGTGAGATATAATGTAAGGATTAGAGTGATTTTCATCAATATAAATGAGGTAATAAACTCCGTTTCTTTTTATTTTAGTGTCCTAAATAATGCGTCATTACAGGTTCAGTCAACAAAGCATCTGGCGTGTGTTCTTGTATTAGAGTTTAATTCTGCCTTCTTGCGCAATTATAGTATTTCTAATTTTCTTTTATCACGTCAGTATAATTGGTATTTAAAAATTCTTGTCTTGTTGAAGAAGAACCGTGCCAGATGTGCGTGGAGTCATACTTCCACATACAGAACAGTTATACTTGTGCTTTGATTTAGTAGGTTTTATAGTTGCTGGGGACTTAATTAATTAACTGTGTTTACGAAAATTTTCTTTCATTGTTTGTTGTTATTCTATGCAGTCAGATTGCGTAATAATACTAGTCAGGGCCAACCGATTAAGAGACACAGCGTAATCGGACATACAGCTACTAAAAACTAAAAGTATTTTCAATCATATTTAATTAAGCCCCCATGCACGTGGCAACCGCTGCTTCGGATCGTCCCTTGGAACCTTCTGATTGTAAAAGTAGTAGACGGTAGTATTGTTGTAGTAATTTGTAGTTAGTAATTGTAGTCTATTTTGCATGTGTAGATTTGGTAATTGTCACTCTTCTAATGGTATTTTTTCTCAGAATTTGATTTGTTGTCTTGTTTACGCGTTTGACAATCTAGTGCAATTATGTCAATTGTTTGTTAATCGTGTTTGAGGGAAACTTTTCATGTAAATGGTATTGTTGGAGATAAAGATTCATTGTGTGTAATTTTAGTACAGTGACGAATTTTTTTATGTTTTGTAAATGATTACGCGATCAATGAAAAAGGCGAAAATGATGAATAGTGAGAATGATGAAATTGTTGACATGGCGAATTCGCCAACAGAGGAAAACATTATGATGGATAATGAAGTGGAAAACAATGTAATAAGTCGGGAAAATAGTCCGGAATCATTTCAAAATTTTTCTCAATCAGAAAATTCACAGAATACGAGATTAACGATAGAAGATTCTGAAATAGTATCGAACACAGATAGCTTTACAGCTATGACGAAGGAAGCTGGTTTTGCGGGAAATGTTAGGGGCGAAAAGAATCTTGAAACAGTTAACATGGAGCGGTTGATGAGAGCTGTATTAAATGTGGGATCACAGTTACGATCTGGATTTAAAACAGAGGTAGGAACAATTTAAACTCAGATAGGAACAATTGCAACTGGTATGGGAACAATGGAAACACGGTTAGACTCACTTGGATCACAGTTAGGATCTGAATTAAAAACAGAGATAGGAACAATTAAAACAGAGATGGGAACTTTGGAAACACGGATAGATTCACGAATAGGGACATGTTTCAAAAATATGAAAGATGAATTAAAGAAAGAAATCAGAGAAGAAGTCCAACCGATTTTGAATGCTCACAATAATAGATTAGTTGCAGTAGAGATTAGACAAAGGGAACAGGATAGAGAACAGGAAGAAAGAGATCGCGTGATAGTACAGAAATTTTCAGAGTTAAATTTACAACGTGCAAAAGATAAGGAAGAAATATTTGAGAGAATCGAGGAATCCGTACCAAATGACAGATTAAAAAACCTAACACAACAGTATGAACAGTTAACTACTAAATGTGTTAATACTGAAACCCGAGTCGCGACACTTACGGAAGACGTAAATAAACAGAAAGAACAAATAGGTGATTTAGCGGAAAGAGTTGAGGAGATATCAGATAAATTGACAAATCTTAGTTTACATGGGGACAGAGATTCGGATGATACAGCTCCATTACCATTCGAAGAAACCGAAGAGTACCAGAACATAAATAAACATGTTGAAAAGCAGGGAAAATTTAATGAACGCGTTAAAAGGGAAGTTGAGGCATTACGAAAGCAAGTCAAACAGATCGAAGGCGAAATTGTAGGAAAAGACGGCAAAAGAAATTTAGAATCACAGATACCAGAGGGGTTTCAAGAAAATAATTTGTTTCATTTACGGGATGCAACAAGAGAGCGCCAGGCGCGCGAACTTGACAATAATCAACATTGGGACTGGCACAGACGCGGTAGGTCTTTGTCGCCACGAGGCGAAAACTTTGACTGTAAACACTTTTTGACTGTTCGGAAATTTAAGATCTTCCGCAATTCTAAGAATGACATACATCCATGTGCATGGTTAGATCAATTTATGTACGCACTTCCACCAAATTTGCCACTAAGTCACAAACTAGAAATTATGTGCGGCTATTAAAGTCCTCAGGGGATTCACTACTCTAAGTGAATATGTGCCGTAGCGAGCATAGGGCCCCGAGCTGTAGTGGTGCTATTTCCCTTTTAGTTTTCTGCACCGCTGCCTGCTCTTTTACTATTCTTTGCATCTGTCAAAACAACTCTTCGACTATCAATCTATCTAGACAGTAGTAAACAATAACCAGATATGACGATTTTACCCAAAAGTGATTTCGGAAATTACCATGTGGAGTTACTGTACAATTTAAACGAAATTTTACTTCATATGTTGACGACATTCTTATTGCTAAACATTCTTGGAGTGAGCACAACAAAATTTTGGATTCATTATTACGTATTTTTGCAAGAGTTGGCATTACAGTGAACTGAATTTGGTCGTTCTCAGGTGAAATTTCTCGGTCACTTATTTCTACAGAAGGTATTCTTCGTGATCCAGAGAAACTAGACGCTGTTCGTAATTATGCTGTTCCTACCACAAAACGTGAGGTTCGTAGTTTCTAAAATTTTTGTGGAATGATATACCTTTGAAAAATTTTCGTGGAATGACATACTTGTGAGAAACTAACAGCTACATGTAAACATGCGGAGAATACAAGGATACCGCGCTGTGTTTTGGCGGCAGCATATACTCAAAGCAACAGTCAAGTCTGCGCGCCGCACAAGGCAGTCGTTGACCGTAAACAATTACTTCCTACGTCACGCGCCTACAGCTGATCGAGCGCTCAGTGCGAATGCACTGACAGCCGTAAACAAATACACAGTTTAATTTCTCCGATTAAATTCAGTATAAAGCTATAGTGACTTGATGAATTATGTTATTAACATTCAGTATTTCTCAGGATACGGTTCTATAAAATATTTAAGAACTTCAGGTAAATTCTGTGTGTCTCCGACGTTAAGACGACTTGCTATCGAGAAATTTTCAGGAAGAATGTAATTTCGAAGAAGAAACTAATAAACTAAAAGGGGTAACTATTAATTGAGTTCATTTTTCAGGTAACATATTTCCACCTAGGTACGTACTTTAGACGTAATTTGCTGCTCGCGATTACGTGATTCATACTTTGTGCTAATTTCATGTTCTATGAATTTACGTGTGAAGCGACGTGCTTGCGTACATTTGCTGATTTTTGTCAATGTTTTATTAATGAACAGGATTGTTATTTGTATATATTATGCATCGCTTAGCTGCACTGCTTTTTCACTGATGTCATACTTTTTAATTATGTGCCTGCTGTGCTTATTTATTTAAATTATAATTGTTACCTGATTAGTTGTGCTGATATGTATGTAAGTTATACTTTGTGATTTATCTGCTTGCGCCTTCATGTTTACTTATTAAGATGACATATGAACATTTATTTGCTTATGCTGATATGATGCTAATGACCTGTTTATTATGTTAGATAACATATGTTTACTGCTATGCATATGGATTGCATATTTATACATTGCTGTTTGTCGTCACAACTACTATTTAATTTGGTGTATAGCAATGCTGATGTACAGTGTACGAACATAGAGTTTAGATTACACTATGGTATAGGTTACAGATTGTTCGCTTGGCAGAGCCTCGTTGTAAGGATTGTGCTGCAGCCACTTGTTGACATTCTGTTCTCTACTGGTATATTTACTCGCTATTGCTTGTTTTGCTTACGCTCAGTGCCTTATATTTTTAAGATAAGAAAATGAACTGCTATAATTCGACGAACGACATTGGTACAAAGAACTTCGTTGAAGTCACATGAACTGGAGGTTTTATGGAAGCTGTATAACTTTATGCTAATAGGGAGGAAGCTAACGACATGACATACCATTACTAGGTTTAGACCATTAACAGTTATTACACTGCATTTTTCGTGAGCAATTGAAATAGGAAGTGACACATGACACAAGAAATACTCCACATGTTTGCTTCTGTTTGCCATAATTCTTGAGGTGGTGTACACACTGTGAAATATTATGATCATTCACATTCCGTAATCGTACTTAATTACTGAGAGTTATTCGAACTAAGTCTGTTAGAGGTCATGTATGCATTTCTTTTGTTTATAATTCATAATGAGTAAAAGATTTGGGTCAGACGGATTACACAGAGGTTGTGTGTTGACAATGTGTCTTCAGATTGTATGGGAGGATGAACTGAAGTTTGCACTAGGATTTTATCTGTACTTGTTCGAGGAGACTGACTAGAGGAAAGAGTTGTGTTGGAAGTGAGATGATATTGGCAATAAGGTTCATATGTATCGACGTATTGAAGAGGTATTATTGAGGTATTATTGAGGTATAGAGATTATATGAAGTTGATGATTATTGGAGTTTTTGTGGACAAGAGGTAAGGTAAATGATATTGATGATAAGATTTATATGTATCGACGTAAGAGGTATTATTGAGATTATGTGATGCTGATGATTATTGGAGTTTTGGTGTATAAGAAGTAAAGTAAGTGAGGAGCATATTTTTTTTTTTTTTGTTGGTCTTATGGAACAAGGCGGATGAAGATAGCAGACTAGAACACTAAAGTAGAAAGAAGATTGCCTACACACACACTTTGTTAAATCAATAAGCAGTATATACTTTTTTTTGAAGAGAGGAAGTATTTGCATATCTTGGCTCACTGACAGTTGTTCAACAACAGTACATTTGATCTGGCTTGGCAAACATTGGTCTTGACATGATGACTATGACGTTGACCTAACTATTATTGACTGTTATACATTGCTGCCACTACTACTTGATACACATGATGAACATCAGATTTTGACAGAATTACATTTACACAGTTAACACCATTCAATTACACAGTAGTACTTAATGTGGATGAAAGATGAATGAGTGTGTTTTGTGTGTTTTCCTTTCCTAATCCTACCCACCTATCTCGTAAATATTATTTTATTTGTTTGTAGTGGCTTGCACTGACACCCATAAATATTATAGGTTTACTGATATTTGAGTATTTGTAATAGTTAATATGAAAATTATCTGACATCATTTGTGTGTTTGTTATGATTTGTATGTTTAGTGTAAAAGCATTTGTATGTGCATTCAAACTATTGTTCATGCCTGAACTGTCTGATTAGTGAGGGTAAATATTATGAACTGTTACCCGCACTTTTTCAACATAATGTGTGACACTTAGGAATGATTAATTTCTGCTGATTAACTGTGTGATCAGTGATAGTGAATATTATGGACTGTTACTTGTACTTTTTCTACATAATTGGTGCCACTAGGACATGTTTAATTTCTGCTGATGAACTGTGTGATCAGTGATAGTGAATATTATGGACTGTTACTTGTACTTTTTCTACATGATTGGTGCCACTAGGACATGTTTAATTTCTGCTGATGAACAGTGTGATTAGTATGTGTATTCAAACTATTGTTCATGCTTGAACTGTCTGATTAGTGATAGTGAATATTATGGACTGTTACTTGTACTTTTTCTACATGATTGGTGCCACTAGGACATGTTTAATTTGTGCTTATATACTCTGATGAACAGTGTGATCGGTGATAGTGAATATCACTCAACATTGCTGGGTGCCACTGATGGACTGCTTCTACTGAACTAATGTGACTTGTTGCTGTGTGTACCTCTTCAACTTTACTGGGTGCCACAGATGGAACTGCTTCTACTGAAATGATGTCACTTGTTGGTGTCTGCACCTGCTCAACATTGCTGGGTGCAACTGATGGACTGCTTCTACTGAAATGATGTCACTTGTTGGTGTCTGCACCTGCTCAACATTGCTGGGTGCAACTGATGGACTGCTTCTACTGAAATGATGTCACTTGTTGCTGTCTGCACCTGCTCAACATTGCTGGGTGCCACTAATGGAACTGCTGCTACTGAAATGAAGTCACTTGTTGGTGTCTGCACCTGCTCAACATTACTGGGTGCACAGATGAAGCTACTTCTATGGAAATGATGTCACTTACCGGTGTCTGCACCTACTCAACATTGCTGGGTGCAACTGATGGACTGCTTCTACTGAAATGATGTCACTTGTTGCTGTCTGCACCTGCTGAACATTGCTGGGTGCCACTAATGGAACTGCTTCTACTGAAATGAAGTCACTTGTTGGTGTCTGCACCTGCTCAACATTACTGGGTGCACAGATGAAGCTACTTCTATGGAAATGATGTCACTTGCCGGTGTCTGCACCTACTCAACATTGATGGGTGCCACTGATGGACTGCTTCTACTGAACTAATGTGACTTGTTGATGTGTGTACCTCTTCAACTTTACTGGGTGCCACAGATGGAACTGCTTCTACTGAAATGATGTCACTTGTTGGTGTCTGCACCTGCTCAACATTGCTGGGTGCAACTGATGGACTGCTTCTACTGAAATGATGTCACTTGTTGGTGTCTGCACCTGCTCAACATTGCTGGGTGCAACTGATGGACTGCTTCTACTGAAATGATGTCACTTGTTGGTGTCTGCACCTGCTCAACATTGCTGGGTGCAACTGATGGACTGCTTCTACTGAAATGATGTCACTTGTTGGTGTCTGCACCTGCTCAACATTGCTGGGTGCAACTGATGGACTGCTTCTACTGAAATGATGTCACTTGTTGGTGTCTGCACCTGCTCAACATTGCTGGGTGCAACTGATGGACTGCTTCTACTGAAATGATGTCACTTGTTGGTGCCTGCACCTGCTCAACATTGCTGGGTGCAACTGATGGACTGCTTCTACTGAAATGATGTCACTTGTTGGTGTCTGCACCTGCTCTCAACATTGCTGGGTGCAACTGATGGACTGTTTCTGCTGAAATGATGTCACTTGTTGGTGTTTGCACCTGTTGACCATTGCTGGGCTGGAATTATCAACTACTTGTTTTTTTTTTGAACAATTAAAAGTATTTTATGTGAACATTTGTATAAACTGATTTTTTGTGTATTTTGCAAACTATTATGTAAAGCCACATGTATGAAAAGAATTTGTATTGCCTACTGTATTTTATATATTAGGTTACTGAAAGGTCAGTGCAAAGCCAAAATTTTAACTAATTATGTGATATTTAGGTATTAATATTATCTTTTATTTTTGTTTGTATTTTTGTGGACGAATTTGGTGGTATTTTCACCACCAATACTGGCAAAAAATACCATCAAATTCTGGCCTGTGGAGGAGGGGCATATGAAAGGTGGCTACACTGAGCCACTGCGCCAGAGATTGCGCCAAAGAGTATTATTAAGCCGCCTCCACAGTGCTTGTCGAGAGCTCGTAGTAGTCAGTGCCGGTCAAGGACTCGGGGTAGTCTGTGCTGAGATGTTGTAGCAGAGAGTGTTTGTTGAGATGTGCTATTAGGCAGTGCTTGCTGAGATGTGATATTGGAGAGTTCTGGTTGAGATGTGATAGTAGAGAGTCGGTGTGAGATATAATGTAAGGATTAGAGTGATTTTCATCAATATAAATGAGGTAATAAACTCCGTTTCTTTTTATTTTAGTGTCCTAAATAATGCGTCATTACAGGTTCAGTCAACAAAGCATCTGGCGTGTGTTCTTGTATTAGAGTTTAATTCTGCCTTCTTGCGCAATTATAGTATTTCTAATTTTCTTTTATCACGTCAGTATAATTGGTATTTAAAAATTCTTGTCTTGTTGAAGAAGAACCGTGCCAGATGTGCGTGGAGTCATACTTCCACATACAGAACAGTTATACTTGTGCTTTGATTTAGTAGGTTTTATAGTTGCTGGGGACTTAATTAATTAACTGTGTTTACGAAAATTTTCTTTCATTGTTTGTTGTTATTCTATGCAGTCAGATTGCGTAATAATACTAGTCAGGGCCAACCGATTACGAGACACAGCGTAATCGGACATACAGCTACTAAAAACACCAAAAATATTTTCAAACTATTTAATTAAGCCCCCATGCACCTCGTCAACTTCTGCGACTACTCTGCTTCTTGCTGCTCTTGGATGCCCTTACATACCCATTTTGAAAGTCTGCCCTGCTCGGATGCAGCCCTCGCATCCGCTTTCTCTGACTCATTTTCCGGTCTGCCCGGACATTTCGTCGCTGTGGACCTATATTGGTTTCGATATTTCCGGCAGAGCCCCGGGCGGAATGTTCCTTCTCGCCCTCCAAGGCCCGAGAGACGTGCTGTTCGTATCCTCGACGTGTTTACTAGCTCAGGCTATTTGAACTGTGTGACACTTTCTCTTCCGTGTCTGCGAACTTTGGGTTTCACAGCGCGGCGTTCGCGTAAGAAATACTGGCTAAATCTTTGCATTATGCGTTGCTAAGAATAGCTATGTCATTTTGTTAATTGAATCCTCTGGGACCTGACACCCTGTTCCCAAGCTATGCATTCATCCACTCACGTACCGCAGTATCGAATCGCTAAATCTTACACCAACCTGTTATGTAACTTCTGTTTCAGTGCACCTACTTAAAAAAAGAACTGTACACAACGCTGTCAGATAGGAACATATTTCACAATACTGGAAGTTAATAACTTTAATAGTGGTTGATATGTAGAAATTTAATTAAAACTCAAAATTTTCCTTATTGCATAGGTAATTGCTTCCTGAGATACTATTACCACATTCTATACATATCATACAATAACTACAAATAAACAGTTTGAAACAGCAGCCTTCAACAAGAAAAGGTAGATGTAAGCTAATTGTGAATATTTTTAGAACATTCATTTCCATTTAAAGTTTTTTTTGTTAGTAATATCTGTCAGAACATGTGTTACAGTGAATGACGAGTATACGTGAAGACTGAATCTTGAAACTGTAGGCGTTTAAGTATATGTGAGCTTGAACCTAATGTTATGCAGTCATGTAATGGATCATCTACGCTGTATAGAAGACATGGTGTGTTTATTCTGGTAAAGTACCAGTAATAGCTCTGCTTCATTTCTTCAGACATATAAAAATATTATTACTTTAACTTTGTCTGGTATTTTGCGAGAATATATTCTGACAGAATACGCAAATTCTTTAAAAGTTTGTGACTGGTCAAGTACGTAAAACACTACGTTATATGAGAGCAGCTGCAACGCGCTTTGGTCAATAGCTTGTTTCAGCCAATCAGTGAAAAGTGCGTGCCCGCTTTCTGGAACCGCTAGGTTGATTGAGCAAGCTAAATGTTCTAGTACTCGGAGCCTAGTTCTTATAAAACAAGTGTGTATGTCCAGTTGATCTGAAAACTTCGCTAACAGGTTCAGTAATGAATTTTGTTGAGGGTCAGTGAGGTAGAGGACTGTATAAAACAGACATGTGTGAACTATGGGCGGCCGGAGTGGCCGAGCGGTTCTAGGCGCTACAGTCCGGAACCGTGCGACCGCTACGGTCGCAGGTTCGAATCTTGCCTCGGGCATGGATGTGTGTGATGTCCTTAGGTTAGTTAGGTTTAAGTAGTTCTAAGTTCTAGGGGACTGATGACCTCAGCAGTTAAGTCCCATAGTGGTCAGAGCCATTTGAACCATTTGTGAACTATGTAACATTACTTTACGCTGAAGCACTAAACCTGTAATAGATGCTACACCATTTCCAAGCGATAACGAATTTAGCATAATAAAAGCTTAGCTCCTTATTATTCTAAACTTTATTCAATTGAAGAATGCTAACATTGTCTTTACCGTATGAAAATTACTATAATCGCCTGTACATGTAACGGTGTCTGTTGTTCGTTGTGATTCGTTGTTGTGAACAGCGGTTGTATCTGAGTTTTTATGTTTGTTATTAAATGAAAGAAGATAGTACCGAAAACTTGGTGGAAAAGGTTTATGACAAATGCGTACTTAGCTCTGAGTAACTGCAAGTAACGCATTTATTAAACTACGAGTTAACGTTAGGTAACATTCTACAGGTCCCTTACAATAAAACTGACTTCATTTAGAAACCATAATTTCATAAACTTCTAAACTGACAGGAAACCAAGTTTATTGTAGCAATGAATTAAAGAGAAATCAGTAAGAGTCACGCGTTAAGACAGTGAAGTACCTACCCGAAACTGGCATATCCACAGTCACTGATGAAGATGAGCTGTCACAAACGTTTAACTACTTGTTTGCCAACTATTAACGCAATGTCTTTGATTGCAACTTAATCGACAATTCCTTTTGATGATAAATCGGCGACTGACATCACTAAGTAAAGCTAGCAGTACTAATGCAGCAGCAGAAATAGCATACTACAGCTAAAAGTCTTTTACAAAACATGCAGCGTCGGCATTTTTAAAATTTTAACGTAAACATAAACTTCACTGTATGAACCGAATGTACTGCGTGCTTTTTTCCTTCTTTTTTTCGAACTTGCAACACCTCATTTACGCAGGTTACTCAGGATATTTCGTATGTGCAGTGTGGCAGAATCTCACCAGCATTCCTCAGGTCATTACTGCAACTTCACCGACGCTAACACGGTTCTCCTCGTGTCCCTTCCGCATTTACCACGGACAGCACATCCCCACATTTATTCTCGAAACGGGAGGTCGACAGCAGCTGGATATTCTAAAAAAATCACCATCTTCTAGATGGTATTAAAACAACTTGTTAGTCAATCTTCAGTCAAAACAGTTCACAGTAAAAATAATCAATTGTAACAGATATATAAAAGATGTCATTCATACTCAGGAGGGCAACAGCTAACTAACAACAGCCAGCAGAACTTATCCCATCTCTGTCATCGATGCGTTATCTCACTGAACTTAAAATGCATGTTTTCTTTGGGTTATTCATAGTTATAGCGAATTATCCAAATGAAATTAATAACAATTTGAAGTAGCTGTTATGCGATTAGTGGACAAATAGTGACACAACATCGGGTACAGGACGAGGCGGAGAGGGTAGGCGTCGGAAGCAGGTGGTGAAATAAACCAGTTGTATATAGAAAACCGACTGTGTTCTAGGTACGCAGAATACAGGCGGCCTCAACTGAGGCAAAAGTAAAGAATAATAGCCGGTTTAGGTGGTCGTGAAATAAAGGAATAGGAAGAGGGAGAGAGGGTGGTTCGCGTCAAGTGCTGCCGGAGCGCAGAGCCAGGGGCGAAAGGCATCGAGCCGCCCACTCTGATGGGAGGCTGGGTGACGACAGAGACTCAGGTGCGCTGTGCTCAGTCAGGCGCGGTCTGCAACTACCACGTGACCCCACTCCCACGCCTCCTATTGGCTAAACACGGTGGCGTCTTGCAGGTAGTTTATTCAGCAGAGGTCTCAAAAGTGTACGCTGTCAGCAGCTGTTACGGGAATTACCTGCCCGAAGGATAGGCAGGCTTGGCTCGTACGCGTCAGTGAAGTTATGCTGGAAGAGTGTTTGAAAGACTCGATATCAAAAATTTTGGGATAAAACTTTGCGCGAAAATCCTATATAGTCCCAGGCTGTCTGGCCTGGTAAATCACCCGTCTGTCTATAATACACTCTTGGAAATGGAAAAAAGAAATTGACACCGGTGTGTCAGACCCACCATACTTGCTCCGGACACTGCGAGAGGGCTGTACAAGCAATGATCACACGCACGGCACAGCGGACACACCAGGAACCGCGGTGTTGGCGGTCGAATGGCGCTAGCTGCGCAGCATTTGTGCACCGCCGCCGTCAGTGTCAGCCAGTTTGCCGTGGCATACGGAGCTCCATCGCAGTCTTTAACACTGGTAGCATGCCGCGACAGCGTGGACGTGAACCGTATGTGCAGTTGACGGACTTTGAGCGAGGGCGTATAGTGGGCATGCGGGAGGCCGGGTGGACGTACCGCCGAATTGCTCAACACGTGGGGCGTGAGGTCTCCACAGTACATCGATGTTGTCGCCAGTGGTCGGCGGAAGGTGCACGTGCCCGTCGACCTGGGACCGGACCGCAGCGACGCACGGATGCACGCCAAGACCGTAGGATCCTACGCAGTGCCGTAGGGGACCGCACCGCCAATTCCCAGCAAATTAGGGACACTGTTGCTCCTGGGGTATCGGCGAGGACCATTCGCAACTGTCTCCATGAAGCTGGGCTACGGTCCCGCACACCGTTAGGCCGTCTTCCGCTCACGCCCCAACATCGTGCAGCCCGCCTCCAGTGGTGTCGCGACAGGCGTGAATGGAGGGGCGAATGGAGACGTGTCGTCTTCAGCGATGAGAGTCGCTTCTGCCTTGGTGCCAATGATGGTCGTATGCGTGTTTGGCGCCATGCAGGTGAGCGCCACAATCAGGACTGCATACGACCGAGGCACACAGGGCCAACACCCGGCATCATGGTGTGGGGAGCGATCTCCTACACTGGCCGTACACCACTGGTGATCGTCGAGGGGACACTGAATAGTGCACGGTACATCCAAACCGTCATCGAACCCATCGTTCTACCATTCCTAGACCGGCAAGGGAACTTGCTGTTCCAACAGGACAATGCACGTCCGCATGTATCCCGTGCCACCCAACGTGCTCTAGAAGGTGTAAGTCAACTACCCTGGCCAGCAAGATCTCCGGATCTGTCCCCCATTGAGCATGTTTAGGACTGGATGAAGCGTCGTCTCACGCGGTCTGCACGTCCAGCACGAACGCTGGTCCAACTGAGGCGCCAGGTGGAAATGGCATGGCAAGCCGTTCCACAGGACTACATCCAGCATCTCTAAGATCGTCTCCATGGGAGAATAGCAGCCTGCATTGCTGCGAAAGGTGGATATACACTGTACTAGTGCCGACATTGTGCATGCTCTGTTGCCTGTGTCTATGTGCCTGTGGTTCTGTCAGTGTGATCATGTGAAGTATCTGACCCCAGGAATGTGTCAATAAAGTTTCCCCTTCCTGGGACAATGAATTCACGGTGTTCTTATTTCAATTTCCAGGAGTGTAGCACAGATGGAAATATTTTTTAGTATTGTGTGGCAGCTGAAAGCCATAAGTTATGCTGGAAACTGCTGGTACAAAAGTACCTCGTAGTTTTTCGCATCGGACTACCGTAGTAGAGGAATACGCGTTTAGAAGACTGATGCATAGCGAAGCAGAACTCTGCAGTGCTGTAAACGCCAACATGGAGAAAATACAAAGTAGTAGAACTACTACATTTTATAATATAATGATAATTAAATGCCAATGAGTGTTAAAACTGCATATATGATGTTTTGCTGGAACTCAGCTACTCTCGCTTTGAGTCCACGGCGGTAGGAAGAAGACGTGTTGGTTCGGTTCTCGCGTAAATCTATTTATGTGAGATGGCTCACGAAAATCAGTTCATTCAGGTGCAGAACGTTTATCAAGCTAGATAGGCAGTGTATTTAATTTACGTATCAGTTTCGTAACGGTTATTTGTTAATGTGCATTCACTGAATTTTATAATAAATTGACCATTAACGCCTCCGTGGTTGTCACTGAACTATCGCCTGATGTGAAGCCACACCATGAAGAGATGGCGATGAAACATTTCAATTAATTTGCCGAAAGACATAGAAGCGCTTGAGGCTTAAAGTTACCTAAGGAACACACAGTAAGTAATAAATGAGTCTCTAACTTTACATATCAAGTTTACACGAGTAAACGATAATACAAGTGCGTGCTGAAATGTAATACCTCCGAATTTTAAATGTGAAAGCTCTTAAATCTTTTTAGATGAAACAAACGTTATTAACATTCTACATGTCTATGTATTTGCAGTCCTCTGGCTCTAGAGGGCTCCGGATTTCAGCGTGTAATATGGCTAAGTGTAACGTAGTTACGTCGGTGCGTGAGGAACGGTGTGATGTAATCGAGTTTCGAAATCGAAGAGTTCATCCTCACATGAATTACACATTCGTTCGGAACGACAATGCCAAACCACACCATAGTGCTGCGACATTTGCAACAACCCAACGCTTTGGGTTCCCTGTCATCGAGCATGCTCCACACAGTCCCGAATTGGCCACATCCGATTTTCATGTGTTTCCAAAACTTAAAAAAAAAAAAAAAAAAAAAAACTTCGAGGGCTTCACTTTGATAGTGATGAAGCGATGCAAGCAGGTCAGGTTGTAGCTCCGTCATTAAACCAAACATTCTACACTGACGGTACTGACGGTATCAACAAACTGGTCTCTCGTTGGGAGAAATGTGTTCGTCAACAGAATGCCTACGTTGATAAAGAAGTATGAAGAAATTAGGAATAAAGGTTTAGAATGTTAATAACGCTTCTTTAAAAATTAAGAGTTTTCACACAAAGAATTCTGAAGCATTACTTTTCAGCACACCCCCGTACAAAGGTAGCTCAAGGAGGTATTCTCCCTGATTTTCGTGGTTTGATACCCAATTGTATTTAAAAAATGCTAATTTTCGCGATTTCTCTTACAACTTAGTCATTCCTGGAACTTTAACGTTTCCAAGTACAGGGACACGCCTGCAACGTGAAGTTGCTTGACGCTTCACCGTCTTTCACCGAGAATGGTCCTCCCAAAACTGCTGCAATTAACGGGAAGTCATTGAGAGTGGTACTTCCAAAATGGCTGTAATTGACGGGAAATCATCGAGTGCAACAGGTATGAAATTGGGCGTTTCCCAAGGAAGTGTTATAGGTCTTTTAATAGTTCTAATCGACACAGACTGGAAAAATCGCAGCACCAAAAAATAATTAACGTAGAGACGTGAAATATCTGGAATACATTTGTCTAGGTAACATACTTAAGTGATTAACATTGCAAGTGCACAAGTTAATGTAAGCGCTAGGTAAGCCATTGCAAATATGAATTGCTGGTACATTAATAGTCAGGGCAAACGCTAGAATGCTAAGTGCATTGTGTTGTCGAGGTTCCGGATGCCAGGTTTGTGGGATGGAGTTCAATGCCTGCTGCTGGCTGTCAATACAGGGACGGTTAATGCTGTTTGTGGATGACATTGGAGTTGTCGTCCGATGATGTTTCATATGTGCTCGATTGGAGACAGGTATTGTGACTGAGCAGGCCAAGGGACACATTGACACTCTGTACAACTTGTTGGGTTACAACAGTGGTATGTGGGCGACCGTTATCCTGTTGGAAAACATCGGCTTGAATGGGGATCACGAATGTCAGCACATCAGTTCGAATAACCAGACTGACGTACAAATCTGCAGTCAGGATGCATGTGACAACCGCGAGAGTGCTCCTGCTCTCATATGAAATCGTACCCCAGACCTTAACTCCAGGTGTAGGTCCTCTGCGTCTAGCATACAGACAGGTTAGTTGCAGGCCCTCAACTGCCTTCTTCTAAACGACACACGGCCGTCACTGGCACAGAGGTAGAACCAGCTTTCATCAGAAAACACGACAAACCTCCATCCTGCCCTCCAATGAGATCTCGCTTGACACCACTGAAATAGCAAATGGTGGTGGTTTGGGGTCAGTGAAATGCACGCCACAGGGCGTCTCGCGCGGAGCTATTCTTGAAGCAACCGATTTGCAACAGTTAGTTGTGTCACTATGTTGCCAACTGCTACTGAAATTGCTGCTTCAGATGCAGTACAAAGCAAAGGGTCATACGCCGAACACGACGGTCTTCCATCTCGGTAGTGCCACGCTGCCGTCCGAATCCTGGTCTG
This sequence comes from Schistocerca americana, assembly GCF_021461395.2. NCBI lineage: Eukaryota > Metazoa > Arthropoda > Insecta > Orthoptera > Acrididae > Schistocerca > Schistocerca americana. The sequence continues at coordinate 940,153,330 of NC_060119.1, forward strand.
CTTGTGACTGTATATTCTCGGGACCATTGCTGCCAACAATCACGTGCGGTGGCAACATTCCTACCAAGTCTGTCTGCAGTATCGAGGAACATCCAACTTTTCGTAGCCCTATTATACGACCTCATTCAAACTCAGTGACGTGCTGATCATGGCGTCTTTGTCACCTTAAAGCCGCTCTTGACTAACATCAGCTGACCACATCCAATCTCAAAGGCGACGAACGCTTTCGACCGTTCCAGCGTGTATTTAAAGCAAGCCTGATACTCATGCTCATAGGGGCGCTACTAGCGCCACTCTTTTCTCAATGACGTGAAATCTGAATAGACCTCTTCATTCAGATGTATAATCACACCTCCCAACCTTCGTTTATGTCGAACAACTTCTTCGTGTTGCGTTTTTCTCTCTCAGCGTTTATACACGGTTTGGGAGACAGTGTGAACAGTTCTCTTAGATTGTTTGCAGATGATGCTTTCGTTTGTCGTCTAGTAAAGTCATTAGAGAGTCAATACGAATTACAGTGTGATTTAGATAAGGTATCTTTATAGTGTGAAAAGAGACAAATGATCCGAACAATAAAAAAGTGATAGAACCTGCACTTAAGTAATAAAAAGAATCTGTTAAATTTCGATTAAACCATAAATAATAAAAATTCAAACGTTGTCGATTCAACTAAATACCTAGGGATTACAATTATGATCAACTTAAATTGGAAGTATCATATAGAATATGCTTTGGGAAAAGCGAACTGAGAACTGCGTTTTATTGGCAGAATACTTGGAAGACGTAATTAATCTGCTAAAGCGACTACCTACACTACTCTCGTACATCCTTTGCTAGAGCATTGCTGCTTTTTGTACTATCGCAAAATGGAGGAGAGAATGTCGCTAATACGATTCACAATCTTGGATGGAAATCATTAAGACACTCGCGTTTGTCGTTGCGGCGATGTTTGTCCACAAAATTCCTATCACCAATTTTCTCCTCCGAAGCGAAAATACTTATTTGTCTCCCACGTACATAGGAACAAATGGCCATCGTAACAAAATAAGAGAAATCAGCCAGCATGGAAAGATTCAGACGTTCATTTTTCTCACGTGCTATTCAAGAGTGTAGCGATCGATAAATAATCTGAAAGCGTTTTTGTGACCCTCTGCCAAGCATTTAGATTAGCAGAGAAGTCATATAGAAAATATGCAGCTTGATTGTTTAAGAAGTAGTGGCACTTTGGCCTGTGCACTATTTTCTTTGGGATCTGAGGTTCTAAATGATACCAAAAGAATCAGTGGCCTTCACCTTCTCAGTTTTGGGTCTCTACGATGAAGCCAAGACGCACTTCCACGATATGTACGGTCAGCCTCTGTGCCGCACTGCCCAATTTTTTGATAGCACGCAGTAGTAGTAGCCGGAGTGTTGAGGCCACGGTCGCTCCGGTGAGGATAGTGATTTTTGACGACCAAACGCCTGAGACATATTGTTCAATAATTTTCGTCACAACTTCATTAACAAGTATGGCGATATTACCTCAAATCCTTGCCTCAAAGTCATCAATGCTGCCACACAGGGACGCTAAACGTTCAGCTGTCATCGTAGCTTGATTTGGTAGGGTCTGTCTCCCTTGCCATCATATTCTCGTGTAAATTTATTTCAGAATTTATTGTGTGTAGTGATTCTCTGTTGTTGACCGAATAGTGACTGCCGGTACAATAATCTGTACAAGTTTGCTTAAGTACACTTTGTCACTCTTTTCAATCGTTTCCAATCAGTTGATTAAGTGTGCTTCTTTTTTTGTCTTTGAGGGTTTCATTTAATACATCTATTTCTTTGAAAATATTTACTCCTTTTCTTTTTCCAGTTTTGCAGTTTCGTAATCTCCCCCCGCCGGCCGAAGTGGCCGAGAGGTTCTAGGCGCTACAGTCTGGAAACGCGCGACCGCTACGGTGGCAGGTTCGAATCCTGCCCCGGGCATGGATGTGTGTGATGTCCTTAGGTTAGTTAGGTTTAAGTAGTTCTAAGTTCTAGAGGACTGACGATCTCAGAAGTCTCATAGTGCCCAGAGCCATTTGAACCATTTTTTGTAATCTCCCCTTCTGTGAATTTCTATTAGTCACGTCATCGTAATCACAGTGGTTAGGCAAGAGGCCTGCAAGCACTAGAGGAAACTGCTGCCTGGGTAACGGGTACGGAAATCTATAAGACAGATGCTCATTTTAGTCGAGAGCAGGCGGTGCCTGGGGCAAATTTTACACTGATTGTGACGTACCATTGAACCTGACAGGTAGGATCCTATCGTACTTGCAACAGCACTGAGTTCAGTAACGATCGCGACGGTCCGGGGATGTTACCCATGCCTGCACGTACGCTCTGAGATGCCTTTCGAGAAGAGCCATGCAGCATCAAACACGTCGAGCTGGAGCAGGTTTACCTGCTGTAGACTTTTGTCATAGTGCATTGGAGCAATGCATCAACATCAAGGTTCATTACATATTCGATATAACTTCCACAGCTACGTATAAGAACTATGTGACTACACAAGGAACGGCTGGAAACCGATGGTGCTTTCATTGAGACGTGTCACACATACATCTCTTGGGATGATATTTGGTGCTATTTAGTCCGAAAATTAGTAGATAATCTTAACAGTCGTGCTTCGCATCTATTACCGCCACGTTTCAATGAACATTCTAACAATATGAAATTTATGCTTCAGCCTTTTCCAGACGTAATCTCCGCTCACAATTTCTAGCAGCTTTATATAGTTAACCGAAGAAGAATGTCATTTTGTGATTAACAACATAAAAGAAAAAGACAATCGTCCAGGTTGAAAGGCAGACTGTCATTAGGGAGCGCGGTCGGAATCTCAACGCTTTCTAGGCGGTGTGCGAGACGTATTAGGCGACTTGTTTCAACACTTCTTGACAAGAAAATATTTATCGGTGGGCTCTGGTGAACAGCTAGCACTGCTACATTATTAAACTAGCCTTTACAGCAGTCGGCAGCCTCGCTTTGACGCGAGAAACGTTGAGCTGTAACGATGTGAACCAACACTAATCGTATAAACCCTGAGATACCAATACAACAAGCACACTTAATCTGCTAATTAGGTAGCACTTAGTTGAGTAATGTATGCTCAAACTATCTAACTGGACCGGCAGTCAGGGCTCGGCCAACAGGAGAAAATCACGACCAATAAATGCTGAAGGACTGGGTGTTCAAAAGGTCTCTCCGCAGTGCCGTATGATTGTTAGCCGCGCGTGCCGTATGCCGCAGTGAATATACCGAAATGAAACTCAGTGAAATAAGAGTTATTAACTTATTGAATATTCATTTTTACTTAGAAATTTTCACATTAAATGTTGAAAGTGTTCCCCCCGTTGTTGATTACACAATTCAATTCGACTAACCATGTTTCCAAACACAAGCTGTAACATTTTTTCTGTATCAGAAGTAGTGAAAGTGGATATTGCAGTTGTCAATTCATCGATGTATTTTGGACGGTTTTTATAGACAGTTGCCTTCTCTGCACCCCAGAAGAAAAGTCAGGTGGTGTTAGGTCAGGCGATCGCAGAGGCCAAAGTCCCTGTGAAATTATGCGATCACCAAAAACATCAGCAAGCAGTGACATTGAAACGCGAGCTGTATGCACGGTTGCACCATCTTGTTGGAAATAACCTATCAGTATTTCATTTAACACGAATTCTCCTATGAATGGGTGCAGTATCGCTGTGCGTTTATTGCTTCGTTGAATAATATGGGACCCACAATCCGACGTCTAGAAATTGCAATCCACACTCCTATTTTCACAGAATTAAGTGGTTCCTCATGAATACACAATGGTTTGCAGTACTCCACATACGAGAATTTTGCGAGTTCATGTACCCGGATAAATGAAACCACGCTTCATCTGTGAAAGACGTTTCATTAAGAACATCCCTTCCATTTTGTTGAACGAAATTTTTGAACTATTGACAATAATGCAATCTCTTCCCATGATCAGTATTTTTCAGTTCTTTCACGACTGTCACTTTTATGGGAAAAGTTCTAATTTTTTCCTTACAGCTGTGTGGCCGCTCCGACACTAACATCGATTTCCTGTGCGAGTTTTCTTACTGACTTGTTCGGACTCATTGACATTTTATCGCAAATATCGAGTAGTTTATCCTCAGACAAAACGCTAGGCCAACCACTTCTCGGTGCATCTGTCACTGAACCCGTACTTCGATAAGTTGCTGGTCAGCGTCGTCTACTAACGGCCGATTGCACGTTACGGATGTATCTCTGCACGTGAAAGTGTTCAAGTTCCTTCAATAATTTGGTTTTAACGGAAATCACTTCTTGTCGATAACATCTTTTGAACAGGATTTCTATTCGCACAGTACCAGCATAAAACTATGTATGATTATTATCAGTTTTTCATCTCTCAGCTGCCCTTATCTCAAACATAAAATTATCACGCAAATTTTCGGTCTCATTAATTACTAAAACTTCTGAATTAATTTTTGGCTTGAAGGGCTTCATTTTCTTAAAATATGGTTCAAATGGCTCTGAGCACTATGGGACTTAACTTCTGAGGTCATCAGTCCCCTAGAACTTAGAACTACTTAAACCTAACTAACCTAAGGACATCAACACACACCCACGCTCGAGGCAGGATTCGAACCTGCGACCGTAGTTTCTTAAAATATTTCTGATGTTCTATTGTCACCAATTGAGAGTGTTGCCTAACTTCACCACTATTTGACTATACCGATCCGTTCTCTTCTAATCCGAGCCGATCCATCCGTGCGATGTGATTCGTCACACATGGACCATTTTTTGTTTTTTATGCTTATATCGATATGGTGTGTGTTCTTTCGGACATATCCGAAAGAACAGACACCACTAATGACCTGGAGCCTAGAGCGAAATTAGAATTAATTTTGATACTTTCCGCTTCTTACAGGCGTTGATAGATATTAACGGGGACAGGTGAAAATGTGTGCCCCAACCGGGACTCGAACGTGGGATCTGCTTACATGGTAGACGCTCTATCTATCTATCTGACGCCGGTACGGTAGCTCAGCGTGTTCAGTCAGAGAGCCGCTTGGCCTCTGTAATAAGAAACTGAGTGGAAGGATCAACAAACGAACTTTAACGGATGTCATGTGACGTCAGTAACGACCAAACCCAACGATCAACAAGAAAAGAAAAAAAAAAGCCACCAGGGCACAGAGGATGGTGCGACTGCAGGGACTGTCTCGCGCACGCCTCCCAAGAGTCCCACATTCTCACCTTGTATGTCCCCACACTACATTCGTAGTGTCCCACCCCAACAAACTCACTACCCGTGGGAGACATTCTTACCAAGTCCCGTAAGGGTTCGGGGAATATGTGTGCATCTGCACAGAAGAAGAAGGTCATAGCCGGTATTGCCAGAACTTTATACTTATATGGATATGGTGTCTGTTCTTTGGGACATCTCCGGGGTGGGACACTACGAATGTAGTGTATGGACATACAAGGTGAGAATGTGGGTCTCGCGGGAGGCGTGCACGAGATAGTTCCTGCAGTCGCACTACCTTCTGTGCCCGGGTGGCTCAGATGGATGGAGCGTCTGCCATGTTAGCAGAAGATCCCGGGTTCGAGTCCCGGTTGAGGCGCACATTTTCACCTGACCCCGTTGATATCAACGCCCGTCAGCAGCTGAAGGTGTTGTTGTTGTTGTGGTCTTCAGTCCTGAGACTGGTTTGATGCAGCTCTCCATGCTACTCTATCCTGTGCAAGCTTCTTTATCTCCCAATACTTAGTGCAACCTACATCCTTCTGAATCTGCTTAGTATATTCATCTCTTGGTCTCCCTCTATGACTTTTACCCTCCACGCTGCCCTCCAATACTAAATTTGTGATCCCCCGATGCCTCAGAACATGTCCTACCAACCGGTCCCTTCTTCTTGTGAAGTTGTACCATAAACTCCTCTTCTCCCCAATTCTGTGCAATACCTCCTCATTAGTTATGTGATCTACTCATCTAATCTTCAGCATTCTTCTGTAGCACCACATTTCGAAAACTTCTATTCTCTTCTTGTCCAAACTATTTATCGTCCATGTTTCACTTCCATACATGGCTAGACTCCATACAAATACTTTCAGAAACGACTTCCTGACACTTTAATCTATACTCGATGTTAACAAATTTCTCTTCTTCAGAAACGCTTTGCTTGCCATTGCCAGTCTACATTTTATGTCATCTCTACAATGACCATCATCAGTTATTTTGCTCCCCAAATAGCAAAACTCCTTTACTACTTTAAGTGTCTCATTTCCTAATATAATTCCCTCAGCATCACCCGACTTAATTCGACTACATTCCATTATCCTCGTTTTGCTTTTGTTGATGTTCATCTTATAGCCTCCTTTCAAGACACTGTCCATTCCGTTCAACTGCTCTTCCAAGTCCTTTGCTGTCTCTGACAGAATTACAATGTCATCGGCGAACCTTAAAGTTTTTATTTCTTCTCCATGGATTTTAATACCTACTCCGAATTTTTCTTTTGTTTCCTTCACTGCTTGCTCAATATACAGATTGAATAACACTGGGGAGAGGCTACAACCCTGTCTCACTCCTTTCCCAACCACTGCTTCCCTTTCATGCCCCTCGACTCTTATAACTGACATTTGGTTTCAGTACAAATTGTAAATAGCCTTTCGCTCCCTGTATTTTACCCCTGCCACCTTTAGAATTCGAAAGAGAGTATTCCAGTCAACATTGTCAAAAGCTTTCTATAAGTCTACAAATGCTAGGAACGTAGTTTTGCCTTTCCATAATCTTTCTTCTAAGATAAGTCGTAATGTCAGTATTGCCTCACGTGTTCCAACATTTCTACGGAATCCAAACTGATCTTCCCCGAGGTCGACTTCTACCAGTTTTTTCAGACTGTCTTAAAACGTTTCTAGACATGTTGCTCTAGTGGAAGAGCTCAGTTCCTCGCTGTGGCAGGGAACGTCATTGAGAAAATAACTTTTTGTAACGGTTGACATTCCAGGAATAAATCCGAACCTGTTGTTGAGTTGTTGAGTACAATGGCGAGTCTACAAAGAGACAAAAGAATGGCGGTCAATCGCGTATGGCGACCTGGTGGAGTGGCTTTGACAGCCGCTGACGTTGCCGCGGTCACGGATGGCAAGTGTCGGCGAGAGGTACGGGCTGGGGAGCGCCGCGCCGCACCGCGCCGCCTGTCGGTCGATACGTGTGACAGCGGCCGTGTCCGGCGCGCCGGTCCCAAGACGGGCAGCCCGGCCCAGGCTGTCCCGTGCTGTCCCTGCAGCCGTGGCGGCGGCTGTGGCTGTCCTGCAGGACCAGCCGCCAGTCTCCAGGTTAACACGCCGCCAGCTACCACCCGCCTCCCGCCACCCACACACCGGCACCCCGGCTCCCGTACTGCTCGCCGCTGTCCAGCGAAGCGGACCCACAACGGAGCCCTGCGCGCTTGCGACGAGGCCGATGAACTGGCGCGTGTTGCGTTGCGACGTCCAGAAGTAGAAAAGCAATAGTCCAAGTTATATCTAGCAGGACATTTTGCCTTAAAACTCAACGTACCTATTTTACTTAGAAATAGAATCTGTTGAATATTTTCAGTCATTTATTAACAATCAGTTACAGCCAGTTTTTTTGAAACATCGACCACAAACGTGCTTAAACTGAGGAACAGTTAGTAAACAACCTCATAAAATGTCGTGTCACCAGGGCCTCCCGTCGGGTAGACGTTCGCCGTGTACAAGTCTTTCGATTTGAGACCACTTCGGCGACTTGCGCGTCGATGGGGATGAAATGATGATGATTAGGACAACATAACACCCAGTCCCTGAGCTGAGAAAATCTCCGACCCAGCCGGGAATCGAACCCGGGCCCTCAGGATTGACATTCTGTCGCGCTGATCCCTCAGCTACCAGGGGGCGCACAACAACCTTCTAATATCACAATTATGATACAACTAAGTACTCAGTCTCTCTAATTGCTCAGTCTTCTTCCTATGATAATCTTATATCAAAAGGAACTAAAAGTTCTTCGTGAAACAAAACAAACAATTATTTATTCTCATGAAACGAAAAATAAAAAGATATTCAATAACTCTTGTCATTTAAATTAGATTTGTGAAGAAACAGCAATAATCTGTTCTTAAGTATTAGTATCTCTCATTGAAACCTATGTTTAATATCTTGTACTGACTCTGTAGCCTGTCAGAAAATAGGTATTTACTCTTCGACATCAGCTGAGGTGACAAAAGTCACGGTATACCGCCTAATATTATGTTCAACCTACGTTTGTTCGCCGTAGTGGAGCAGCTCGATGTGGGATGGACTCAACAAGTCGCTGAAAGTCCCTTGCAGAAATACTGCGCGATGCCGTCTCTACAGCCGTCCATAAATGCGCCAGGCCGGTGCAAGATTTTGTGCGCAAACTGGCCCCTTTGTTTGCGTCTCATTAACGTTGGATGAGATTTACGTCCCCCCGATCTGGGTGGCCAAACCATTCACTCGAACTGTCCAGCAATTTCTTCAAAACAATGGAAAACAAATGTGACTCGGTGACCACCCATTGTCATCCATAAAAGATCCATGACTTTTTGGGAACATGAAGTCAATGAAAGGCTGAAAATGGTCTCCACGTAGCCGAGCGGAACCATTTCCAGTCAATCATTGGTTCTATTGGACCAGAGGACGCAGTCTATTCCATGTAAACACAGCCCGCACCATTATGGAGCCTCCACCAGCTTGCACAGTACCTTGTTGACAACCCGGGTCCATGGAATCGTGGGATCTGCGGCACACTCGAAGCATACCGTCAGCTCTTATCAGCTGAAATTGGGATTCATCTGACTAGGCACCGGTTTTCCTATCCTCTAGGGTTCAACCAGTATCGTTACAAGTCCAGGAGAGGTGCCGCAGGCGATGTCACGCTCTTGGCACACGTACTCGCATCGGTCGTATGCGCCATAGCCCATTAACGCCAAATTTCGTCGCACTGTCCAAATGGATGGTTCAAATGGCTCTGAGCACTATGGGACTAACATCTTAGGCCACCAGTCCCCTAGAACTTAGAACTACTTAAACCTAACTAACCTAAGGACATCACACACATCCATGCCCGAGGCAGGATTCGAACCTGCGACCCGCAGTCCCGCGGTTCCGGACTGCAGCGCCTAGAAACGCAGGGCCAAATGGATGAATTCGTTGTATTCTCGGCACAATCTTGACACTGTGGATAAAGGAATACTGAACCCCTAACGATTGCCAGTTGGAATGTCCCATCCGTCTAGCCCCAATTACCATTCAGAGTTCAAGGTCTCTTACGTTATGTTAACCGGGGACCTAGAAACGACGGAGAGGCTCCGTCCCCGCCGCAGCCGCAGTGGTCCACAACCCCACGACGATTACCGCAGTCCACCTCACCCCTCTGCCGCCCCACACAGAACCCAGGGTTACTGTGCTTGTTCGGCCCCCGGTGGACCCCCCAGGGAACGTCTCACACCAGGCGAGTGTAACCCCTATGTTTGCGTGGTAGAGTACGCGTACGTGTAGAACTTGTTTGCGCAGCAATCGCTGACATAGTGCAGCTGAGGCGAAATAAGGGGAACCAGCCTGATTTGTCGAGGCATATGGAAAACCGCCTAAAAACGAAACACAGACTGGCCGGCTCACCAGACCTCGACATAAATCCTCCGGGCGGATTCGTGCCGGGGACCGGCGCTTCTTCCCGCCCGTAAAGCGGTGCGTTAGACCGCACGCCCAACCGGGCGGGCTAAGGTCTCTTACTTCCCTTCGTGCCGTTATAATCACGTCGGAAACTTTTTCACATGAATCACCTGAATACAATGCACTGCCCTTTTAATACTTGGTGTACGCGATAACACTACACTACTGGCCATTAAAATTGCTACACTAAGAAGAAATGCAGATAATAAACGGGTATTCATTGAACAAATACATTATGCTAGAACTGACATGTGATTGCATTTTCACGCAATTTGGGTGCATAGATCCTCAGAAATCAGTACCCAGAACAACCACCTCTGGCAGTAATAACGGCGTTGATACGCCTGACAACTGAGTCAAATAGAGCTCGAATGGCGTGTGTAGGTACAGCTGCCCATCCAGCTTCAACACGATACCACAGTTCAACAAGAGTAGTGACTGGCGTCTTGTTCAAATGGTTCAAATGGCTCTGAGCACTAAGGGACTCAACTGCTGAGGTCATTAGTCCCCTAGAACTTAGAACTAGTTAAATCTAACTAACCTAAGGACATCACAAACATCCATGCCCGAGGCAGGATTCGAACCTGCAACCGTAGCTGTCTTGCGGATCCAGACTGCAGTGCCTTTAACCGCACGGCCACTTCGGCCGGCTTGGCGTCTTGTGACGAGCCAGTTGCTCGGTCACCATTGACCAGACTTTTCCACTTGGTGAGAGATCTGGAGAATGTGCTGGCCAGGGCAGCAGTCGAACATTTTCTGTATCGAGAAAGGCCCGTACAGGACCTGCAACATGCGGTCGTGCATTATACTACTGAAATGTAGGGTTTCGCAGGGATCGAATGAAGGGTAGAGCCACGGGTCGTAACACATTTGAAATGTAACGTCCACTGTTCAGAGTGCCATCAATGCGAACAAGAGGTGACCGAGACGTGTAACCAATGGCACCCCATACTATCACGCCGGGTGATACGCCAGTATGGCGATGACGAATACACGCTTCCAATGTGCATTCACCGCGATGTCGCCAAATACCATCATGATGCTGTAAACAGAACCTGGATTCATCCGAAAAAATGACGTTTTGCCATTCGTGCACCCAAGTTCGTCGTTGAGTACGCCATCGCAGGCACTCCTGTCTGTGATGCAGCGCCAAGGGTAACCGCAGCCATGGTCTCCGAACTGATAGTCCATACTTCTGCAAACGTCGTGCAACTGTTCGTGCAGGTGGTTGTTGTCTTGCAAACGTCCCCATCTGTTGACTCAGGGATCGGGACGTGGCTGCACGATCCGTTACAGCCATGCGGATAAGATGCCTGACATCTCGACTGCTAGTGATACGAGGCCGATGGGATCCACCACGGCGTTCCGTATTACCCTCCTCAACCCACCGATTCCATATTCTGCTAACAATCATTGGATCTCGACCAACGCGAGCAGCAATGTCGCGATACGATAAAGCGCAATCGTGATAGGCTACAATCCGACCTTTATCAAAGTCGTAAACGAAATGGTACGCATTTCTCCTCCTTACACGAGGCATCACAACAACGTCTCACCAGCCAACGCCGGTCAACTACTGTTTTTGTATGAGAAATCGGTTGGAAACTTTCCTCATGTTAGAACGTTGTAGGTGTCGCCAGCGGCGCCAATCTTGTGTGAATGCTCTGAAAAGCTAATCATTTGCATATCACAGCATCTTCTTCCTGTCGGTTAAGTTTCACGTCTGTAGCATACCAACTTCGTGGTGTAGCATTTTTAATGGGCAGTAGTGTACAAAGGGCGTTGAAAAAGTTTTGCACAGTCGTCTCTAATTTTTTTATTTTTTGCTGGAGTAGAACGAAATTTTTTGTGAACATACTTGAAACATTTATCTGTAAGTTGGTATATAAAAGAGTTTTCTTTTATTTACATGTGTGCCATAATGGACCGTGAAGTAGATGTCAGGTTGCGACAACGGCCGGTGATGGAGTTCCTTTTCAAGACCGGCGATGACTCCGCCACATCGATTCACAGGAAGTTGCTCTCTGTGGTAGTGATACCACACCACCCAATGATAAACGAGTCATTTCAGCAAGCTGTCGTATCGCCACACACCTGTCATTTTGGATGATTTGATCAATGATGTCCTTATTCACATCACTCACTATCGTCGATGGTCTACCGCATCGTGGATTGTCCACTAGAGAGAAATCACCGTCTTTAAACCTCTGCAACCACCGCTGGATACTGCTGCGATCCACTGTGTCCTCCTCATAAACAGGGAGCAACTTCCAGTGTCATAGCCGGTCTTGAAGCAGAACTCCATTACCGACCGTTGCCGCAACCTGACACCTACTTCACGGTCCATTATGGCTCACCTGTAAATAAAAGAAAATACTTTTATATACCAACTTATAGCTAAATGTTCCAAGTATGTTCACAAAAAGTTTCATCATCTTCCTGCAAAAAATAAAAATATTGGAGTCGAGTGTGCAAAACTTTTTGAACACCCTTTGTACCATCTGCATATGTGCATGTCGCTGTCCCATGACTTTTGAAACTTCAGTGTGGCTAAATTTGAAACAAAATAAGCTCTGCCGCTCACTGATACAAGGAACGCCAATTCGTGCGGAAGCACGCGCGACACACGTTCCTAGCGAAGGTGCTGCGCGCATACCTTTCGTGCGCACTTCCGTGTTTCAACAATGGGAGGAATGAAAAAATAAAATGATCGTATGGCATTGTTGACCGGGAGGTCCCTTTCGGGTTCGGCTGCCAAGTGCAAGTCTTTCTTCAGTCGGCGTCTCACTCGGTGGCTTGGTGTCCGATGAGGAGGATGAAATGAAGATAAGGACAACGCAACACCCAGTTCCCGATTGTAGAAAATATCCGACCCGGCCGGGAATCGAACCCAGCCCCAGTGCATAAGAGGCAAGCATGTTACCAGCCAGGTAGCAGGCGGACAATGGGAGGAATGACGCGCAAGCATGGCAGGGCGCGGCAAGTAGGGTTGGCTCCTCGGCACGTCTTGCGTTTCCTCGCTCGTTCTGTGCGTAGCATGGTTCTGACATTGTGTACGTGTACAACGCTTGTTCCGCCTAAGAAGAAAAACGTAGGACGCAGACATAAGAATGTCGACTGGCATATCTATACATTCCTGTGATATATCTCCTTATTCCTCTTTATACTTGTAACTTCCTGTGGTTTATATAAAATAAAGAGCGTGTGTGTGTGTGTGGGTGGCTAATGTAGTCTCGGCAATGAAATTCTCTCTTACAGGTGATCAAAACTACCCTAATATTGACGACCTACACATAAGGATTACCATAAAACGAAGTATAGTGTTGTGATTTTACTTCAATTTAGCACATCAAACCAATCATTCCTGTCGGGATGCTACTAGAATGAGTCACAACTAGGTATCGTAAGTTATTTATTCTGAAAGACATTTAGAGTGAAAAAAATCGTATAAATATGAAGTAGGCAATTTCGTATTCTACCCTACGTGTAATTTCGAGACTGGCAGAATATATGTTTGACTCTTGTTAGACCGTGCCCATCCCTTATTAGTCAGACACAGAGTTGGGCTAATATTGATTAGCGGTGAGAAACAGAATACCTACACTTTGAAGCGCACTTTCAGAAAAAATCTGTGGACATAAAAATGGAACTCAGCACATTTACTGTGAGTGTGCTCATATCATCTGCTAAAGCACGTACAGCAGTCGTACTGCACCGATGATCCGCTCGTTGGGACGTTGGCCGCTGTGTAGATGACGTACGTGGCACACCTGCAGTTATTCGCCTACAAAGTGGACGCAGTACGTTCTCCCCAAACTCCTAGAGCTGAAATTACGTGGGTGTAAGACACAATTCGAGTCAAAATTTCTGTTTGCACACAAGGTAGGAACAGAAATTTTAGTTAAGTATTCTCCCGTAAAGAAGCACTTCAGTGTGTGTCAGACTCCATAGATAGTTGAAGAATAGTCACTCGAATAAACAGAATAACTCTGTTCACAGAGAAACGATTTCTTGCGCTTCTTGTGTCGCAAGCAACGCTTTTCAAAATCTAATCTCCACGTACGCCACTGTGGCTCACGACAACGAAATCTCTAGATCGATCCTCAGAAGGAAGTGTTTTCAATCGATCCCACTGAGAATTCTCTCTCCACGCCAATACCCCACTCCCTCGTGGGCATTCAGTAACTACATTTGCGTTCAGGTGACGAATCTCAAAGTTCGTTACAGTAACATTACCTCCCACTACATGGGTCATGAATCTGCCACCTGAAACCCATACTCCTTTGAGAAGAATTTCTCGTAGTTTCCTTTTCTCCTTCTACATCCTTAGCACTCCACCAATCAAATGCCTCTGCTTTTCGGCCGGAAGTGTGGCCCGGCTCTTCTCGTGAGAAGATTCGTCGGGGGTCAGCATACGACCAGAATTTGAGATCCTGTGCATTCCTTCACACTTAGAGGCCGTCTCTTCGCCTTGTTCCACCTCTGATGCTCTTTCTCCAGGTATGCTATTCTGAAATTTTTTCTGTTTCACCAGAGTGCAACCTCCTGCCTGTACTATCTGCACTATGAGCATTCTGCAACCTCCAAAACAGCCGCTTCTTCGCTAAGCGCTCTCAGGGCAGTAAATCTCCACCTGTGCAGAACAAGACAAGTCTCTTTTCAGCTCCTCTTTAGCCGCTGGCTGCTTCTGAGAAATGTGTGGCCCATGTTGCTCTTTCTGTCAATGTCCAGCTTTAATTAACTGCCAGACATGCAGTACTATAGAAATTGTTAGTATGTGGTGCTCAGTAGCAGCCAATGAAATAATTAATAATCCTATTGTGCTTCATAAACAATGATCTAATGTAAACATAAATCGATAAGAATATACAGAATATTAAATGTATGGTGGTAAGATCTTGTCGTCTTACATACTTATTCCTCGCAATTACGCCATTAGCTTGCAACATGCCTTGTTTGTGAGAGCTAAAAAGTCTAAAAATAGCTGGACACGTTGGATTTGCATATACAGTATTTGTCCGGACACGACAGTAAAAAACCGGACATGTTCGGCTAAAGCCAGACACTGACAACCATAAGCACATGCTGAAACATGCCCGCTCTCTGATGGTAACATGACTTCACAGTAAGACAACAAGCACTTTTATTTCGGAGCACAGATAAAACGAAGTGTAAGGTTCACAAATGCTGTTATATTGCGTATAAATATGACATATAGTCTGCCTGTAAACTGAAGAACGAGCTGCACAGTCCTCACTATCCTATCACAAGGAGCACCTACAGACTCTTCCGCAAGTTTATACCGAACTTTCGAGCAGAGTGTCTTTTAAATCAGTGACTATATAATTTACATATACTCCGGGGAGTGTTTGGTTTTCACTAATAATTTTAACACTAAATGGAGAACTGAAATTAGTCACTAATTAGCACCAGCCGAGCTTCGCACGGATAGCGCTATCAACGGCTCGTCGACTTGTATACACAAACCTCCCACATGGAGCAGTCCATCTATTATTACTGCAATCCGTATCAAGCCACGTACAGTAACTCCTGATATAATACTTCGCATAATGACAGAATAATGCGGCATGGGACTTTGATTTATAATATATCTGATGACATAGCTAACGCAAGAAACGAACATGAACAGAATCTCACATAAATCACCACACTACGTTTTTAGGCTGCGATCACAGTGACACCGACAACGGTCGCGACACAGTAACATCGGACGACAGCTTTATCACAGTGCGTCCGATGTCCGTCATCAGTTTTTGGCGAGATCGAGGAGGTTAGGTTAGAATCTATAGTGTCAAGGAAATCGGAATATATTCTAACCTTCGTGGGTGTGTGATGGATGACAGGATGCGTCTGTGCTTGGAGACAAGCGCTGCATTGCGGCTTTTACTGTACAAAGACGCCAAGCGCATGTGAGTTACCTGTATCTGTCTCAAAAAGAACGTGGCGAGTGCTGTACTCCTTTCCCTCAGTTGCTGCAATAAGCAGATACGCTTTACGAATACATGAGAAGAAGAAAAAGTTCTGTTACAAACTCGAGATGTTTGGTAGCGGCAATAAAAGGCAAGATTAAAAACACTCTGCAAAACATCAAAAAAATTCAGCAAAACAGACATGCGTCAGTTAACTTTCAATGACAGTCATTTAGCATACATATACATACATACATGAATACTTGTTGCATAAATCATGAATACGACATTTCGTAATTATGCGGAACGTGTTACTTTAACATAAGTTTTTTTTAACACAAAAGAATTTATTATTATTATTTTTTTTTTTTTTTTTTTTTTTTTTTTTGCGGTTACTACTTCGTATCTAAAAATTCATCTGTTGAGTAGAAGGAGGTGTCATTCAGAAATTCTTTTAATTTATTTTTAAGTGTTGGTTGGCTATCTGTCAGACTTTTAATGCTGTTTGGCAAATGACCAAAGATTTTTGTGGCAGCGTAATTCACCTCTCTCTGTGCCAAAGTCAGGCTTAACCGAGAATAGTGAAGATCATTCTTTCTCTTAGTATTGTCCGTATGCACTTCGCTGTTATTTTTGAATCGGGATGGGTTATTAATAACAAATTTCGTAAGTGAATATATGTATTGCAAACGTACTGTTAACACCCGAGTTCCTTAAATAAACGTCTGCAAGGTGATCTTGGCTGGGCTTCAGCTATTATTCTGATTACACGCTTGTGTGCACTGAATACTTTTTCTGTTAATGATGAATTGCCCGAAAATATGATGCCATATGAAAGCAGTGAATAAAACACAAACATAAATTTTGGGATTAGATACTCTACATACCTAGAGCACTTAAAAGTGTAAACATAGACACCACATTTGCAAACCACCGCAGATTACAGAACCACCACTCTGCCTGCATAAAAACATCAGTAACAATAATTACTAGAAAGCTAATGCCCACATACCACAAACCAAAAAAAGATCCACTAATGTAGCTTTAAGCATCGAATTTGACTTACGTCACCTTTCTCTCTTTATCAGACAATTTTTTCGGGTTACAATCTAGGCGTCAAATTTCCAATACAGATTTTGAGAAAAGTAACGATTTCAGACCATAGATTCCGTGGTGCATCCATGTTGTTACTTTTCTCATATTCAGAACGCCACAAACTCCTTCTTTCTTGTACTAAGCTTTAAAATTTTTTACACTATGTTTTGCGTCGCCGCTTCAACTGAAGCGAACAAAATGATTTGAATTCCACCGACCACCGTCCGAAGCCTGTAGGTTCGGGCGATGAGGTCGGCTGCACTGGGACCGTGTATGTACTGGGCGATGTCGACAGTCAGTGGAATTCCCTTACGTCGCTGCCACTGTGACCGCAGCCTTAGGTGGGAAGCAATTTCTTGGGTTCCTATAGAGCGGTTGTAGAGTTCCTCTGGGAAAGGCCGCTTACGCCACCACGCTCTCTCTTCAGTTTACATACCTTCAGTACTCATCAGTTAAGGATGAAATATTGTCCTAGGTAGTACAAATGCATTTTAAATGCAAGTTTTTCGATTAATTCCTCATCTAACTGGGCCCAAATTTGACGTAAAGTCTTAGACTGTTCACGAACCACCACATCAGAAATATTTCTCATTGAATATGTTGAAAGTTGGCCATCATACTCGCAACTTTCACTGCTGAAATTATATCGCACGTTATTAAATCGCAAGTTCGCTCCAAAGTTGCACGCCCATGCCTACCTATCAACTTCTACAAGCATAAGACTCTTCGACAAGTGAGTAAGCTTTTTAGGAAAAACTCTCTCAGTTCCAGTTGCACGAGCCAATATATTTTTTCGCGCCTTGTAAAGTTCTGTGGGCAGTGTGGGTGAAATACAATAGCGTAAGGAGCATTATGTAGGTGTCTGATTCGGCCGGTGTGCTGGAGTGATTCTCTGTACGGAGTACTGCAGTTTGGTAAGATGCTGCCTGGTTATACAGGGGATGAGCACATTTGGAATACGAGCTGTTAATCATTTACAGATATTGTATGGTTTGAGCATACTTACTTCCTTGGTTTGCATTTAGATGTTGACAGTGTAGGATTGCAACGAATCTTGCTTGATTGTAAAGCGTGTCTCTCACGCGAAGATGCTGTCTTTTCGCTTTTGTGAAGAGCCTAGACTTTGATGCATCATACAGAATCGGACTGCTGTTAATGCATCCGCAAGGTACAGAGTTTACATTTGTCACACTCCCTATTAATGAATGTTGTTGTATGATTCTCGTCGTTTATAGATTTCCTTTTATTTCGAGTTCTCATGTGTTAAAGCTTGTTGTACGACGTGTTCTGAGCACTAATATTGTATGTGCCAACGTGCCTTGATTAAATTTTGGAGATAATTATATACCTTTCAACTCAAACGCTTTTTGCGTCAATTTGATTTCTTTACCACCACTTTCCTATAGAAATGAATTCGCGCCGAGTTGCACTTCGCAGTTAGCGCCGTACCAGTAGCTACAGGCTGCACTACTTTGCCACGGGCAAAGACGGTACTGTCTAAAAATCGGTCTAAAATTAATCTCAAGTCTTACACCAATCACGATGAACATAACATGTCGTTATTTTATTCATTTATTTCTGGACTGGTGGTAGGGAACACAGTGTGAAGGAGGTGGCAGTATTGTAGTTTTTCGTTCTACCAAGTGTAATTATTTTATTTCATGTATTTGTGAGCTATGCTAACAGTGAGGGTGAATCACGTCTAGTGTACGCTTCGACCACCGCTGTTTACAAAAGGTAAATTCAAATGTTTGCTGCGACTAATCAAGTTCAAGTAAACAAATTAAATATTTACTTTGCCCGTTGTCTTACTTTGGCCGAAGTACTTCTTCGACATTTTATTGTAGATGTAAGACGCCTAAAGCACCAGCATAGTCCAAGATTAATATTTCACGTCTGGAGTTCACCGTCATGTAAATTTTTTAAAAGGGCACATGGTCGCCTGTGACTGTAGAACTACAACTCGCAAAAGAATGAAAGGGTCACTTTTTTAAAAACCCCTTCACGTTCCCCCACTGCTCCACAAAAGTGTGAAATTTTGATTAAAGTTGTCTACAACCTTCCTGTGTAACAGTGGAAAAGCGTGGAGCCCTGCGACATAACCGTCCGGCTCAGAGACTCAGCAAACAGCAAGGTGTCGACACACACGAGAAAATGCTCGAAAGTCCATATGAGGTATAAGGTGGGTTACTTGTGTTCCCTGGGCACCACAGCTATGCCCCACGGAAGCCTCACACGCGGTGGGAAGATTGTCACCCCCCCCCCCCCCCCCCCACTTCTTACTCATGTCTCGCCCCGTCTCTTGACGCCCAGCATTGAAATCACGCGTTTTTTTTTTTTTTTTTTTTTTTTTTTTTCACCTTCGGCCTAGGGAAACATTTCAGCCACACCGCCATTCAGCATCAACACGAAAAGGCCTCAGGGGCTGGCAAGAACGGCCTCAAACTGTCTCTCAGTCAAGCGGGAGCCTGATGGTAGTGCACAAACTGAGGCAAACCAGAACACAGCGTCGTTTTGCTATTACGCTAATTTCGAAATGTTATTGTTAAGTGTCGACGGTTTAGGAAAACAGCTGCAATTGCAGGATGCGCTCCTAGATGGGTAATTCCATCACAATAGTTGTGGAGGTATGCATGAGGTCTGTCAGGTGAATCGCAGAAACTGGTGCATTTGGATAAGCCACTCTTAAGTGGTGCTTACCGGGGTAACTTCAGTCGGATTCCGTCCACAGCCCCACTGAACCGACGGACATTTTCCTTGATTACACGGAGCTCATTGATAAGGTGATGTGCTACTAAAAGAGCATAAACTGTTCGCAGAAGAATAGTCGGACTGATTGGATAAAAAGGAACTGGCCGGGTAGGCAATATTTCTAGAGGGACTTGAATAATTATCAGCAGAACTCCGGCAATCCCAGGGATCAGCAGCGGAACAGGAATGTGTACGACGGTAAGCGTAACGGCAATGGGCAACAAAATAATGCCTGAACGAGACAACAACTAGCAAATTAAACCTTCTCCCGACTGAGGTCTGAGAACGGAGGAGAAAATGGTTCAAATGGCTCTGAGCACTATGGGACTCAACTGCTGAGGTCATTAGTCCCCTAGAACTTAGAACTAGTGAAACCTAACTAACCTAAGGACATCACAAACATCCATGCCCGAGGCAGGATTCGAACCTGCGACCGTAGCGGTCTCGCGGTTCCAGACTGCAGCGCCTTTAACCGCACGGCCACTTCGGCCGGCCGGAGGAGAAAGAACTTGGCAAAGAATAGGGCCAAAAAAGAAATGCGAAAAGGAGGTAGCAGTAACCGCGTCAAGCAAGAAAACAAAGGGCAGATATTTGCAATAGACGCAGTAGTGGACAACGAGGAATTGTTGGACGCCTTGAGACAGAAGAATCACAATAATAACAGAAAGCAGATGCGGTGAAGAACGTCTGTAGATATAGATTTAAATTGTTCATTCACAGTCACAAAGATCGCTCTCGGAGTGATTTGGTTGGTTTGGCCGTGTTAGATCTAAGAAGCCAGGTTAGTGAATTGGTAGCAATAACGCTCGGCGAATGCAGCATTTGTTCTTATATTCCTGTTAGAAGAAACGTCTTAAACTGCGTAAGAAATTTTATTTACTTATTCATGTCGAGTTTCAGACGGATTGTCCATTATCAAATGATGCGTGTACGTAAGTTTTGCGTTACAACTAGACCTACATGTAACTTACAGTCACATCTGGATGTAATGCAAGACTTACTTAAAAGCATGATTTAGTAATGGACGAGCCTTCCGAAAATAGACATCAGTAAATAAATAAAACTTCCTACGCATCTTTAGACGGTTTCTCTAACAGTTAAATTTCATGTGGTAGCTAACAGGACGTGGAACCTGTGTGTGCAGATACGGTGCTCGCACATCCAATGGAGCTTGCCTGTCCTGATGAAAATATTATCATTGTACAGCATGTTTCTGCAGTGAATCTAATAGCAGTAGTACACTAGAACCTGGCCCTCGAGAGGAAAATATAAAAATTTCTGACAGTCATGATGAAAGTAATACGTTCACTGTTGTAAAAGAAACAGCAATTTAGTATTGACGATGATATTCATATTGGACAGCTAAGCAAACACAAGTGTAATTATGATGCTAGCGACTATATTGTTCAGGCCAAAATGAAAGATATGTTGGTACCATCAGGATGTGCAAATGAAAAATTTAAAATAGCTATGATAATGTGCAGTCTCAGAGAAAATCAGCCAGACTTTAGTGAATCTTTTAATCTGATTTTCGATGATGATAATGAGATTGAGCCTTTTATTGATATCGGAGTGACTTCTATGTTTGTAAATAGTTTTCAGAAAAGAGAGTGGTCTGATTGCTAAGACAGAATTGAAAAAAAGACCAAGCAATGGAAATTTAGGTTGTAATAGATGTTGTAGTTAACACTGTTGAGGTAGACTATTTGGCAGGCACAGGCAGTGGTGTGTGTGGTGTATCTGTATCGTTATTCAATAATATTAGAAATAATGAGAACGTTATTTATCCTGTGACAAGTGTCAAGATTAAAAATGCATCTGAGAACTATAGCAGACCAGTAATGGCTGAGGATATCCTTGAAATAACGATTGACAGCGTGCTATATGGTCAGTGGTATTTTTTATACCAAATTTGTATAGCACCATTCTGATAAAGACAGATTTCCTTATGAAATAAATAGCAGTTACCAGCTACAGGCATCAGTTTGTAGAGTTGGATGCTGGTGCAGACCGCAAGGGAGCAAGATCTAAAGGTGCTCTGCAGGGAGACAGAATACTGGCAGACTTGCACTTAGAAAATAGACATTTGTGGTTTATTGTAGTACGCAGTTTAATTGACTTATAAACTGGTTTATTTTGGTGCATAGTGGTGGTGGTTTTCAGGTAATTAGTAATTAACAGCGTTAAGTTGTAGTTCAGATTTTCTTTCATTCCAGGGGTGACAGCTGATGTATTAGGTTTTAGGTTTTTTTTTTTTTTTTTTTTTTTTGCAAAGTATTTGCTTGGCGTACGATTATGTTCTCTGACACAGTGCAGTGTTGTAATTGGTTTTCTTCATTCTGAAGACAAAGGTGACAGCAGAAGAGCAGAAAATGGAAAAAAAACTCTAACAGTACAGATTGAGAAAATTTTGTGGAACACAACTAGCTCTTTATTCGCATGAAGTAATGAGTGCTATCAACAGGAGATGTTAAACTGATTGCATGTTTCTATATTTCCAGAAGGCTTTTGATACCGTTCATCACAAGAGATTTCTAATTAATTTGCTTGTCTATTGACTATCGCTTCAGTTGTGCGACTGGATTCGTGATTTTCTGTTAGAAACGTTACAGTACGTAGTAATCAACAGGAAGTCATCGAATAAAACGGAAGTGATATCCTACGTTTCCCAGGGAAGTGTTATGGGCCCTCTGCTGTTCCCAATCTATGTTAACGATTTAGGAGACAATCCGAGTAGCCGTCTTAGACTGCCTGCAGATGATGCTCTGGTTAACCGTCTAGTAAAGTCACCAAAAGATCAAAACCTCTCGCAAAATGTCTTAGACACGATACTTGTGTGGTGTTAAAAGTGACAATTGTCTCTCAATAAGGAAAAGTGTGAGATCGTCCACATGGGTACAGGATAAATTACTTAAATTTAAAGGCTGTCGATTCAACAAAATACTTATTTCTCGATTAAAATTATATTTGACACATGTTTCCTCCAATCAGAGCGCTCAATGTCACGCCCGAACCGTTCGCCGTTGTCAAATCGCCACAACAATTAATTAATTTCCAGTTCCTTTTCTGGCTTTCTTTCTTGATATGTTTGGATACCGAGACCTGGGCCTCTGAACCTGGCCGCTTTGTTTCGTATGACACCACACACGATAACCACACCAAATACATACACACGCACACACACACACACACACACACACACACACACACACACAGACACAGACACACACACACACACACACACACACATATATATATATATATATATATATATATATATATATATATATATATATCAACTTGCCAAGCAAGATTCGGCAGCTAACTATCATCACCATTTGGTATTAAAAATGGATTGCAACGAGGAGATCCATTGGCGCCAGTACTATTCAACTTGGTCTTGTAAAAAGTAAGCCGCGACACTGGTCGAAACAGAGAGATGGAGATGGTGGGAACAGACACAATCCTGGGATTTGCTGACAATGCGATGATTCTTGCTGACACCCAGGAGCAAGTAAGTGCTGAAACTTCACAATTCCTCCGCAACGCGAAACAAATGGGGCTGGTAGTGAATGAGAGTAAAACAGAATACGTCGTTGTCTCACGACATCAAGCTCGTCTCCCCTCCATTATTGTTGACGGGGATGGCTTCGAACGAGTGAGACAATTCAAATACCTGGCATCCATACTGACCAACAAAAGTGAAGTGACGAAAGAGGTGCACCAATGAATAACAAACGCTGATCGCGTTTTCTTACGCCTAAAGAATTTATTCAAATCCGAGCTGATATCGCTAAAAGCAAGATTCGGCTGTACATGACATTAGTACAGCCGGTACTTTTATATGATTGTGAAACCTGGGCAACTTCTGCAACAACTGAAAAAGCAATTTGTGTGTTCTAGAGGAAGGTACTTCGAAAGATAAATGGACCCGTCTGCGATACCGTGGAACGTAAATGGGAAAGCCACACATCGGCCGAATATTGGGGCAGAAGAGGCTACAGTGGTTTGGCCACATCTTCCGAGCCGGTGGATCCCTCCCTAGCCGTGATCTCCGTTCCCAACCTGCTGGAAGACGCGCAAAGGGACGACTGAGGACGCGATGGAAGGAACGGGTACTGGCAATACTCAAAGTGGAGTCGACAGCGATAGAAGGTTAGGCTGGGGACCGACAGCGATGGACAGCCATCTGCAATAAATGACGTATGCACTGAGATTGTGGGCCGGCCGGTGTGGCCGTGCGGTTCTAGGCGCTTCAGTTTGGAACCGCGCTGCTGCTACGGTCGCAGGTTCAAATCCTGCCTCGGGCATGGATGTGTGTGATGTCCTTAGGTTAGTTAGGTTTAAGTAGTTCTAAGTTCTAGGGGACTGATGGCCTCAGATGTTAAGTCCCACAGTGCTCAGAGCCATTTGAACCATTTTTGAACCGAGATTGTGACTGACGTGTTTTCTCTCTTTTTTTTTTTTTTGTAATGTGTACCTTTGGAATTTTTTATAATGCGCAGTTTGCTGTATTCTTCCTTTTTTATTGTGGTTTGTATCCTTTTTATTCTGCTGTAGGCCTTAAACGGTCGTAGATGTAATTATGTACATACGAGGGTTGGAACTTAAATACTGGAAACTATTTGTTCACAACCTATACAAAAGTGTTACACGTTTGCACCTGTTACTGTCCGTCAAAGTAGTCACCAGTGTTGTGTAGAACCCGTTGCCAGCGATGTGGAAGGCGGTGTATACCGTTAGCAGAGCCTGTTCTGTTGCTTGTGCTAATGGAGCGGTCTAAAGTTATGGTGATTCTCGTGTACGAATGTGATGGTGTCATCCTAATGCATTACGTTTCTCCACGGCAGACCGTCAATGCACAGTATTACTGTTCGTTTTTGGAGCATCACCTGCGACCATCTTTGCGAAAGAAGCGGCGACACTTTCTGCGCAACCCACTCATCATTTTCTACGACAATGCGCGGGCTCATACAGCGCAAGCTGTGGCTGTTCTGTTCGCTCGATGGGGCTAGGAAGTACTGTACCATCCACCATACACCCTGGACTGAAGTGACTTTGATTTGATTTAGAAGATGAAGGAACCACTTCGTGACATTCGCTTTAGAACTGTTGCACAGATTCGACAGGTAGTAGACCGCTCCATGCGCACCATCAACAGAACAGGCTCTGCTAACGGTATACTACGCCTTCCACATCGTTGGTAACGGGTTTTACACAACGCTGGTGACTGCTTTGAAGGACAGTAACAGGTACAAACATGTAACTCTTTTGTATCGGTTGTGAATAAATAGTTACCACTTAATAGTGGCTGTACTGTTCTGTTTCAACCCTTATATATACAAACCGAACACTTCTGGATCCTTCCACACAAGACGCGATTCAGCGTCATGTAGACAGTTATTGTAATCGCAGAGATGGGCTTATGTTAGATAAGCTTCGCATGACATTACGAGGTGCAGCGAAGTTTTTTATTTTCCTAAATGTGATCAAAAGACTATGATTATTATATGTATTCAGTTAATTGGTTTACATATTTATTCTTATTTGTAAAACTTTGTCGCGCCACTTTTATCACTGAACTGACATTTTTATTTGCTTCTATTTTTCTTCCTTTCATTCTTTTTTCGTTTGGAATCTGCTTTTGTCGCCTATAATCTGTAACTGAGGTCCAAGCAGAATGTTCATCGGCTGGGAACGCGGCATCCCGTGTAGGCAGTGTGATGATAGTTTTAGGTAACCAACGACAGCAAGCAATTACAGTTTGCTTTTAGCGCTAAAACTGAAATTTTGCTTCGGAAGATGGCTACGCAAACAAGCAGTATGTAATTTTTCTGTCTTGAGTTCGCTCGTAGAGCTTACTCACAAACGCCGTGAAAAAAGCGATCGTGATTTTATTTCTGGCGAAGAATGTTCATCGCCTTTTTCTCGGATACATGGTACATCACGAGGTTGTGGATAGGCTACGGCACGAGTTTAAATTTAGGGCTACAAGACCCATCGCCTGCTTCTGCTCAGTCATTGGTCACTTAAAATCAGCTGGCCGCGCGGAGTAGCCACGTGGTCTGGGTGCTTTGCCAGGGTTCGCGCGGCTTCCCATGTCGGAGTTTCGAGTCCTCCCTCGGGCGTGGGTGTGTGTGTTGCCCTTAGTGTAAGTTAGTTTAATTTAGATTAAGTAGTGTGTAAGCCTAGGGACTGATGACCTCAACAGTTTGGTCCCATAGGAACCAACCACAAAAAAATCAGTTGTCTACAGAGCATCTTCCATTTCAGTGATACCTTGCGGTGGCGACTTCCAACATTGCTCCGCGTTACACATTAACAAAATTTGTGAATTGACCCGCTGTGTTTGTGTGTCGCCTATAACCCAGCGGTAGCCGGCATCGCTTGTGGTAACACTGTAGCAGCAAGTGCCAGATGTTAACAATCAAGTAATTTCAAACAGACTATAGGGATTACAATTGCAAACAACTTAAACTGGTACGATTACATACATAATGCTTTGGGATAGGCGAACTAAAGACTACGCTTTATTGGCAGAACACTTAGAAGATGCAACAGGTTCTTCCTCTGCTAGACTACTGCTGTGCTACACGAAATCCTTACCAGACAGGATTAACAGAGGACATCAAGAAAGCCCAAAGGAGGGCAACTGGTTTTGTATTATCGCGAAACAGGGCAATACAGCCACGGATATGAGAAGCAAGTTCGGGCGGCAATCATGAAAACAAAGGAATTTTGTGTTGCTACGAGATCTTTTCACGAAATATCAGTCAGCAATTTTCTCCTCTGAATGTGAAAATATTTTATTGTCGCCATCGTATGTAGGGAGAAATGATAATCATAAGAAAACAAGAGAAATCAGAGATCGTATAGAAAGATATTTATGGGCTATGCTAGTCATGGACTTAATTGGTTGCTGAGTGAAGAAGATGTGTATAACTGCTGTCATTGATAACATTTATACTAATTAAGCCACAGAGGAGATCAACATAGCATAGGAACCACTCACTGAGGCGTATCGAATGAGCTACTCGAGTGTTTATTAACGTACTTAATAAGCCAAAGAGAAGTGCTTGAATCAAATGACTAATTCAAAAAACCATAGCTAATAGCAATAGACAGTTACAGAAGTAGCATTGCAGCATATGTAGGAGAAAGTAAGCACACTTCATGACCAACATTTAAATTTTAAGTTTAATATGTTTAATAGCCGATTTTGATCAACTAATTAGATGTTTTCATAGTTTCTCCCATTACTCACATTCTATTCGAGATACGTTAATTTGGAAACATCGGTGGTAAGAACAGCTCATTTCTTACAAGAATGAAGTTCTACATATACGAACATGTATGCTGTAAATGTCCAAGGCACAGTTAACAAAAACTAAATATATATCTGCTTGTGTCAAATTGGCTATCACTTTAATTAAGATTTGTGCGAACTATTTATCCAATATATATTATAATATGCTACTTTAAAGAGGGTTTCAGCGTTAATCTTCTGGTACTTCCAGTTTTAAGTTAGCATGTGTTAATAATAATACGTATTGTGGCAGAGGTGTGCATTCCGGGAATGCTAGGTAAGCGCCGCTTATCTATAAGAATTTTCAGAAGTGAAAATAACTCAATTTTTCTGTTATCAGTCCTCTGTATTCTGGAAACATAAATGTTTCTTCCACAACTCGGGTTTCTCCAGTGGAAAAGCTGTATCCCTTACCGCTGAGCTGAGAGCTGCTGTTGCGCGATACGCGTGATGGAGCGCATGTGTACGCACATCCCCACAGGCGAAATTTTGAGCGACTGGGGGAGGCTGTGAGGCTTCCGCTGGCCTGTTAGTTTGCTCACGTACGGCGTGCGCATGCACAGCAGGCAAGCTCTGAGCCTTCCGCTCAAGTGAAAGTCAAGTTATTGTTTATAGACATTCCAAGTTCAGAAAACAATATTTTTTTCTTTGGAATGAAAGAGAAGTTTGAATTAGAATTGTTGCGTGAAGACGTTCGAAGCTCAGAACACAATATCAGTACAATGTAAGTATGGTATTCATTTATTTATTTTACGTTTCATTGTGTTGTTGATTACGATATGATAAACAATTACAGTTTTAAATGTATGAGACTGATACTACAAATTAATATTTACGCTAAGCTTTTTAAGTTTGTAATTGACTTCCGTGCATAAGTTTTTTCGAGCGTGGTCGTGATGTAATGGATAGTGTATCTGGCTCGTAAATTGGAGATCAGAGTTCGAATCTTTTCATCAGCAAAAATTTTATATTTTTGCCTCAGTCTCATACATGTATCACTAATATATAAGACTGTAAAAGTGTCTCAGAAATCGTAAAAATTTCGGTTATTTATTATGTTTTCCTTTATACTCTCTAATTACAGTATGGTGGAGGCAGAGTATTTAATAGAATAATTTTGTTGCGAAGACCGTTTCGTCTAAGTGGTCTAAACGAAAAACAGGAAATTGTGCAATCTGGTAGACCTTGCCCACAACTGCTTAATCTGAAGGTAGCTCGTAAAGACAAAAGCCAAGAATACGTTCGACATTTCCAAATGTCTCAATATAGCAGGACAGACTGGATCGCAGGGAGTTCGATGCTTAACACACTTTTTTGCTAGTCGTGTTTTTGTTCGCAAAAGAGCAAACTATATGATCAAACAATGGGTATAATAACCTGAACAATTTGCACTATGCCATACAGAAAGACAACAAATCTCACTTGCACATTTTATCCGTGCTGCAACATAAAACTTTGGCACTACACTTATAGATATTCAGCTTGATACACACTTACGAAATGATATTGCACATCGTAATAATCTGATAGGAAAAATAGAGAAGTGCTGTAAAGATTAAGACGTCCAAAATATTTCGTGGAACTTCAAATAGAATTCAAAATGACATAATACTTGCTGTCAGTGAGGTACTTCTAAAAAAATTAAAGAATAAATCACACAGTCAACATTCGTTGCCTCGCTATTAGACGAAACATCAGATACAATGAATTCTTCTCAACTCTCAATGACATTAAGGTACGTAAATTCTGAAACTGGAGAAGTTTATAAAGGTTCATCTCATTTACTGATGTTAGTGCAGACAGAGCAGCCACTGGGTTGCTTCAGGACATGGTCAAGATTGTCGAAGAATTTGATTGAAATCCTAAGTTGGTTGCTCAAACATTTGACGGTGCAGTTGTGATGGCTAGCCACTCTGGTGGACTAAGAGCTAATGTTCAAGAACTATATCCAAAGGCCATATTTGTTCATTGTTTTAGGCACAGCTTAAATCTAGTTTTGTCTCAGTCAGATTCTTGCATAAAAGAATGAAGAATATTTTTTCAGACGCTAACAGGTTTGAGGTCATTTTTCCACAAATCCTCAAAAAGAGCGCATGCACTAAACGAATTTACAGTGAAAAGAATGCCAAGACATGACCCAACACGATGGAATTTTTCATCCCGTTTGGTTCACACTGTAAAAGATTAGCGAACCTCATTTGTTGAATTCTTTGAACACGTACTGGGTAAAAGCTGAAATTGGGACAATGAAACAGTAATTGCACCTCAAGGATTTTTGAAATTTCTGACTAGTCCTGAAACAACTATTTTGCTACCGACATCAGCAGAATTTTTTGTTACACAGACGTATTCTTGAGCCTAAACACGTAGATATTGTGTATTGTTCACAAAAGATTCAAGATACAAAAAGTGAAACACTGAACCTTAGAAACCAGGCTGATTTGGTGTGGAGTGACACGCCAAACATGCTGATATGCTGATGCTGTAAATGAACCTACTGCTAAACGGCAGCGTTGTTATGTACATCCTTCCATTTTAAGAAGGTTCCTCTACTGTGACATTGTTGACAATATAGTTGACGAAAGGTTTGAATTATTGTATAAACTTGAATTCACATCTTTGTTGGACCCAAAGATGTATGAAACGTAAAGAACTGATTTCCCTACATCTGCATTTGAAAAACTGAGACAAAGTCATAAGGATGTGTTTGATTTCGTGCGACTGAAAAATGAACTATCCGTGTTATATGCATACGAAAATTTCAGTAATGTTCACCCATTTCAACTTGTGAGGTCACTGAAGAGCAGACAATTACATACAGCTCTGCCTGAAGTGTATAAATTAGGTTACTGTCCCAAGCACAACTGCATCTGTAGAACGATCTTTTTCTGTACTAATAAGAATCAAATCGTACCTAGTTCGTTAATTGAAATTTGTCAAGAACATGTATGAGTAAATATGGTGATGTGTGTGAGTGATAGAATGTCATTCCCGATCCTTTTCGTGCATTGCCCCAAAGCTCAAAATTTTTGCGGCATACCGAGCATTATACAGGGTGATTCAAAAAGAATACCACAACTTTAAAAATGTGTATTTAATGAAAGAAACATAATACAACCTTCTGTTATACATCATTACAAAGAGTATTTAAAAAGGTTTTTTTTCACTCAAAAACAAGTTCAGAGATGTTCAATACGGCCCCCTCCAGACACTCGAGCAATATCAACCCGATACTCCAACTCGTTCCACACTCTCTGTAGCATATCAGGCGTAACAGTTTGGATAGCTGCTGTTATTTCTCGTTTCAAATCATCAATGGTGGCTGGGAGAGGTGGCCGATACACCATATCCTTAACATACCCCCATAAGAAAAAATCGCAGGGGTAAGATCAGGGCTTCTTGGAGGCCAGTGATGAAGTGCTCTGTCACGGGCTGCCTGGCGGCCGATACATCGCCTCGGGTAGTTGACGTTCAGGTAGTTACAGACAGATAAGTGCCAATGTGGTGGCGCTCCATCCTGCTGAAATATGAATTGTAATTGTAATTGAATAGCTCTGCGAGTCGATTTTACTGGGCTGCGAACAAATGCTTGCTGGATGCGTGCTACATTTTCATCACTCGTTCTCGGCCGTCCAGAACTTTTCCCTTTGCACAAACACCCATTCTCTGTAAACTGTTTATACTAACGTTTAATACACCACCTATCAGGAGGTTTAACACCATACTTCGTTCGAAATGCACGCTGAACAACTGTCGTCGATTCACTTCTGCCGTACTCAATAACACAAAAAGCTTTCTGTTGAGTGGTCGCCATCTTAGCATCAACTGACGCTGACGCCTAGTCAACAGCGCCTCAAGCGAACAAATGTACAACTAAATGAAACTTTATAGCTCCCTTAATTCGCCGACAGATAGTGCTTAGCTCTGCCTTTTGTCGTTGCAGAGTTTTAAATTCCTAAAGCTGTGGTATTCTTTTTGAATCACCCTGTATATCACCGCATGCCCCTGTATTGTGGACTGGTGAATGTTCCCACTTGCTGTTACATGTAATTCAAAGGAAACGTGGACCATGCTTATAAAAGGGGGCCACCAGCTCGCCAATCTGTCAGTTGTCCCTATGTGTTTGGAGTGATAGGATCTTCGTCTTGATGGCAGTGACATAGCTGTTCAGCTGTACAGATTTAGGAAATTTTGTATCTATAGGCATGTGGTCATTCGCGGTGGGTTGGTCGAACGTCTTTTTATCCATTACAACTTCTGTGAACTCTAACTAATTTCGTTGTGAGTCAGGATTTTAACTCAGACAATACATTGAGGAATTCTAATTACGACTGTGAACATTTGAACTTGGACTAACCTTGGAGTTTTTCAGATGTATTTAAATTTGTAGTGACTTTCAGAGCTCTCTGTCGGACCTTGAGTCATATTGATATCTAATTAGCCACAGCAAATAGTTTACCACCAGTCCACTGTTTAATAAGTGGAGTTATTGAATAAACGCTGAATACATATCAAATTTAATTTCTTTAGAAAATTGTTAAGGCTTTCGTGGCCACTTGCTCACTTCTGTCTCGGTTTCTTCGGCCGACGTTCGTCTGATGAATTTTCTGACGTTTCGCCAGCACGAGTAACTGGTACTGTCAAAGTTTCACCCTCCATTGCTGGTGGTGGACTGGAGCCAAGCTCGCGGCCGCGGACTTTATGTACCTGGTGCGCCAATGTCCGAGGGCTTCTCCGCAGTCAAATCCTTCTCGATTCTCTTGCAACCTGCGACGGTCGTTCGCTGTTGAATCTGTTGTTGTGTTTGTGTATTTCTACAGCTTCTCTGAACAAGCGGGTGTAATAGTTCGTCTCT
Organism: Schistocerca americana; assembly: GCF_021461395.2. Classification (NCBI taxonomy): domain Eukaryota; kingdom Metazoa; phylum Arthropoda; class Insecta; order Orthoptera; family Acrididae; genus Schistocerca; species Schistocerca americana. The sequence goes on from NC_060119.1 coordinate 940,184,996, forward strand.
AAAGCCAGAACTTTCGTGTCGGCGAATTTTAGTACGTAGCGAGTCTCACACAGCGAGTGCTCTGCCACGGCCGATTTCCCCACCTGTCCCAACCTGCAATGTCGCTTATCCTGTTGTTGATCGATCATCCAGTCATTCCATCATAAACTTCTCCGCACGTGCATGGAATGCGGTCTCTTCCCGGCATTGCAAGTGGGTCCCTTTTCCCCTTTGCCGACCTGAGACAGTCTTTGATCTTCTTTGTCAGTTGTAAATGGTCTTTATGTCGTGTCTGCGCAATATACGACCGCTTCTGTCCGTTGCTCTGGGAATGTATGGCATAAAGGCCGTACCCGACATTACTTTCTCTGATTTGTCACTTCTCCGAGTGTTTGGCTCTGTTATACTTCTAATATCACTTCTGGAGTACCCATTGCTCCTCAGAACACTTTCTTAAGTGTTGTATTTCGTCTGAGCTGCTGTGGCTCACATATTCGTCTTGCCCGCGTTACGAGCGTATTAGTCGTGCCTCTTTTCTGGCTCGGGTGGTGGTTTGGTAGTTTGTGCAAGTATCGGTCCATGTTGACGGTTTCCGATACACCCTGTGTCCCTTGTTTTCGCCGTCCTTGTGACCAGCACGTCTAGAAATTGTAGTTTTTTGGTCCTTTTCTAATTCCATGCTAAATTTCATGTTGCCATGGAGACTGTTCAAGTGTCTTAGGAAGGCACCGAGCTGTTCTTCACCATGGCTCCACGCAACGTAAGTGTCATCGACGTATCTGTACCATACCTTAGATTTACAAGGTGCCAAGTCCAGCGCCTGTGGTTCTATGTGTTCCAAAAAATGGTTCAAATGGCTCTAAGCACGACTTAACTGCTGAGGTCATCAGTCCCCAAGACTTAGAACTACTTAAATCTAACTAACCGAAGGACATCACACACATCCATGCCCGCGGCAGGATTCGAAGTGTTCTATGAAGAAGTTGACCACCACTTGACTAAGAGGACTACCCATGGCGACGCCTTCCAGCTACTCGTAGAAGTTACCATTCCACGTGAAATAGCTCGTTGTGAGACGTACATAAAAGAGCTTTGTGATGTCTTGCGAGAAAATGGGACCGATGTGCTCCAGACAGTCCCTGAGTGAGACTTTTGTAAACAAAGAAAAGCATCAAAGCTGACCAGGCTGTCGTTTGGAGTAAGTTTGAGTTTCTTCAACTTCTCAATGAATTGTCCTGAGTCCCTTATTTATGTGTCAGTCTTTCCCAAGCGCGGCTGAAGCACAGAGGCCAAGTGTTCTGCCTGTTTACACGTCGGTGAGCCAGGAGCGCTAACAATAGATCTTAGTGGAACGTAATTCTTATGGGTTTTATGTAATTCATACAGCCGAGGTGGTTGCGCAGGTTCCTCTGTATGGCTATCGACAGAGAAGACGCCTTGATTAACCGATTCGTATTCCGTGTGATACGCTGCGTCGGATCTGCGCTTAGTTTTCGTTACGTCGTCGGATCTAATAGGTTCCGGATCTTCTGCTCATAATCTTCGGTCTTTATTACGACGGTTGCATTTTCCATATCGGCAGGCAGTACCAATATATTCTTGCCCCTGTTAAAGTTCTTGGTGACTTGTACCTCTCCTGGCTGTTTCAGTGCGTATTTCCCCTGCCAAACATTCCCAGAGTGACGGACAGAATCGGTCATATATCGCACAACCATGGCGTAAAGACCATTTACAAACCGACAAAGAAGATAAAAGAGTGTTTCAGATCGGCAAAGGAGAAAAGGGAGCCACTTGCATTGCCGCTAATATACCGCATACCATACAAGTGCAGAAAATTTTATGTTGGAATGACTGGATTATCGATCAACACCAGATCACAGAACATAAACGACATTGCAGGTTGGGGCAGGTGGAGAAATCGCTTTGTGAAAGTGACTACGTAGTAAAATTCGCCGATACGAAAGTTCTGGCTGTAGAGAAGAACTATCACACCCACTTGTTCTGAGAAGCTGTAGAAATACACAAACACGGGAACAGCTTGAACAAGAAAGAGGAAAGTCTTAAGGTAAACGGATCCTTCCTGTGCTGCGGCGAACGACTGTCGCAGGTTGTGCCGGCCGTTGTGGCCGAACGGTTCTAGGCGCTTCAGTCTGGAGCCGCGCGACCGCTACGGTCGCAGGTTCGAATCCTGCCTCGGGCACGGATATGTGTGATGTCCTTAGGTTAGTTAGGTTTAAGTAGTTCTAAGTTCTAGGGAACTGATGACCTCAAAAGTTAAGTCCCAAAGTGCTCAGAGCCGTTTGAACCATTTTGTCGCAGGTTGCAAGGGGGCCGAGCCGGATATGACCGCGGAGTAGCCCTCGGACGTTGGTTTTCAAGGTACATATAGTCTGCGGCCGCGAGTTCTGCTCCAGTCCACCACCAGCAATGGAGGGTGAAACTTTGACAATGTCAGCCACTCGTGCTGGCGAATCGTCAGAAAAATCGTCAGACGAACGTCGGCCGAAAAACCCGAGACAGAAGCCAAAAGGCAGTTCAATTCTTTGTTGGATACTTACATTTGTAAGTAGGCTGTTTAGGTTTTTTTATTGGTAACGCCACCTCTGTATGAAAATCACTGGCTGTGCTGTGTGCAGTCTGTGGCTGCTTTGCATTGTTGTAATACTCGCCATTGTAGTGTTAGGCAGCTGGCTGTGAACAGCGCGTAGCGTTGCGCAGTTGGAGGTGAGCCGCCAGCAGTGGTGGATGTGGGGAGAGAGATGGCGGAGGTTTGTAATTTGTCATGAACTGCTATATTTATATATGATGATATCAAGGTAAATACATTGTTCGTTCTCTATTAATATCTTTCATTTGCTAACTATCCCTATCAGTAGTTAGTGCCTTCCATAGTTTGAATCTTTTATTTAGCTGGCAGTAGTGGCGCTCGCTGTATTGCAGTAGCTTGAGCAGCGAAGATTTTTGTGAGGTAAGTGATATGTGAAAGGTATAGTTTAATGTTAGTCAGGGCCATTCTTTAGTAGGGAATTTTGAAAGTCAGATTGCGTTGCGCTAACAAAATATTGTGTGTCAGTTTAAGCACAGTCTCGTGTAGAATTGTTGAAAGGGGAAGTTTCATATGTCGACCCTTAGCCTAGGATACCTCACTGGAATCTTCTGATTTTTTCTTGTAGTTTGTGTATTTAGTGTAGCTTTTGTTTATTGCTAGCGCGTAATTATAGAGAGAATTTCCTTTGTAGTTGCAGTCTTTCATTGTTGTACAGTAAAACAGTTGTGGCATGCATGTAGATTTGCACCAAGTATTTCGCAGCTACGCTTGCAATTAACTAGATATTATTTTCAGTGCTATGTTAATGTGTTCTCCTATTTTTGCACTTCAAATTGTGCTTTTCTGTGTTATCGTGTGAAATATTGTGACAATTATGGCGTGTGAAAAACGTAACACTAGGCTCCAAAGTAAATTGAGAAATGATAGTGACGACGAGCGTAGCTTGCCAGCACCACTGGGTAATGAATTAACTAATGTTCAAAGTAGTAATTTGGTAATTGCGCATAGGGAAATGGAGCGGGCGGCAAACAATGGTGTAGACAGTGAAACAGGTAGTGAACAGGGAAGCGTAATCGATCGATTGGTCGGCAACAGCTCGCCTCAGGAATCGGGAATGACAGAACACAATATTGCAAATACTGCAGACTCAGGTTTTGGGTTCTCACCGTTTTCTCAAATGAGTCAAGACACATTTTCCGCTTGTCAAAATGTGAATGTTGCCGGTGCAACTTCACTGCCGAAAAGCACTGAGGAACATGTTTCAGACACCAGTGCATTGTTATTACAATTAATGCAACAAATGGGACAAAAGCTTGAAAAGTTAGACACAATGGAACAAAATCAGAGACAAACACAGCAAAAGTTAGACGCAGTGGAACAAAATCTTCAAAAGTTAGACACAATGGAACAACGCCAGAGACAAACACAGCAACAGTTAGACGCAATGGGACAAAATCTTCAAAAGTTAGACACCACACTTGAACAAACACGTGAAGATTTAACTAGTGAGTTACATAACATTGAATCGAAATGTCAAAAAGTCTGTAATGACGTAAAAACTCAAATTTGTGAGCATTTTCAACCTATTTTTTCGCGGCATGAAAATGCATTACGGAATCACGAAGCAGCCATAAAAGAACTGCAAACTATTGTTCATGAAAATCATGAGACCTTGCAAGCTAAATTTGACTCAGTTGCATCTACCGATTCGGTTACGCAACTTGCAAAAACTCAGGAAAACTTAAAGGACACAGTAGATACTCTGAAACTTGGTTCAGAAAAACACACTGAGGAAATAAGTACACTATCGGATAAAGTAGCCGAACTTTCAGATCAGTTCACTAACTTATCTACAAAGGTAGATGATGATCTGAATGACACAACACCTGTAGCCTTCACTGACACAGAAGAGTATGAACAAATTAGGAAATTCAAACAAAATCAGAATCAAATTAATACGCAACACCAAAGAGAAATCCGGGAAGTACAAGATCAGCTGACACAGGTAATACAAGAATTACGTATTTCAGAGGACACTCGCGCCCCAACACGGGAAGAGGGACTTAGAAATACGGAAAAGACGCAAAATAATAACACAGGGCATTTCGGAAGTTATGAAAGAAATTGGCAAGGTGCACCGAATTTTGAAATGGAACCGCCGAAACGACGTAACAATGACCGATATGCGACTCGCCGACATGATGACTTTGACTATAAGCTGTTCATTACTACACGTAAATTCAAAACATTTAAGAATTCTGGCAACGACATTCATCCACAAGCATGGCTCCATCAATTCTCTCATTGTTTTCCTCCCAACTGGTCATTAGAGCACAGATTAGAATTTATGTGTGGCTACTTGGAGAATGAACCAGCTGTAAGAATGCGATCGGTAATTCACGATTGCCACAGTGAAGGAGAGTTTTACCATGCCTTCCTCTCAGCATATTGGTCTCAAGCCACACAAGATCGAGTAAAACATAGCATCATAATGATGAAACGTTTCGAACAATCTGAATTTTCCAGTCTTGTGAAATATTTTGAAGACATGTTACATAAAAATCAGTATCTTTCAAACCCATACAGCCCCTCAGAACTCATCCGCATTTGCTTAATCAAACTGCCTGAACATTTACGACATATTATTTTGGCAGGACGTTGCAAAAACGACATTGAAGCATTTCAGGGACTCTTACAAGAATTGGAAATTGACACTGACAATCGCGGAACGCAGGAGCACAACAATTACAGATCACATCCGTCGCAATTCCGCGATGAAAGAAATAATAACTGGACGCGACAAGGCTATTCTCACAACACAAATCGTGACCAAAACAGACACCACCCGTACGACAACCGTTGGCAGAGTAGTAATAATTACAGGGAAAGATCACCTCTCCGCGGTAGTGACTATCACAGAGACAATCAGAGAAACAGACAATATGGGAACCAAAATAATTATTATTACGGGAGGCAGAATAACTTTAGACGCAACGGTCCAGCGCGCAGTTACGATTCAGGGAGAAATTTTCCACCACTTAACCGACAAGAAAGAAACTACAGGAACTACCGAGATGACGACAGACGATGTGATCGTATCAACAGACCTGAATTGCATCGGAACTGGCGGGATTCAAACAGGGCAGGGCCTTCTCGTCAGAGTGAATTTGTAGAAGTTAGGTCTCCTAATCCCAATAACGACGCGCGCCAACAAAGGAACAGACAATGACTCGCGCCGCAGGCACCCACGTGCGCCGGCTGGCTCCGAGAAAAATAACATAAGACGCTAGCCTTGAGAAAAATTTTAGCATTCTTTACCGATGTATACAACATGATAATTGCTTTGAAGTTGAAACTCTGTGCACTAGGAAGAGTAAAGGTTTACACCACATTTCACATGTAAAACCGTTTATTGAAAGATAATCTGCTTTTTAATTGTCTTTGCCATAAAACTTCTCACTTCACATTTCTAGTATGCTTTGTCAGATTTAGAATCTGTTAACATGTAACAATGTTTGAAGTTAAATATCCAATCAAGAACAAAGAGAACTTATTTAAACAGAAATGACGAATGCATTGTTATAGTGAACAGACGACACAGTGTTGTATTTGTACATTCTTGCTTGTTAGTTGCACGATTACGTAATGACTATAAGGCTTACATACTTAGAACATTTACCAGTACTGCTAATGAGATTTTAATGCAACATTTTGGTTTACTTGAAAATACATTCTGAATTAAAGTACTTTTTGAGAGATACCAGATGACACAGTGGTTAGTTTATGTGACAGCTACACGATTTTATCACGACGCTACTAATGTGTGACAATTTACAATGTTGCTTTTGCGGAGTATCTGTTTTATATCTGCACAGTTTTTCTGTTTTCTTCTGGAAAGTAAAACATGTTTTAGTAGTAACTTTTGTGGTATAGCTACAATGAGATTGCCTTTTCCGTAGCACAACAATACGTTACAGCACAGTACTTTCTTCATCATGGCAATAAGCGTAATAACTAAGATATCTATACGCAAAGCATTTCACTTTTGTTTATCATGAGGTAAGTACATTGGCTTCTGCAGAACTTAGCTTTTGGAGGACGATAACTACGACACTTCCACAGAGATTATCTTACAACAAGATGCACATTTAGCGCTGCAGGACACGCATTTCAGTGATTAATGTTGTACTTAAAACACTTATTTTTAAAGATTTTTGAATTACAAAGAAAGTTTTCCGTGATACATTTCATTCCATTGCTGTAATCTGTAACACCTGAGGGTATAATTACATTAATCCTCAGGGGGGTACACGCCTACTTTGTGTACCATGTGTTTGGCAAGCACAAGGAACCCTAGCTAATATGGTATTTGCTTATACAACTTTACACATCGGTACCATATTTCTCTAACACACAAATTACACAGCTATCTGATCATTTAACTGAGAGAGACAAACATTTATTTTACTATATCAGTGGCAGATGTTTACGTAATTACACCGTTGGATAACTTCACACTTACGAAATTGTATTTTGTCTGTACTTTGTGAAATGCTCATATTTTTTCGGAACCATTGTGATACTATGAGAGCTTTGAATGATGTATTTGGCATGAGATCATGATTTTTAAAGTACGTTTGAGGTAGATGACACTACTGAAATGAGCATAGAATTTTCTTTAGGTTTTGAAATTATTGCAGAAAGCTACGACGATTTTGAGATTTGACTGAGGTGTTATGATGTTATTTTTACGACGACGATGTGTATTATGCTGCTGAGGTATGTTTATGATCAATAAGCTGATGCTATATGAGGAATTTGGTTATGCTATGTATTTATTATGATGCAATATTGAAGAAGTGTCGACGAATAAGGTAAGGAGTAATGAATAGTGGTTAGGGACGCTGACTTGTGAAAAAGGATGTTGGAAACCGAGAATCGTACTTTAAGAGTTATGAAATGTGTGTAAATGCGTGAATGTATCACAATGCCGGCGAAAATTTTTTGGACACTTATATTTATAGGATTTTGTTTCTACAGATTTGCAACGCTAATTCTTGACCTGTGAAATATTTTTATGTGAGACTGTCACTGTAGCGGAAACTGGTGTCGTAAATATTTTCGTAAGAAAGTTAAGTGACCACCTGCACGTAATGCGTCGTGGGCAGGCAGCTGTGTCAAACACCTGGAGAACAAGCCATTAGGGTGTGCCTTTCCGGAAGCACAGGTAGAAAAAAAAAGAAAAAAGGCAGGCCTTTATCCTCGCCATTGGCATTCCTTTAGAGAAAATATTGCAAATGCGACACCCTCATTACTTCCATTAACCTTGCTATTGACATTCCTTTGTAGAAAGCATCGCAAATATTACACGCTCATTAACTGAAAACATATGATTACTCGTACTTTGTGCTAATTACTGCAATGCTTATGAATAGATGGGAAATATTCGTACATCTACACACCTGATTATGACAAGTGTCTTTCTATGATAGTTGAGAGCTACTGACTTACGAAATGCCACATGACTATTGAATGATATTTTTATGCTTTGCTTTTCGTAGTTGCTTATTTCACTTGATATCTGGTTTCCAGCTGTGTTGCAGCATTGCTTTTATAAAATAAAATGCATTTGCTAATGTGAACACTTTCTGTCAACAGATCTATTAAATAATTATTTTATGATCCACATTCTTTAAAAAAGGAGCACTTGGAAAGGAAAGAACAATAAGAAGGAACTAGTAACAGTAACACATAATTTTCTTTTCAAGTACATGGTAATATTTCTTTTTACAATCAGTTGTTGTGGTGCACCACTTTAATTACATAGATATTAAGATGTGAATATACATTTCCCTTATCTGCATTGTTGTTTTTACTGTAATATTTTTTCTGCTTGAGCTTTGTCATGTATAGATATAAGTTTTATATTTTTTATATTTGCTGCTGCTGTTTGCCAGGCATAGTGCTACTGAATTTTAAATTGTGTTACTCTGTTAAGCTAATTTTACTACTGACTTATTTTTCTTGCTACTGTACATTGGCTCATATTAGTTGTAATGTTGCATTGCTTGGTAATTTATATTTACTGTAGCTTGCTTTGCAATTTTACATTTTTTTTTTTTTGCATTGCTGTTTGTGTTAATTTGTTATGTGCTGCTGCATTGCCTCGTCCCTTAGTTTAGTATCTGAGCTCAGTAGATTTAAGTTAGCTTAAGAGGAGACTATATAAGAAACTAACTATTATAAATTTATAATAAATGCATTGAGAAGCTATCAGAAAATGGTCTGGCAAAATAAAAAGGATACTGTACAGTGGAGAAAAACTATTATTGACAGAGGATGAGAACAGAATACAGAAAGCAGAGAGAAAAACTATTTTTGACAGAGGATGTGAACGAAATACAGAAGGCAGGCTTAGATAGGACTTTTGGGAATAATGATGAATGAAGGGAGATCTCCAAGAAGCAAAGAAAGTTTTGTTTGCAAAATACTGCAATGAAACAAACCCTGTCCTTTCCTTTTGTGTTATCCCACTATGTGTTTGGGTACCCTTGTGTATATATGTTCTTCCTGTCTTTATATGTTTACCTCATCAGACTTTTGTTGTAGAATTTTTCTAGTACTACACTACATTCACTATGATGAGGAATACTGTTATCCTCAAATATAATTGGCATTAATAATATGTTATTTACCTTATAAATATGCTTACACATTATTTACTCTGTTTTGTTTTAATGCTCATGTGTGAAGTTGTTGTTTCCAAAGCTATTCTGATCATTATGTAGGTACTTATAATTCCTGTAACACTGATGTATATGTTATTTCGATTCTTTTGTAAAGCCTGTATTACTACAAATGTTATCTGTATTGTTATGTTTTTAATGATGTATCATGTACCTTTGTTATTGTATTTTTATGTTACCAAATTGAAATTGTTACCAGTTCTTCAAATTAAGTAACATTTCACTGCACACGTTTCTGTTGGTCATAGTACATGGACAATATGTGAGAAGTAGGGACTGATAGTGTTTGCGCGTGTGTTAATGATTCAGCAAGGGACTGGATAACAGCATTGCTGGATCTAAGGACAATTCCAGAAACTTTGTGAGTGCACAAGTGGTGGTTTATGGACTTGCTATATTGTCCGCAAGACTCTTCGATGGTGATTGTGCACCTGCACATTTGCAACAGATGGCTGCTGGCTGTCTCTACCAGGACTACAGTGGGTCTGCATCTTTGATGGCCCACCAATTGCTACAAGGACTGCAGTGGGTCTGCACCTCTGGTGGCCCACCAGTACCGTAATTTCTACCAGGACTACAGTGGGTCTGCTCTGTGATGACCTAACTACCAATATTCTTCAAAACGTCGACTGACTCTGCTGTGGGTTTGCTCTGTTGTGGCCCATTACCTGTCTGCATGTCGAGAGTCAGCACTGTCTTTCTATTGGAAGGACAACACTACTTCTTCAAGACTGCATGGAAATCCACTACTTCCGTGTGCATTTTCTTTTACTGCTCAGACTTTGAGAAAAACACTGCTATTCTCCTGTTATGTATGATTAGGACTGTCTTTATGGACTTTGAGACAATTTTAGCTTTTGACCAACATTGTATCAATAAGTGTGTGCATTTGATTTCTTTGTTATTGCAATTATGAAAAAAAATTTTCAAATCTGTATTGGCCACTGCCCAATCCAATTTGTAAAATTTTTTGTGGGGAGCATGGGGGCTATGTAAGTAGGCTGTTTAGGTTTTTTTATTGGTAACGCCACCTCTGTATGAAAATCACTGGCTGTGCTGTGTGCAGTCTGTGGCTGCTTTGCATTGTTGTAATACTCGCCATTGTAGTGTTAGGCAGCTGGCTGTGAACAGCGCGTAGCGTTGCGCAGTTGGAGGTGAGCCGCCAGCAGTGGTGGATGTGGGGAGAGAGATGGCGGAGGTTTGTAATTTGTCATGAACTGCTATATTTATATATGATGATATCAAGGTAAATACATTGTTCGTTCTCTATTAATATCTTTCATTTGCTAACTATCCCTATCAGTAGTTAGTGCCTTCCATAGTTTGAATCTTTTATTTAGCTGGCAGTAGTGGCGCTCGCTGTATTGCAGTAGCTTGAGCAGCGAAGATTTTTGTGAGGTAAGTGATATGTGAAAGGTATAGTTTAATGTTAGTCAAGGCCATTCTTTAGTAGGGAATTTTGAAAGTCAGATTGCGTTGCGCTAACAAAATATTGTGTGTCAGTTTAAGCACAGTCGTGTATAATTGTTCAAAGGGGACGTTTCATACATTTACATGCCATACCTGATTATCCGATCTAACCGATGTGTTATCCTGGTTATGTGTATCAATGAGAGTTTAAATCTTATTGAGATACGAGCAAAAGACATGATTTAGTGGTCGCATTGACATTATGTGTCTGTGTTATATATGTGGGTATATGAATCAATCTTAAACCACTGGATCGAAGAGTGGGGAAGGAGGAGATGGACCGAGAGGTATCAGGGAGGAGATGTGTGCAATATATGTGACATACGAAGTGACAAGTGAAGTTACGAGTAAAAAGGAAAGATGAATAAACAAATGGGAAGTTGTCGAATTGAGGTGGCCATGTCAAGAAACGTAAGAGCTCTCAAGAGGGTCAGACATTGCCAATAATAACTGTAGGGGTCGTTCGCACTCGCACTACTATCGCTTCGGATATGTTACAGAGCGTAATCCACTCACTGAAGATATCTGTTCGAACCAACTCAGAAACCCCTCTAGACGTTCTCTTTCTGGCAGTGCACTTCTGACGGTAAGAGATGTAAAATCGAAGGACTGGAGATGGTTATCAGTGAAATATGTTTCTTGGAGAGCAACGCAGGTTACGGAACAGAAGAATGTTAGTAGTTGCAATTCTGGCGGGGACAATAGTATACATTGCGCTTCCATTGAATTACCGCATTAAAGTCGTCCTGGTCAGGCACTAAGGGGCCAAGATGACACTTCCATGCCAAAGATCACTGTACTATGGCTTGGGTGGTTGCAGTGCTTTTGGGTTCACTGGAGTAGCCTTCTCCAAAGATTTTCTCTTAACTACTACTTTTAACAAGGAATTGACACACTGTTAGAAATTTCAGAAAGTGTAAAATTTACTGGTAGTAACACATACGTCTCATATCACGGCTGTGCCCAAACATCTCCCAGTTGTAGTTTAAATGCTGCCTGCTTTGTACGTCATTCCGACAATTCACATATGTAGTCTACCAAGTCTCCAGCAGAAGTGAACACCACCAAGACTCCATTGGAAGTGAATAATGGAAATTAATAAACATACGAGTATATAACTTGCTCAAGCTGCGAACTGAATAATCAGACACAGTTCTCTTACTACCTCTAACTGCAGATGCTGCTAGTAGTCCCATCGAGACAGCTTTGTAAGTAATCCCTCTCACTCACTTGCCCCATTATTTCCGTTTCACTTATACTGTTAATTTTACTTTGTATAATTAGAGTTGTTTATTTACCTGTTTAGTCTCACTTTTTATTTTGTATCTGTCTGTAACAACATGTTCAGTTTTGCTACATACTATTTAAATTCTTTTTCTTCTCAGAACAAATGTTTTAATTTGACGCATATTTCATTATTTAATGTGTACAAATTTTGTCTAACAGAAATATTTCACATTCCATTTGTACTGAAATAATACCTCTCGATTTAGTCCTAAATCAAATACTAACAATTTTCATCTTTGGAAATCAAAGGAGAGTGTCTGCAGTTTCGCTGTTTAAAGTCTCTGATCTCACAAAAATTTCGCAGCTACACATATTTATCTCTGTACCTGACACTCATGTAATAGTCGAAAACCAGTTTGTAGGACAATAAACACTGCTGAATATTAGCCCAATGTCGCATGCTTTTTCATTCATAGTGTATTAAACATTCTATCAAGAAGCGACGGATTAATCAGTTAATGCACACAAAGAAGACAGTTCATGGAAGGGCAGAGCTCCCGTATACTTGCTGGAGAAATCATCTGGGTGTTAGCCTGATACAGATTTCGTACATTGCAGGATACTTATAACAGATGAGGGAATGAAATCGTCAAAGTTTCATTGCTCTGTAATATAATTCTCTCGTTGGGACTGGATGCGGTCTCGGAGATTAGTTAAAGGTTGAGGTGGTTGGCCACTTCTGCCGTGTTCTTGTTAAAAGAAATTTAGTGTATTGTAAATTGAGCCTTGGTGTCTTTTTTACAGATAACATACGCTCCTGGAAATTGAAATAAGAACACCGTGAATTCATTGTCCCAGGAAGGGGAAACTTTATTGACACATTCCTGGGGTCAGATACATCACATGATCACACTGACAGAACCACAGGCACATAGACACAGGCAACAGGGCATGCACAATGTCGGCACTAGTACAGTGTATATCCACCTTTCGCTGCAATTCAGGCTGCTATTCTCCCATGGAGACGATCGTAGAGATGCTGGATGTAGTCCTGTGGAACGGCTTGCCATGCCATTTCCACCTGGCGCCTCAGTTGGACCAGCGTTCGTGCTGGACGTGCAGACCGCGTGAGACGACGCTTCATCCAGTCCCAAACACGCTCAATGGGGGACAGATCCGGAGATCTTGCTGGCCAGGGTAGTTGACTTACACCTTCTAGAGCACGTTGGGTGGCACGGGATTCATGCGGACGTGCATTGTCCTGTTGGAACAGAAAGTTCCCTTGCCGGTCTAGGAATGGTAGAACGATGGGTTCGATGACGGTTTGGATGTACCGTGCACTATTCAGTGTCCCCTCGACGATCACCAGTGGTGTACGGCCAGTGTAGGAGATCGCTCCCCACACCATGATGCCGGGTGTTGGCCCTGTGTGCCTCGGTCGTATGCAGTCCTGATTGTGGCGCTCACCTGCACGGCGCCAAACACGCATACGACCATCATTGGCACCAAGGCAGAAGCGACTCTCATCGCTGAAGACGACACGTCTCCATTCGTCCCTCCATTCACGCCTGTCGCGACACCACTGGAGGCGGGCTGCACGATGTTGGGGCGTGAGCGGAAGACGGCCTAACGGTGTGCGGGATCGTAGCCCAGCTTCATGGAGACGGTTGCGAATGGTCCTCGCCGATACCCCAGGAGCAACAGTGTCCCTAATTTGCTGGGAAGTGGCGGTGCGGTCCCCTACGGCACTGCGTAGGATCCTACGGTCTTGGCGTGCATCCGTGCGTCGCTGCGGTCCGGTCCCAGGTCGATGGGCACGTGCACCTTCCGCCGACCATTGGCGACAACATCGATGTACTGTGGAGACCTCACGCCCCACGTGTTGAGCAATTCGGCGGTACGTCCACCCGGCCTCCCGCATGCCCACTATATGCCCTCGCTCAAAGTCCGTCAACTGCACATACGGTTCACGTCCACGCTGTCGCGGCATGCTACCAGTGTTAAAGACTGCGATGGAGCTCCGTATGCCACGGCAAACTGGCTGACACTGACGGCGGCGGTGCACAAATGCTGCGCAGCTAGCGCCATTCGACGGCCAACACCGCGGTTCCTGGTGTGTCCGCTGTGCCGTGCGTGTGATCATTGCTTGTACAGCCCTCTCGCAGTGTCCGGAGCAAGTATGGTGGGTCTGACACACCGGTGTCAATGTGTTCTTTTTTCCATTTCCAGGAGTGTATATTGTGGACTTAGTTATATTCAGAAATTATGTTCTCCTTTTGAATTGTCTGATCATTCGTCTTAATTATCAATTTTTATGTACCATGGGACTTGGCTTAAGCAATGAAGAATATTCATGCTTGCTATATGTCAAACAAGAACTGAAATGAATTAAGAAGCTGAAGAACTAGCAGTAGTGAGGTCACTCTGAATTACTGGTTGGTGCTTTCTCAAAAAGAATTGTGACAAAGACGTTATTTTTGTCCACTTCAGACAAAATTAGAGGGCGGAAGAACGTGTCGTGTTGTGTCACTGGCTTATGCCCTCCAGACGCTTGCAGAGGTCGTAAACATAAAGCCGCCACTAAACGTGCTTGTGCAAAAGTCTAAGCTGGGCTGTTTAGTGATAAGACAATCTCATAGCGCGAAGGAGACTGATTCACAAGGTAGAGCCCACCTACATTTATATCTGCAAACACTGGAAGGAGCAGTGTTCTGGGCACATCATGTACAGACTGCTTAATGTAAGACTTTATCGTACATTTCTACAGTAGCGATCTCTGTATTCCTTCCTTCGCAATTTTCTAACATGGTCCTGCAACGGGATATGCAGATGAAACAGTCAGCATGTTCTCAGTGGTAGTCAGAACATTTATGTCGTCTGAATAGCGACTAAAATTCAGCACCGGAGGGAAAAGCCGAAGAAAGGCTGATTTCTGTTTGAGACCGGAAGATACACTTGGATAGTTTATAGGTGATTGTGTTTTTCTATGTGACAGTGAAACCGTATGAAGGAGATTCACATGCGCGGGAACAAAAGCAGGCACCACTATAATGTATAATGAGGTGGCTCTAGTGTTGAGCAAGCGTGTCACGCTAAAATACTGGTAGAAAGGTGGGATCAAAAGACTTCGAATTATTGAACAGATGGGTGATCAGACGTTAAGTGCTACTGCCACTGCTATCATGCTAAAGCAGTACTGTGAGGTTTCGATCAAATATGCATAGCCTTTTACGTTTCTGTGATGCAAAACGAACATCTGAACTGATAATAAAAATGACGAAAGCGAATATGAATAGGGAATGACGTAAGAACATATTTAAAGTTTTTAAAATCGTAACTCTTTACGGACTATGTAAGTGAAAAGCAAACGAAAACTGCACCAAAAGCTTTCAGAGGTTTCTCAGGCTCAATGATATCTTCCGAGTATTTTGTCACAACTGGCGTGCGGTCTCGAGCGGGTCGTTACGGAGTTACTACATTTCGTTTGGTTTATTGTCACAAATGTCGACGGCACTTGCTACGAGTCTTTCTTCACTCACTGACGGTACCTGCTGTTGACAGTAGAAATGTCCTCGTTAACTCGTCCCCCTCAAGTTTGGATTAGGTACTGTTCGGTTCTGTTTAGGCTTTTGATTTCGGCAGTGTTAATTTTACGTTAACCTCCTGCCCAAAAGGATGATTGGAAGAACGTTAACACGGACGGGTGGGAGACCACTGACTGAAACACTCATATTCTAAGCATAATTAAATATACCGTAAATGATATTAATAAATCAAATGTTTTGCTGTTATCGGGAAAAAGAAACAATAAAAAACAAAATTTTACTGAAATACGTAACACGTAATTATACGCTCAGAAACCTTGTGTTACATCTTTATTTTACGAGTGGATTCCTGCCCAACGTAAGAAACTCTATCCAAAAAATAAAACGTTTTTTCATCACATATGCTGAAAATTTTCAATCCATATTGACCTTTTTTTGACATAAGCATTTTGAAAGGATCACATGTGCTGAAAATTTTCAATCCATATTGACCTTTTTTTGACATAAGCATTTTGAAAAGATGCCCTCCTCTAAAGTTAAGTAACGCTTCACCTACAGTCAAGTATTGTTCAAATATTCAAATGTGTGTGAATTCCTAAGGGACCAAACTGCTGAGGTCATCGGTCCCTAGACTTACTCACTTCTTAAACTAACTCAAACTAACGTATGCTAAGAACATTACACACACCCATACCCTAGGTAGGACTTGAACCTCCGGCGGGAGGGCCCGCGCAATCCGTGACGTGACGCGTCAAACCGTACGGCCACTCCGCGCGGCAGTCAAGTATACAGATGTCATATAATGGCTTTAAACTGATTGGTGAAAAGAGTCCAGAAGCCGCGAAGGCTAGAAAATTTGTTGTTTTGTTTCCTTTGATCTTGTGTTTTCTTGTCGTCGAATCTAAGAGCACGAATAAGAACTTCAAATCAGCCTCTAGACATTGTAAATCGAAAAATCGGGGGTCTGTCAATTCTTGAAAACATTTCCTCGATGTTAAAACGACAATTCTTCGTGTAACCGCTCCTGTATAGTAGTCCAAAAAACCGCTTTCATCTCAATTTTGTGGAACCTGTGGGTTTGGTACCACAATGGACGGGATTGAATCGCCCAGGTATTCGTTCGATTTCCTGATTTGTGTAGTTCACCAACATATGAATCATTTCTTCATTTACAAACAACGAAAATAGTTGTCCCTCATCCGTCATACCTTTAGCGATGCCACTAGCTGAGGGAAGGTGTAATATTACAACGTTGTAGGCGTTTTGGCACATTTAGAGTTTAGAGGTGTTTTGGTCCAATATTGTTTCTATTACCCTAGCTCAAAATACCTAGTTTCTTCGTTGTTGTCTTCGAGTAGCCGTCCTCCTTCCTGAAAGAATCTCTCCTCTGGTATAAACTCATCGTCGATGGCCTCATCATCAGATAATACGCCATCCGATGTCTCTGATAAAGATTCATCAAAATTGTCATCCGCATCATCAGAATACATTGCCATCTGCGTTTCCAACCTCTAAATCTCTTATGGGGTGGTGAACCCAAGGTTGTGGGCCACTGTTTATACCCTAAAACAGAACAAAAAATTAACAATATTAACAAGGATGGGTGGAAATTCTCCCGAGCTACTGTCACGTGCGTAACAAGGTTGGGTGGAATCTCACCCGAGGACTGCTGTGTGACCCCTCGAATGTTGTGAACGGGTGTCGAGATAGAACGATACTCTAGCTGGGGATAAACCCTGAGCTACACCGACGATGCGCACTAAGGCAAATAGGGCGGGCGCGTGGATTTCCAGCCCACTTTGTGCGCAAAGAGTTAACAGTGTACACAGAGGTGCTACGGACAGGTTTATTGATGATGAGATGACCTGTATGCATTGAATGCTATGTGTTGACTGAATACTACGGCACAACGGTACGACGACTCTATGCTGAGCTGCAGACACAGCGACGACAACCACATCACAGGACTCCTACGTCTGTCTCACTGTTGTTGGTCTGCTCTGTGTTTTGTGTTGTGGGTTTCGATGAATGTACTTTCACAGAAATTAGGGTGGTTGCAGTAACAAAGGGAGTAAATCATATCTGACTTATCGCTCTGTACGAGACGCCAGAAACCGAGTGAACCATATACCAAAATACTCAGGAGGTATCTCTGGCAGTTTGTCGGTGAAGTACGGGTCACCCTATATCTATGCATTATATCAGAAATAACTTGGGGAACTTTTGGCACTGAAGAACGAAGTTAACATTTGATATTAGAAGTAGGAATAATTTGGCGTGAAATCAACAAGAGTGTGTCGTGTAGGCCTAAAGTAAATTTCAGTGCATTCTCGAAGAAGTAAAGAAAGTTTGAGAAATACGAGAGTTTGAGAAATAATTAAAAACAAATTATATAGAAGTTTACATAGAGTTCACAAATGGATAAAAGCTCACAGAGTCAGATGTCGCCGGCCGAAGTGGCCGTGCGGTTAAAGGCGCTGCAGTCTGGAACCGCAAGACCGCTACGGTCGCAGGTTCAAATCCTGCCTCGGGCATGGATGTTTGTGATGTCCTTAGGTTAGTTAGGTTTAACTAGTTCTAAGTTCTAGGGGACTAATGACCTCAGCAGTTGAGTCCCATAGTGCTCAGAGCCATTTGAACCATTTGAGTCAGATGTAACACTTTGTTAAAGACTATGTTCGTTGGGGTAATGCAGGAGTAGGTTTAATAACGAATAAAAAAAATAGGAGTGCGGGTAAACTACTACAAACAGCATAGAGAACGCATTATTGTGGCCAAGATAGACACGAAGCCCATGCCTACCACAGTAGTACAAGTTTATATGCCAACTAGCTCTGCAGATGACGAAGAGATTGGTGAAATGTATGATGAGATAAAAGAAATGATTCAGGTAGTGAAGCGAGACGAAAATTTAATAGTCATGGGTGACTGGAATTCGATAGTAGGAAAAGGAAGAGAAAGAAACGTAGTAGGTGAATATGGAATGGGGGTAGGGAATGAAAGAGGAAGCCGCCTGGTAGAATTTTGCACAGAGCATAACTTAATCATAGCTAACACTTGGTTCAAGAATCATAAAAGAAGGTCGTATACATGGAAGAAGCCTGGAGATGCTTTCAGGTTTCAGATAGATTATATAATGGTAAGACAGAGATTTAGGAACCAGGTTTTAAATTGTAAGACATTTCTAGGGGCAGATGTGAACTCTGACCACAATCTATTGGTTATGAACTGTAGATTAAAACTAAGGAAACTGCAAAAAGGTGGGAATTTAAGGAGATGGGACCTGGATAAACTGATAGAACCAGAGGTTGTACAGAGTTTCAGGGAGAGCATTAGGGAACGATTGACAAGAATGGGGGAAAGAAATACAGTAGAAGAAGAATGGGTAGCTTTGAGATAGTGAAGGCAGCAGAGGATCAAGTAGGTAAAAGGACGAGGGCTAATAGAAGTCCTTGGGTAACAGAAGAGATACTGAATTTAATTTATGAAAGGAAAAATACAAACGTGTCAAAAATGAGATCGACAGGAAGTGCAAAATGGCTAAGCAGGGATGGCTAGAGGACAAATGTAAGGATGTAGAGGCTTATCTCACTAGGGGTAAGATAGATACTGCCTACAGGAAAATTAAAGAGACCTTTGGAGAAAAGAGAACCTCTTTCATGAATATCAAAAACTCAGATGGAAACCCAGTACTAAACAAAGAAGGGAAAGCAGAAAGGTGGAAGGAGTATATAGAGGGTCTATACAAGGGCGACGTTCTTGAGGACAATATTATGGAAATGGAAGAGGATGTAGATGAAGATGAAATGGGAGATATGATACTGCGTGAAGAGTTTGACAGAGCACTGAAAGACCTAAGCCGAAAGAAGGCCCCGGGAGTAGACAACATTCCATTAGAACTACTGATAGCCTTGCGGGAGCCACCCTGACAAAGATGTATGAAACAGGCGAAATACCCTCAGACTTCAAGAAGAATATAATAATTCCAATCCCAAAGAAAGCAGGTGTTGACAGATGTGAAAATTACCGAACTATCAGTTTAATAATTCACAGCTGCAAAATACTAACACGAATTCTTTACAGACGAATGGAAAAACTAGTAGAAGCCAACCTCGGGGAAGCTCAGTTTGGATTCCGTAGAAACACTGGAACACGTGAGGCAACACTGACCCTACGACTTATCTTAGAAAATAGATTAAGGAATGGTAAACCTACGTTTCTAGCATTTGTAGACTTAGAGAAAGCTTTTGACAATGTTGACTGAAATACTCTCTTTCAAATTCTGAAGGTGGTAGGGCTAAAATACAGGGAGTGAAAGGCTATTTACAATTTATACAGAAACCGGACGGCAGTTATAAGAATCGAGGGACATGAAAGAGAAGCAGTGGTTGGGAAGGGAGTGAGACAGGTTTGTAGCCTCTCCCCGATCCTATTCAATCTGTATATTGAGCAAGCAGTAAAGAAAACAAAAGAAACATTCGCAGTAGGAATTAAAATCCATGGAGAAGAAATTAAAACTTTGAGGTTCGTCGATGACATTGTAATTCTGTCAGAGGCAGCAAAGGACTTGGAAGAGCAGTTGAACGGAATGGACAGTGTCTTGAAACGAGGTTATAAGATGAACATCAACAAAAGCAAAACGAGGATAATGGAATGTAGTCGAATTAAATCGGGTGATGCTGAGGGAATTAGATTAGCAAATGAGTCAATTAAAAGTAGTAAAGGAGTTTTGCTAGTTGGGGAGCAAAATAACTGATGATGGTCGAAGTAGAGAGGATATAAAATGTAGACTGGCAATGGCAAGGAAAGCGTTTCTTAAGAAGAGAAATTTGTTAACATCGAGTATAGATTTAAGTGTCAGGAAGTCGTTTCTGAAAGTATTTGTATGGAGTGAAGCCATGTATGGAAGTGAAACGTGGACAGTAAATAGTTTAGACAGAAAGAGAATAGAAGCTATCGAAATGTGGTGCTACAGAAGAATGCTGAAGATTAGATGGGTAGATCACATAACTAATGAGGAGGTATTGAATAGAATTGGGGAGAAGAGAAACTTGTGGCACAACTTGACTAGAAGAAGAAATCGGTTGGTAGGACATATTCTGAGGCATCAAGGGATCACCAATTTCGTATTGGCGGCCAGCGCGGAGGGTAAAAATTGAAGAGGGAGACCAAGAGATGAATACACTTAACAGATTCAGAAGGATGTAGGTTGCAGTAAGTACTGGGAGATGAAGAAGCTTGCACAGGATAGAGTAGCATGGAGAGCTGCATCAAACCAGTCTCATGGCAGAAGACCACAACAACAACAACATGTTCGTTGCATTTACTGTTTAAAAAAGATACATTTAGGTAACAGAAGCCATGGAATATCGATTCATGCATACCTAGATGACGGTACTATCGCGCACACGAGGTATAAAACAGCAGTGCATTGGCGGAGCTGTCATTTGTACTAAGGTGATTTATGTAGAAAGGTTTCCAACGTGATTATGGCCGCACGACGGGAATTAACAGACTGAACCCTGAACGGAAGTTGGGTTTCGAAGCATGGGACATTACCATCATTCGGAAATCATTAGAGCATTCCGTATTCCGAGGTCCACAGTGTCAAGAGCGTGCCAAGAATACCACACTCCACGCATTGCCTCTCACCACGGACAACGCAGTAGCAGACGGCCTTCACTTAACGGCCCTGAGCAACACTGTCTAAAGTAAAACCAGAAATCCATGTAAGAGGTACGACGAACGTGTTCGTCAACAAAATTCGGCGAAATTGTACGTTAATGGGCTATGACAGCAGACTGCCGACCTGAGTGCATTTTCTAAGAACAACATCGCCTTCAGCGTCTCTCCTGGGCGCATGACAATATCAGTGGGACCCTAGACGACTCGATACCATCACCTGGTCAGATGAGCCCCGATCTCAGTTGGTAAGAGCTGATGGTAGGTTTCGAGTGTGGCGCAGACCCAGGTTGTCAAGCCATGGAACCATGTTGTCAGCAAGGCACTGCGCAAGTGTGTGGTGGCCCCACAATAGTGCGGGCTATATACACATAGAGTGGACTGGGTCAGTGAAAGGCAATTGTTATGTTCGGATGCTTGGAGACCATTTGCAGCCATTCATGGACTTCATCTTCCCAAACAACGATGTAATTTTTATGGGTGAAAATGCGCTATGCCACCGGGCCACAACTGTTCGCGATTGGTTTGAAGAACATTCTGGAAAATTCGAGCGAATGATTTGTCCACCCAGACCACACGACATGAATCCCATCGAACATTTACGGGACATAATCGAGAGGTCAGCGCATGCACGATATCCTGCATCGGCAACACTTTCACAGTTATGAACTGCTAAAGAGTGAGCATGGCTCAATATTTCTGCAGGGGACTTCCAACTACTTTGAGTCCATCCCACGTCGACATGCTGCACTACGCCTGGGATAAGGAGGTCCGACGCGATATGAGGAGGTATTCCATGATTTTTGTCATTTCAGTGTATGTCTTCTGGCTGCTGCTTTTTTTTTTTATTAAGAAGCTTATAAAAACCAAGAACTGCTGGAATGAATGGATTGGTTTTGCCTTTGAAGTATACACCAGATTGTACACGCAGCTACTGAAATGGAGAAATAAAGAAGCTATAACATAGTGGTTTCAGTTACTGTATGCAAACACCCACCGCTATTGCTTACTATGCCAAAAAAAGTAAGTGTTACATCTCCTATAGGATTAGTTCAAGTGATCGTGTGCCTAAAGGGTTAAAGCAGTTGGACTGTATACTTCATTTCCTGAAGTGCCGTTGTATTAAAAGACAGAATTAACCAGCAAACAGGATTAGAAGTTAGATTCCTCAAACAATAGTACCAGTTTGTCATCAAACAAATAACAGCGGTCAACAAACCAAATCGGACAAATAATTTCAAAATAATTATAAATAACTTCCAGACTTGAAAATGAAATCCGTCCTTTACTTCGTATTCAGAGTACAGCATAAGAGTGTAGTCAGACGAGAACATGCTAGCAGCGTCGATCATTTACTGCCTCCACGTAACGTTGCCTACCATTAATCACGAGTTAAGCAAAAAAACTGTGCCACACTATAGCGTTCACTAGCCGACCAGATTAGTAAGCACAATGTTCTTTGATGAAAATTAATTGACTGCTGGACAACACAGAGTCTAGCCTACGGACACACTGAAATTGTTATTACAATCGACACTATTTTTAGAAGCACTTTCCTTTACACAATCACATAGAATTTTTCATGAAAGGTAATTCATTACTAGCTATCACAGTGTTTAAAATATGGGGGTGCTGAATCCGATATGACTTTCAACAACATTTTCCAAACACTTTAAAGCGGAAATCACACAGCACATAAAATATACTTTGTAGCACCTATTTAAAAGAAAATAAGCCAGTATAAACTAAATATTTTATTCGGTTATCTGGCTGTCAGGAAACGTGGAGCAGTTGAAGCCTAACACCTCCGAGTCTGAATGAATTATTTTACTCAAGACTTTGAACAATTTAATAGTTAAATGTAATTAGAAGTTGAAATAAACATTTTGGCTTTTATGGTCACTCGGAAACGTTTATGATTAGTAACAGGACCGTAAAGTAGATAATGTGACGCAGGCCAGTGGCGTTTTTCTGACATGCGTATTTTTAAGCACACTCGTATATTAATCCACTACTATGAAACGAATAATTCATGAGTTAGTTCATTTCTAAAAATTTTTAATTTTCCTCGATGTTGTAATAAAACTGGTTATGGTAAAATACATACACTAACCGATCTTGAATAATGTGAAATGACTGATTCCCAAGTTAAAAACTATAAACCCAGAAATCCACTACCAAATAGCTATACGAAAATGTATAAATGTCAAGATATATAAACAGTTTATACAATTACTATGATAATTATGTGCTTCTTAAAAAGGTAGGCAGTTATAAACTATTCTTTGTACTTTCTTTTTGTAATAATGTTCCAAGATGATTTTGCATGAATAGATCGATATACCATGGTATTTTCTTTGCTACGTGTTGATACAGGTAAATCTTTGTTTCTGTTCAGTTTGAGTACAGAGTAAAAATACACTCCTGGAAATGGAAAAAAGAACACATTAACACCGGTGTGTCAGACCCACCATACTTGCTCCGGACACTGCGAGAGGGCTGTACAAGCAATGATCACACGCACGGCACAGCGGACACACCAGGAACCGCGGTGTTGGCCGTCGAATGGCGCTAGCTGCGCAGCATCTGTGCACCGCCGCCGTCAGTGTCAGCCAGTTTTCCGTGGCATACGGAGCTCCATCGCAGTCTTTAACACTGGTAGCATGCCGCGACAGCGTGGACGTGAACCGTATGTGCAGTTGACGGACTTTGAGCGAGGGCGTATAGTGGGCATGCGGGAGGCCGGGTGGACGTACCGCCGAATTGCTCAACACGTGGGGCGTGAGGTCTCCACAGTACATCGATGTTGTCGCCAGTGGTCGGCGGAAGGTGCACGTGCCCGTCGACCTGGGACCGGACCGCAGCGACGCACGGATGCACGCCAACACCGTAGGATCCTACGCAGTGCCGTAGGGGACCGCACCGCCACTTCCCAGCAAATTAGGGACACTGTTGCTCCTGGGGTATCGGCGAGGACCATTCGCAACCGCCTCCATGATGCTGGGCTACGGTCCCGCACACCGTTAGGCCGTCTTCCGCTCACGCCCCAACATCGTGCAGCCCGCCTCCAGTGGTATCGCGACAGGCGTGAATGGAGGGACGAATGGAGACGTGTCGTCTTCAGCGATGAGAGTCGCTTCTGCCTTGGTGCCAATGATGGTCGTATGCGTGTTTGGCGCCGTGCAGGTGAGCGCCACAATCAGGACTGCATACGACCGAGGCACACAGGGCCAACACCCGGCATCATGGTGTGGGGAGCGATCTCCTACACTGGCCGTACACCACTGGTGATCGTCGAGGGGACACTGAATAGTGCACGGTACATCCAACCCGTCATCGAACCCATCGTTCTACCATTCCTAGACCGGCAAGGGAACTTGCTGTTCCAACAGGACAATGCACGTCTGCGTGTATCCCGTGCCACCCAACGTGCTCTAGAAGGTGTAAGTCAACTACCCTGGCCAGCAAGATCTCCGGATCTGTCCCCCATTGAGCATGTTTGGGACTGGATGAAGCGTCGTCTCACGCGGTCTGCACGTCCAGCACGAACGCTGGTCCAACTGAGGCGCCAGGTGGAAATGGCATGGCAAGCCGTTCCACAGGATTACATCCAGCATCTCTACGATCGTCTCCATGGGAGAATAGCAGCCTGCATTGCTGCGAAAGGTGGATATACACTGTACTAGTGCCGACATTGTGCATGCTCTGTTGCCTGCGTCTATGTGCCTGTGGTTCTGTCAGTGTGATCATGTGATGTATCTGACCCCAGGAATGTGTCAATAAAGTTTCCCCTTCCTGGGACAATGAATTCGCGGTGTTCTTATTTCAATTTCCAGGAGTGTATATGTATTCGACTTCAGAAACTCAAACAGTGTTACTATTGTTTACGAAAATGAAACCGACCATTCTCTAGACCAGTATATGAAGTTACATTTCAGGATCTAGCATGATTATAAATTATGAGCCTACAAATTTCGACAATATCGAAGAACAGTAACAGATGCGTACAATAAAAACTGTTTATTTAAGTTATATCGTTGCTGCCTCTCATTGCAGTGTGTCACTGTCTCACCGTGCCAAGTGCTGTGAGATTGTCACAAGCCGTCCAGATTTAAACTTACCTGAAGACTAATGAGTCGACTTTGGGTTATAAGAGGGTGGTGACGGTTAGAAGGTGCTGAAGAGAAGAACTGCTGTGGAAATGACGCTGGACAGTATTATATAACCGTAGCTCTTCATACAATTTGCTCTATAAAACTACTTCTTGGCGACGTCAAATAATTTTGAGGATTTCATCACGTTCCACTTATCAATATATGAATATAATTTACATCCGAGGCTCATTTCAGATAATTAGCAGATAATTTAGCCTCGCTTTTCGCTGCAGGTTGTGGATGCTTCTACGGTTCGCTACAGACCTGTTGACGTGTTTATTCCACGCCCTTCCACGTTTTCCTTTCGGCCGTTTACACCTTCTAGGTGGAGAGGAACTTTCCTCCTCCTTCTCTACCTACTTCAGTTTTAAGATACCCTATGCATGAACGAGTGAAGTTACTCAGTTGTTTCTTACATATATGTCGTAATAATTGTCACTAAAAGAATTACATACGCATAAGAAATACAATAGTCGTGATAAATAAATATTGATGTATATGGAACAAAAGTCTGAGTAATGCTTCTTCAGAGATTTGAATTATTGATGTTAGAAAGTCAAGTAAGTAATGTCCTATCAGTAGTACATACGCTCAGCTTCATAAATTAAGGAACCCTCGATATCCACGAACAACCACTGAGTCATCGTAACACCAGAAAAAACGGGAAACACGTGGCATTCATGATGCACCATTATGTGACTGTTGGCACCAGCCTGCGTTGGCCGAACTTTCAGGAATAATAGTTCTGAATACGTGGTGTGTGTGTGTGTGTGTGTGTGTGTGTGTGTGTGTGTGTGTGTGCGTGTGCGTGTTTGTGTTTGTGCTTGTGTGTTTAGCACCCAGTATTCGTATCATAGGGAAGCAGAATGGTGCAGCGAACTCATGTCAATGATATAGGTCTTTTTGAGCCTTAATCGACGGTTAGAACTGTTGGCACAAGATCGACTGGGAGCTAAATATTGCCACAGCTGTGGAGAAGTCTCCGAGAGGGAGGAAACATTCAAACATTCGGGAATGTTACATGTGAGAGGCAGGTTGTTTATCGCCCTTAAGTGCCCGAAAAATTCCCGTCGACACAGCGTTTGATCCCGCTAGTGATGCCACAGCACCCTCGGGGTCATACATCAGACTGTATAGCAACGACGTCGAGAAACGGCTCTCAGTGATCGGCGATTAGCCAGATATATTTCTCTTGCTCCAAGGCCCCGCGTGGTTTAGCGAATGTATTTTCTTGCCCAACGTGAGTGTGCTCTAGGATACTGGGGCTGTATCCTGTTCACAGCTGTGGTTCTGCCTTGCGAGTTCCTGCCGTTTGCTCATCTGGTAACCCCATGAGGCTCATTAGAGTCTGGAAACACTGTAGAAAAGATCCGAAGTGGCCGCGTCATTAATGTCGTTAGGGCTAGCATCGTGTTAGGACTACATAAGTCACTGGACGTCTTTCAAAAAGGGGTCTACGATTGCTGCAGTCTGCAGCGATCTTGCTCTAAAATGGTATGTGTGTGGATCTGGAATCTCTCACACATAATAATTCCCCACCACCTACGGCTGGCCTGACGGAAAAGTACCTACAACATGAACACATTACACATCTTAAGTAGCTAACTCGCTCTCTGGATATTCACGTGGTGCAATAGTTTGGACTGCTGAGGTCATTCAACTGCCACCATGAGTCGTTGCTGAAATCGAAACTGAACTTATCTCGGATTTTAAAGGGAATGACGCTGAACGGGTGGATCCACAGTTATGAGGAGCCATTGCGCATCCTGTACTGCCATCTCTTACTATGGACACCCTCCGATGTTCTTTACACCGCAAGCAGACACACAATACGCGTGCCAAGGCTGATTTTCATTTATCTTTTGTGCGTACAATCCGCTTCCACTCTTCCCCTAGGTCGCTTAAAACCCTTTTTTTATGTGATTCGCATGCCTATTGCCACGAGTCGTTGCAGAACTCCTTTCTTTCTTGCGCTGCAGTCCCACTCTCTTATTACATCTTTCTCAAATTTCGTCTGTAGGACAGATACCTTGTTGACAACATGGCTATCTATAGAACAACAATTATGGTTTTTCCTAATTTATTCATTTATTTTCTTTTTTAAAAATGTTATCACACTCATTTTGATTACCTCCTGATTGGTTCTCACATCAGGGTCTGACTTACACGTTTTCAAAATTTTACGGAAGCACAAACCGTGACAAAGCAGGGAATGTACTACTGATGGTCGAGCTATTACTTCCTGTGTTGTCGAGGAATAGGTGCCTATCCTTTGGGGGCATTGGGACTCTGGGCAGTGGCCGCCTATCAAGGTAGTCATTGATGTGGCTGGGAGGCGCCTCTGGGCAGAACCCCGCCCCACCCAGGCGCAGTAGGCAGCATCATGGCGGATGACTTACCCAGCCGAGGCCTGTGAGGCTCTGGCTGCCTTTCCAGACACACCTGAATATTTCAAGAAATATCGTAACGACCCCAAGAACTTTCTCTCCTTGATCACGCCATGAGATGAAAGCAATATCAAGCTAACAGCAGAAACGTATGCCTCTCACTTCTTGGTTTGCATCCGAACTGACAAATATCCTTTCTAACTATTAATCCTATGATCTTTGTAGATAATATTAAAACTGTATTTGGAGAAATGGCTTCTCTCCATAAATTAAAAATTGATTCTGAATTAAAATACTGACTCCTACCCAGTACTACTCCCTTGCAAGAACATGGTGACGAATCACCGTAACACTCCGTAAGAGGCTAAGCATGGTACAGTGTTTACTTGTACACTGGGACTTAACGCTGCGGATTGATGAAAAATTGCGTGAAAACTCGATCCTCGCATTGAAAGAAGACTGGTTTCCAGAAAAATTTAAAGTCACGTTCCATCACTCCGATGTGAAACTGTATTTTCCACCCTCGATGCGGTGCTTTAAAAGACAATCTCGGTTATATATTATCTTCCCACTGCGCTCTAGGGCAACAGCTACTTTACTCACTATAGCTGAATAAAATCAAGACTTAGTCAAGGTTAGTGTAAGAGACTCTTGGAAGCAGCTCAGACAGGCGCAGTTCAGGCGCGGTAACATCGGGAGCGACCTGCTGATCCAAGGAGTACTGTCTCCACAGCGTCAGGGCAGTTACCACATATCCAGGCGTAACAGGGAGGCCAGAGTTGTTATATCGTTGACATACTGGAAACGCAGAGCCACTGTGGCGTTGGTGACCCGATTGCTAAATAACCGAGCCGTGGTTTTGTTGTGGGTTACATGACGGGCATCAATTCCTTGACAAAACAGGGACTAGCCAAGCCAACGTAAACACCACCCGTTTCCAGAAAGATGCACACAGCCACCAGATTCAAGGGGAGATCTACGCCAGCCTTCTAGTTGATATGAATCAAAAATCTGCCTCCACCTCACTTTGTCTCTATTAGCTGCAAGCCTATTGTCAGCGCTAATACTCATGTGGCTGACTTATTGGCTGACTGTTGACTGGAGGGGGGGGGGGGGGAGGAGGGAGAAGGAGTAGGACATCTTCTTGTGGTTCAAAAACAGTTCACATGGTTCTGAGCACTATGGGACAGTTGACTGTGGCTGTCACCAGCGGGCCTACTTTCAGTTACTGCCACGCTCGACCCCACGGGCATGCAGATTATCAGCCGCCTTCGCCTATGGGGGCACACTTTGCTCCTGTCCACCTCGCTTATACGGACAGGAACTGTTGCAGCAAGCCGTCTCGTCCACAGTGGGACGACGGCCCGATCCCGCGCGCTGCAGCGTTCCCTGCCGTGAGCTGCGTGGCCGCGCCTAATATGTGTGAGCGGTGACGTGGCCTCCTGCGCGCTCCCTGCTTTAGCTCACTTGCCGACTCACTGACTTGAACGCTTCGCCGGCCGAGTGACATTTCACGCTGTCTGTGGCAGCAGCCCGCTCGCCTTCCTCCGCACTTCCTTGGCAGCCGAGTACTGCCCGCGCCTATGGGACGTTGACTCCTACGAGCACTGTCACGACTGTTGAGTTCACTGGGCAATAAAATGAATGTTTAACAATGCTGAATTCATGACGATGCCTCGGACAACAACTACACGTGTATCTGCTGCTTCACCGCGTCCCTCCCATGGTGGTTAACTAGTGCTTTCATGACCACTAACAATCCACCGTAGAGCTTCTACAGTGCTAACGACCCAATTTGTGGAGACTATGGTCGTCTGCTTCATGAAAAAGCCCCGTTCTTTGTCAACAGCTGAGATAATTCCCCCCTCCCCGCTCCTTCTCAATCCTCAAAGTGTGGTACTTCAAGTAAGGAACGTCAACTCTAGGAATTGAAGGTCTCTCTTTCAAATTCTGAAGGTGGCAGGGCTAAAATACAGGGAGCGAAAGGCTATTTACAATTTGTGCAGAAACCAGATGGCAGTTATAAGAGTCGAGGGACATGAAAGGGAAGCAGTGGTTGGGAAGGGAGTGAGACAGGGTTGTAGCCACTCCCCGATCCTATTCAATCTGTGTATTAAGCAAGCAGTAAAGGAAACAAAAGAAAAGTTCGGAGTAGGTATTAAAATCCACGGAGAAGAAATAAAAACTTTGAGGTTCGCCTATGACATTGTAATTCTGTCAGTGACAGCAAAGGACTTGGAAAAGCAGCTGAGCGGAATGGACAGTGTCTTGAAAGGAGGATATAAGATGAACATCAACAAAAGCAAAACGAGGATAATGGAATGTAGTCGAATTAAGTCGGGTGATGCTGAGGGAATTAGATTAGGAAATGAGACACTTAAAGTAGTAAAGGAGTTTTCCTAATTGGGGAGCAAAATAACTGATGATGGTCGAAGTAGAGATGATATAAAATGTAGACTGGCAATGGCAAGGAAAGCGTTTCTGAAGAAGAGAAATTTGCTAACATCGAGTATAGATTTAAGTGTCAGGAAGTCGTTTCTGAAAATATTTGTGTGGAGTGTAGCCATGTATGGAAGTGAAACATGGACGATAAATAGTTTAGACAAGAAGAGAACAGAAGCTTTCGAAATGTGGTGCTACAGAAGAATGCTGAAGATTAGCTGGGTAGATCACATAACTAATGAGCAGGTACTGAATAGAATTGGGGAGAAGAGGAGTTTGTGGCACAACTTGACTAGAAGAAGGGATCGGTTGATAGGACATGTTCTGAGGCATCAAGGGATCACCAATTTGGTACTGGAGATCAGCGTGGAGGGTAAAAATCGTAGAGGGAGACCAGGAGATGAATACACTAAGCAGATTCAGAAGGATGTAGGCTTCAGTAGGTACTGGGAGATGAAGAAGCTTACACAGGATAGAGTAGCATGGAGAGATGCATCAAACCAGTCTCTGGACTGAAGACCACAACAACAACAGTTCGCATCTCATATTTTCAAACCCAGAAAAAAGTGCGAATGGCTATATCTTGTCGCCAGTGGTACCTAATTTCGCTACTACTCTCACCAAGTCATTGGAATAGCCTAGAGTACTTACTCCGTTCATTCCTCTGACTTCGACATCTTGTAGCCATGCAAGTAAAGTAGCCCACTGGAGAGAGGGGAGGGAGAAGGAGTAGGACATCTTCTTGTGGTTCTTCCAGCATTATCTTCAGGGACCTGGAAAAGCCACACCTGGGTGGAGCAGCAGTATCCTCCTTCAGCGTCTACCAATGAAAGGACTCTGTTGAGAGAAGAATTGCCCAAGAAATTTTGTTAGCTTCCTCCATGCAAGCGCAGCAAATGATAGAATATTCTCTCTGCCAGGGAAACTTAAAGAATCATTCGACTGTTTCCTTCTACCATTCTGTCATATCAGTCGAAGTTATACAGGAGCTATCGTGTTTGGATATTCCCATGACCATGCCGTGAATAAAGTGACTAGATTTGTTGGTGTATCAACACGAACTTTCCAACATGCGTACAAGAAATGGTGTACTACACGCAGCCACATAACATTGCGTAAGAACAGTTGTAGTAGAAAAGTCCTAACCTACAGGGACCAGAGACGAATTTCACCTCTGGTCAACGACAATCGCTTTCACACTCTACTGATATTGCTGCTTTCAGTGAATGTTGGTCCACCTCAACCAGCAACCGAGCGAAATTTTGCAAGGTAACTGTATGCTGTGGACATTGGTACTAGCTTAGTTCCAAATTGACATTGAACACAGCGCTAAAACACAGCAAGTCCGCAATGGAAAAAATATAGAAATTGCTCATTAACTGACTGTAGGTGTGAAGTGTAGTCGAATGAATCGCGATTTTGCCTCTTTTCAAATGAAGCAAGGTGTCGAGTGCACATATGACTCGATGTTGTCTCTGCGCTGCAATTTGTTGGGGCTGTAGTTCAGGCCACGGGAAGTTCTGTGACGTTTTGAGGAAGTTTTTCCTAACATTTATTGGCCCCATTCGTTCAGGCTACCTTGAACACTGAAAGTTGCTTGTCGCAACGACAACTTCCAGAATGATTGTTTCTTCTGCTTATTATGAACGTGAAGCACATTGCACAGATTTTTCGGTACCAAACAATCGATCACTAAAGATATTTTAGTTTTCGAATAGCTTAGAAGGGGTACCTGAGTGTGTAACACTTACGCGAGTTCCAGGGTTAATCAGTGTTTCGCTGTGTGCAGGCCATTTGAGCAGCGCAAAAGCAGTCAAGTCGAGTCCTGTCTGATCTGGGTCTTCCCGTCGGCATTTCCGGGTACTTCGTATGAGTCATGTATTAAGTTGCTTGCAAGTCGCTTTCTGCTGATCATTCTCAGAGTCGTGTCATAAATGTTTGATGAGATCCAAGCTTGCATCGCACGGCCTGATGTAACATCGTCTGCAACATTTCCAGATTTTTAATGTGGATTTATCTAGTTTCAAACTTAACGTTTGTTTTTATTTGAGGTGGTCAGTTCTCGATACACATCGTACCGAATCGCGTTTCCATCAGTCCATTCGAACAATAGGGCTGTTGAATTCATCACAATCTCATCTCTTAAAATGTATCCAGCATTTTCCAGTACAAATCGAATTCTTGTCAGTTCTTTCTCTTGTGGTGAACCATTATTGCGCATATTTCACATGCGGACGATTGTAAGCATTATTGTAAAGTGATTATGTTTTTAGATGAAATAATTATCAATTGAATCGAAGCTTAAAAGCTTTAATCTCAGTCTCGTGCGACAGATAAATTCATGTTTAAGAATTTTGTTAGTCTCGTGGTATCGTATGCATGTTGTAAACTGCACTGAGCTACATAACGAATCGTTAGACGATCTCTGCATTTAGCATGAATATTAATCGAAGACAGCTGTTTCTACAATCAGCATACACGTTCCTTAAAACCTGAACTAGCAGAACGCTTTTACAGTTTCCCTGCATGCTTTATAGGTCACAATGTAATTCATCATGAGAAGATTCAGAGAGAATAAGCAGCACATCATGACTGTTGTGCATCTATAGTTTTCCGAGTTCAAAATAAAGAACATTAGGCTACCAGAATAAGTCCTGCATGCTCAAAGCACGTAACTTTCCTACGAGGTGGGTTATCTACACGTTTTCGAAAAAATATTATGAACTTATTACAAGTGAATGTAGTGATAGAGTTCATTTAAATATTCATTTATTCCTGGTATTCTTTCTGTCTTGTCAAGTAAGCTATAACTATCCTTCAACATGGTGCCTTCCGTTTTAAATCACAGTTAGACAGCATTATAAATCAGTTCTTGGTTTTAAACTTTATGTGAAATTTGGCATTTATTCAGGGCATGTTTCTGAAGACATATTTGCATGTTACAGTTTTAAACATGGCTGTTTCTCGGCAACTGTATATTAGTTTCAACATAGGACTCATAAAGCCAACCGGTTGCAAATAAAAGTTTGGTGTACTGACCTAGGTTTCGACACCACTAAGGACGTGTAATTTTACGTAAGTCACTTTCGTACGTCATGACAATTGCCATCTTGGTTAATGCTTTTTGTCATACTTAATTTTCTATGCATTATTTTGTAGGGTTTCACAATAATTCATTCTGATGAAGACGTCCTTTGAAGTATCGAAATCTAGGTCAATGTACCAAACATCTGCAACCGGTTGGCTGTATGATTCATATGTTGATATTTGCGTGTATACGTTCAAATGGTTCAAATGGCTCTGAGCACTATGGGACTTAACTTCTGAGGTCATCAGTCCCCTAGAACTTAGAAATACTTAAACCTAACTAACCTAATGACATCACACACATCCATGCCCGAGGCAGGATTCGAACCTGCGACCGTAGCGGTCGCGCGGTTCCAGACTGAAGCGCCTAGAACCGCGTGGCCACACCGGCCGGCCCGTGTATACGTATGAGACGTGTGAAGGGGGTTAGCTTACAACATGAAGCAAGATATTTATATGACTATTCTCAATGACCAAGGAATACCCTTTCTTCTACATCTTCACGAAGAGTACACTATGGACACGTACATCTTCCAAGTGGACCACAGCTTTTTTCATATGGTGTATGCATACGTTTCTTGTTTGACGAACACCCAGGAAAGCAATTTTACCTCCATTGGTATGCTAAATCTCCCGATTTTAATCCCAAAGGGAATGTCTTGGACTATTTGTAAAATTGGGCGAAATGTAGCGATCAATATCCCTGCAGTCTGATAACTTCACACGATCTATTCTTTAATGATTGGCTACAGTTGGCTATGGAATATTTGAAAAAACTCGTCGACTCTCTTTCTGATCGAATGTAGGCCATTATCAATGCAGAAGGGTGTTATACACTGTTAACGTATTGTGTCCTAGGGGTGACTAATTTTTTTGTCCGATGTCCTTGTGCACCTATAACACCTTATGAGAATAGCATCGCAAAGTTACTATGGGCATGCGCGCATAGCGAACTGTCCATGGTGACGGCAACATTACAGGCTGTTCGCCAGATGCGCCGCACCAGTAGGCTGTGAAGAGCTGCCCGCACGACTCGTCACCGGCCGCCACGAGCTGGCGGCAGGTATTTAATTTTTGCCGGCGCCGGATCGTCAACGAGCCGGATCAGTGCGGGCAATATTCCGTTCGCATTGCGCCGGATTGTATTTTCAGCTTTATTTTCCCACGCGCGGTGTCCGCGATGCGGTAATAAAAAAAAAAGTCAGCTGATGGGGAATCGGACTTCTGGCGTTACGAGAGGGAGAGATGGGTGGGGGGTGGGATGGCGATGGGGAACGGGAATGGGGGTGCGGGGGGATCCGGTGGCGTGCGGCAGTGACATTCCCGGATGATCCTAGGGGCGCGGCTGTGTCAGTTTATTTGGCTGTCGGCTGCCCCGGACTCCGCTGCTTTTGTGTCGTTTTTTCGGCACCGCTGTTTGTTTTGTGTTAAGCCATTTAATCGGCGCTGTGAACGCGCAGCCGCTGCGTCCGGAGACGCCACCGCCACCGCCGCCCTCTGACGCGTTAGCAGCTCCCGCCAGCGAGGGACCTACAGTTCTCCGTGGGGAGGCGCCGTCTCTCCATGTAAAGTGCTCTGCCAGTGTCTGGCACTGGAGCGATAAATACAAAAGTAGACAAATACCGTCTACGTCACTGTTTAGAAGGGCAATCTAGAGAAAACGAGACAGATGGGAAAAGAGTAAGAAAGTGTTTATTATTTCAAAAGTAATCGCCATGACTGTTAACACGTCTATCTCACTGTGAGACAAGACGGTTAGTGCCCTCATGGAAAAATTTTTGCGGTTGCGGTCGGAGCCACTATGTACTGAGGCGTGCATCTCTTCCTCCAAAAATATAGAAATCGCATGGAGATCGGGACTGTGTGGAAGATGCCTATAGGTATCCCAGTGAAACTTCAGCGTGCTTGAACCATCGGTGGCAACACGTGGTTCCGTAGTTTAACAACCCTACCACAACAACGGTCAAAAATTAATTATGATTGTAGTGTTGCTCACGCTGCTAAATATTGCATTTTCGGGCAACAACAAAGTTATATTATGTGACAGGTGTCATTAGAGCACAGTTAATAAAGTCATTTCATGAAATAATAGATAAACTAGGCACTCATCTTTTCGTGTTTCCCACTCTGGTCTCGTTGTGAACTCATGGCTCAATCGTCGAAAATCTAGGTAGTGATGATTCCAAGCTCGGATGCAAAGAGGCCTAGGTGTTATTCTGCGATATTCAAAAGTTTTATAGATGCGCTTCACAAACCATACTTGAAGATTAAACTTTTGCAAGTTAGGACAATGATGATGTAAAAAAAGTAATCAGCACTCCGAGTTTAAGTTACACTTCTTTTTTATTACTTTTGTTGCAACATCACTTCACAATATAAAACATACTTGAAAATATCTTCCTCTCTGTTAAAGTTCACATTCATAAACTGACTACAATTTGCGTCTTTTCAACATGACGACCAAGACTTGACTCTCCAATAACTGCTTACGCGCCCAAAAATCAGAGTTACAAGTACGACAAAGATCATAGTGACAAAAGAAAGAATACACATAAGAATAATATCATTGCAATATAAACATATCGATGTATCAAACTACCTCTACATTAATGAAATCAAATCTGAAAGTTGTCAGAGAAATATGTTAACTTTACTACAGAAACACAGTAGAATATTGCTGGTATCGAGAGGCTGAGGTGAGGTGCCGTAATGGTTACGTAATTCAAGTACCATTACAGTAGGCAATCGCAAACATTTTTCCAACAAGGCATAGATAGCCTTGTCTCACAGTGTGATACATATATTGACAGTTATGGCGATTAGTTTTGAAACAATAAGCAGTTCACTTTTTTTTGTCTCGTTTTCGTTCGACTGCCAGTTTTATGCCTGTACGGAGTAGCGTTTTCGACCTTTCTCACAAGTCATCTTATACAGCTGTACACATAAGAAGGCAGTTGGAGTGGCGATGCGCAGTGTTTCTGTATTCGATTCTCTGCTTCAGACTAAGTACATACAATAATTATTGTTTCATTGTCTTTTTTTTCATTCGAATCCGTCCATTACGTGATGCCACCAACCACACACTATGATTTCGGCAACATCATTAATCCTACGGGATTTATCCGATGATTGGCTTATTTGTTTATATTTTTGCTAACTTACGTACTTGCTATAAGGCGTTTCGTGAATAATGAAGTATCTAATCACCGAGTAAAACGTAAGTAATATCTGGTGTTTCCCAAGGAAGTGTTATAGGCTATCTGCTGTTTCTGATCTATCCAGAGTGTTCGCAAATTCCCATCAGAAACTTCTAGGAGTAGTAGAGCGGAGTGAGTAGATAGCATTTTGAATTGGAACCTATGTCAGGATTGTTTCCGTGCTACGACCATTTGAAAATATGTTGCTAATGTGACCACTTTTAGAAGTAATTAATTAGGTATGACCTATTACATTACTTGTTTTACAACTCCAGTCGTTAATAGCCAAAGAAACTGCTCTGTTTTAGTTATCGGGTTGTCTTCAACGAGAAGCAGATAAGGGTACCCCATTTCTAGAAGCTGTTGCGCAGTTGTGTCGGAAAGGGTATGCGATCGAGTTGGACGCTGTGCAGAAAGATCTTGTTATAAAGTCGACGAACAGCTCTTCCATTACCGTGACCTTCGCGATTCACTAGGATACTGTCGGTGTATTCTGCAAATGTGTACTCATCCATGTTGCTCTAACATTCACAGATACATGAATGAGACTCGAACAATATCAGACAGGTAGGACAAACGTCAAATGACATCAGCCGATCTCACGTACCCACTCCCCACATGTCTATCCTGTTTCGTACCTACACACCAAACATGTTTTCAAAAGATCTCCAGTCATGGGTTCCTATTAAGATAGTACGTACTCACTCTTTTCATCAAGCCCTAAAACGTTTGTAACGGGATTTACGAACTAAACTATTTAGGAGACTATCTGAGCAGCCCTCTTGCATTGTTTGCAGTCATTTACCGCCTCCTAAAATTATCACATGATCAGAACCAATTGCCGAATGATTTAAACAAGATATCTGTATGATGTAAAAAGTAGCAGCTGCATATAAATAATGAAAAGTTTGAAGTCATTACACTATAAATCATACAAATCTAAAGGCGGCAAATTCAACAAAATGTTCAAGGATTACAATTACGAATAACTTAATTTTTATCGATTACAAAGATAATGTTGTGGGAGGAGCAAAGCAAAGATTGCGATTTAGTAGCAGAGCACTTACGAAATGCCACAGGCCTTTTATAGAGACTGCTGGCACAACGCTTGTGCCCCCTCTCCTGGAATGTTGCTGTGTGGTGTGGGATCCGCCTCAGATACGATTTACAGAAGACATCGAAAAAATAGTAAGAAGGACAGCTCGTTTTGTATTATAGTGCAACTGGGGAGCGAGTGCTAATTTTATGATATGTGAATTGGGTTGATAACCATTAAAACAAAGGCGTGTATCGTTGCGGCAGGATCTTCTCATGAAATTTCAATCACCAACTTTCTCCTACGAACGCAAAAATATTTTGTTGGCTTCCAGCTAAATAGGGAGAAATGATCCTAATAAATAAGATAAATCAGAGGTCGCACGGGAAGATTTAAGCGTTTATTTTTACCGCGCACAGTTCGAGAGTGGAACAGTAGAGAAATAGCTTGAATGTCGTTCGATGAACCCTTTGCCAGGCACTTAATTGTGAATTGCACAGTGATCATATGGATATAAATGAAAACGTGTGGTCTTTAAAGCGACGATGGACAACTGACCTCTATGATATCACAGTGAGTCAAGCCAAAAAATTAGGTTGTGCACTGTCCACACCGACAACGCCCAATAAAATAGCCGGAGCGCTCGTAAGCTTTAAGGTTGTAATAAGAAAAGAAGAATATCGGTAGCAGGAAGATATGAATTAGAGAGACGGGAAAGCTAGGAATGAAATCAATGGTGTTATTTCAATGAGACTCTTCCATAGTACAACTAAATCGATTTTAGATAACCACATAAAACGTAAATCTGAAAGTCCAGGCGGTGATTTGAACTACACTCCCCCAAAATTGGGAAACAAATACTGAGCAAAATTCGAACATAAAAGATAATATATGAAATTGCTCAGGTGCGAGAAGGTCTCGTGCACCGAGACCCGTAAAAACTTAATTATGTTTACTGACAGTTTATCCACTCTGTGAATCGAGGATATTACCGATTTTTGCCTGTTATCGACACTCATACTGGCAATATATAGGTCCCAGAGGTTCCAAGACTTTCGAGAACGTTTTAAGATCGAAGGCCGATAACAAATGAAAAAAAGAAATATTTTTTCGTGTTGCATAATTAAAAATTAACAGTTTCAGATTTTTTTCTTTACTTGTACTGTGAAACCTTGATTCCTACAGCTCCGTATAGGTTTTGATGAGCGAGTTTTCGAGTATTAAGATATGTGACATCGCATCTTTTGAGGAATTGACTTAGGAGCTTAATATTTTTTCACGCCATGGACCACTGAAATTAGTATGTGACAAAAATTTGAACTTGATATGCCAAATTATTCGAGAGAAAAAGTGTCCTAACAAACGGACAGACAAACAAACGAAACAATCTTTCGTGTTGAACAGCTACAAATTAAGAATTATTGGATTTTTTCCCTTTAATTGTACCGTCAAACCTTACTTCTTTTCCCATCTCATGGTACTACCTCATGACACTAGGGGAAGTACCGTGAAGGTTTTGATGAGTGAGTTTCCGAGTATCAAAATACGTGACATAAATAGCCGTATCTTTTGACTGAATTGACTTACAAGCTTAAATACTTTACACTGCCGAAGCACCATTGTCTTTAATATATGACATAAATTTCAATTTGATACGTCTACTGGTTCGTGAGAAAAAGTTTTCTTAACAATCTGACAGACAGAAAGACTCAAAACAAAGCGGTGCTGTAAGGGTTCCGTTTTTAAAGATTCAGGCTCGGAACCCTAAAAAGGTAAGGAAGTCCTCGACCTCATGATTGCTTTGAACACCACTGTGCTTCATCTGTTGAGCACGTAAAGCCATTGCCTTCCTGTGACCTTTGAACTGAACACCCTACCCATTTATACAGGAATGTATGGGACAACATGAACTCAGAACCACAGCGCAACTAGGCACGTTTCACATTAGCAAATATTTGCCAGACCCCAAAGAAGTGATATGTCACGGGAAATGGAGTCCTTTGGAGCCATAGCTTGGCACTGTATCACTTAGCTAACAAGAAACTATGAGAAGAAAATATTATAAAAAAATACAACCAGATAATTAAAAAAATTGAAGGGCTGGAAGAATTATAGCCGTATTCTCAGTTCTGCTGGGGAGAGGAGTAATGTAGGGTTTCTTTATAAAAAGCAGAATCAAATAAGTTTCCATAATGCTTCTCTTAGTTTTGAAACATTCGGCACATTAAACCCGTGTGCCGAAACTGAACTTGAACCAGGAAACTTGCTTTCCGCAGATAATGTGAAACGTAGCAAAGCAGAGTTGTTCCATTTGATAGAACTCCGCTCCTTAAATATCTTTTCCCTGTTTTCTGTTGTATACATGTTGTTGCTGTGGTCTTCAGTCCGAATACTGGTCTGATGCAGCTCTCCATGCTACTCTATTCTATGCAAACCTCTTCATCTCCTAGTAACTACTGCAATCTACAGCTTTCTGAATCTGCTTACTGTATTCATCTCTTGGTTTCCCTCTACGATTTTTACCACCCACACTTCCCTCAAACACCCAGTTGGTGAGCCCTTGATGTCTCAGAATGTTTCCTGTCAACCGACCGCTTCTTTTGGTCAAGTTGTGTCACAAATCTCTTGTCTCCCCAATTCTGTTCGGTACTATCTCATTCTACCCATCTTATTTTCAGCATTTTTCAGTAACACCACATTTCGAAAGCTTCTATTGTCTTTTTATCTAAACTGTTTATCGTCCATACATCGCTACACTCCAGACAAATACCTTGAGAAAAGACTTCCTAACACTTAATTTATATTCGATGTTAGTAGATTTCTCTTCTTCAGAAATTCTTTTCTTGCCATTAGCACTCTACATTTCATATCCTCTCAGCTTCAGCCATCATCATTTATTTTGCTGGCCAAATACCAAAACTCGTCTTGTTTCCTAATCTGATTCCCTTAACATCGCCTAATTTAATTCCATAACATTCCGTTATCCTTTGTTTGATTTTCATCTTATATCCTCTTTTCAAAACACCGTCCATTCCGTTCAGCTTCTCTTCCAGGTCATTTGCTATGTCTGACGGAATTACAATGTCATCTGCAAACCTCAAAGTTACCATTTCTTCTCCCTTTAATTTCTACTCCAATTTCTTTTGTTTTTCTCTACTACTTGTTAATTTTAAAGATTGAATAACGTCGGGGATAGGTTACAATCCTGTCTCACTCAATTATCAATTACTGCTTCCCTTTCATGGCCCTCGTCTGTTATTACTGACGTCTGGTTTCTGTACAAGTTGTGAATAGCCTTTCGCTCTCTGTATTTTTCCCTTGCCATCTTCAGAATTTCAAAGAAAGTATTCCAGTCAACATTGTCAAAGGCTTTCTCAAGGTCTACAAATGCTATAAATGTAGGCCTGCCTTTCCTTAACCTAAAATAAGTCGTATTATCAACAATGCCTCGCGTGTTCCCACATTTCCCTGGATTCATTCTGATCTTCCCCGAGGTCTGATTCTATCAGTTTCTCCATTCTTCTGTAAAGAATTCGTGTTAGTATCTTACGGCCATGACTTATTAAACTGATAGTTCGGTAACTTTCACGCCTGTCAGCAACTGCTTTCTTAGGAATTGGAATTACCACATTCTTCTTGAAGTCTGAGGGTATTTCGCCTGTCTCATAAATCTTGCACACCAGATGTAAGAGTTGCTTCGTGGCTGGCTCTCCCAAGGCTATCAATATTTCTGACGGAATGTTGTGTGCTCCCGGAGCCTTGTTTCGATTTATATCTTTCAGAGCTTGGCCAAATTTTCACGCATTATCATATGTTCCATCTAATCTTCATCTGCGTCCATTTCCCATTTCTATAATATTGCTTTCAAGTTCATCTCCATTGTACAGACTCTCTATATACTCCTTCCACCTTTGAGCTTACCCTGGTTTCCCTACTACTGGTTTTCCAGCTGAGCTCTTGATATTCATAGAACTGCTTCTCTTTTCCCTAAGGGCCGCTTTAATTTTCCTTTAGGTGGTATCTACTTTTCCCCTAGTGAAATATGCTTACACTTGTCCTCTTACCATTTCTGCTTAACGATTTTGCACTTCCTCTCGATCTTATTTTTTAGACGCTTGTATTCCTATTCGCCAGCTTTATTTATTGCATTTTTAAATTTTGTCCTTTCGTCAGTTAAATTCCATACCTCTTGTGTTATCGAAGGATTCCTACTAGGCCTTGTCTTTTTACTTATTTGATCCTCTGCTGCCTTCACTATTTTATGTCTTAAAGGTACCCGTTCGTCTTGTATTGTATTCCTTTCCGCTGTTCTAATCAGCCATTACCTGCTGTTAATGGGTAACACAGAACGATTATAGAAAACTGCTAAATTCATATTCATGCAGTATCTCACTAAAATTTATTATTCACAGTATAGTGTTCAGATTACTATTGATAATGGTATTTTTAGTTTAAATGGAAGCATTTTACTCAAGAGATTATTTATAATTTTACAGTTATGTAAACCACGGAATGTTCAATATCGATCACTGATAATAATTGTCCGTTTCAAGATTGATAAACCTTATTTCCCTAATTCAAATAACCGTTTTACTTTTACCAAAATGTTGGTAATGCAAAAGTTATTTATAATCAAAATTTTCGTAGTCCAGGATATTACAATCTTAAAATGTAGACCCAATTTTTTGTTTCAAAAAATGTATAACTTTTCTAATATAACCTGTTAGTTCATGAAGTATCCAAATCATAAAATGTAACTTTGCCTCTTTAGAATTCCCAGTGCTCATTAAACTTCCCCACAGTAAACACTACCCATCATTTTGCAACTTTTTGATTACATAGCTCATATTTAATCAAGATTATTTCACTGCTTAATTTGTTTGTGTATTTTTGCATTCTACTGCGTTTTATGTTAATACCTGAAATTTAATAGTCCGGGATTTTTCCAGTTTGTCATTTCTGTACAGTCTGTGTCTATATGCAGACTGTCCCAGGAGAAATGGTCGATATTCACGGACATGAGAGGAGCGATAAGGTCAAGCAAACATGGGCTCCAAAGCGCATATCTTAAGAGCTATGAGCACTTCTTTATCTCCGATACTTTGAAACAAATTTCTACTCCTGTAAGCTCCTTGCTTTCCAAATTTATGGCTCAAAACAAGAAAAAAAGTCCAGTAAGTATGAACTCTGAAGTACAAACGATAAGAGCTACGAGGACTTGTCCCTCCTCGCTACTGTGAAGCACGTCTCTTTTTTTCAAGCCAGCATCGGAATATTTATATTTCTGACGCCAAGTACATTTGGTGAGTACAAGAACAGTGACCTGTCTGATGTGGCCAGGGCGAACTGCAGTTTATTACAACACATGTGTTTGATAAAAAGACGATAAAGATGCTATTATGAATGAAACAGACTTCTCTCATCTTTGATACCATGAGACGTACTCTCTGATGACTTAACTCAATTTTCAATATGCCGTTGCCATAAAATGACGTACTGTCATAACACGTGAATCACAACACGAAAGTAGCAATACACGAAAATTCTTTAACCGCCAATATAGCACTCCCCGTCGTTTTATTACAACAAATGGTATCAATAATGTCGCAT
Organism: Schistocerca americana; assembly: GCF_021461395.2. Classification (NCBI taxonomy): domain Eukaryota; kingdom Metazoa; phylum Arthropoda; class Insecta; order Orthoptera; family Acrididae; genus Schistocerca; species Schistocerca americana. Next base: position 940,228,106 of record NC_060119.1, read on the forward strand.
TTTCGAGAGAGCCTCAAAATCCTGATGCTTAGAAACAGCATACGTTCACTGAATGTAAGTTATAGTATAAAACCCACAAAATATGCGGTTCAACTGAAAATGACAAATTCTGCCTGTGACATAGAAAGTGTTCTCGCCTCTTGTTTGTCCGGTCTTTCGTAGTAAGTTGCCGAAATATCTCAGAACTCAATTTGTGTTTCACGTAAAGCAATGGTTTCTTATATTGAAGCAGCAGGAAGTGACGCCACAATACTCGTATAGCTCCACGCCAACGATAGCAACTCGTCCCGTGTGAGAACGGCTGTAGACTGTTAATTCCAACAATGTTCATGTACTTTTCCTCACTTTCAAAAAAGACAGAAGTCTCATGATATAATATAATGTAGATATCCTCGTACTCTGAATATTAATCTCACTTCTGAACCTTCCTTTTGTTTCCTTCAGTGCATCTTTGCTATACTTGTTGAACAGCAGAGGAGAAAGCCTTACGCCCTTTTCAGTCTGTGAGCACTTCTGTATTGCTCTTCCCTTCTTATCGTTCCACATCGCTCCATCTTCGTTCTTGTACGTATTGGATGTTACCCGTGTTTCCCAGAGCCCATTCTAGTATGATAGTATAGACACAGATTAACGGTTACAACGGCGTCCTAGTGGAGAATATTAAGGAAGTTTTAGGTATTGAGTGTGTATCATTTGTAACTGATGTAATATCTAAAGCGTACAGGCTGTACTTTAAATGCCGGTATCCACCGTTGGTGCATGTCGTTATTGGTTGTGGCGGAGTCTGAAATTTATACAGTGTGAATGAGATTCTCCAAACACTGATATGGAACGAAAATGACGTTTTACCCAGTGCAATATGACGAACGTGAACATTTCGTTGAGAAATGTTAAACGACGTTTTCTGCAGATGATAAATCGGCATCAAGAGAGCATCTCGTTCACCGAGATTTCCACTTACACCCGATGTGACGATACGCGATTTACTTCTGTAGGGGTTCAAAAATGATGGAGTGTATGTTACTCTGTGACCTGCCACCGTACGCGTGTTGAGAAACGGCAGTGAAGCTACTGTCACATAAATTACTGTATATCTGCTGTTCGGAGTATGGGAATAAATTGCCCATCGACCGAATGTGTGCCGTGTGACAAATGGTGTGCCCACTGAACTCTTGTAGGGCAAACTGTCTGGATTTCTTTTTCCCTTTCGTGTACCATTCATCAATCTACGTCAAAGCAAGTAAAAATCAAACAATGGGAAACCCAGGCTGGAATGTAACAATATTAAGAAAAGGAAAGTTGCTACTCACAATATAGCGGAGATGCTGAGTCGCAGATAGGCACAACAAAAAACTCTCACAATTAAAGCTTTCGCCCGTTATGGCCTTCGTCAACAATAGGCGACACACACACACACACACACACACACACAGAGAGAGAGAGAGAGAGAGAGAGACGTAAATGCAACTCGCACAAACGATTGCAGTCTCAGGCAACTGAAACCGCACTGTGGTTTGCGTGCGTGTGTATGTGTGCGTGTGCGTGTGTGTGTGTGTGTGTTTGTGTCGTCTATTGTTGACGAAGGTCATAACGGCCGAAAGTTTTAATTGTGAGAGTTTTTGTTGTGCCTATCTGCGACTCAGTGTCTCCGCTACATGGCGAGTAGCAAATGTCCTTTGCATAGTATTGTTTCAAAACAAGTAAGTGTTTGATAGCTCTAAAACTACACCTTCAGTTAAACAGCCAATACGCGTAGAAATGGTACCTGCGTCACGTGTCTGTGATCTAACATCTCACGAGTTAACAGTCAGGCGTTAATTAAAAACAAGTTTAAAGATGATGATATGGATCAGACCACAATAAATCATGTTCTGAATATCTTAAAGTGGAATAAAGGGCTCTTAAATAACACATGCGAGCATAATGTTCTTAAAACTCTATTTAGAACGTAAGAAAAAGTTATGCTGTATTGTTCTCAGGCATATGTGTAAATTATCATATCTCTTATGCACCAGGACAGAAAGAAAAATTGTGCTTACGGTAAGAGATTTGAATGTATTACATAGAAATTAGGGATTACTTAGCTCGGTACGCAAAAATGAAAAGACTTGCGTAACACTGGAAGATAGACACAACAGTAAATGGCGTACATAACGGATATAACTCTACCTGTACACTATAGTTGGAAAACGTTAGCTAATGGTCTAAATTACTTAACCTATTTCCTTATACCACCACTGGTTGTAAACCGCACTTTTAGTTTCTTGCTGGCCGGTGTGGCCGTGCGGTTCAAGGCGCTTCAGTCTGGAACCGCGTGACGGCTACGGTAGCAGGTTCGAATCCTGCCTCGGGCATGGATGTCTGTGATGTCCTTAGGTTAGTTAGGTTTAAGTAGTTCTAAGTTCTAGGGGACTGATGACCACAGATGTTAAGTCCCATAGTGCTCAGAGCCATTTGAACCATTTTTTTAGTTTCCTCGGAGTCAACAAGTTATATAGATATTTCAGATTTTCTGATATATTTGTCGATAATTACGTTTCCCACAGCACATGCAAAAGACCAAAGGAATAAAGACGATAAATAAGGAACTGCTTCATGTGTTTATTTCAAACCACTCAAAGTACTGTCAGTGAAATGGCATATATGCTTTACGCAACGAAGCGTCAATCGCATTTGGCGGATTCTCTGCGATTTTTACGTGGTAGTCTGGATCTTGGAAGTCGCTCTTGCCGCCATGTATTGACGAGTGGCATAACGTGTCACTTGGAGTAGCACCGTCTCCAGTTCATTGTCTTTGGGCAGAAATGTAGCTATATGAGAAGGCAGACATAATTTTTAATTTCTTAATTTGTTTGTACCTTTTGTTGCATGAAGTCTGCAGAACGATTACGCGTTGTCTACACAAGGATTATCTTATACAGTATTATCATCATCATCATGATCAATATTCATTCAACCACCACCACTGCCGAAGAACAGCCTCCTCCAGACTTCTCCTTGCAGCATGACGTTTAGTTATATGCACCACATTCTACTACATTTTCTAACTTCATCTATCCATCTTTCATCAGGTCACATCTTCGGTCTTTTCTTATCGCACGAAATCTAACAAAGAACGCTCTTGGTCCACCTGCCATCCGTTAGCTGCATGCCCCAACCTCCATTTCGTTTTCTTTACTGTCATAACTACATATTTCACTTCAGTCTGTTCCCTCATCTGTTTTTGGTGCTTCTGTTTCTCCTAATAACTAGTAAAGTGCGTCTCTCCATTGCTCACTGGGCAACTATCTCGAATGAAAAGCTTTAATTTGGTAGGCATTCTAACTACAGTGTTACAGTGGTATAGATGAAAGGGAGTAATAAAGTGTTTGCAATTGTATTGAAAGTGGTCTGTTACGCCCCCCTTTCATGTCTTTCATCATGCCTTGTTATCTTATGAAAATGTGGCACAGATGCCGTTCTGTTGTACTTTGAAAAGAACACGTTGGAGTGGTTGGAGCGACTGTTTTTATTTGATCTTGGTATCAGTAATCTCTTTCGATTCCCCACCTTTCCTTGAATATACTTGGATGCGTTGATAAGCGAATTTGGTTGCGGTGGTAGTGTTCAGAGACGTTTCGCTTCCTGACAGCAAGGTAATATCAACTTCATTAGGACTTTAGATAGATATCTAGTAATGCAGCTTTCTCTCCTGCTTAGCTCGTGCGACTGGCCACGCAGCAACGGAAACCAGCCCTACCATTCTCTGAAAAAAAAGAAAAAGAGTTCCTGATCCCAATTGATAACGTGACCGTTTTTAAGGCACTCTTGTGCCCGCCGCCAACCCATGAGTAACAGTTCTTCGGAACAGAGTTTCAATGTACGTTCAGGTTGCTTTACGAACATTAAACGTTGATTACTGTTAGGAAAGCACTCGCTTATCCTAACTACATGCCCAGAATTTTTTTTTAAGTTTCAATCGTAGTATTGTCTGATTGAATCTCTGTGAAATACGTGGACTTGTTGTCGTGCTTTGTTTCTGGTTCTGAGCTGACCATGTTCCTTGAGCACTTCTGTTCGTTAACATTACTGATTCCCCCTGAGCCTAATACTAGCGTGCACCAGTTTTCAAAGCATTGAACTCATTGTAGCGAATGATTTCAAGGAAAGTGTGCTCCCTGCCGTCGTTGGATAAGCAGCTGCAGCAGCAAGTCGTATACTCCTAGCTCACTCTTTTGTTACATAGTTTAATTCTTAATTTCTTTGCGTGTTTTTGGTACTTGCATCGTCTAATTCATAAATTTCTGGCGTATTATAGTATTTGAGAGTTGTAGCATCGCGTTTTAGTACCTGAATAGTGTAAAATCGCGTAGTCTCCTTCCGCCGCCGAGCAGTGTGTCAACAGTGCGCAAGTAGCAGCATTACTGCATTTACTAGGCAATCTTGTATTTTAATAACCGTTTAAATTTTGTGTCGATTTGTTTGCGCTCTCTGTAGATTAGTTCAGACGTTCTTTGCACAACAGTTTTTAGTATGGATAGGGACTGCAACTGCTGTGTTCGGATGCAGGCTGAGTTGGCATCCCTTCGCTTCCAGCTTCAGGCAGTGTTGGCTTTGGTCACACAGCTTGAGGCTGTTGCCAATGGGCATCACTGTGGGGTTCCGGATGGGGGTTTGTCGGGGACGGCCAGCTCGTCCCACGCATCCCCCGATCGGACTACGACTGTGGTTGCCCGGGACACTGCCCGCATTGAGGCTGATCCCTCACCTGTGGTAGAGTGGGAGGTCGTCTCAAGCTGTGGCAGGGGGCGAAAGACATTCCGGAGGTCTGAACGGAAGGCCTCTCCAGTTTGTCTGACGAACCAGTTTCAGGCTCTGTCTCAGGCTGATACTGATCTTCGGCCTGACATGGCTGCTTGTCCTGTTCCAGAGGTTGCTCCTCAGTCTGCAAGATCCGGGCGGTCGCAGAGGGTGGGCTTACTGGTAGTTGGGAGCTCCAACGTCAGGCGCGTAATGGGGCCCCTTAGGGATATGGCAGCAAGAGAGGGGAAGAAAACCAATGTGCACTCCGTGTGCATACCGGGGGGAGTCATTCCAGATGTGGAAAGGGTCCTTCCAGATGCCATGAAGGGTACAGGGTGCACCCATCTGCAGGTGGTCGCTCATGTCGGCACCAATGATGTGTGTCGCTATGGATCCGAGGAAATCCTCTCTGGCTTCCGGCGGCTATCTGATTTGGTGAAGACTGCCAGTCTCGCTAGCGGGATGAAAGCAGAGCTCACCATCTGCAGCATCGTCGACAGGACTGACTGCGGACCTTTGGTACAGAGCCGAGTGGAGGGTCTGAATCAGAGGCTGAGACGGTTCTGCGATCGTGTGGGCTGCAGATTCCTCGACTTGCGCCATAGGGTGGTGGGGTTTCGGGTTCCGCTGGATAGGTCAGGAGTCCACTACACGCAACATGCGGCTACACGGGTAGCAGGGGTTGTGTGGCGTGGGCTGGGCGGTTTTTTAGGTTAGATGGCCTTGGGCAAGTACAGAAAGGGCAACAGACTCAACGGGTGCAGGGCAAAGTCAGGACATGCAGGGACCAAGCAGCAATCGGTATTGTAATTGTAAACTGTCGAAGCTGCGTTGGTAAAGCAGCGGAACTTCAAGCGTTGATAGAAAGCGCCGAAGCCGAAATCGTTATAGGTACAGAAAGCTGTTGAAGCCAGAGATAAATTCTGCCGAAATTTTTACAAAGGTGCAGACGGTGTTTAGAAAGGATAGATTGCATGCAACCGGTGGTGGAGTGTTCGTCGCTGTTAGTAGTAGTTTATCCTGTAGTGAAATAGATGTGGATAGTTCCTGTGAATTATTATGGGTGGAGGTTACACTCAACAACCGAGCTAGGTTAATAATTGGCTCCTTTTACCGACCTCCCGACTCAGCAGCATTAGTGGCAGAACAACTGAGAGAAAATTTGGAATACATTTCACATAAATTTTCTCAGCATGTTATAGCCTTAGGTGGAGATTTCAATTTACCAGATATAGACCGGGACACTCAGATGTTTAGGACGGGTGGTAGGGACAGAGCATCGAGTGACATTATACTGAGTGCACTATCCGAAAATTACCTCGAACAATTAAACAGAGAACCGACTCGTGGAGATAACATCTTGGACCTACTGATAACAAATAGACCCGAACTTTTCGACTCTGTATGTACAGAACAGGGAATCTGTGACCATAAGGCCGTTGCAGCATCCCTGAATATGGAAGTTAGTAGGAATATAAAAAAAGGGAGGAAGGTTTATCTGTTTAGCAAGAGTAGTAGAAGGCAGATTTCAGACTACCTAACAGATCAAAACGAAAATTTCTGTTCCGACACTGACAATGTTGAGTGTTTATGGAAAAAGTTCAAGGAAATCGTAAAATGCGTTTTAGACGGGAACGTGCCGAGTAAAACTGTGAGGTACGGAAAAACCCACCGTGGTACAATAACAAAGTTAGGAAACTACTGCGAAAGCAAAGAGAGCTTCACTCTAAGTTTAAACGCAGCCAAAACCTCTCAGACAAACAGAAGCTAAACGATGTCAAAGTTAGCGTAAGGAGGGCTATGCGTGAAGCGTTCAGTGAATTCGAAAGTAAAATTCTATGTACCGATTTGACAGAAAATCCTAGGAAGTTCTGGTCTTACGTTAAATCAGTAAGTGGCTCGAAACAGCATATTTAGACACTCCGGGATGATGATGGCATTAAAACAGAGGATGATACGCGTAAAGCTGAAATACTAAACACCTTTTTCCAAAGCTGTTTCACAGAGGAAGACCACACTGCATTTCCTTCTCTAAATCCTCGCACAAACGAAAAAATGGCTGACATCGAAATAAGTGTCCAAGGAATAGAAAAGCAACTGGAATCACTCAACAGAGGAAAGTCCACTGGACCTGACGGCATACCAATTCGATTCTACACAGGGTACGCGAAAGAACTTGCCCCCGTTCTAACAGCCGTGTACCGCAAGTCTCTAGAGGAACGGAAGGCTCCAAATGATTGGAAAAGAGCACAGGTAGTCCAAGTCTTCAAGAAGGGTCGTCGAGCAGATGCGCAAAACTATAGACATCTCTGACGTCGATCTGTTGTAGAATTTCAGAACATGTTTTTTGCTCGAGTATCATGTCGTTTTTGGAAACCCAGAATCTACTATGTAGGAATCAACATGGATTCCGGAAACAGCGATCGTGTGAGTTCCAACTCGCTTTATTTGTTCATGAGACCCAGAAAATATTAGATACAGGCTCCCAGGTAGATGCTATTTTTCTTGACTTCCGGAAGGCGTTCAATACAGTTCCGCACTGTCGCCTGATAAACAAAGTAAGAGCCTACGGAATATCAGACCAGCTGTGTGGCTGGATTGAAGAGTTTTTAGCAAACAGAACACAGCATGTTGTTATCAATGGAGAGACGTCTACAGATGTTAAAGTAACCTCTGGCGTGCCACAGGGGAGTGTTATGGGACCATTGCTTTTCACAGTATGTATAAATGACCTAGTAGATAGTGTCGGAAGTCCCATGCGGCTTTTCGCGGATGATGCTGTAGTATACAGAGAAGTTGCAGCATTAGAAAATTGTAGCGAAATGCAGGAAGATCTGCAGCGGATAGGCACTTGGTGCAGGGAGTGCCAACTGACCCTTAACATAGACAAATGTAATGTATTGCGAATACATAGAAAGAAGGATCCTTTATTGTATGATTACATGATAGCGGAACAAACACTGGTAGCAGTTACTTCTGTAAAATATCTGGGAGTATGCGTGCGGAACGATTTGAAGTGGAATGATCATATAAAATTAATTGTTGGTAAGGCGGGTACCAGGTTGAGATTCATTGGGAGAGTCCTTAGAAAATGTAGTCCATCAACAAAGGAGGTGGCTTACAAAACACTCGTTCGACCTATACTTGAGTATTGCTCATCAGTGTGGGATCCGTACCAGATCGGGTACCGAGCGAGGTGGCGCAGTGGTTAGACACTGGACTTGCATTCGGGAGGACGACGGTTCAATCCCGTGTCCGGCCATCCTGATTTAGGTTTTCCGTGATTTCCCTAAATCACTCCAGGTAAATGCCGGGATGGTTCCTCTGAAAGGGCACGGCCGACTTCCTTCCCCATCCTTCCCTAATCCGTTGAGACCGATGACCACGCTGTCTGGTCTCCTTCCCCAAACAACCAACCAACCAACCAACCAGATCGAGTTGACGGAGGAGATAGAGAAGATCCAAAGAAGAGCGGCGCGTTTCGTCACAGGGTTATTTGGTAACCGTGATAGCGTTACGGAGATGTTTAACAAACTCAAGTGGCAGACTCTGCAAGAGACGCGCTCTGCATCGCGGTGTAGCTTGCTCGCCAGGTTTCGAGAGGGTGCGTTTCTGGATGAGGTATCGAATATATTGCTTCCCCCTACTTATACCTCCCGAGGAGATCACGACTGTAAAATTAGAGAGATTAGAGCGCGCACGGAGGCTTTCAGACAGTCGTTCTTCCCGCGAACCATACACGACTGGAACAGGAAAGGGAGGTAATGACAGTGGGACGTTAAGTGCCCTCCGCCACACACAGTTGGGTGGCTTGCGGAGTATAAATGTAGATGTAGATGAAATGTTCGTAATACAATCAGATTCGTGTGACACTGTTCGGTTTTGCTATTTACTGATTTTTTCGTTGTTTATAGCTATTTTCCCCGTATTATGAACTGGTCCTTGGTGTCAACTGATCACCACGTGCAATGAAAGAAATGGATTTCCGGTGGAGGATAACTGCATTCGATATAGCAAACTGCCCTGAGTAAAATGAACCCCTGTACGAATGGACGTATTTCCAATAATCGGCATCTATCAAATTTATTGCATTTTTGCCAGAAGACTCTTAACTTGATTTCGAACCACTGTAGACTCCTCTATTTAGATTATAAGGATTTCCTAGCCTGAGATAGTGAGCATAACCTTCCTATAATTTCTTTCGAATGATTGATTATGTGAGTTGTGGAACAGACTTGCTCTTCCGTCAGAGATTCCTGGAGTCCGTATCCTACCCCAGACCCCCCCCCCCACCCCCCACCCCCCACCCCAGGTGTATTTTTAAAGAAGTATATATGCAAATAAGTCCATGTTAAATGGCAAAAAGAGGTAACCGAAAATATTTTAATGTTCATCATAATGCGATAGATTGTGCCCTTTTAAATAACGAAGCCCACAAGAAAAGACACCTCTTTCAACATTAAAAAAAACTGACTACCATTAGTGTTTACTACAATACCCGCACGTGGGCAAAGCGTAAGAAATACAGCTTTCAAGGTGCCTCTTCATAAAATCTGTTACAGGAGTAACAGCTTTACCAAAACGCAGCAGCGAAGTTGACACTAGGGAAGTTGCCGTCAATAAAGAACTGTCCGCCGCGTCGTTTGGTCACTCACCCAACAGTTTCTCGCCACTTATTATTCTGCGTCTACTCAGTCGTATTTTGTAGTCTGGATATGAATACAGACGAACAAATAGATGACTTTTGGTAAGGGTGTCGGTGAAGTTTTGTACGAATGACGTACTTAGAAATTTGCATTTATGCGGGACCGCATCCAGTGCTAATGTATGTGAAAATTTCAAACGTTAGTGGCAACATAATTTTCCTAATCACAGAAAATTAAAAACTGTTGTGACGCCCGATACTTGCTTGCAATTTAACACAAGCACTTAGTGTCGCACATCACGCACACATCGCTGTCAGACAAATCTGTGTTGACGAGACCATGTCTGAGCAACGACTGTTAGCTTTCCCTAGACCTGTTCGCACTCAGGACTTTGAACAACGACTCATACGTCTACAAGTAAGCTCAGAAAGGCCCATCCGATTGGCCGTGCGGTCTAACTCACGACTTTCCGGGAGGGAAGGAGCGCCTGGTCCCCGGCACGAATTCGCCCGGCGGATTTGTGTCGAGGTCCGGTGAACCGGCCAGTCTGTGGATGGTTTTTAGGCGGTTTTCCATCTGCTCGTCGAATGCGGGCTGGTTCCCCTTATTCCGCCTCAGTTACACTACGTCGGCGATTGCTGCGCAAACAAGTTCTACACGTACGCGTACACCACCATTACTCTATCACGCAAACATAAGGGTTACACTCGTCTAGTGTGAGACGTTCCCTGGGGGGTGCACCGGGGGCCGAACCGCACAATAACCCTGGGTTCGGTGTGCGGCGGTGGAGAGGCTAAGTGGACTGCGGTAGTCGTCGTGGGGTTGTGGACTACAAATGCCGGACATTTGCCACGCCGGACATTTGCCACACTTGCCTCTTCGCCAGGTAGCGATCCCTCAGGTAAGGGACACCCTTTCTCGTACTACCTCTGTCCGCTTTCAAACCGCCGTCTCGCCGGCCGGTGTGGCCGTGCGGTTAAAGGCGCTTCAGTCTGGAACCGCGTGACCGTTACGGTCGCAGGTTCGAATCCTGCCTCGGGCATGGATGTGTGTGATGTCCTTAGGTTAGTTAGGTTTAATTAGTTCTAAGTTCTAGGCGACTGATGACCTCAGAAGTTGAGTCGTATAGTGCTCAGAGCCATTGAGCCAAACCGCCGTCTCCACATCTTACTCGATACAACGAGTACGTAAGGGACCTTCTTCTTCGAAAACTTGGCCAAATACAGAGCTTCTTTCTGAAATCGAAATGTTTATAACTTTTGGAAAACGAAAGCAATACCGACGATTATGTCAATATGTAATTAGTTCTGCCAATTATAAATATAGATTCCTCTGTCTGCACGGTAGCTTTCTTTCACGCTTACTGATTGCGATACAAACAGTCCATCGCCATGGGAGCAACAAAAAAGGAACGATGTAAAGAGAATGCGAATGTACGCTAATCATTTCTGTTTGATCACTACATTTGTGCCTACTTTAATTACTACAACTGCATGCCCAAAAGACAACAAGGAAAGAAGAAATGGGTATGTGAATGTTTGAAAAGAAGAACGACATACTCCATATTAGTTTACTCTCTAAAATGCGATATCCTTTGCGGCGAAGCATTAGTTAATAAAGTGTAGCGGGACAATGTTCAAAACATGACTGAAAATACGTTCACTAAATAGAGATAAGAACATCTATGACTGACATGTCATCTAAAGTCGACGTATAATTTTAAAATGTTAGAAATAAGGAAATGGAGTAATACAGAATGCTATGCTTGTAACATACGTTGTTGTTCTACAGTGTTTAGCTCTGGTATTTACAAGGTCACAGAGAAAGCATCCTAGGTTTTGGAGGGATAAGCCGTAATTGTAATGATCTGCACTACAACAGAAACAAGAAACACAACTTAAGGAAAAATAATGTAATGTGTGTTCCCGCTCACAAGTGACATTGAAGCAGACAGTTCCTGTGACTTAGTACGGGCAGAGGTTATATTCGACAACCAGAATAAATTAATAACTGGCTGTTTTTACCGATCCACGGTCTCAGATGAAACAGTTGCTGAACAGTTCAAAGAAAACTTGAGTCTCATCACAAATAGGTACACTACTCATACAATTATAGTTGGCAGTGACTTCCATCTCCTTTCTGTATGTTGACAAAAAATACATTTTCAGACCCCTTTGTAGATAGAAAACAACTTCCGTAATTGTTCTAAATACTTTTTTTAAATTATTTTGTAGAATTAGTTCACGAGGCCATTACCAAATTTTAAATGGTTACGAAAACACACTTGACCTCTTAGCCACAAATAATCACGACGGATACAAGGATTAGTGAACACACAGTCGTAGCGAGGCTCAATTCCGTAACAAAGAAATTCAACAAAATTAAACGCGAAATATAACTATTTACAAAAACAACTAAAAATTCGGTTGACGCCTTTCTAAGAGACAGTCTCCAATCCTTCCAAATTATGTAAGTGAAGATCATATGTGGCTTAAGTTCAAAGAAATAGTATCAACAGCACTCAAGAGATACATACCAAATAAATTAATAAGAGACGGAACAGATCCCCCATGGTACACAAAACACGACAGAAAGCTACTGCAGGAGCACCGAAAAAGGCAAGTATAATTTAGACGAACCAAAATCTCCAAGATTGTGAAGCTTTACTGAGGCTCGAAATTTGGTGCGGATTTCAATGCGAGATGCGTTTAATACTTTCCACAACGAAACTCTCTCTAGACATGTGGCGGAAAATCCAAAGAGATTCTGGTTCTTTGTTAAGTAAATCAGCGGAAAGGCTCAGTAAGCGATGTGGCGGAGGAGGGGGAGGAGAGGGAGACAAGGGACCCAACCCTTCAGAGCAGGTAAAATCGTGGCAAATGTCCGGCGTGGCAAATGTCCACACACCGTGGACTACTGCGGCTGCGGCGGGGACAGAGCCTTTCCGTCGTTTCTAGGTCTCCGGTTAACATACAATACAATACAAAGCTCAGAAAAAATATTTTTGCTGTACAAACATAAACTGTTTTTGCTAACAGTGAAATAACTTTTTACGTGTCACTGTGGCATAGTTCACAAAGAAATAGCGTTCCTATGAAATCCCTGTCTTTTATACTTAGCGGTCTGAATTTGCGTTTATCAGTGAGTATAGGCTCTTCGGCAGCGCTATCGGTAGCTTTCTCTCGCCATAGCTGCGTTATAACAGTGAACGTCGGATCTTAGGTTTCGGTAACACAGCGCTCCACGTCTGAGGATACAGAATGCAGAGATGATCCAGTAGCATTCTCCCGGCCTGATTACATGCCGAATAAATTTAATTTTTCATATATTTTAAGTTGTTATGTGTTGTTGTTGTTGTTGTTGTTGTGGTCTTCAGTCCTGAGACTGGTTTGATGCAGCTCTCCAAGCTACTCTATCCTGTGCAAGCTTCTTCATCTCCCAGTACCTACCGCAACCTACATCCTTCTGAATCTGCTTAATGTATTCATCTCTTGGTCTCCCTCTACGATTTTTACCCTCCACACTGCCCTCCAATACTACATTGGTGATCCCTTGATGCCTCAGAACATGTCTTACAAACCGATCCCTTCTTCTAGTCAAGTTGTGCTACAAACTCCTCTTCTCCCCAATTCTGTGCAATACCTCCTCATTAGTTATGTGATCTAATCTTCAGCATTCTTCTGTAGCACCACATTTCGAAAGCTTCTATTCTCTTCTTGTCTAAACTGTTTATCGTCCACGTTTCACTTTCATACATGGCTTAACCCCATACACATACTTTCAGAAACGACTTCCTGACACTTAAATCTACACTCGATGTTAACTAATTTCTCTTCTTCAGAAACGCTTTCCTTGCCATGTACACTCTAAATTTTATATCCTCTCTGCTTCGACCATCATCAGTTATTTTGCGCCCCAAATAGCAAAACTCTTTCACTACTTTAAGTGTCTCATTTCCTAATCTAATCCCCCAGCATCGCCCGACTTACTTCGACTACATTCCATTGTCCTCGTTTTGCTCTTGTAGATGTTCATCTTATATCCTCCTTTCAAGACACTGTCCATTCCGTTCAACTTTGATGTCTCTGAGAGATTTACAATGTCATCGGCAAACCTCAAAGTTTTTATTTCTTCTCCATGGATTTTAATACCTACTCCGAATTTTTCTTTTGTTTCCTTTACTTCTTGTTCAGTATACAGACTGAATAACGTCGCGGAGAGGCTACAACCCTGTCTCAGTCCCTTCCCAACCACTGCTTCCCTTTCAATTCCCTCGACTCTTATAACTGCCATCTGGTTTCTGTACAAATTGTAAATAGCCTTTCGTTCCCTGTATTTCACCCCTGCCACCGTCAGAATTTGAAAGAGAGTATTCCAGTCAACATCGTCAAAAGCCTTCTCCAAGTCCACAAATGCTAGAAAGGTACCGTCAGGTAGCTTGCGGAGTATGGATGTAGATGTAGATGTAGATCTGTTTTCTAAGATAAGTCTTAGGGTCAGTATTGCCTGACGTGTTCCAATATTTCTACGGAATCCAACCTGATCTTCCCCGAGATCGGCATCCACCAGTTTTTCCATTCGTCTGTAAAGAATTCGCTTTAGTATTTTGCAGCTGTGACTTATTAAACTGATAGTCCGTTAATTCGGTAATTTTCACATCCGACGTTGTTATTTATACAGGGCTATTACAAATGATTGAAGCGATTTCATAACTTCCTGTAGCTCCATTCATTGACATATGGTCACGAGACACTACACATACGTAGAAAAACTCATAAAGTTTTGTTCGGCTGAAGCCGCACCTCAGGTTTCTGCCACCAGAGCGCTCGAGAGCGCAGTGAGACAAAATGGCGACAGGAGCCGAGAAAGCGTATGTCGTGCTTGAAATGCACTCACATCAGTCAGTCATAACAGTGCAACGACACTTCAGGACGAAGTTCAACAAAGATCCACCAACTGCTAACTCCATTCGGCGATGGTATGCGCAGTTTAAAGCTTCTGGATGCCTCTGTAAGGGGAAATCAACGGGTCGGCCTGCAGTGAGCGAAGAAACGGTTGAACGCGTGCGGGCAAGTTTCACGCGTAGCCCGCGGAAGTCGACGAATAAAGGAAGCAGGGAGCTAAACGTACCACATCCGACGGTTTGGAAAATCTTACGGAAAATGCTAAAGCAGAAGCCTTACCGTTTACAATTGCTACAAGCCCTGACACCTGATGACAAAGTCAAACGCTTTGAACTTTCGGCGCGGTTGCAACAGCTCATGGAAGAGGATGCGTTCAGTGCGAAACTTGTTTTCAGTGATGAAGCAACATTTTTTCTTAATGGTGAAGTGAACAGACACAATGTGCGAATCTGGGCGGTAGAGAATCCTCACGCATTCGTGCAGCAAATTCGCAATTCACCAAAAGTTAACGTGTTTTGTGCAATCTCGCGGTTTAAAGTTTATGGCCCCTTTTTCTTCTGCGAAAAAAACGTTACGGGACACGTGCATCTGGACATGCTGGAAAATTGGCTCATGCCACAACTGGAGACCGACAGCGCCGACTTCATCTTTCAACAGGATGGTGCTCCACCGCACTTCCATCATGATGTTCGGCACTTCTTAAACAGGAGATTGGAAAACCGATGGATCGGTCGTGGTGGAGATCATGATCAGCAATTCATGTCATGACCTCCACGCTCTCCCGACTTAACCCCATGCGATTTCTTTCTGTGGGGCTATGTGAAAGATTCAGTGTTTAAACCTCCTCTACCAAGAAACGTGCCAGAACTGCGAGCTCGCATCAACGATGCTTTCGAACTCATTGATGGGGACATGCTGCGCCGAGTGTGGGAGGAACTTGATTATCAGCTTGATGTCTGCCGAATCACTAAAGGGGCACATATCGAACATTTGTGAATGCCTAAAAAAACTTTTTGAGTTTTTGTATGTGTGTGCAAAGCATTGCGAAAATATCTCAAATAATAAAGTTATTGTAGAGCTGTGAAATCGCTTCAATCATTTGTAATAACCCTGTATTTAAGAAATTAACGTCAGCTGCGTGTAGCTATGCCAACAGCGAGCAGTTTGCTGTTGTTGAGAATGGAGTGAGCTTTCCCTGGTTGGCCGCTGATCATTGTAGTTAGGCAGTCAGATCGTGATGTGTCCCATTAAAAGACGATTCCGTTTTCCACCTTAGCTGTACTTCGTCCACATCTGTAGTCCTCACGCCACCTTACCTTGTTGCGCCACTGTCACTTCCCTCTTCTACTGTTCCAGTCGCGAATGGTTCGCGGGAGAGCGTCTGTTGCTAACTCTCCCTCTGAGCTCGAATCTCCCTGACTTTGCGTTCGTGATCTTTTCGCGAGACAGGCATAGGAGGAACTAAAATACTCGTTGACTCTTCTAGGAACGAACGTTCTCTGAACTTTAACAGTAGCCGTAGCGTGGTGCAGAGCGCCTCTCTTGCCTCGTCTGCCACTGGTGTTGACTGAGCATTACCGTGACGCTTTACGCTTACTAAATGGACCTGTAACGAACAGCACTGCTCTTCTTCGGATCTTCTCTGCTTACTTTGTCATTTCTACCTGGTACGGATCTCAGACCGACGAGCATTATTTAAGCACTGATCGAACCAGAGTTTTCTAAGCTCCCTCCTTTGTGAATGGACTGCATTACTTGAGGATTCCTCTAGTGAAACCGTCTGACATCTTCTTTATGTGTGATTAGTTTTATGTGGCCGTGACACATTAAATCACTCCGTACTAATACTACTAGATATTTTATGGGTGTGACTGCTTCCAAAGATTGTCCTGCAGTCGTGTAAACACAATAACCGGTTTTTCTGCACAGTACATTGCTTTTGTTTACATTTAGGGTCAATTGACAACCACTGCCCCGGGCGTTCATTCTCTGCCAGTCTTCCTGCACTTCGTTACAGTTTCCTAGCGGTGCTACTTCTTTGTTTACTTCAGCGAGAAGCGTCATGGAACTTCCGACATTATCCATTTGGTCATTCATATACACTGTAAAAAGCAATGGTCCAATACACTCCTGTTGGGTACTCGCGAAATCACTCTTAGCTTCTGAAGATTTCTTTCCCTTGAGAATGACATGTTGCGTTAGGTTTGCTGCGAGCTCTTCAGTCTAATAATGCAATTGGTTTTGTATTCTGTGCGCTCGTATTTTGTTCATTAAGCTGCTGTGCGGAACTCTATCGAAAGCCTGCATTGCGATCACAGTTAGTTACTGCGCACGATCAGCTGATTTCGGCGATGTCATATTCAGGTCCTCACAAATGGAAAGAACAACACTGCTGTTGAATCGATAAATCGTCGACGAGCATGGAACGTTGTTCGAGTCTACTACGCCAGCAGTATTTAAAAGGGGGATGTGGATGTCATGGAGACTGGGACGACAGGCCTCTATTGTAGGTGGTGGAACCGGATTGACAGAGATCAGGAACCCAGCAACTCACCACTGGAAGCAACGGAGACGTATCGACAGGAGAACTTCATTGTTAAAACATTTATTTATCGTTCGCGGGCTACGACAATCGTGATGACACTCAGAGAAGCCAGGGTCCTCTGGACGTGAACGGTAGGAGGCCTGCGAAGAAATGGGGCCGTCAGCAGGAGACACGCAGAATCAAGCCGTAGACACAGTGTGGATGAGATGGCACAGAGCAGCAGCAGTGTGTCTTCACACAGGCATAGGCGAGCAGCAGGAGTTTCCCCGCACATGCCAAGGCAACTTGAGTGGCTCAAAATTCCTGGACTCAAACTATAGGCCACCAGGTCGCAGCCGGTTGGAGACCGCTAAATCCACAACATGTGACTTTGTGCCAGCAGCAGAGCCGTAGCTAACAGTGGCAGAGTCCTGGGGTTGGTGACAAGTTGATCCATATAGACTCGTAGACTCGTAAACTGTCACAGATCGCTGATAGGTAGATGACAGACTGCAGTACCTCTGACTAGGAATGAGGAGCATTTATACGGGCTTGGTTTGGCCCTTTTATGCTGAAGCGTCGGTTTCTACCACATAAGCCGTAACAGAACCATAGGTCAGACATGAAGCAGCCAGGTCACCACGCTGCAGTGGCTCTGCCTTCTGTTGCGTCAATGCAATTATGCCCCTGATCCCTCTGTTTGGCTGTAGCATGTGGTAACCATATGGATGCCTCATAGACAGCACTTCTTACAACAGCAGGTAGCTCCTTATGTACGAGGGCGTCCTGAAGAGTAATGCCTCCGAATTTTTTATTCTGTTCTAAATTTCTTTGAATTATTACATGTCTGGCATATTACTCCGTGACTTTCCCTCTTCACTGATGCAAGTTTCAGTCCTCTGCTGCTGGAAGGCTCCGAATTGTACCAACGGTGTGTAACGACACTACGTCAGTGCGTGAGAAACAGCGTGCAGTTATCAGTTTCTAGCCGCAGGAAACACGTCTTCAATTGAAATCCTTCTCCTTCAATATGACAATGCAAGACCACACATGAGCGCTGTGATATCGGTAACAATCCAACATCTTAGGATCACTGCCACCGATCATCCTCCATAAAGTCCTGACTTGGCCTCATCTCATCTTCATATGTTTGCAAAACTTAAAAGAACGGTTCGTTTTGATAGTGATGAAGCGGTGTAAGCAGATGTGAGTTTGTGGCTCCCTCAACAAAATCAAACATTCTATAGTGACGGTAACAACTGACTGATCTCTCTCGGAGGGGGGGCGTAAATGTGTTCGTCACCAGGGTCACACACTCGTAACTTTACCTG
The DNA here is from genome assembly GCF_021461395.2 of Schistocerca americana. Lineage (NCBI taxonomy): Eukaryota > Metazoa > Arthropoda > Insecta > Orthoptera > Acrididae > Schistocerca > Schistocerca americana. Next base: position 940,246,293 of record NC_060119.1, read on the forward strand.
GATGGCCCGAACTGACCCGCTTCTGCAGCCTCTTGCATTAGCCGTGGAGAGTGTTTCAATTTTACTCAGCCGTGCCAAGTAAAATATTTACCGTGTAAAAATGTTATGCCAAAGCACTTGAAAATGGCAGATCCCCATAATCAGCTGACCGTGTGAAGTGACTATAATACAGCCAAGGTGTAAAATGGGTGTTTCTTCTAACAAACCTGTGGCTGTGGCACTCAGTATTAAAAAAAATACTGATTAAAATATTGTGTATAGCGATAACGTGCGTAGTAAGAGTTTATGGTATCACATGGTCTCGTCTCTGTGAGTTTCAATCTCAAAAAAAGTAATAAATTCCAGAATTATTTGAAATAGTCATAAAAGTAGCAGTTTAGTACGATGAAGTTCTCTCACCTGAACCAACATTATTCACCATACGGTACTATGATCTTTGCTGGATTTGGATTAAATTCTCTATAGACACGTTTTTATGAGTTTCTGTAATAACAATATCACGCACACCAGCTAATTAAAAATGACAAATACCAACAAATAACAAAAACCATTACAGTAACAGATGATCGAGAAGAACTGGTACCAATTCTCAAGACACAAGCCGAGAATCTAGCTCCATTTTTATGAAGAAAACATCACGGTGGACTCCAGAATGTGACAAAGTCCATGGAGAAAGGCTGCAAGCATGGTTAAAATTTCAAACAAACAAAACAAAAGAAAATGCCTTCAACCTCAAAAACAAATGGAAAAAAATCACACAGAACATTAGGAGAATTAAGAGAGGATTCCATAAAGACATAATAAACTCTATAGAATATAATTACCTGAAAACCAATTCCAGGAATTACTACAAAATCCTTGGGAAGCAACTGCAACAGTATGAGCCCCCGACGCTAATAATGACGGATGAAGGATGAAGATGGAAGAGTGGCACGCAGTAGCAAAGAAAATGCTCAGATCATAGCAAAAGCATTTAGTAAACTTCTGAGCCGGCCAAAGTGGCCGAGCGGTTCTAGGCGCTACATTCTGGAACCGCCCTACAGCTATGGTCGCAGGTTCGAATCCTGCCTCGGGCATGGATGTGTGTGATGTCCTTAGGTTAATTAGGTTTAAGTAGTTCTAAGTTCTAGTGGACTGATGACCTCAGCAGTTAAGTCCCATAGTGCTCAGAGCCGTTTGAACCATTTTTAAACTTCTGAACTATGAAGAACCTAAGGAACTCTTACAGAGCGACGTAGATAACCCAATTAAAACAGAACTTAAGAAATTAGACCCCCCCTCCAACTTTCCCTGAAGTAGAAAGAGTCCTCAAAAAACAAAAACAAAAAAAAACAAAAAATATAGCGCACGTGGAGAAGATCAAGTTTTTGTTGAAATGTGGAAATATTCGAGTGACACACTGGATAACAGGACAATTACCTGAACATTGGACCATGGGCGTCATCCAGCCATAGGAGCGATCCAGACAACTCTCCTAGACTGCACATACAAGATTTTATACAAGAACTTGTATGAAAGAATCAAGAAACAAGTAGAACAGCAGTTAGTGGAATATCAGGGAGGTTTCAGACTATAGAGAAGCTGTGCAGAGCTGATTTTTACTTTGAAATTGATTATGGTATACTACATGAAAGGAACAAACCTCTCGCAATAACGTTTGTATATTTTAAGAAGGCATGTGACTGCCTCCATAGACATTCAGTACTAAAAATTTTAAAGACTCGGGGACTCTATCGAAAACCAATTAAATTAATAGGACCTACTCTAACCAATACCAAATCGAAAGTGAAGTTTAGAGGAGAAATTTCTGAACCATTACATATAAAAACATGATTAAGAGAACGCGGCTGGCTATCACCACATTTGTTCAACTGTGCTCTGGAATTTATAATGAGAGAATGGTACAAGGATAACCCAAAGAACACAGGAATCGGAAGAGGTAAAAATAATATAAGTTTGAACTGCTCGGGATTTGCTGATGATCTTGCTCTCCTAGCCAACAATGTTCAAGAAACCAGGCCACAAGTTAAATCATTCCAAGAAATAGCGCAGAAAACTGGTCTCAGAATATAATTACAATAGAAGAACAGAAAATCAAAATTGTTGATAAATTTAAATGTTTAGGTGAAATCGTAATTTACAATCTAAATGAGAAAGCATCATGTCATAATATAACAAAAAAAAACTGAACAAAGCAATTCACATTACCAAAAACACATACAACAAAAAAGCCTGTCCATAAATGCAAAATTAAAACATTATAAACAGTTACACAATCAGAAATAACTTACGCAGCTGAAACCATCTTAAAAATAACTAATACAGTAGAAATTGACAAAATACTAAAGACAGAAATAAGGATTATTAGAGCATGTATAAATATGCAAATAGCAAACAAATCGGGATTGGAGAATAGCTTCAAGTGAAACAGTGTTCAAGAAAATAGAACCAGTAATGAGCACGATCAGGAAGAAATGTATCTCATTCTTTGGACATCTGATGAGAACACCAGAAAATAGAATTATTCAGGGAATAATAGAAAAATTGTAGAAAAGTAAGAGCAATATTATATTGGATCACAGAAATTAAAGAAGATATAAGAGAACTCCAAATTATAGTAGAAGACTTAAAAAACAAAACAGAGAATACCAAAACACAGCGAGACACACAAAACAAGCTACAAACGAAGATCAATAAAAGGGCTACAGGAAGAGTGATCTCAGATGAAGAAAGAAAGATAGTATCTGAAAGAATGAAGTATAGGGCAGACAGAAGAGCAAAACACCCTTCATATAATAAAAATTATAATAATTCCTTTATAACCACTGCACTGTTGAATTGTGTTATTGAATTATTGTTCAATTGCATTTTATGACTGAATAACAACAACCTGTGTAAACCTTTGTATAACTGACTAGAGTGGTGCAATAAAGGTAAGGCCATAAAATATAAATACATAATAATAAAACATAATGTCGTGTGGTTCAAGTGGTGTAAGTCATGGACGCCACTCCGGCTTCTTCTGAAACATTGGTAATTCTAGTAGTTATCTACAATGACTTCTCCTTCTTGTGACGGAAAACAATGAAATACCTTTTATTCACATGTATTTCATTTTTAACTTCTTTTCTAATTTTTCCGTAGTGGTATTCGTGAAGGGTAGGCTGTTAATGATCACCAGGATTCATACTCTGTCTTCTCTCTCATTGTAATCACACAAACACGACGTCGTATTATACACGCAGTTACTGCTGTTAACGTTCGGGAGCAGTCACACAATATCCCTAAGTATATGAGCAGAAGATATTTAAATGCCCAGTAACTTCCTTGGACACACAGCCGTCCTGGACAATTAATTTCTTTTACTAGTTCTCCATTCATTCATTAAAAATAATGCCAGCGTTTTGTGTTCTAAGAGCATTGAAGATAGGAGATGGGGTGAATAAATGATCCTGCAGGAATATGGCCAGTCAAACACTTCTCTTAGTTGTTTGTGACTGTTGTACAGAATAGGCAACTGAGCAATTGACAGTGCAAATCATCTGGTAAGTACTCAGAGATTTATTCCACCTTCAGCACGGCGCAGCGTACGGCACGTGCGGGGCAATAAATTAATTATTCATGTGAGGTCGCGACCGTGCGTGCTGCAGTACAGGTTCGCAACATCGCTTGGCGCTCCACTGCTGTTGCACTCGCGCGTATATCATCCTCTCGCTGCGTTCACGTTTCCCCACAGGTGACAAACTGCTGCGGAGGGGCCTGTGAGCTACAACAGCTCCGCTGCTGACAGCCGAACGCGAAACGTAACATTTTTTTCTATAAGTCAGTGGCCTGAAGCATTAAATTTGATTAGTTGTGCAGAATATTATGCTGTCAATAATATGGTTCATCATCCCTTAGGTGACGAGATCATTAGAAATTATGTGCAAGCTCGTATTAGGAACGGATGGGGTAGGAAATCGGTCGTGTGTTTGTCATACGAACCATCCCAGAGTTTGCCTTAAGCACTTTAGGTAAACCACGGAAGACTTAAATCTGGCTGGCGACATTCCAAATATGCGTTCAGCGTCTCACCGCTGCAGCATCAACGTCACATAGGAACAAAAATATGTGATAACATACTATGAGGGTTGGAAATTTAATAGTGGCAACTATTTGTATACAGCTCGTACAAAATAGATACGTTTTTCAAAGTTATACTGACCTTCAAAGTAGTCATCAGCATTGTATATAACCCACTGCCAGCGATGTGGAAGTCGTAGGATACTCTTAGTAGTGCCAGTTGTGTTGACAGTTCGAGCGGCGCGGTCTATTGCCCCCGACGAATTTGTATCAGCTCTGAAGCGAATGCCGTCGAGTGTTTCCTTCAGTTTAGAAATCGAGTTGAGCTTACGAGGGCTTAAGTGAGGGGTGTGCAGTAGGTGGTATAGCACTTAGCAGCCCCATCATTCAAACAAAGCCGGCCGGAGTGGCCGAGCGGTTCTAGGCGCTACAGTCTGGAACCACGCGACCGCTGCGGTCACAGGTTCGAATCCTGCCTCGGGCATGGATGTGTGTGATGTCCTTAGGTTAGTTAGGTTTAAGTAGTTCTAAGTTCTTGGGGGCTGATGACCTCAGAAGTTAAGTCCCATAGTGCTCACAGCCATTTTTGAAACAAATCACTAACAGCTTGCTCTGTACGTGCTTGAGAATTGTCCTGCAAAATGACAGTCAGGTCCTGCAGAAAGTGTCATCACTTCTGTCTCTATGCTGTTCATTTTTGGAACACAACCTACGACCAGCTTAGAGACAGAAGTGATGACACTTTCTACAGAACCTGACTATCATTTTGCAGGACAAAAGCACGTATAGTGCAAGCTGTTACTGATTTGTTTGACTGATGGGGCTGCTAAGTGCTATACCATCTACTGCACTCCCCTCACTTAAGCCCTCATAAGTTCAACTCGATTTCTAAACTGAAGGAAACACTTCACGGCATTCGCTTCAGAACTGCTACAAATTCGTCGGGCAATAGACCGCGCCGCTCGAACTGTCAACACAACTGGCACTACTAAGAGTATCCTACGACTTCCACATCGCTGGCAATGGGTTATACACACTGCTGGTGACTACTTTGAAGGTCAGCAAAACTTTGAAACACGTATCAACTTTGTTACCCCGGTTCATCAGGAACAATTTTTCTGCGAGCTGGACTACACGCACACAGTCTCGCAGTGTTTCTGCAACGTGTCACCTCTATGATGTTTGTCTCTGGTGTTCCACCTAAGGGCGTAGATATGGGATGAAAGCTCCAAAGCGGCGTTAGCTATGAGGTAAGATTTTGCTTTGCCAGTAGTGTTTCTTTGCGAGCGCGGCGTCTGCGAGGAGAGAGAGCACTACAAGAATGCATCACGCAGCAGCAAGCAAAAACGTCTTCGACGTAACGTTATGAAAAGCCAGAGCTTACGATGAGCGAACTCCTAGGGTTGTCTGTTGAGAGAGCACTGAACAGTGTGGGATGCGAGCAGATTATCACTCCACCCATTTTGGCCTGTTCGTCTGAATTTCGGGGAGATGTACTCATCGGCAAGTCAGTGCTTTGACGCACTTTTCTCTTCTTATCCCATTCGGAATGCATCTCTGAGTGGTTTGGTTTAAGGGCGCGCGGATCCATAGCGCTAATGAGCTTTGTGGGCTGTATTCAACAAAATGTATTCTTTTTTAACTTATTTTCATATAACATCCGAAGTTGATCGGCAAAAAAAAAAAAAAAAAAATTTCACAAAATTGAGCCCTAATACGTGATACGTACGTTGATTTTTGAACCACAACCTGACCAACATAACCAGCTTTATCATGACATTAGAACTACCTGTCATAGTTGACTATTAGCTGAGTTCTCACAGAAAGAAAATAACTATTTGCGAGTAATAAGTCCCTCCGTAAAAGAACAAAAATAAAATTTTTGAACTGATGCACAGTTAGGTTGTGTGTGTACTGTCTCTGTACAGTTAACTAGAATGCCGTTACTTCTGTTTTCACTAAGCGGGTAGAGTAAGGATTACACAATTGCAGGTTACCATCCTTCGAATTACCTGCAAGCGGAAGCTAACTGCATAGAGTGTCTTGAAAAAGCGATTATTAATTGTTACAGCTCATTTTCAAAAGTAGAATCCTTCCTATTGATAATTTGTAAAATTTAAACCTTTGGATAGACCAAGATTTCGCGATGCACACGACAGCACTATACCTCAAAGTAAAACAATGAACACAGTTCATATGCCGCGATCGCAGTGCAGAAACATATATCGCTCCAAGATGACCGGTTTCAACAGTCTTATGTTGCCATCATCTGATTTACTGGAACCTGCTATAAAATTAGCCACGTATACATGTCTTGATAAAAATCCAATCGATAAAGTACTCACATAGTTGGTAAAATGCACACAAATGATAAGAAGCACACAGTTAAAATCCTCGTGTCGTCCATTTAAGCTGGTGGCAAACATGATTCTCACAAGCTCGCCACACATCACAACGCTGCCGGCAGCACCGATCGCCCCAAAGCACAGCGTGTGTACCTTACAATTCAGTAAAACGTTGCAGCACTCCTGTTGGGACAATCTGATCTAAGATGTGCGTAGCGAAGGAAGTTGAAAACGTAGCACTACGACATTCAACGGTTGAGAATATGCACACGTCGTATATGAATAACTTCAACATTAAAGCATGCGTAAAACCCTCACAAAAATGCAATGTAACACCGTAACACCACATACTGTGAGAACGCTCAATAGTTGAACTTAAAACTAGTCAAAGAAATTAAACCAAGATCGCGAAAACAGCTCTAAGTGAGTTGAAGTATCACTAAACTTAATTCACATGAATAAGAATATTCTAGTTGCTTGACTACTTCGCTTAGCGCAGGCTACTTCAATTGATGTAGAATTATATCAACAGACAACTTATAGGCGATATTTGTCAACAATGTGAGATATATAACAATATTGTGGCGTAAGTTCGTAATAACACACAGCAACACATTGGAACACAACATGTACGGAAAACTTCTGTTCCAATTTATAATACCTAAAATGTGGTTTAATAAAATAGAAATGAGTCGCATGCATTCTTTAAACGATCAAAAATACACATAGTTTTATATAAATTATCTATTGACACCACTGTTTTAAAAATATTGCACAATCATGCGTGTCTTTATTACGAGGGCGAGTTATAATAAGTCGCAAATGCCAGAATACCGCATATCGTTTTCAATTTCTCCCCTGTAAGTATTTAGAAGATGACAGCACGTATGTACTATGTAGTCGAGACGCAGTATTCTCCAGCCAACGTTCAATGGTCTGCAGTCAGACCAAGATGGCAGTTGTGCTATGAGTGTGTACCCGACTAGAACAACGCGATTTTTGTGAGTCGGGAGATGCCTAGCCGTGTGCAAGGCACGTCCATAGCGAAACTCGTTCCATTATGGTTAGCATTTTATTTCGGGGAAATCTGTGTTCAACAGGATACAATAATTCAGTAAAGGACAAGAAAAAGTCACAAAGAGGGAACGTCCCGGCCGCGCTTTTTGTCCTGTGGTGGCACATTGTTTCCCTGTCTAGAGGTATTTCGCTACCTCCAGTTCGCATCGCGCTTGTGGACTGCAGCAATTCAAGGAACCAAATAAACTTGTTGTATCCCGAGAGATCACTGGTTAGATGCGAACGCTGCCACTAGAATTCTATGCTGCAGGCTTTCAACGCTTTGTCAAACGATGCAATGAGTGTTTAAATTTACAAAGGGAGTATATTTCCGCTGTTCATACAGTAAAACCTCATCTTTTTAATTTACTGTTCCTTAAACGCTAACTCAATCTGCAACACATTTTGCAGAAAGTACTGACATACTCCAGTGAATGTTCCTGCAAAACTATATTATTTTACAATACATAGTTCAGGGGACCTGACGCCGTAAAGATTGAGATACGTGAAAAGCTAGCTCTTGTTTAAAACGGAGCACAAATTATAGAGACTATACTCATCAAGTGTTTCATAATGATTGTACTTAGTGACTTCCAACAAAGTTTAAACACAGTTTCAAAAACTTTCTTAACTTTTTGTTGGTTTCATGCTTCAGGTCAAATATTTAACAGATTAACTCATTTTCGAAGTAATCAGACGTTTTAAGTTGTTTTGTACGTGCGAGTTTGATTCTTTAAAGAATCGTGAGTTTACTAATGTAATGCGGAACAGTATTATTATTTTAAAATCAAAACTGGTAATGGTTAATTTTCTCCAGAAAAACTGGGCATTACAACTGCGGGGTTGCTGATATGAGCGACAAGCGCTCTTTGAAGGTATCCAGTCCGAAATGCACAGCCGACAGGATTCCTTTGCCGAAACTCTACCTATCGGGCCTCTATAATCGTCTGCCACAATATACTGTAGGCTTTAGACGTCACGGCGATGGCTGTCCAACAGACTCTGTCCATACATGTATCACCCTGTGATAATGATCATAGGCTAATTACAACCGCTAAAATATCTGAGAAATAGTTCATTCATGTAGCGCTATTTCAGAATATCACTACCCTTTTTTCCAGTAGTGTATTACATTCGTCAGGGTATGAAGAAACTTATTTGTCGAGTATGACTCCTCTGTATTCTATGGTTTTTGTGGCGTTCGCTATATTATTCAGTGGTTTGGTATTTAACTTATTCGTAAATGAAAATGATAATGTTATTTCATTACAGTGACTGATTACAAAATAATTTTTTTCTCCCGGCTAAAGATTTGGTCAAGTTCCTAAAGAAATCCAAGTTAACGTTGTGTTAAAGTGTTGTCTGTAAGCTGTGTGTCACTAAATCACAGTTCATACAACAGATTCTATACAACTATTGATTATGATGGAAACAGTTATCTAGCAAAATGACCATTATAACCACCGAATATCAGCCGCGCGCACAACACTGACGTATGTTACCCGAAACAATATTCTTCGCAACTAGTGCGTAATTAATGTTGGCTCCATACATCAGCAAGAAAATTTTGTTATATGGATCATGCTACGAGCGCTGTTTTTGAAGAACCAACCTGATTCGAATTATTTTCATTAAAATGAGTTCGGGACCACCGGTGCACATTTATTTTTACACAGTTTTATTACCTTCGGCATTTATGTCTGCAGAGTTGCGTAATTTGAATTTGCCGCTGAGATCATTGTTAAGATGGCGGCAGACAATTGATAGAGACTTTCTGTTGTTAGAGCAAATTTCCTTTTAACAGGATAAGTATTTGAAATGCTTATTAAACTTTACTTTCATGTTGTGCGCTATTTAGAGTAATTTTCATCAAGCAAACCTTTAATACTTTCGTAAGAAACACAGATAAAAACGCGATACAAATCGCGATCATCAATGGCTGCGCTCGTTGCAGCGGAAAGAAATAATTAACACAGATAATGCTTATTGAGAGAGGAATTAAAGTTACAAATAATTATTCACTCATATTTATAATAATAATGAACTCTCTTCTCAAGTAATAATTAACAAATAATTACAATTTATTAAAAGACCTCAGTTTGATATGCGTCTTGCGTCCGCAACCTACAAAAGCCAACCAACAATAGGTAAAAACAAAGGAAGACAAGCGCAGATCATAAAAGGAATTTTCAATTATCATTGTCTTTGTATGATACACATCGATCTGTCCAATTACATCATAAAATATTATATACATAATTAATATTTATCATCGTTTTATTTCACAGTTTTTTCATATGTCGGATAGATAGTGTTTATAACTGTTAGAGGCATAATTTCCTCTCGTCGCACTGTAGCTAAAATGTATCTCGTTGATGTTACATTGTCTACAGATTTAACCTCAGCATCTAGAGCGATAACAGCACGTATGCCTATAAGCCCACAACCATTTCCTTAAATATGCTATTTTCACTAGGTAATATTTATGTTACGACAGCTTGATGAATATAAAATTTTCCGTCGTTTGTTGTAAGTTGTTTGTAGAATTTAACAACTACGGTGTTGCTAAGTGGAAAAGGATAAATACAGTAATATCGTATACCGCCTTCATACATGTATGCACAACTCTCAGGTACCTTAGGGAAATGGCGTTATCTGTAGGTTAGAATTGTAGAGAGCTAGGGATCCTGTCGGTTCGTGGAGCAGCGCAATCACTGCGAATGCAGCTCGCCGCACCTACTCGGCACCTCGCGCCACTGCCGACGCCGTTGCAGTAATGTGCTGACTTAATACGACATAACCGGAACAGCGCGGGTCGTGCTTGGATTTCATGGCCTCACTTTCACAGGTGACATGATCACGGAGAGTGGGCTCACGTCCAGCAAAAATACATGTTTGTAAGGCAAGAGTCTCGTATCCGAGTTCCAAATGGAAAACTCTGTTAAATATGCCTTCATTAGCACAGTTATAAAAAATCTTTAAGTACAGTGTTCATTCGTGTAGATCCACCGTAGTGGCAAATGTGCAAATACTGATAAGATTAAATGTGACTACTTCTAAATTAACTTGTTACTTTTTAAATAAGTTTAATCGTTTGAGATGTTGTCAAATGACGATCACAGTCTACATTAGGTAGCAGATTAGGGGATTATAAGTGATGTACCACATATATATGCAAACAAAAGCGAGCGGTTATAGGCGCTTCAGTCTGGAGCCGCGCGACCGCTACGGTCGCAGGTTCGAATCCTGTCTCGGGCATGGATGTGTGTGATGTCCTTAGGTTGGTTAGGTTTAAGTAGTTCTAAGTTCTAGGGGACTGATGGCCTCAGATGTTAAGAACCATAATGCTCAGAACCATTTGAACCATTCCTTTTTTTACAAAAATAAGGGATGTGAACAAGTTTAGATTCGGCAAACGCAGAATTATTGTGGTCAATTCTCAAAGACGTTATAAAAAGCGGTCTAGACAAATATGTGTCATTAAGGTAATAAAAAGTAGAGCAGGTCCACTTTTGTTTAGTGGTACCATATGTACAACGTTTTGAAAACAGAATACCTCTCTGACTTTACAAAGGATTCAGCAGAGAAATTGATAGGAAAATGTAACAGCAACTTGTGCATCCATCACATGCACTACCCGTGAAGCCTACAAGAATTTTCAGAGTGCGCTTCTGGCAAAATTCTAGGAAGTTCTTGTCATATGGGAGCCAAAGACTGAAATCTTCCATTAAGCCTCTCCTTACTACATCTGATGTTGAAACTGAGAAAATGGGTAGGAAGAAGCACAATTTGCACAGGAGAAGAATTAATGGCGGGTCTCATCAATCCAGTCGGGAAGCTGATGAAAAGGAGAAGACCCTCCGTTGTCCTCTGTTAACAACCGAGGCATCAGTCTGCAAACTCCATTCAAGAATTGTCTATTGCACTTGTAACACCAGTTGGCAAAAGCAGAGATAAGCAACTGACCTCCAATTATATGTAGATGTCACTCCTTTCCGTTGAAAAAGTGACTTACAACAGAATTCTTAACCATCTTTCTGTGAATAAGCTTTTAAAAAGAGCCCAAGTTGGCATCCGTAGACGTTTCCCTACTGAGATTGCAACATATGATCTTGCAAACTCAACTATAGTACAAGGAAACAACAAAAATTATTCTCGTGCCATTTTTTTGTGATGTCAAGACCTTTGACTGTGTAGATCACAAAATTTTAATAAGGGAACTAAAACTGGATGGCATTAAGGGCCTTCCCCTTGTGTGAATGGAGGCTTATCTTTACAGTAGGCAACAGAGTCACATTAGTAAATGATACAGCAGGAATGCGATTACATTCAGAGTGGGGAAGCATCAGTGTGCCGCACGGTACAGTGCTTGGCCCGTTCCTGTTCTTGGCCTACACGAATGATTTATCAGGGGCATTAGAGGACCTACAAGAACTGTAATGTATGCTGATGAAAAAAAATATGTTGATAAAAGGTTGAAACTTATTTATACCAGACTCGGCCAGGAAATAATGGAACAGACTTACAACTGGTTCACAGCCAACACCATAAACCCAGTCTTCCAAAAATTCATAGTAGGCAATTCCAAACAACTGAAAATAAATGAAGATCAAACGGCATACACTGGATGAGGCTCCATGTGTGAAGTTCCTTGGCTTCCAGATGGATGATAAAGTGGCGTGTTAAACAGAAAGCTCAGTCCCGCCGGCTTTGCACATATTGCTACTCCCTTTCTCTGTATTGATCTGGATATAGGACTGCCGCATACATCCACTCATTTATGTCCCTTGGAATTACCTTCTGTGCCACTGCAGCTGAGGGTGGAATGTTTCAAAGCTACAGACGCGTTTAGTATGCATACTGTGTGACTTGCAGAAGCCGCTTCAGGAATCTAAGGATTCTTACGTTTACATGCCAATACATACACCCTATAATGGTATTGTTGTTAATAAAAGTGAATTTAGGATGAACTTAGGAATTCACAACCACAATATAAGATGTAGAAGTAATTTACATGTAAACTATGCATCCCTCTCTGGGGTCCTGAACTGTTATAATCTGGTGGACTTCAGGGAGGAAATTTAAAACCACTAAATATTTGATCACAAAAGAAAAGAGTACCTCATTAGCCTCTCTCACAATAAATGCGAACACTGGAACTCAAGACTACAAATTCTGCCTAACTCTAATATTTGTATCAGATAGATTATGATTTTCCCAATATACAGATAGCTAACACTTGTGTATGTAAAGTTAAAATTCTGTCTTTGAAGTGTTAGATGATAACAGATATAGAAAGAAGAATAGTGTTTTTTTTTCTTTCAAGGTAGTATCTTATCCTAATAGACATGTACTAGCGAACCCGGCAATACTTCCCCTTTGTTACGACTAATTGAAAGCCACGTAGATTACAACATCCACGAGGTTAAGGCTGACGTCATACAGTCAAACGAGAGTAATGTGGGTTACGTGAGCTCGGAAGAAGAATTAGGAGTAGAAACAGCGTACATTTCTCCAAGCAATTTGGAAGATAATAACCATATTTCCGAAGAAAAATTATCTGTCTTAGCTGTTAGCGAATTATTGTTAATAAAAGGTTCATTAATCGAGGAAACTGATAAAAAGACTACAGTGTTCCTGCCAAAACGATTTGAACTACCGCAGGACTGGCAGATCGAAATTAAGAATGTCCAAGAACAGAAAATTTTTAAAAAAATCAGATAAAACGCTATAGATATCAGAGCCGAACGATTTTTCTTGGATGACCTTGACGTAACTGAGGATATGTTATGGGAAAACCAAGAACTAGACACAGATACACTATGTGATCAAAGGTATTTCGACATCTGACTGAAAATGACTCCATCGGTAATTTTGGAATTCAGTATGGTGTTGGCCCACGCTTAGCCTTCATGACAGCTTCCACTCTCGCAGGCATACTTTCAATCAGGTGCTGGAAGGTTTCTTGGAGAATGGCGGCCCATTCTTCACGGAGTGCTGCACTGAGGAGAGGTATCGATGTTGGTCGGTGACGCATGGCGCGGAGTCGGCGTTCCGAAACATCCCAAAGGTATTCTATAGGATTCATGTCGGGACTCTGTGCAGGCCAGCCCATTACAGGGATGTTATTGTCGTGTAACCACTCCGCCACAGGCCGTACATTATGAACAGGTGCTCGATTGTGTTGAAAGATGCAAATCGCCATCTCCGAATTCCTCTTCAACAATGGGAAGGAAGAAGGTGCTTAAAACATCAATGTAAGCCTGTGTTGTGATAGCGCTACCCAAAACAACAAGAAGTGCAAGCCCCCTCCATGAAAAACACGACCACACCATAACACCACCGCCTCATATTTTTCTGTTGGCACTACACACGTTGGCATATGACGTTCACCGGGCATTCGCCGTACCCACACCCTGCCATCGGACCGCCACATTGTGTACCGTGATTCCTCATTCCACACAACGTTTTTCCACTGTTCAGTCGTCCAATGTTTACACTTCTTACACCAAGCGAGGCGAGCCGTGATGTGTGGCTTATGAGCAGCGGCTCGACCATGAAATTCCAGTTTACCCACCTCCTGCGTAGCTGTCCTAGTACTTACAGTGGATCCTGATGCAGTTTGGAATTCCCGTATGATGGTCTGGATAGATGTCTGCCTGTTACACATTACGACCCTCTTCAATTGTCGGCGGTCTCTGTCATTCAACAGACGAAGTCGGGCTTTATGCTTGTGTGCTGTACGTGTCCCTTCACGTTCCCACTTTACTATCACATCGGAAACAGTGGACCTAGGAATGTTTAGGAGTGTGGAAATCTCGCGTGCAGACGTATGGCACAAGCGACACCCAATCACCTGACCACGTCGAAGTCTGTGAGTTCGCGAAGCGCCCCATTCTGCTCTCTCACGATGTCTAATGACCTACGGAGGTCGTTGATATGGAGTACTTGGCATTAGATGGAAGCACAATGCACCTAATATGAAAAACATATGTTTTTGGGGGTGTCCGGATACTTTTAATCACGTAGTGTGAGTTTAGACAAATAGTAGTGTCCGTCGAAATGCACGGCCTACAAATGCACGTTTTAATTGATACTGGGACAGAGCTAAGTGCAGTCGGTGTTACGTGAAAGAGTAGAAAACCTATAACTCATCAAATATTTGTCTGTATCGAATTTCAAGGGGAACAATTTGAACATGCATGTATCATAGTGTCAGATTTGAGCACCGAGATAATAATTGGTTTAGATTGGTTAATGAGATACGACGCAGTAATTGAGTGTAACAAAAAAACAATGATGCGCATTGCAAAAGAGAAGCCCGAAATTAGTGTGAGTTTTAATGAAAAAGGTGACTATGTAAGTAGTCTGTACCAGTCTCTTTCACATTGTTACTTGGCCTGATGAGACTGCTTTAGGCAGAAATATGGAATACTATAGTATGCGGAATCTAAATACTGACAATAGAATACGAGTTGGAGACTGTTGTGGATGGTGTGCACCTGAATAGAAAATAGACTTGTGTAACGTAATTATAAGAAATAAAAACGTGTTTTCGAATAAACCAGGTCTTGTTACTGGATGTCAGTGGAAATTAAATGTAATACCCCACGAACCGTTCTTTGCACGACCGTAAACGCAACCGCTGTCCAAAATGGAGGCCATACAACAAGATACAGATCGAATGCTGCAGTGTATGCTTTAGAGAGGAGTATCAGTCCCTATGAAAATTCCTTGATCATAGTAGGAGAAAGAAATGGTAGTGTCAGATGCACGTACGCTGAAAACAGTTGTTTAACATTAAACAGACGAGAAAGTTTGGTGGAGATACTGCAAATATTTCATAATGTACAATTTATAACCAGCCTCGACATCACAGAGACTACTGGCAGATCGCCCTTGGGGAAGAATCTGGGAAGTAAACTGTTTTTTCTTTTTTTTTTTGTATGCAGGCAGGTATTAACAGTATAAGGTAGTGCCATGCCTTCGGGCCTGAACATTTCAGTGTATGTTTACCAGGGCACTCGATAAAGTACTAGGTCAGCCGTAAGTTCCAGACTGACAGTTTTAAGTGGACGACTTGCTGTTGGCGAATGTGACCTGGCAAGAACATTTCAATCTTTTAGACGAGGTTTTGAGTTCATTACTCGAAGGTAGAATGACTCTGGAACTGAAAATATGTGAGTTTGTGATGAAAGAACTGAATTTTCTTGGTCACGTAATTATTAGAGCGGGAATAGCCAAAGATACACAGAAGTTAGAGGCAATAAAGGATTGTCCACCTCCAAAGACTAGAAAACAAAAGTTTTCTAGGACTAACCGGATTTTATTGCAAGTTCATGGAGGAGCAAGTGTTCAATGATCCAAACCTAAGCAACTTGTTACACAAGAATACTCCGTTTGTATGGACTAAAGAGTGTCAGGCCGCCTTTGAGAGACTGAATAGCGAGTTGTTACAGAGTAACATATTGCGCCATTCTGACCTTTCTTTAACACTTCACGTGGGAACGGATTCGTCAAATTATGGTTTAGGTGTGGAACTGTTTCAAGAGGTGGGAGAAGGAGACTACCTCTCCCTTCCTAGTCGGCCTACTGGGTTGCGATATAAATGACCAGGTACGACTAATTGAAAGCCGCGTAGATTACAACATGTAATATGTTAAGTCAGGTGAGAGTGGTGTGGGTTGCGTGAGCTCGGGTGAATTGGTTACACGTGCTAATTTATTTCTCCTCCTCTCTCTGTACATCACCTCCTCCAACCCTTTCTCTCTCTGTCCATCTCCTACTTTATGTCCATTTACTCCGCCCCCCCCTCCCTCCCTGTCCATCTTCTCCCCCCCCCCTCTCTCTGTCCGCTCTCTGTCCGTATCCTCCTACCCCTCTATACGCATCTCCTTGTCCCCCCCCTCTCTTTCCATTTTTTCTTCCCCCCCCCCCTCTCTGGCTTCGAGCCTTGTTCATTGTTATTGTAAACAAAACCATGATTGGGAATATAAGTCGCTTAAAATGAGTGGGTAAACTGGCTGGGATTGTTGGTATACGGGGTACAAGTGAGACGTATCCATCTTTCACAAGCTGCGATGTAGTCGCGAATTAAACAGTGACCCGAATATACAATAAATTTCACTTACTTTCGTCTATGATCACAAATTTTTTGTCATCTGACTACCGGTACGGTCTATAATGTCAATCTTCAGATCTGTTTTACAAAACACGTCCCAATGTACCTCATCCATAGTAGCATCGTCAAATGTTAAACACAAAACAGTAATGTTGCTGACAAGATGATTCTTGCATATGCTGTTATTTATAAACACTGACTATGCTGGTGCTGATTTTGTGTTTAACATTTGACGATGCCACTATGGCTACAGTACATTAGGACATGTTTTTATAAAACAGATCTGAAGATGGTCGTTATAGATCGAAACCGGTAGTCTGATAAAAAAATTGTGACCATAGACGTAAAGTAAAGGAAATTGAACCTATCCAACAGCTGCATCTATGAGGACAGCATCTTCAATGACAATATTTCGTATTCTTTTTGGTCTGAGTATAAGTAGAATTACAAAGTTTCGAACGATTCAGATTCTGTAGTAATATTCTTATCATAAGTCATAAATAAATATTACTGTTTTATGCTAAAATCGACTGCGAGGAAGAAAACTAAATAGTACATTGTTGTATATATAATTATCAGTTTGAGTGGATTAACACTAGTCATACTTTGTTTTAGCGTACTTTACAGAAGTAGGTAGCAGTGGTTGCTTCTGCATGTTAATGTATAATGTAACTCGGTCCACACTACTAAAGGGTCTACTTCATGGTGGGATGGACGGAACACGACGTGAGAATGAATCTCAGGTCGTGTGCTGTACACGACCTCACGGTATTAACTGCATATCTTTCTGGTAGTCCCGACCGACACGGAAGCATTTGTACGACTTGTAAAAACACTTCTTTGATGAATCCCTGTTTCCATACAAATGGTGCAACGATTCATGATTTTGTCTCGCCGTTTACCTAAGTTTCAATCAGACGTTCGTGTTCGTACGTTGCACCAAAAAAATGGCTCTGAGCACTATGGGACTTAACTTATGAGGTCATCAGTCCCCTAGAACTTAGAACTACTTAAACCTAACTAACCTAAGGACATGACACACATTCATACCCGAAGCAGGATCCGAACCTCCGACCGTAGCGGTCGCGCGGTTCCAGACTGTAGTGCCTAAAACCGATCGGCCAACTAGGCCGGCGGTCCAACTGTAAAGGTAGGAGGAGGCTCTCAGGTCGGCCTTGGGTAAAGCTTTTATGATTGTCAGTTGACTGAAGCGCCTATTACCGCTCGTCCTACGTTGCACCATTTTAATCTCTACAGCGTTGCTTAACTACGGTTGGCTTCCTTCCATACCGCATTCCCAGAAACTCACGCCTGGAAAAAAAAAAAAAAAAAAAAAAAAAAAAAAAAAAAAAAAAAAAAAAAAAAAAAAAAAAAAAAAAAAAGACAGAGAGAGAGAGAGAGAGAGAGCGTAGAACGCCTTCTTCGACGACGATTGAGTGACCTTGAACAAGCAGTGCCAACTACAATGCACACAAGTAATTCAGTGATCTGAATCTGTTGTAAGAAGTGCCGGGCAGTGTGGCCGAGCGGTTCTAGGCGCTTCAGTCTGGAACCACGCGACCGCTACGTTCGCAGGTTCGAATCCTGCCTCGGGCATGGATGTGTGTGATGTCCTTAGGTTAGTTAGGTTTAAGTAGTTCTAAGTTCTAGGGGACTGATGACCTCAGATGTTAAGTCCCTTAGTGCTCAGAGCCATTTCAACCATTTTTTGTTGTAAGAAGTGACGTCACCAGAATGACTCCAAAGAATTGAGATTCTAGTCGTTCATTAATTGATGTCATTTCATAAAGCCTAGGTCAATGAGAAAGAATACATGGATGACACATTTATTCTTCAATTATAATTAGTCGCATTTGCATTGCCTCTTCTTCGAAAGTTCAACTGTTAGTTTGCATAAACTACTTTGTCAGTGGAAGGGTAACACAATTACTCAATTTCACTCCACTTTTGTTTTTACCTGAAGATAGTGAAGTCAATCAATGTCATGTGTGTTTGTATACTTCGTTTCTCCTTTTGATTGTCCGATCGAATGGCTCACTGGGAGCAGCCAGTGGCCATCAACTGATTATATTTGTTTTGCAAGACCAGTGTGTCCAATCTAGCTGATGGAAGAAATAATGAGAGTAATTTATTCATTATCCGCCAGAAATAGAACATATTTATTTTGTGACGGTACACCGATAAAAATGAACGTTTAGAGGAAAGCACCTCTGTGACAGCTTGAATTTAGTCCACTCATAAGGCTACACGTTCACAGATATATGTGCTCTGCTTTACATATTATCTCGAAAGTTTTCGCAGTACACAGCCTGACAAAAGGAGTTAAGTGCCATGAAGACCAGGTTGGATGTCAATGTAGCTTCGTAAGTATGCATACTGTCGGCAGGTTTATAAATAATTAGAGTTTAATTCTGTGTGTTAGGTAGAACAGCCACCAGAAAGCATTAGCATTGATCGCATTTCGTATTGTTACCAGGCCAGGTAGGTTATATACGGGGCGTGAAAAGCCTCAGATATTGAGTGATCACTGATGTATCCGCCAACGGCGGTCACAAGTAAGTAGCCCACGTATAGGAAACAAACAAGAGATCAATCAACACAATTTCCAAGAAAAAATATTTTTCAAATGGTTCAAATGGCACTGAGCACTATGGGACCTAACATCTGAGGTCATAAGTCCCTTAGTACTTACAACTACTTAAACCTAACTAACACACATCCATGACCGAGGCAGGATTCGAACCTGCCGACAGTATGCATGCTTACGAAGCTACATTGACATCCAACCTGGTGTTCATGGCACTTAACTCCTTTTGTCAGGCTGTGTACTGCGCCTAGAACCGCTCTGCCACACCGGCCGGCAAATATTCTTCATAGTGAAAAAAAAGGAAGGATGGTTCTTCAATAAGTGAAACAAAATGGATGCTAGTCATTCACAAAGTGAAACAAAATGGATGCTAGTCACTCAGTAAGTGAAACAAAATGAATGCTGGTTTTTAAATAACTAAGCCACTTCGACTTCCGTGACCACAAGGTAAATAAATAAGTTTTAATATTTTCAACATTTCGTGGTCCTGTCAGCAACTGTATAAATATTAATTTTAAATTAACAACAGTCTCAGTTGCAATGTTTACCTAGATTTACCTAGGTTTCAGTTGGGATAACCCATCCTTCCTCCATTATGGACAAATCGTAGTTCCTTTTATTCTGAAGAAGGCTGGGTTATCCCAACTGAAACCTAGGTAAATCTTGCAAAACATTGCAACTAAGGCTGTTATCAGTTTAAATAAATAAGTTCCGTGACACTAGAAGTAGTTAAATACGCTACAATAAATACAATCTTAAATTCTTGAGAGCTTTACGTTAGAAACATTGAATTAAGTTTCTGTAGTCACACGCTCTTTATTGACCAGAGTTTGGAGGTCCTAGTAAGTTTACGTTAAAACGGAAAAATAAGTCTCCAGATTCAAAACCAAAGTCCAAATCCAAACTTAAGTAAAGAAGAATAATCGGTTAGCAACTCTTATTGTACTTCGCTGAAGAAGTATTCAGAACCAGCAGTAATTAAATATCTACGTTCGACAAGGGTAGAAACTTCCAGTCTGGCAGTATTTTGTCAGCCAGACGAACAACAGTACAATTATACCGAGTCTCAACGAGCAGTTCGCTGATCGCTGGGAGTCCCAGCTGAGGAGGAAGCGTGCTGTTCAGAAGTTGATTGCCCAGTCCTTGGCGGGGCGTAGTGCAGATACTCAGGTTACTGGCTGCGACGAAACTGCTGTCGGGAGTCCGTGCGCCAGCCTAAATAGCCGACTTGCGGATGGATGCTTATAGGCCTATCTTCGGCACATAACAGGGAAAATGCATGAAGAGATACGATTTGCCAATGGCCCCTGCCATCGCCTCGTACTCTGCCTGGTAAGAGCGCTAGAGTGCTATTTATGCCCTCTGCTGGTCTGGCAGTGGAGTTCCTGGTTTGCGAAGTTCGATTTCATGTGCACAGCAGGGGCTGAGGTCGTTGCAACTCGCACGACGAATGAGTTGTGCGTGATGCCTGATGTCTAGGCGCCACAGCAATAACTGAAGCACACAGAGATCCAACATAGTCGCGTAGGACAGCGTTATCTCCCCCTGACAGAGTTCGATAGGGGCCACATTGCGGGTCTCCGTTTGGCTGACTGGTCAAATCACGCAATACCCAAATTTGTGGGCCACTCAAATATGACAGAGGATTGCACAAAATGTGAGGGTAGGCATACTCGTCATCGAGGTTCCGGTCGACCACATCTGACCACCGCTAGGCACCAGGCCCGGCGTAACCATATCTGTGACTGCAATCTGAGTACAAATAATGTACATACTGCAATATCCTGTGCCATAACGCACCACTGGTCGGAAACTAACAAGAAGCGAGGTGGGGAATTACCGTCCGATGTGCAGGCTGATGGTAAAACCACAACACCAACGGCTACGTTTGGAGTGGTGCCGCAACTGGAAAGCACGATAATACTCAGACACGCATGGCACGTGTGTCTATTAACTGTTTGCAGCCGGCCGGAGTGGCCGAGCAGTTCCAGGCGCTACAGTCTGGAACCGCGAGACCGCTACGGTCGCAGGTTCGAATCCGGACTCGGGCATGGATGTGTATGATGTCCTTAGGTTAGTTAGGTTTAAGTAGTTCTAAGTTCTAGGGGACTGATGACCTCAGAAGTTAAGTCTGATAGTTCTCAGAGCAATTTGAAACATTTTTAACTTTGTGCATGATGTTGAGGGTTTCATGTGGCCAGCAAGATCCCCAGATCTGTGCCCGATAGAACATGTGTACGACCTGCTCGAATATCAATTCCAACCAAGTGGCAGTCTCCAAGATATCAAGGATCATTTACAACATTTGTGGGTCAGTTTGCCTCAGGAGAGGATACAACGGCATTCTGACATCCTTCCCAACCGAGTCAGAGCATGCATCCAGAACAGACGGGATGAAATGCCATACTGATCGTGGGCCCACATTGCCAAGTTCTTTGTAAATTCCATTCGATTTTATAATCACTGAAATAACGTCACATACTCTCTGAGTCCGTGAAATTTCATTTCGTTTCCCCGTCTCTTGGGTGCTGCTTTTTTTTCCCTAGTCAATGTACAGTGTATGTTATTTGGGCCCACATGCTAGATGGCACTTGTGTAGCAGGCGTGATTGTAACTGTGAGGATGATTTCAACTGCAACGAATCCATAGTGGGTAACATTTCTTGGCGACACCAGAAATTATAATACATAAATTAGAAAAACCTAAGTTAACACAGACTGGCGACATGTGTCTTGACATAATTCGACAGATACTTCGTAACAGATATGCAGTAATACTGTTTAATCCGCAATTACTACGAAGCTGCCTTTATGTTGACGCCGGCTGTCAACAGCATTACTTCACAACCGCGACATAAAACGATGTAAATTTAGAAACGACACTTAAAAACAAAAATAAAATTACTTAGAAAGGGGACAACGAAGACGTGATGTTTATTTGAACGATTATCTCCCGCAGTATCTGTTATATACACCTGTTGTTTATCAAATGTCGGCCAAGTGTGGTGACCATCTGACATCTGATACAAAGAGCATCAAAGACCATGGAAGTACAGAAAATAATTCACCATTTACCGAATACACACTAGAGCTACATACATCATAAGAACAAGCAACAAGAACCACCTTCTCAAGCCCACGTTTATAGTATCATAACACACAAGAAACAAACAGCTCATAGCCGATGAGAGTCACACTGCAAACCACCTAGTATAACATTACATGTAGACATATAATGATACCATGCCTCCCTATAACACTCCCCTCCCCCTCCACATAGACAAAATTACCAACCCTCACTTCCCTTATCCACCCTCCAACTCCCCTATAGTCATTCTCCCACCATCCCAGCTTCCCCCCCCCCCCCCCCCCTCGCAGACTTCACTCCCCAACCACATTCCCTCAAACACAGCATTCACATGTCTTATGAGTTCTTAATGCAAAAAATATACCATTGAATGCATATCAGGTGAAACTATATTAACATTTCTGTGAACAAAACTTTTGTGAGGTCTTGCAGAAGTGAGTTAAAGCGTAAAGAACGCAAATGCATCAAAAGAAAAGGCGTGTTCTTAAAAGACAAAAAATCGTGAAGGGTGAAAGTGCAGCCAAGGTTTCTCGACGTCAACGTTTGCTAACAACAGATGAAAATTTGCGGTATCAGGAAATTTAAAAAGGATTAATAAACATCGTATCTAAATTGTGCACCAAATTTAATCTGTAAAGAGCAAAATGTATTATGTAAGCTGAATTTACAAAACCACCAATGGTATAGCTTTTTAAACAAAGGCGAAACGCGTCTGCTATGAAACGCTGCTAAGTTGAACGTAGCTTAAGATGAAGAAAACAAATATTAACCGGAAACGTAATTCGTTCAGAGAAAGTGTGTTGGTAATGGTAATTACAAGATGTCATGAACTACCATCTGCAGCATTGTGAATTTAACACCAACGGTGAGTGAGAGAACTGACGTGGGTTACGGTTCCTTAAATGGTGCTAGGTGAAACAAAATTTATATGGCTACATGGTGGCCTGTGATGGAGAAGAATAAACACCTTTAATTTACGTTTAAAAACACTTCCGATAAGTGTCAGACATTTTATTTCCCCCCCCCCCTTACTAAAGTTAGATTCATTAAAGATTAATGCAGATGAATCGTTGTCTTCCCGAATATGAGACCGGTGTGCTAACCACTGGGCCACACACTGTCTGTCTTGTGGATGACAGGGTCGGCTATGGCGGATTGCAACAGCAGGTAGATAGACAAGAATGAGGCAACTCATCGCCAGTTCAGTGTCGAACGAAAATAACTGGTCAGCAGCCGTATCATTCGGAAACAGATCCTCACTATGATGTATAGGATCAACAGCGAATACAGAAACCTCTCGGCGTGGCAGTTTCGTATCAGCAATGTTCTGTAATGACGTGATTCTGAAATCCATGCTTCTCCAACACAAATTTCCTGAGACAATCTGTGATCTAGGTGTCAGGTTTACAAAATCAAATTACCCGAAGTACAAATGACGTGGCAGACACTTCCATAGTCAATAAACATACGTGCCTGTGAGAGTTTACGTCCACAGAAAGATGCAGTCGATTTGATGGCTATTTTATGTGCCACGGACTGGCGGTACTCAGACATTAGTTAACGGCTTACCTTCTGAGTGCTGTCGTTGATCCGTGCTCTCACTGCTTTTCACGGCTTTCATAAGAGTCTGCTAAGCATGGACAGAAACATTCGGGTTGCTCACCATTCGACTGATTTCAAACTGATGCTTACCAACATCGTCGGCCTTTGGAGAGACACAGCATTGTTGCGAACTGCGTCACGGCGCGATTTGTGTTGTTTGCTCTGAGAGGATACGGGGAAAGTTACTGTACAATGAAAGAAAGTATCCTGCGATAATAGCAGGAGAGTAACTGGGCTGACCCCGAGGATAAGGTGCCCCTGGCGCCCGGCAAAAAGAAACTAAGGTATTTGGAAATGCTCGATCATCATTTAATTGAATACTTAGATTTTTTCGTCTGGTTTAAAGAACCATACTGCCAACTGCTTGGTACAAATATAAAACCATGTACACAGAGAAGCCACAATATAAGTAGTTTGAACAATGATTTTCAATTATTTGACAACGAAAGGAACAATATTTGTTCAGGTCTTTTGAGTAAGACTACGACGAACCTTTCATCACAAGTGGCATGCACAATGATGTGCAAAAAAAGAAACGAGTCACCATCTGAATACTGTCCTTAAAGGCACTGACGAGTTTAAGAGACTTATCATAAAGCAGTTGAAAACATTTACAATGTTTTTTTTTTTTTCTCAGCATATTGCAGTAGTGAGAAAGGGTAAATCGGCAACGTTTTCTTGAGTTGGGAATGGACTAGGCATGCAGGAGGGGGATGCGGCACCCATGTGTGCTTACCTCATTAAATGGGGGGAAAATGATATTTCTGCTATATCCGACCCACTACACAAGGTGTCTCAGAGCTTTAGGGTCAAGTTGAAACAGTTGACAGTGGGTCCACAACCGATTATACTGAGATAGGAAACCAATTGTTGGAAATATTTGTTGTGTTAATGGACAATTTATCGTACACCTCACAACAACAACGTAGCTGACAGCAATTGTTTAAAATGACGACCGCCAGTCTCAATGCATGCGTGGCAACGGCCCACAACATTCTGCCGCACTCTCTCTAAGATCCTTGGACCCTAGAAAGCAGGTCTTCAACCATTTCTACGGGGGTTTCATACATCAACGTCTCGACGTAATACTAGAGGAAGAAGTCCAGAGGTGTGAAATTCGGCGATCTCGCTGACCATGGGACAGGACATCCCCTTACGATTCAGGAATGAGGGTACGTGTTATTCAGGTGTTCGCGGGGCCCTACTATCAAAGTGGACTGGTGCACCGTCGTGTTGAAACCACATCCTTTCGCGGACAGCAAGGGGTACAGTCTCCAAGAACTATGGCAGGGCACTCACAGGAACACCAGGTAATGTGGACCAGTCAGAGGTGGAGGCAGCAAATAAGGTCTGTTTGGGCCAGGAATGTTTGCTCTTCATCAGCCGCTGCCTGTTCCAGTGCACGACAGACATTCGGGATCTTTGTGAGAGTGCTGCATTCCGCATTACTGCGTGCGCCGTTGCAATACGTGCATTGAAACCGGCGGTCCTCGCTTTGAATAATTACTATGAGCCACGTTATTGTTATGAAGTGTACGATGAGTATCTCGATAGCACAATAAATATGCATTTTCGACCATTGGTCCCCCATCGCAGTATAACCGGTTGTGGACCCACTATCACCTGTTTCAATTTGATTGAAAAGATTTGAGGGACTCTGTATACCATACTGTGGCTTAGGGGTCATGAACATATTAAGATGCAGAAATTTTTTTGTATTCGTAATAAAAAAGATATTCTTAATGCAAAATGCATCTAATTTTTGTGACATGCGTATACAATTTGAAAAGTTCCGTTTACATGCAGTCCATATTACAGCAGCTTCTTAGACAGAAAACATGGTCTGTTTTGTAGCTTCATCACGAACTGAAGCGCTCAATAATAGTAGCTTCCTTTTTAATTTAAGGGAAGAAATGTGATAGCAAGTAACTAAAGTCCGTCACAGCTGGAAAGTAAACGACTTGTACTTTTTTAGGGCGCATCGCCATTCAGATCACGATCGATAACTCAAAATAATGAAACGGACTGCCAGTTAACAACTCTCCCTTCGATTTTGAAATTCGTGAGCCGCTCCACG
Source organism: Schistocerca americana (assembly GCF_021461395.2). NCBI lineage: Eukaryota > Metazoa > Arthropoda > Insecta > Orthoptera > Acrididae > Schistocerca > Schistocerca americana. Next base: position 940,272,230 of record NC_060119.1, read on the forward strand.
TGTTGCAAAAAGGAATGATGCGAAATGCAATAACGCAGCTGAATGTTTTATACATAGGAAACTTCTCTCGAATACAAACGAAGGCTGAGTGAATGCTGTTACACGATTATTCATTCCTAAATACAGAAGTATTTTATCGCCAATAACTGTTGTTTGAAATCAAAATTTGGAAATGACATTAGGAGTATGCATCAGACATTAGCCGGAAAAACCAACGATTCTATGAACTGCGAATTGAAATTATGTATCACGAAGTTTAACTTTCAGCAGTAATGTTTATTAAGATTGAGCATTAAGCAGCACTTCAACCAATGTCATATTGATGAACCTAGCTCAGTAGCATTATTCATATGAATGTCGGAATAGATTGTCCATGATTGTGAGAACAGGTCAGATTTCTACTTTCTCATAGATCGCACTATCTGACTTCAGTATAGTATCGTCCTTAGTACTTAAGAGGGATGCACACAGTCCAGTGTTCAGCAACGTACACGACCCCTATGGAAAACCTAGCAGTGATATTGAAATACTGAGCTGACGAAGCAGAGGAAGAAGTAATAAAAGATAATCCCAGAACACGCAGGTGATTTTATGTGGTTTGAGAACAGTCAATTAAACTCGTAAAGTGAACTAATTTCTGTAACCAGTTTAGGTTTATTAGTTTCCCCTTGTCCGGGTGGCACTACCATCCCGCAACTGTGTATTCAATTAATAAAAAGCCGCTCCAGATGCTGAACTGATCGGGATCGGCTTACACATCCAGCCCATTTTCCAGTGGACCTGGATAGTCAGAGACGAAATTTCGAACATGTCAGAATATCGAACAGTCCATGGGTGTACTGCCGGTTCATTGCGTCCAACGGGCACAATGTTTCAGCATCACGTGCGCTGAACCAGCAGTACACCCGTGGACTGTTCGATTAACAAATACGCTGGGAGATGCTGACAAATCATGCCGGAATATAACTCCATTTAAAGTTAAGGTATGCCAATAATTTTAATTTATCGAACTGTACAGGTTATATATATACCATTGTGGCTTTCGCCCTAATACATCTTTACAGAACAAATTTTCAATCTAAAGTTTCCAAAGTACAAAGCAGTCAGAAACAGCCCAAAAATGTGCACGTTTGTTGACTTTAAAAAGACATGCAATTCAGGTGACCGACAAGCACTTTTTGATATCCTTGAAGAAGGAGGTTTACATCCAAAAACCCTTAATCTCACCAAAAAAACATTGACCAATACTACCTCCAAGGTGAAATTCATCGGCGAAATATCTGTGCCGTTCTTGATCAAAACTGGCGTCCGACAAGGTGATGGTCTGTCTCCTCTCTTATTCAGCCTTGTGGTGGACAAGGTCATACGGGAATAGGAAACGAAACTGCAGAATAAAAGCTGCTGAAAACCTATACAGATGGGACGAGTCAAAGATGACATCATATTTTCATGTTTAGCTTTTGCTGACAACGTAGCCTTACTAGCGGATGATGAGCAATCGGACAGCTTAAAACCTTTAAAGACTTGCAGAGAAAGTTGGTCTGCAAATATCTTTCTTACAGTCTGAGTTCATCGCCACAAAAATTTACACTCTAAACTTGACTATAAAATATGGTCATATCAACAGAGTCGCATACTTTAAATACTTAGGTGAAGTCCTTGAAACTTCGCCGGCAGAGGTGGCCGAGCGGTTATAGGCGCTACAGTCTGGAACCGCGCCACCGCTACGGTCGCAGGCTCAAATCCTGCCTTCAGTATGGATGTGTGTGATGTCCCTAGGTTAGTTAGGTTTAAGTAGTTCTAAGTTCTAGGGGACTGATGACCTCCGAAGTTAAGTCCTATAGTTCTCAGAACCATTTGAACCATTTTTGCACCTTGAACCTCCAAACACTAAAGAGAGCCTATGGAAGAACCTACAAGGTGCATAACAAAAAATGCTTATTGAAAAGCACTAAAATTAGGCACCTTAATACAGTATTAAAACCTGAAGTCCTGTATGCCAGTGAAACCCTGACAGTCCACATGAAAGATGACCTAGAAAACTTATTAAAGGAAGAACGTAAAATCATCAGAAAGATACTAGGGCCAAAGAAAACAGAAGAGGGCTATAGACTACAGTCTCGTCAAACAACTGAGAAATTGTCAAACCTTGCAGCAAACGTTAGAAAAATGCGATTAAAGTTTTATGGGCACGTCTCTAGGCTTCCCAAAACAAGACTTACGCACAAAATTTTTAAATACATAGGACTTAAAACTATACCCAGGATACAAGAGGTCATAAAGGACCAACAAAAAGCTCAGATAAATTGTTCAAATATTTTGGACAGAAAGGTATTTAAGCAGGAAGTTGACAGATGGGAAGTTAAGTCAGAGAACGAAGCTCCGAAGAAAGCAGGAACAAAATGGAAGAGGAAAGGAAGAGAGCCCATGCAGAAAAAATGAAAGCAGTGTGGAAAAAAAGTAAAAAGAATCAAGAAGCTTTGCGTGATTCAACAGAGCCTAATCGCACGTAATAAAATCACGTCACGCCCACGTTTCTCACGATATTATTGGGGACATAACTTTTTAATACACCGGATTTTAGTTTATTATCATGTGACATTGTTTCACAAAAGCTCAAAGTAAGTTATGTATTTTTCCTATACTTATATGTGTAAGCCTCGTTTTCCATCTCCTATTATGTAAAATAATTCTTATCCATAATATTCTATATGAAGAACGGCGTTTTGAGATCCACTTGAAAGTGGCCTGGATGCCAAAGCCGAAACCGTATGAGAACTTAACTTCCTCAGGCCTCGTGTAACTTGCACGCTATATGCAACTTTTAATTTTTTCTGGCTCAGACAGTGTTCTTTACACCATGCATTTTCTTTGCATCCTTTTTTTACCTTTGTTCAAGCTCCCAGAAGGTTTCAGTATCCGACTGAAGAAAGCTTTTCATTGCAGTGTCAGTATGGCTTCGAGAAACAAAAGTAATTTCTGCTTTCTTCTAGCAATTTTCAATTATAATGCGTTTACAGTTGGCTCTAATATGTAATATACCCTGCAGTATAGTGATGTTTCATTTCTTCACAACACAGCACTAAGTTTGTTTAGATGTAGCACTGCGTCTACATTCGGCAATGACCTATAATTTCACAATCACAAGTGAGAATACACGAGGAAGACGAGAGTGAAGAAGAAGAGGAGGAATTTAAAGACAAAGATGATACATTCCCAATGACGGAAAGCCGCAGGAAAGCAAAACCTATGTCACGATCAACATCAAGGATATTCCGTCGCCCTTACTCCACCTCTCACTTTTTTACTACTGGAGTTCATTTTATTTGGCTTGCGGTTTTATTTATTTAGATATGATTATATATGTGGAGCAGCAAGTAACTTGGTACATGATAACTAGTAACTTTGCTTTACGATATTAAAGTTTGGATTTGCAATGTTCAGGCTGATATAAAACTGAAACTGAGAGCTGATGGCAGTACACAAAATTATTTGTAACAAGTTCCTATGGTTTTGATTCAGTGTTATTACACTGTCTTTACTTGGTAATTCTTGCTTCATAAAAGCAAGTAACTTTGAGTAATGTTGAGTAAATATTTCACTTTGGCTGTATGAGTCACACTAGCACACATATGTTAAGTTCAGACATGGAGTGGGAGAGGGAATAAACACTTTTATCATAAACGTGGCACACCGTGGATCAAATTATTGCTTTTCCACATCTGCTCTGGATAATTATATAGGGAACATTCACTTGCTACTGTAACGTATCAAGAAAGACAGAAAACTGTATCTGAATTCATTACCTTGCATCGTATTCAGAAAAGTCAGTAATGAAATTCAAATGATCGTTACAGCACCGAATGTTGGTTATGTTATGCAGTGGATTTTTGAATACTGTTAATTAGAACAGGCATGCGGCTAGCCCGCGTTCTCTTAATCTCAGGGAAAAAATGTAAAATATTGCTTTAGTTTCACAGACCAGACCTTGCCACAAAATGTGAAAATCATAAAGTCATAACACAGTTATTCGATATATTTATGTGCCCGCATAGAACACGTCGCACAGTGCCTTACATATCAAACTGAGAAATGCACTGAACAATATAATATAGTCTGCCGGCACTGCTGGAAGCTGTAAGAAAATGTTAAATACTATTATGTTACCTCGCTTTACCGGCGAGGCGACTGCGATGCCTGAAATAAATATTTTTTTAAATGTGCTGCGTCTGCGGCCGTTGCCCTCGCAGATCGGTACAGCGGTACAGCGGCTTCCGCTAAATTAAATGCTGAAAATGTCTAAATTTTTTTACGGGACGAATGGCTGGCAACTGTACAAAGTATTTTAAAAACATATTTGCTCAAACTCTGTATATTCAAACAAAAATGCATTAATTTTACACACCTTTTTACAACAACTCGCCTAATGGCGGATCTCAAGCTTCATGAACAAAAGACTCACGGCCAGCATATACATTTGCTTAACACGCAAGTGTTACTCGTAACGAAACCCAAAGAGAACAGAGAGATTAGTACAATGCTTTTTATTATTTATACATATACTGAATTGTCCTTTTTATCTGAGCCACAGACCATAATCACTAATTCATTTAACAAGAATACTAGTTTCAAAGATAATAATATGTCATGGATTGAAAGTTAAAAAATGCATAAAACGTCAAATAATTATGAATGTTCTACATACACGCATAATATATTCCTGAAATGTTTAGACAGTCTTGCTTTATTGCTTCACTTGGTCATGTTTATTCGTGTTTAAATTATTTCTCTTTTGCCGTGTGTGTGGCACTATATCTATACATGTTAACTGGTCTTACACACACGGAAAAAATTCTATCACACGCTTTTTATGACGACTGGCCAGGAGACGCTACAGATATCCCATGCCACGTATCTACCTGAGATGATTAATAAACCGCAGAAAATTCTTTTCAGATATTGAGTGCCAGAATGGTTAGGTTTCTTATTTGTGCAGAGCACTAAATGGAATATATAACTTTGTTTCACAGAAAAGATGGAACTGCTTTTTACAATTCCATATAAAAAAGCAAAGTGGATCATATACGCAACTACTGAAAAAAAAATGTTTCACACATGTCGTTCCACACTAAGATCATAGCGCAACAACTGTGGCGCGTAGCCAGAAGAGAGTACATATTCTGGATGTCCTGCAACCACAGTCTGCCGTGGTACAGATAATAATTGGAGCACAATGTGAAAGCGAAATGATGCGATATCTGCAAACGTAATCAAAAATTGACGCACGCGGAACAGTACTATTCTTCTGGCCAAAACGTCTAAATTTCACACAGATTCACCATGAAATTCTTTGAGTATGGGGAATAAATGCAGTGTGCCTTTCAGTTGTTTTAAAATGGTGCCAACCACTTGACCAAGGTCGCATAGACCGTACCACATCATGTTACGAACACTACCAAGAACGTCGCGTAAACTTTTCCGCCTGAACGACACCTTTTGTGCCTCACTCTGGTGAGAGTGTAAGGGGCGGGGGAGGGGGTGGGTATCATGAGGATCAAGAAGCCCTTCCCCTCCGCCCTCCCAAAAAAATTTGTTGGAACATCTATATTTTTACATATATCAATTTCATAACTAATTTTCGGAGAATAACGTAGCAAGAACACGAAGAGTGTTGAAAATGGGAAAATGGGGAGGAATTAGGGGACTTATAAGATAGGCTGAACACAAGATACTTTGTAGTTACTTGTGTGAGGACATGCCCACATGGATGGGCATGCGAAATGACATGTAACGTTCTTCCCAGTTAAAGGTTCACATTTTTATCTTGACTGCAGCTGATGTCAACAACAAACCTGGCACTGCTTATAAGTCCACAGTTAGAACTGGCAAACCACGCAAAGCTGAGTAAGGCAAAGTTGAAAAGGTTACACGCTCCACTAAGAAAAGTAAGTAACAGGATGGCTGACAATCTGAGCGTAGGTAGAAACCACTGAAAGAAACAACATTTGTTTCTGTGCTGTTCATTTATTATAATGTTGTTCTACCAAGAACCGTCGGGAGATTGAGTTAACTTGAAAATTTATTAATTTATTCATCTACACAGTCGTACAGCCACACATTTCAAACCAGTGTACACAATCGTAGTGCTTCATGAAACAATATAACTGGCTGTAACCTGCAGTAGCTCTGTTAAGATGAGTGATGGTCAGTAACGAAGCTGCTCGTACGTGCAGTGACATCAGCTCCCGTCACGTGGCTACCTATTAGGGTAAGCGCAGTTGGTGACGTGTCGTCCGATCTCCCATACGGCCAAGCTGTCCCAGTGCATGATGCGTCGGCGTGCGCAGCGTCTCTGCAGAGCAGTACATACAGACGGGCATGAGCAGGAGTGGGGTTCTATGCATCGTGCTACTGAAGTAGCTATACATTTAGAATGTGTACAGTGTGCAACGAACAGTGTTGAAGTGTGGGTTAAACACACTGAAGAGTGTATAACCATTGTATTCATTACTTTGGATTGTATCACATAGCACATATCAACCAATAAAAGCATTCTCACAAGCATGATAACGATCAAACGTCAAAGAGAAATAGCTTCTACAAAAACTAAATATTTTTACTTTATTCGTGTATTATTCTTCAAATCAGTCACTACAGTATATTGGTTGGTTGGTTGGTTGTTCCGGGGAAGGACACCAGACAGCGAGGTCATCGGTCTCATCGGATTAGGGAAGGACGGGGAAGGAAGTCGGCCGTGCCCTTTGAAAGGAACCATCCCGGCATTTGCCTGGAGCGATTTAGGGAAATCACGGAAAACCTAAATCAGGATGGCCGGACGCGGGATTGAACCGTCGTCCTCCGGAATGCGAGTCCAGTGTCTAACCACTGCGCCACCTCGATCGGTACAGTATATTGTACCACACACTTTGTAAAGCAGCCTTTGTTCTTCCTCCAGGTTCAAGCTATCTCCGTAACCAAATTTAATAGAAATCGGTTCAGCGCGTTAGTCGTGAAAAAGTAGCAGAAAGAGTTACTTCCGTATATTTAATTTTAGTGTGGATGAAATTTTCAATTGCGATATCTTTTTTCCCATGGCCAGATTTTATGTAATAAAGCCTATAAATTGTTCAAATGGCTCTGAGCCCTGTGGGACTTAACATCTGAGGTCATCACTCCCCTAGAACTTGGAACTACTTAAACCTAACTAACCTAAGGACATCACACACATCCATGCCCGAAGCAGGATTCGAACCTGCGACCGTAGCGGTCACGCGGTTCCAGACTGTAGCGCGTAGAACCTCTCGACCACTCCGGCCGGCCAATAAAGCCTATACCGTATCCCACACTATACTCAAGTAATCTACGGAAAGCCGATGAAAATTCGCCCAGCAGTTTTGCAGATTAGCGTGTTAAGAGAAACAGAGTGACATGATGGATTTAGACAGAACTTTAAATCACAGTATTTTTTTATCTCGTTCCGATTTTGATGAAATGAAGCTTGTACGGTGCCCCAAGCTACGTTCAAGTGACCTGTGAAAAGAAAAATTCGTCTAGTAGTTGGAGGTTAGCATGTTCAAATTGGTTGGCACACTGCACTCGCATTCGGCAGGACGACGGTTCAAACTCGCGTCCGGCCACCCTGATTTAGGTTTTCCGTGATTTCGTGATTTCCCTTAATCTCTTCAGGCAAATGCCGGGATGGTTCCTTTGAAAGGACACGCCCAAATTCCTTCCCCACCCTTCCCTAATCCAATGGCACCGATGACCACGCAGTTTAGTCCCCTCCCCATAATCATCCAACCAACCAAGCGTGTTCAAACAGACAGATAGTTTTAGATAAAATTTTTAATCACTATCTTTTTTCCGTGAACCGATTTCGATTCATCTATATGGTGCCCCAAGATATATTCATGTTATATGTGAAACCCCCTTGAAAATTCGTCTAGTGATTTTGGACAAGCGTGTTCAAATAGACAGACGGATAGACACGACAGTTCTCTGACTTATTATTAGTGCAGATTATTAGAGGACCCTTCGGTTTTATGTTGTGTAGATTATGACGTTATCAAAGTTGTGAGAGTCTGTTGCTATTGTTGTTGTTGTTGTGGTCTTCAGCCCTGAGACTGGTTTGATGCAGCTCTCCATGCTACTCTATCCTGTGCAAGCTTTTTCATCTCCCAGTACCTACTGCAACCTACATCCTCCTGAATATGCTTAGCGTATTCATCTCTTGGTCTCCCTCTACGATTTTTACCCTCCACGCTGCCCTCCAATACTAAATTGGTGATCCCTTGATGCCTCAGAACATGTCCTACCAACCGATCCCTTCTTCTGGTCAAGTTGTGCCACAAACTTCTCTTCTCCCCAATCCTATTCAATACTTCCTCATTACTTATGTGATCTACCCATCTAATCTTCAGCATTCTTCTGTAACACCACATTTCGAAAGCTTCTATTCTCTTCTTGTCCAAACTATTTATCGTCCATGTTTCACTTCCATACATGGCTACACTCCATACGAATACTTTCAGAAATGACTTCCTGACACTTAAATCAATACTGGATGTTAACAAATTTCTCTTCTTCAGAAACGCTTTCCTTGCCATTGCCAGCCTACATTTTATATCCTCTCTACTTCGACCATCATCAGTTATTTTGCTCCCCAAATAGCAAAACTCCTTTACTACTTTAAGTGCCTCATTTCCTAATCTAATTCCCTCAGCATCACCCGACTTAATTAGACTACATTCCATTATCAGACTAAGAACAGCCGACCAGTTGCAAAGGATAAAGTAATCTTTACCTAGGTTTCAATAGATATAAATCTATCTTCTTCAGAAGACGGCAGTATTATAACAACATGAAGTGATATGTCCTTATCGTTTAGGCAAACATCTGCATAGTTACATTAATCATATAAAATATAGCCCTGACAACAGGGTTTGTCAAACAAATAAAATAGGTACATAGAAGTTGCAGAGCGCCTAAGCTTAGGCGCTCTGCAACTTCTATGTACCTATTTTATTTGTTTGACAAACCCTGTTGTCAGGGCTATATTTTATATGATTAATGTAACTATGCAGATGTTTGCCTAAACGATAAGGACATATCACTTCATGTTGTTATAATACTGCCGTCTTCTGAAGAAGATAGATTTATATCTATTGAAACCTAGGTAAAGATTACTTTATCCTTTGCAACTGGTCGGCTGTTCTTAGTCTGATTTACGTGGAACCATTGCTGTAGCGCAGCTATGTTTAAAGTACTGACATTCCATTATCCTTGTTTTGCTTTTGTTGATGTTCATCTTATATCCTCCTTTCAAGACACTGTCCATTCCATTCAACTGCTCTTCCAAGTCCTTTGCTGTCTCTGACAGAATTACAATGTCATCGGCGAACCTCAAAGTTTTTATTTCTTCTCCATGAATTTTAATACCTACTCCGAATTTTTCTTTTGTTTCCTTTACTGCTTGCTCAATATACAGATTGAACAACATCGGGGAGAGGCTACAACCCTGTCTTACTCCCTTCCCAACCACTGCTTCCCTTTCATGTCCCTCGACTCTTATAACTGCCATCTGGTTTCTGTACAAATTGTAAATTGCCTTTCGCTCCCTGTATTTTACCCCTGCCACCTTTAGAATTTGAAAGAGAGTATTCCAGTCAACATTGTTAAAAGCTTTCTCTAACTCTACAAATGCTAGAAACGTAGGTTTGCCTTTCCTTAATCTTTCTTCTAAGATAAGTCGTAAGGTCAGTATTGCCTCACGTGTTCCAGTGTTTCTACGGAATCCAAACTGATCTTCCCCGAGGTTGGCTTCTACTAGTTTTTCCATTCGTCTGTAAAGAATTCGTGTTAGTATTTTGCAGCTGTGACTTATCAAGCTGATAGTTCGGTAATTTTCACATCTGTCAACACCTGCTTTCTTTGGGATTGGAATTATTATATTCTTCTTGAAGTCTGAGGGTATTTCGCCTGTTTCATACATCTTGCTCACCAGATGGTAGAGTTTTGTCAGGACTGGCTCTCCCACGGCCGTCAGTAGTTCCAATGGAATATTGTCTACTCCGGGGGCCTTGTTTCGACTCAGGTCTTCCAGTGCTCTGTCAAACTCTTCACGCAGTATCATATCTCCCATTTCATTTTCATCTACATCCTCTTCCATTTCCATAATATTGTCCTCAAGTACATCGCCCTGTTGCTATTATAGTTCCTAAATTCATTACGTGACATACGTTCTTCTCAATTTCTTGGACGTAAGCTTTCAAAAACCATTACTGTTCTTTCTACCTATTCTTCTTCTTTCTGCGAGTTTTGTACAGCATGCAGCGTCTCTCGCATCCAAGTTTACATCACCTTCTACCCTGACAGTCCTCTTCTTCCATGGCCCTGTCCTGCTTCGCACTCCCCACGCTATCCAATGCCATATTTTAGAAGGTTATCTTTCCTCTAGCATTCTTCTAAGATGTCCATATCATGTTAGCCGTTCATTTTTAACTGTGTCTACGATAGCTTTCCTGACTCCCATCTTTTCTCATAGCACATCATTTCGTATTTTGTCCCTTGTTATTACATCACAACTTCTTCTCCAAAACTCCATTTCGATTACCTTTACTTTCTTGTCATTGGCCCTGGAGACTTGACGCAGTCCAGCAGCGCACAGATCAATGCTCTCAACTATAGTTTCGTATATCCTCCTTCTCAAATTTTTTGACATTGTTTTATTCCAATTAATGGCGTATAACTACTTAATTGGCATCTACGTCTTTTCTATTCTGTGCTTGATTTCCTCGCCGCTTCCACTTTTATCCGAAATGATTGTCAGTCAATATTTATATGAACGGCTATACTTTACTACATAGCCATCATCCGTAAGAACTATTGTTCTTAGTTGAAATTTCTTGGACGTCATGCTAAGGCAATATATTATTCAGTTGTGCAAAAAAAATGTCACTGCAACTTGAAAACATTTTCTGTATCGTATGGTAATAAACGGTTTATTGCTATTAACATATACATTCTATGTATTTCATTGTTTTTATTATTAAAATAGTGCACTTCTGTGTCACGTTAAAAGGGCTGCGCCGTTTCCGATCCATTGTAGATGACAGGTACCGCGCCACTTCCGGCCACCTGGTTTTGTAGCGTGATATTTCTAATCAATGTGTCTCCCGCTGCTGAATTCAGCCAATCATTCACCAGCAGCGGATGGGTTGTCACGGACAGGCAGTGCCCTCGCCGACACCCTTCGTTTCAGTGTATTTTCGTGCGGTACTTGGCTTACATGCACTCTGAGTAATAAAGATAATTACAACGATAGGAGGGACGTGTCTTTTCATGGATGGTCAGCGCTACCGGGTACACAGAAAATGTAATTTGTATATGAACTGGTTGTGCTTCATTTACGAACGGAGTAGCTGGAGAGACCGTTTAATAATTACAGCTGGCAGAATCATGGATGAACATCAACGTTCTTGCCCACCTGGCGTATCATATATGCGAATTAAAAAACCGAATGCATAAATACAGGAAAAGAGACTGTGGATAAAAAAACAATGCCTCTTTTACAAATTTACAAAGAGAATTTTCAAGATTTGAGAGACATAGATTTAGATTTGGTCGCAAATCTGTCAAACTATGAGAAGTGTAAGACTGGATTGTCTAGAGTAGGAAGAGGAGTTATCGGAACGACCCAAAACCGTGGCTCTAGCTCTGAGATTGAACCGAGCGAACATACTTCAAATTTAACTGAAGGTAATAGGTTTCTGAAAACTGACGACGGGTGTGCTACTGGCAAAATAGTCTGGGCCTTCGATTGTGTAGATGTGGAGAAAATCCTGTGTGAAAATAGTACTGTCCTTATTGTCGAGACATTTGACAGTTGTTCGAAACAGTTCAAGTATCTGTGCACAATACACGTCGACATCGGAACGGTGTAAAAGGAGACGAAGGTATTTCCGATTTTATTTTCTTTGCTTCCAGACAAAATTCAAATACATATCAAAGACTTATTTCCGGGCTGAAAGTTAAAATAGGTGCATAGGTGGTCAGCGAAAACTGAAGCGTTAAACTTTGAAATGGCTACAATTAAAGCTATCAGTATCCTGTTCTCTGAAACATTCCTTCCCCGTTGTAATTTTTACTTTAACCGATGTTTGTGGAAGAAAATACAAGAACTTGGATTAACGGACGATTATAAAGACAAGAAGTCCCACTGTTTTGGCACAGTGTGCTGCAGCGGGACATCTTCTGCTAAACAGTGTGCATGTGACGTTGGTGGTAATAAAGGAGGAATTGACCAGTGGAGATGGAGTGGCCTGCACAGAGTCCTGACGTGAATCCTACAGAATACCTCTGGGATGTTTTGGAACGCCGACTTTGTGCCAGGCCTCACCGACCGACATCTATACCTCTCCTCAGTGCAGCACTCCGTGGAGAATGGGCTGCCATTCCACAAGAAACCTTCCAGCACCTGACTGAACGTATGCCTGCGAGAGTGGAAGCTGTCATCGACGCTAAGGTTGGGCCAACACCATACTGAATTCCAGCATTTCCGATGTAGGGCGCCATGAACTTGTAATTCACTTTCAGCCAGGTGTCCGCATACTTTTGATCACCTGGTGTATGTGGATGTTGTTGATGCTTACTGGATGGATTGTGCCCGTATATTTAATGGTTAACTGTTATTTTCGGCTTTTTGTCGTCCGTTTTGATTCGTGATAGATGTTTTTAAGTTTTAATTTTTGACTTTTTGTTCTAGCCCAGAATTGGTTTTTTATCGCATTAGGTTGAGAGGATATTTCTTGACAGTTTTTATAGTTAAAAAAATATTTAGGCACGCTTGAGGAGCCGTGGACCCATACTTATTCATAAACAAGTAATGTTCGGTCCCACCCATGTTACAGCTTTAATATCATAATTCACCATGTACGTAATTTGCTCTGTTTCTAAAAATGGTTCAAATGGCTCTGAGCACTATGGGACTTAACATCTACGGTCATCAGTCCCCTATAACTTAGAACTACTTAAACCTGACTAACCTAAGGACATCACACAACACCTAGTCATCACGAGGTAGAGAAAATCCCTGACCCCGCCCGTAATCGAACCCAGGAACCGAGAACGCTACCGCACGACCACGCGCTGCGGACTGCTCTGTATCTAACTGTTGACTGTAACTATAATTCGACCACAATTGTAGTGAACGCTTTTTGTAATTTAACAGATTTAACCTGATGATGTGGCTTCTAGGCTACCAATCCGGTCGTTATATAAATTATGTTCCAGAGCAGCCAAGCGGTTATTATTCAGGATGATACTAATTGTATCTGGTGGGCTGCTTGAATTTGCGAGTGCAATGGCTCGATTGGATAGCCCCAATGCTAATTAACTGAGAAACGGCGTCACGCCATGAATTTTTATCTCAACAGTTGTCTGTCAGCACAGTCTACCCGGCAACATCCATACGATCTTTACAGACTTTTTCTGACCATCCTACGTAACGACATTGGGGATTTATGCAGATGTTTAAAATCTGTAGCTTTCTTACGAATAACTCAGAGAGAAATTAAAATTCATAAGCCGAGAAAAAAGTTTAATCATTTGATTCGGTAATGTTATAGAAAGTAAAAAAGGTAAAAATAAATAAAAATAAGTCCTGAGGTTGAATAAAATGTGAAGGGATGTTCTTGTTGCTAAAACGCTCGGAAAACACATGCCTAAAATATTATTATGGTCTGAAACAGAACCTTGACGTTACAGGCTGCGAATTTCACAGCCAGGACGTCCACGACATCTGTTAAAGTTGTTGGCAGTTAATATTTTTGGGGAGATGAGAATAGGGATACAACAGTAATCCCCCGTCCCCTGGCACTGACCCTGTGCGCCTGCTCTGCACAGTACAGGTGGTAAAAAATAACTTAACTGGAGTAAATAACCGATTATTGAGTATTCACATTTAGCAAAATAACCGCTTATCGGTATCAGATAGTTATTTCAATAACTGTCAATGCTGCACGTGACCTGTTTGCCAACGTGTGTACGTCACACTTCATTGTTTCAAATGGCTCTGAGCACTATGGGACTCAACTGCTGAGGTCATTAGTCCCCTAGAACTTAGAACTAGTTAAACCTAACTAACCTAAGGACATCACAAACATCCATGCCCGAGGCAGGATTCGAACCTGCGACCGTAGCGGTCTTGCGGTTCCAGACTGCAGCGCCTTTAACCGCACGGCCACTTCGGCCGGCCACACTTCATTACTTCTCTTTCAGTCCCGCTCTGTCTTACCACGAGTAACGAATACACTAACGATGTGACGTTCCTACTACCATGGAAATAACTGATGAGCAACTGCCAACACTGTGCATCATCTATTTTCCGATGAGTATACTTCTAATTCCGTCTTGCCCTGTCTGACCACGGATAAATCATAGTGAACTTACGATATTCAGGCTTCCGTGGAAATAACTGATGGAGTAATTGGTTATTTCCAAAATTATAATGATATTAGAGGTTGCGTATAGGTGGATAGCTGGAATCCATTTCTGTTTCCTTTTCCGAAGACTCTACAAGTATACCTTTTTTTCGTTTTCGCTACGGATGGTGTAACGAGACGAAGAAATCCACGGGCAGCCAAGTGTGGAAGTACTTCACTACTTTAGATATGAAGTTCGCGAAGTGTGATATCTGCGTTAAGAAATTACCGTGCAAGTCGTGCACGAATAATTTAAAAACAACACTTACAAAATTCACATTCAGGGTGCTTCAGAAGTGATGGTCAATAATTCACATCTGAAAAGTACAGGCCAAAAGCAACTAAAAGTTTCAATGAACGTGGGTCCGCATATCAATGGTGGCCGAGGTATCGCATTAATTCGAGTTGAGACCAACTGTAAACGCCCCTGGATATCGCACTATTGACTTTGGTATCTCAAGGCTTGGGATCGACTATCTGTTTGTTTACATATGCACAACTACTTCTCTTTCTCCCTCTGTACACTGTGCCGTACAGGTCTCACAATCAGTTAAGAACGTGGCGGCACCATGGAAGGAGGTTACACCAATGATGAGTACGCTGACATGCGCTTCGTGTAAGTCAAAGTGAATGGCAGTGTTCTTGAGAATGCACGATTGTATGAAGAAGCTTTTCCTCCCAACAAGCAACCAGACAGGCGTACATTTAGCCGGTTACATCAGCACCTAAGAGAAACCGAGAGTTCCGCACACTATGTACGAGAAGATCGATCCAGATCCAGACCATCTGATGTTCAGGAAAGGGTGTCACACATTGTACACGAACGTCCGAGTACTTCAACAACGAGGATTGCTGCCCAAGAGAGTGTCTTGAGTCATAGCAGTATGTGGCGGATTTTACATCGGCCAGTCCTCTTTCCATATCATCTCCAGCTAGTGCAAACCGTCAACGAGTCAGACTTCCCTCCCAGGGTGCAACAACAGTGTACCCTGACTCCCTTGTTTGTATGCAGTATTCTGGTCGCAGATGTGGCTGGATTTACCCGTGACGGTATTTTTAACTACCATAACAGTTACGGCGTAAAGTCATCACTGGCACGCCAGTCAGGAACGACAGGGAAGAGTAATCTGTGAGAAGAGGTCAGCCAATCGTACATTCCTCCAGGAAGACAATGTGACAGCAGCAGCCCCTAGGTGAAGACGACATAAGCGCCAGGCCCGAATGGTGGCAGCCCACTTCGATAGCAGCTTCAACGTTAGCCACTTCGTTGGCCGACGCATCGTAGCCTCTGTTATTAGCAATCTCTAAGTAGCACAGACTTGTGTGTGTCTAATCTGAAGAAGCCTGATCATTTTGTATGTCGCTCTTCGCTTGCGACACATCTATCAAAGTTTTGTATTTGTACTTGTCTTGTTTTAATAAAACTCATTAATATGAGTTGTTTGATTGTTTGTCTGTCAAACCGAGTATGCAGGATTCCGAGAAATAACAACATGGTGACGAGATGTCCGAATAACTTGAAGCTGACGATGTAGGAGCAATAACACAGCGAAACCCCGTTAACGTTTCGTACTCAAAGCCGCCAGCTGCCACAGATTGTCTCTATTTTGTGTTGTCGTCGGCTTTTGTGTGGTGCCGTAATTCTACCTTGTCTTTTCTTTGCAGGGGTGTGTTTATATATTTTAACAGCGTCTCTTATAGTGTTTTTTCTATTGAGTGTTTTCTGGTGGGCGTTGGAGAAATTCAGATGTGCTTGTGGTGCTTTATATTCAGATGTTATGTTGCGTGATGCGATCGCGCACATTGTAACTGATGTCAAACTTATAGAACAGATTTTGAAACAGTCGGATCTATCATTTCATGACAAAGTTCAAATTCTAGATCAGTATGATTCAGGTGGCGTAGCGGCCGATAAATTTGAGCAGCCACCAATTTGTCGGGTTGAGTCGTCCCTTGCTCACGACCGGCCCAGTGGGCAGGAACAGCATGCGTGCTCCAAGCCGCGTATACAGTTCTGTAAACAGGTGGCTACATCAGTAAACAGCATTAAGTCATGCCCTCGGCGTTATTCACGGCACAAACGCCAAGACTGTCCGTCCAGACAAGCACTGGGTCACGCTTTTGGCAAGAAAGATCACGTAAAATCCGTATGTTTGCAATGGAACAAACATAAGAATTCGCCCACTCACAAAAATCTATTCATAGGGCCCACGTAATCAACACAGTGTATTCAAAACCTGGTACAGGTTTTAGCAAAATTAGCAAGCAGTTTCTTCAGTGCTACGCCAGTCCAACAAACTTTTGTTCATTTGCATCTTTGTGGAAAACGTGTGAAATTTCAGTTGGACACGAGTGCCTCTGTTACATTGCTGAATTGCAACACATATGAACTGTTAGGCTCACCACGCCAGTCCGAAACTGGCACGCACCTGATGGCTTACGATGGACAACACATTCCCGTTCTCGGAAAATGTACTTTGCCTGCCATGTATCGCTAGCACACGCAAAGTGTGACTTTCACTGCGCTACAATCACGCGTTTGTGAGAACATGCTTAGCCTTGATTCCTTTGAATTGTTTGGCTTTCAAATTCAGGACAATGTGTTGCCAGTGACTGCATTCAATGCAAAAGACAGTGAGGCTAGCTCGATGAAAGTATTCCCGGAACTCTTTTTCTGAAGGTTTAGGCAAGGCTAACAATTTTGTTGCACATATTAATATGAAAGACAATGCTCAGCCGAAATTTGCGGGCCAGACTTGTTCCCATTATATTTTGGGACAATGTGTTTGTTTAACTTATAGAATTCCAAAACAGCGGAACTATTGGGCCCATAAAAACCAGTCAGTGGCCAAGTCCACTGGTTTTGCTCCCCAAACCTTCAGGTCGCATTCGCCTCTGTGTTGACTTTAAGTCTACAGTCAACCCACAAACTGTGATTAATGCTTATCCATTGCCACGCCCAGAGGATCTCATGGACAGATTAGGCGCCGGTCGCTACTTTTCAAAAATTGATCTGCGCGACGCATATCTTCAAATACCACTAGATAAAGATTCTCAAATCGTGTGTGTTGTGAATGCTCATTTGGGCTTGCTTAAATATTTGCGTTTACCTTTTGGCAGTACTTCCGCACCCGCCATTTCCCAATGGTATTTGGAACAGTTGACTGCTCAAGTACAAATTTATTCAAACTTCACAAATCCAAAAAGTGTTGAATCACCCCGGTTCCCAGAATTCCTGAAGATAGACGTTGACTGTGGATATTGTATCACCGACACATTCCGTTTGACTGTTCACATATGTCACTAAACACGACCAAAGATGTAAACATCCATGCATGAGCAGCGCCTATTAGGTGGAGAGGGTCCGACAGCCGATTAGTTCCAGTCATCCCATCAGAAAGGAGGTACATGGTTCGTGTCGTCTGTAGTTCAACCATGCCTAGACGGTCAATACCGCGGTTCGATCGCGTCCGCACTGTTACTTTGTGCCAGGAAGGGCTCTCAACAAGGGAAGTGTCCAGGCGTCTCGGAGTGAACCAAAGCGATGTTGTTCAGAGAGACAGGAACTGTAGATGATATGCCTCGCTCAGGCCTCCCAAGGGCTGCTACTGCAGTCGATGACTGGTATCTACGGATTATGGCTCGGAGGAGACCTGACAGCAACGCCACCATGTTGAATAATGCTTTTCGTGCAGCCACAGGACGTCGTGTTATGACTCACTCTGTGCGCAATAGGCTGCATGATGCGCTACTGCACTTCCGACGTCCATGGCGAGGTCCATCTTTGCAATCACGACACAATGCAGTGCGGTACAGATGGGCCCAAAAACATGCCGAATGGCCCGCTCAGGATTGGCATCACGTTCTCTTCAGCGATGAATGTCGCGTATGCCTTGAACCAGACAATCGTCGGAGCCATGTTTGAAGGCAACCCGGTCAGGCTGAACGCCTTAGACACGCTGTCCAGCGAGTGCAGCAAGGTGGAGGTTCTCTGCTGTTTCGGGGTGGCATTATGTGGGGCTGACGTACGCCGCTGGTCGTCATGGAGGTCGTCTTAACGGCTGTACGATATGTGAATGCCATCCTCCGACCGATAGTGCAATAATATCGGCAGCACATAGGCGAGGCACTCGTCTTCAAGGACGACAATTCGCCCCCCCCCCTACCCCCAATCGTGCACATCTTGTGAATGACTTCCTTCAGGATAACGACATCGCTCGACTTGAGTGGCCAACATGTTCTCCAGACATGAAGCCTATCGAACATGCCTGGGATAGATTACAAGGGCTGTTTATGAACAACGTGACGTACCAACCACTCTGAGGGATCTATGCCGAATCGCCGTTGAGGAGTGGGACAATCTGGACCAACAGTGCCTTGATGAACTGGTGGATAGTATGCTACGACGAATACAGGCATGCATCAATGCAAGAGGATGTGCTACTGGGTATTAGAGGTATGGGTGTGTACAGCAGTCTGGACCACCACCTCTGAAGGTCTCGATGTATGGTGGTACAACATGCAGTGTGTGGTTTTCATGAGCAATAAAAAGGGCGGAAATGATGTTTACGTAGATCTCTATTCCAATTCTCTGTACAGGTTCTGCAACTCTCGGAACCGAGGTGATGCAAAACTTTTTTTGATTTGCGTAAATTTGGTCAGCTCAGCTTCGTAGTATGGCACAATTCGGCAGATACTGTTGCTAGTTATCAATAACTGCAGTAACTGCTACGTTTTCTGTGACTAGTACACTGAGAAGTAACTGCATACGCATTGACTTATGCCAGATGTGCAGGATACCGCTAGTGCATTTGGAAGTACAAGTAAGCTGTCTATTTTTTTGGAAGTTACTTATGACCGTTATAAATAATCGTTTTAACCGCAATAACTGATTTCGGGAACGAACTGTTTAGCCCTTCCTGCTGCACAGCAGTCACTAGAAATGTCGTTCTGCGGTCAGGTACGGCGGTCGGCAGATGGCGGCGGTACCAACAGGTGCTGGCTGGCTGTGCCAGAGACGGCAGCGCCGCGGATAACAGCGCGACGTGACCCCGACAATGAACTGCTGGCAACAGCTGAGGCGCGGCCGCGGCTGCGGTTGCTCGCAGTCTCCCCCGCCGCTGGACGTGACGCGCCTGCCAGTGGCCGATCTTCCGCGGCGGCCGGCAGTTGGCTGGATTTGCAGGTAGACGGCAACAGTGGCGCACCGTTAAACACTGGCGTGTCTGCACTGCAAAAGAGAATGTGTCACCGACGTCCACGAAATGTAGCCATGCTGGATCGAAACACTGGTCAACAGGTTTGAGGTGGACAAGTTACGCACGTAATCCCACGCTAAGACCAATGCAGAACAAGATTGGTGCTTTCTCAGAAGAGGGTATATTTTCCGTGTGTCCCGTAGCCATCGTTCAGCTGTCGCAGAACAATGCAAAAATATGGGAACTCCACGAAAAATTCAAATGGTTCAAATTGCTCTAAGCATTGTGTGACTTAATATCTGAGGTCATCAGTCCCCTAGAACTTAGAACTACTTAAACCTAACTAACCTAAGGACATCACACACATCGATGCCCGAGGCAGGATTCGAACCTGCGACGGCAGCAGACGTCGGTTCCGGACTGAAGAGCCTAGAACCGCTCGGCCACAGCGGCCGACACGAGAAATTCATGCTAGAATATAAGTGCAGGTGTTAGCCAAGCCTGCCGGTGGTGATATGGCATTTCACCACCAATGGAACCTGTGCGATGTCCCACTACTTTGCAAGTGTCAGTCGCGGTGTTCTGTGTAGCTATGAGTGTATTATGTTGGAGCTAAGTGAACAAATTATTGGCGCTCCTATGATGAATGCTTCTGTAACCAAAGTAGCAAAATGATTGGCGTTTAAAGAGGCACCGTATCGAAGACAAAAGATCAGTTGACACTGGTCGTCACGGCACTGTCACGTCTAGGTGTATTCCCACTGTTCCTCACTTCACGACATTTCAAGTCAATTCAAGTTACGTGACTTCAACTCCCATGGTTGCTCTCAACTGCCCTTTCGCGAGAATTGCGATCTTCGCAAGATGATTTGTAACTATTTTTACGCGCGCGGTGCACCAAAACGTTGCGGTAACTTACATACGTGGAAGCTGAAGTCCACATTTGTACAAAAATGACATTTATTGGATTCAAAAGGTTTCCAGCGTGCAGGGGTAGCTGAGAAGGAAAACAGAAGTGCAAAACAACGCAAAAAGGTGTGTGAGTTCGAAAAATGTCAATACGTGTTACATAAGGGAAATTTGGCACACTATACAAGTAGTGGAACAATTGACAGGAATGGGGGAAAGAAATACAGTAGAAGAAGAATGGGTAGCTTCGAGAGATGAAGTAGTGAAGGCAGCAGAGGACCTAGTAGGTAAAAAGACGAGGGCTAGTAGAAATCCTTGGGTAACAGAAGAT
This sequence comes from Schistocerca americana, assembly GCF_021461395.2. Lineage (NCBI taxonomy): Eukaryota > Metazoa > Arthropoda > Insecta > Orthoptera > Acrididae > Schistocerca > Schistocerca americana. Next base: position 940,293,148 of record NC_060119.1, read on the forward strand.
ATACTGAATTTAATTGATGAAAGGAGAAAATATAAAAATGCAGTAAATGAAGCAGGCAAAAAGGAATACAAATGTCTCAAAAAGAAATCGAAAGGAACTGCAAAATGGCTAAGCAGGGATGGCTAGAGGACAAATGTAAGGATGTAGAGGGTTATCTCACTAGGGGTAAGATAGATACTGCCTACAGGAAAATTAAAGAGACCTTTGGAGAAAAGAGAACCACTTGTATGAATATCAAGAGCTCAGATGGAAACACAGCTCTAAGCAAAGAAGGGAAAGCAGGAAGGTGGAGGGAGTATATAGAGGGCCTATACAAGGGCAATGTACTTGAGGACAATATTATGGAAATGGAAGAGGATGTAGATGAAGATGAAATGGGAGATACGATACTGCGTGAAGAATTTGACAGAGCACTGAAAGACCTGAGTCGAAACAAGGCCCCGGGGCCGGCCGAAGTGGCCGTGCGGTTAAAGGCGCTGCAGTCTGGAACCGCAAGACCGCTACGGTCGCAGGTTCGAATCCTGCATCGGGCATGGATGTTTGTGATGTCCTTAGGTTAGTTAGGTTTAACTAGTTCTAGGGGACTAATGACCTCAGCAGTTGAGTCCCATAGTGCTCAGAGCCAAGGCCCCGGGAATAGACAACATTCCATTATAACCACTGACGGCCTTGTGAGAGCCAGTCCTGACAAAACTCTACCATCTGGTGAGCAAGATGTATGAGACGAAATAATCTCAGACTTCAAGAAGAATATAATAATTCCGATCCCAAAGAAAGCAAGTGTTGACAGATGTGAAAATTACCGAACAATCAGTCTACTAAGTCACGGATGCAAAATACTAACGCGTGTTCTCTACAGACGAATGGATAAACTGGTAGAAGCTGACCTCGGGGAAGATCAGTTTGGATTCCGTAGAAATATGGGAACACGTGAGGCAATACTGACCCTACGACTTATCTTAGAAGCTAGATTAAGGAAAGGCAAACCTACGTTTCTAGCATTTTTAGACTTAGAGAAAGCTTTTGACTATGTTGACTGGAATACTCTCTTTCAAATTCTGAAGGTGGCAGGGGTAAAATACAGGGAGCGAAAAGCTATTTACAATTTGTACAGAAACCAGATGGCAGTTATAAGAGTCGAGGGACATGAAATGGAAGCAGTGGTTAAGAAGGGAGTGAGACAGGGTTGTAGCCTCTCCCCGATATTATTCAAGCTCTATATTGAGCAAGTAGTGAAGGAATCAAAAGAAAAATTCGAAGTAGGTATTAAAATTCATGGAGAACAGATAAAAGCTTTGAGGTTCGCCGATGACATTGTAATTCTGTCAGAGACAGCAAAGGACTTGGAAGAGCAGTTGAACGGAATGGACAGTGTCATGAAAGGAGGGTATAAGATGAACATCAACAAAAGGAAAACAAGGATAATGGAATGTAGTCGAATTAAGTCGGGAGATGCTGAGGGAATTAGATTAGGAAATGAGACACTTGAAGTAGTAAAGGAGTTTTGCTATTTGGGGAGCAAAATAACTGATGATGGTCGAAGTAGAGAGGATATCAAATGTAGAGTGGCAATGGCAAGGAAAGCGTTTCTGTAGAAGAGAAATTTGTTAACATCGAGTATTGATTTAAGTGTCAGAAAATCGTTTCTCAAAGTATTTGTGTGGAGCGTAGCCATGTATGGAAGTGAAACATGGACGATAACTAGTTTGGACAAGAAGAGAATAGAAGCTTTCGAAATGTGGTGCTACGGAAGAATGCTGAAGGTTAGATGGGTAGATCATATACATAATGAGGAGGTATTGAATAGGATTGGGGAGAAGAGAAGTTTGTGGAACAACTTAACTAGAAGAAGGGATAGGTTGGTAGGACATGTTCTGAGGCATCAAGGGCTCACCAATTTAGTATTGGAGGGCAGTGTGGAGGGTCAAAATCGTAGAGGTAGACCAAGAGATGAATACGCTAAACAGATTCAGAAGGATGTAGGTTGCAGTAGGTACTGGGAGATGAAGAAGCTTGCACAGGATAGAGTACCATGGAGAGCTGCATCAAACCAGTCTCAGGACAGACCACAACAACAACACAAGTAGCTAGAGGAAGAGGAATCTGCATTTTATAAATATATTCGAAAGTGCAGGCAACAGTTTCTTCGTTCATTACGCCAAATTCCACCCAGTATTACTAAAAGGAACACAGTGTTACGAGCTGCCATCAAATCCCGTCCGAAACTGAGGTACGTAAGTTTAGTTGCCAGTCCAGCGGAAATTTTTGTGCGATAGTCACACCTGTCTCAATAGCTTCCTCTTCAACATTTATATGTTACTTTTATGTCTTGTACTTGGGTTTTTAATACAGCAGTTCAAGTACCCTATTTGTACTAGGGTTAGCTAGTGAAACTACAGAAGTATTGACCACTTACGCATGCAAAACTGTTTCCCACACACAATGGTTCAAATGGCTCTGAGTACTATGGGACTTAACTTCTGAGGTCATGAGTCCCCTAGAACTTAGAACTACTTAAAACTAACTAACCTAAAGACCTCACACACATCCATGCCCGAGGCAGGATTCGGTCCTGCGACCGTAGCGCTCGCGCGATTCCAGACTAGAACCGCTCGACCACTCCGGCCGGTTCAAAAAATGGTTCAAATGGCTCTGAGCACTATGCGACTTAACTTCTGAGGTCATCAGTCGCCTAGAACTTAGAACTAATTAAACCTAACTAACCTAACGACATCACACATATCCATGCCTGAGGCAGGATTCGAACCTGCGACCGTAGCGGTCCCGCGGTTCTAGACTGTAGCGCCTAGAACCGCACGGCCACTCCGGCCGGCCCGGCCCGTTCGCACACACAATCAAGAGAGTTATTTAATAGTATATAAGCCTGCCACAAACACATATTCAGACTATCAGCTGTAATACATTACGTGATGTATATTTTACAAGAAAAGAGTTTTGTCACTGTTGAATCGTGTGAAGGTTTCAGTCCACTTCTTTATGAAACATTACAAATACCTGACAACATACAAATAATTCCACTTGCTAATTAATCTAATTCGAGCCACAGTACCTTTTTTGTTGTCAGATTGCAAACCATTTCATTATAAAAAATTTAATAAGGTACCAGAAGGTATAAAAATCCCTTTCTAGATGTAGGAGACGCAAAGTAATTTAGTAGGCTAATGTCCCATAATTCAGACTGCTGCCTCACTGCTTCAGTTAATCTTTCGTCATTCATTATGAAATTACGAATTTTTATAAAAGATATAACAAAACGAAACAATTTATAACAACACAAATACCGAATAACAAAGACGTAGAATAAGAACTGATATCAACCACAAAAATCACGACCAAACCAAATATGGAGATGAGCGCATGCCTACGTATCGGGAGGAAATGAGCTTGGGCGGTCACGTGATCAACAACGAATGATAACGTCAGACGTCAAAACTTTCTTCCGGGGAAACCTTGATAGTGCCGTGACATGACGCGGCGTGACGGCCATTGCGGACGCTGCCATTAGAAATGCATTGCAGCATGTTTACCCGGGACGTGACGTGATGAGCATTGTGAACTGGCCTATATAGCGCATACATCATTCGCTAAGACAAAAAGCCGGACGAAAGTATGTGTTGAGTGTTCGTGACAGACGTTCACTGAAGAGGATTGTGACAAAAGATAAGAAGACGACATGCAGCAGATGTGAATTTCGCACTCTCGAACACTGTCAGTACCCAAACAACACGAAAGGAGCTCCGTAAGTTGGGAAATGCACGGCGAGCTCGAATTCCAAAACCACTCATCAGCGATGCGAATTCCCGTAACAGGGAAACGAGGTGCCGAATCCATATAACCTGGATTACGGAGCAATGGAAGAAAGACATTTGGGCGGATGAGTCTTCTTTCACATTGTTTCCAACTTCTGGCCGAGTTAACATCGCAAGAATGAAACACGGCGGAGTTTCGGTGATGAATTGGACAGCCATATAGTGGTGGCCACACGGTTACTCTGAACGGTCACCTCACTGCCAAGGATTGTGTGACCACTTTGACTGATCAGGTCCGTTCCATGGCACAATATTTGTTTCCCAATGGTGACTCTGTGTTTCGAGCCGACAGGACTTCTGTTCACACAGCTAGAATCGTCCAGGAACGGTTTTATAAACACGAGGACTAACTGTCACATCTGCTGTGGGCACCACAGTTACCAGATCTCAATATTATTGAGCCTTTGTGGGCTGATGTGGAGAGAAGGGTGCGTGATCCTTAACTACCTACGTCATATTTACCTGATTTTGCCACTACTTCGCAGGAAGAATGGTATAAGATTCCCTGGAACACAAGTCCTGTATTTATCCATTCCTATCAACGACGAATGAAGGATTTTTCAACACTACTGGCTTTCCTACACCGTATTTTGCACTGTAACGTCTCACAGTTTTGGCGTTTCCATATTTTTGTCCACCCCTGTAGGAGCTTCACAGGTTGCTACTGAAACAGTGCAGCAGCTGAAACGTAATGGAAAGCAGAAGTACGTGGGAAAGTAATATTCTTATGGAAAAAAATCTCTAAATTTCATACAGATGCCGGCCGCTGTGGCCGAGTGGTTCTAGGCGCTTCAGTCCGGAACCACGCTGCTGCTATGTTCGCAGGTTCGAATCCTGCCTCGGGCGTGGATGTGTGTGATATCCTTAGGTTAGTTAGGTTTAAGTAATTGTAAGTCTAGGGGGAGTGATGACCTCAGACGTCAAGTCCCATAGCGCTTAGAGCCATTTCAACCTTTTAGCTCACAGATTCACCGTGACATACTGGTGGCATACGGACCAACTGCAGTCTCACACACAGCCGTAGTAAAAAGGTGCCAACAATTTGACCGACAAGACCACACAGACGTACGTAATACTGATTGGAAAGAGAAGATCTTGCAAAATTCTATTTTTTCGGCAAAGCTGAAAGAATATCCGGGGAGAAATAGAGTTTGCAGCGATGAAGACGTTCTCGCAGAGGTTCTCGAACAGCTCCTCGACCAAGAAGTGGATTTTTAGCGTCGAGAAACCGAACGATTCGTGGAACGTTCTGAAAGTTGTTTACAGAAAATTGGACAATTTTGATAAATAGTGTCATGTGTCTGTGTCACTTTGAAACACAGTGCAGCAATCAATTAAAGTTGATTTGCCTGCGATAATAACCTGAAACTTACCCTTTGAAATTCCCTCTACGATTAGCGCAGTATGTAGATCACCAAAAGTAAAGCAGTTTCACTCTAGTTACTCATAAACCACGTGTTATTTCAATAAACTCTATACTCTCTTTTAGGATTTTATCTCTCCTAAATGACGTCATATAGTGATACACAGCATGGTCCAAACGCTCCTACAAATCTTGTTGTAAACAATCCTAGTTTTCGGTTCTAGCCTCACAAATATTGGTTTCTTGGACTGACACAAACTCCACAATTAAGAAAAGAGCCGTCAGAATTCCGCTACTTTCGCTTCTAGTAAAACAACGTTTACATGTAGTTTGGCAGACGAGTATTCTGCACTTTTCATCATCGCATCAGCTCTTTGAATCGGTTCACCCTAACGTTTACATTTTTGTGAGTAACTTGAGATGAGTACGAACAGACTTTTACATTCAGCGAAACAGTGCCGGCTGTGGTTCCGTACCAAAAACTGACAAGGAGAGACAAGTACTCACCCAGAACAATACTGTGCCGTTGGAGAATGCTCAAGTGCACAACCACCACTTATTGAAGAGTGTTTTGTACGAAGTTGGTTTTTTACAGTATGCTTACTGAGCTGAAGCTCGTTATTGTACACTTTTTGTTCTTTCGAAGCTTTGTCGTAATGTTTCACACAGTTAAGGAATTTCAGTTAATAATTCATCCTTCTTTCTTTAACTTTGTAATAACAATGTAATAGTGCTTTTCAAGTTAACATTGTTACATTCCTAAGGTATCGCTTATTGTGTGTTATGGGAAGTGATCTAAAGACAAATCACAGGTCTGTCGCTAGTTGCGCAGTTCGTGTATTGCCGGTAAGGTGGTTTTGGGTGATTTGTGAAATTCTGGTTGCAGTACAACTAAAACTGCGGAGTTCATGTGAACCGAATGTAACGAGATGTGTCGGTTTCCTGTCCTATAAGAGAGCAAAAATCGTTACCGTTACTGTTATTTCACAATTGGAAACAGAACGAACTCAACAAAAATTTACAAAGAAATGTCAATAGCGAGGTTAATGGCCACTCCTTTTATTTTGTTGTGCCTCTGAAAGGCACGGCTTTTTTTTCCACGCGACTGTCGCATAGCTTTCTGCCTACAGCACATTACGTCAAGGTCACTTAGCTTTCTTACCGAAATATTTACGACAGCAGTTTCCGCTAGAGCGGCAGTCTCATACAAAAATTTCACAGGTCGAGAATTTGCGTTACAAATGTATAGAAACATAACCTTATAAATATAACTGTGTCCAAAAAATATTCGTCGGCCTTGTGATACGTTCACGCATTTTCACACATTTCATAACTCATAAAGTACGATTCTTGGTTTCCAACATCCTTTTTCACAAAACAGAGTCCTGACCACTACTCATTATTCCTTACCTTATTACACACATACATATTCGTCGACACTTCTTGAATATTTCATCATAATAAATACATAGCATAATCAAACTCCTCATATAGCATCAGCTTATTGATCATAAACATACCTCAACAGCATAATACACATCGTCGTCGTATTAATAACATCATAACACCTCAGTCAAATCTTAAAAACGTCGTAGCTTTCTGCAATAATTTCAAAACCTAAAAAAAATTCTCTACTCATTTCCATAGTGTCATCTACCTCAAACGTACTTTAAAAATCATGATCCCATACCAAATACATCATTCAAAGCTCTCATAGTATCACAATGGTTCCAAAAAAATATGAACAGTTCACAAAGTACAGGAAAAATACAATTTCATAAGTGTGAAGTTATCCAACTGTGTAATTACGTAAACATCTGTCACTGACGTAGTAAAAAAAAATGTTTGTATCTCTCAGTTAAATGGTCAAATAGCTGTGTAATTTATGTGTTAGAGAAATATGGTACCGATGTGTAAAGTTGTATAAGCAAATACCATATTAGCTAGGGCTCCTTGTGCTTGCCAGACATATGGTACACAAAATAAGCGTGTACCCCCCTGAGGATTAATGTAGTTATACCATCAGGTGTTACAGATTACAGCAATGGAATGAAATGTATCACAGAAAACTTTCTTTGTAATTCAAAAATCTTTAAAAATAAATGTTTTAAGTGTAAAATTAATCACTCAAATGCATGTCCTGTAGCGCTAAATGTGCGTCTTGCTGTAAGATAATTTTGTGGAAGTGTCGTAGTTATCATCCTCCGCAAGCAAAGTTCTGCAGAAGTCAATGTACTTACCTCGTCATCAACAACAGTGAAAGGCTTTGTGTATAGATATCGTAGTTATTACAATTACTGCCGTGATGAAGAAAGTACTGTAATGTAATGTATTGTCATGCTACGGAAGAGGCGGTCTCATTGTAACTATACCACAAAAGATACAACTAAAACATGTTTCACTTTCCAGAATAATACAGAAAAACTGTGCACATATAAAACAGATACACCGCAAAAGCAACAATGTAAATTGTGTCACACATTAGTAGCTTTGAGTTACAATCGTGTAGCTGTCAAAGAAACCAAGTGCTAAGTCATCTTTAATCTCACAGAAAGTACTTCAAATAAAGAATATCTTTTCAAGTAAACCAAAATGTTGCATTAAAATCTCATTATCAGTATATGTTCAAAGTATGTAAGCCATATATTCGTTATGTAATCGTGCAACTAACAAGCAAGAATGTGCAAATAACAACACTGTGTCGTCTGTTCACTATAACAATGCATTCGTAATTTCTGTTTAAATAAGTTCTCATGGTTCTTGCCTGGATGTTTAACTTCAAACATTGTTGCATGTTAACAGTTTCGAAGTCTGACAAAGCATTCTGGTAACGTGAAGTGAAAAGTTCTATGGAAAAGACTAAGTTGAAAAGCAGATTATCTCTCAATAAACGGTTTTACATGTGAAATGTGGTGTACACATTTACTCTTCCTAGTACTCAGAGTTTCAACTTCAACGCAATAATCATGTGGTATACGTCGGTAAAGAATACCGGAATTTTTCTCAAGGTTAGCGTCTATGTTATTTTTCTCTGAGCCAGCCGGCGCACGTGGCTGCCTGCGGTGCGAGTCATTGTCTGTCTCTTTGTTGGCGCTCTTCGTTATTAGGATTAGGAGACCTAACTTCTACAAATTCAGCTTGTCTAGAGGGCCCTGCCCTGTTTGAATCCCGCCAGTTCTGATGAAATTCAGGTCAGTCGTTACGATTATATCGTCTGTCGTCATGTCGGTAGATTACATAGTTTCTTTTTTGTCAGGCATGTGGTGGAGAATTTCTCCCAGAATCGTAACTGCGCGGTGGACCGTTGCATCTAAAGTTATTCTGTCTCCCTTGATAATAATTTTTTTGGTTCCCATATTGTCTGTTTCTATGGTTGTCTCTGTCACATTCATTACTATGGAAATGCGATCTTTCTCTGTAATTATTACTACTGTGCCAACGGTTGTCATATGGATGGTGTCTGTTTTGGTCACGATTTACGTTGTAAGAATAGCCTTGTCGTGTCCAGTTATTATTTCTTTCATCACGGAGTTGTGACGGATGTGACCTGTGTCTGTTTTGGTCACGATTTACGTTGTAAGAATAGCCTTGTCGTGTCCAGTTATTATTTCTTTCATCACGGAGTTGTGACGGATGTGACCTGTTCTCGTGTCCCGCGATTGTCAGTGTCAATTACCAATTCTCGTAACATTCCCTGAAAAGCTTCATAGTCATCTTAGCAACGTCTTGCCAAAATAATATGTCGTAAATGTTCAGGCAAATTGATTAAGCAAATGCGAATGAGTTCTGGGGGGCTGTATGGGTTTGACTGGTACTGATTCATGTACAACATGTCTTCAAAATATTTCACAAGACTGGAAAATTCAGATTGTTCGAAATGTTTCATCATTATGATGCTATGTTTTGCTTGGTCTTGTGTAGCTTGAGACCAATATGCTGAGAGGAAGGCATGATAAAATTCTCCTTCACTGTGACAATCGTGAATGACCGATCGCATTCTTAAAGCTGGTTCATTCTCTAAATAGCCACACATAAATTCTAACAAGTGCCCCAATGACCAGTTGGGAGGAAAACAATGAGCGAATTGATGAAGCCATGCTTGTGGATGAATGTCGTTGCCAGAATTCTTAAATGTTTTGAATTTATGTGTAGTAATGAACAGCTTATAGTCAAAATCATCATGTCGGCAAGTCGCATATCGGTCATTGTTACTTCGTTTCGGCGGTTCCATCTCAAAATTCAGTGCGCCTTGCCAATTTCTTTCATAATTTCCGAAATGCCCTGTGTTATTATTTTGTGACTTTTCCGTATTTCTAAGTCCTTCTTCCCGTGTGGGAGCGCGAGTGTCCTCTGAAATATGTAATTCTTGTATTACCTGTGTCAACAGATTTTGTACTTCCCGGATTTCTCTTTTGTACTGTGTATTGATTTGATTTTGATTTTGTTTGAATTTTCTAATTTGTTCATACTCTTCTGCGTCAGTGAAGGCTACGGGTCTTGCGTCATTCAGATCATCATCTACCTTTGTAGATAAGTTAGTGATCTGATCCGAAAGTTCGGCTACTTTCTCCGATAGTGAACTTATTTCCTCAGTGTGTTTTTCTGAACCAAATTTCAGAGTGTCCATTTGTGCTTAAATCGTATCTATTGTCTCCTTTAAGTTTTCCTGAGTTTTTGCAAGTTGCGTAACCGAATCGGTAGATGCAACTGAGTCAATTTTAGCTTGCAAGGTGTCGTGATTTTCATGAACAATAGTTTGCTGTTCCTTTATGGCTGCTTAGTGATTCTGTAATGTACGGCAAGAAAAAGGAATAGAAGTGAGATAGTGTTAATACTTCCATCCTTCTTTACCTCCTCTGCATTACTGCAGATGACGTGTCACTGAGCACATTTGTACTGTGCATGTAGTACACGTGAGGTGCCTAGTTGTTTCCACTGTCCTGTGTGGGATACATAAGTTCTTGTACACTTCACTAACCTGCTGTCTTCATGATGATGATGTCCCCAGCGCAGAAAACAGCACGTAGGTCGTGGATTCTTTTTCTTGAGGCTGAAATTAACTTCGCAAGGAACTGCTGTTACGAATGAACTACAACTCATTTGGGATGCCACTCGCGTTTTTATTGATATAGACACGAGAAAACTATTCTTGATCACAACGTATTGAACATATCTTTGCACAGCCATTATATCTGGTTAAAATAACATGAAATACATCCTGCCACAGACAACAAGTCTGTCTACTGGTACCGTCAGAATTGGAGAATAAAATTACATGAATCAAATACTACTATTACAGACAACATGTCTGTACTTATCAACGGCCGGAACTGCAGTAAATTAAATTGCATGAAACAAATACTGCCATAACAGACAACATGTCTGTCTACTGGAACGGTCAGAACTGGAGAGCCGGACTGCCCGAGACACTTCGCGCGCCAAGCCAACAAGGCGTGACCCGAACGCCACCGAAGTGCATCGGCAGTAATATCGTCAGTCTTTTGTTTTAGTAATATTTTGATTTTAATAATTTTGAAATGACTGATTGATAGTTGGCTGTTGAGAGATGTTTATTTAAAAAATGAAGTAATTTGGATGACAGGTTTAATTAATAATAGTAACTAAAGTTTAACGTTTTGGCGCCCTACCGCCGAACACAGCAGCCAATCACAGAGCAGCAGCATCATGCAGGCGGTCTTTCTCACGGGAAGGGTACCGAATCTAACATCTGTCACCGGTACCTCATCTCACATTCGTCATCTCTATGCTTCTTGCATCTCCACTGCCCTGGGAATAGCTTCCTGGAGCCTAATATGACGGCTGAATAAACCAGAAATATTACAAATACATTTTCATGACGCGAAAAAATAGGTTGGAAATGCTCACAAATTTGTATTTTTACGTCATTACAGACTTTTTGACATTTCGATTCGATTTTAAGTAACTCAGCAGTTAGACCTTTACGTGTTTGTTCAAGCGTGGTGTCTAACTCTTGAAGCTGTTGCTCTGTTTGTCTCTGGTGTTGTTCCATTGTGTATAACTTTCGAAGATTTTGATCCATTGTGTCTAACTGTTGCTGTGTTTGTCTCTGATTTTGTTTCATTTGTTGAATTAGTTGCAATAATAATGTATTAGTGTCTGGAATTTGTTCCTCTATGCTTTTCGGCAGTGGATTTGCACCGGCAACACTCACATTTTGACAAGCAGAAAATGTGTCTGAACTTATTTGAGAAAACGGTGAGGACCCAAAACCTGAATCTACAGTATTTGCAATATTGTGTCCTGTCATTTGGGATTCCTGAAGCGAGCTGCTGCCGACCGATCGATCGATAATGCATCCCTGTTCACTGATTGTTTCACTGCCTACACCATTATTTGCCGCCCGCTCCATTTCCCTATGCACAATTACGAAATTACTACGTTGAATGTCTGTTAATTCATTACACGGTGGTGATGATAAGCTACAATCGTCGTCATTATCATTTCTCAGTTTACTTTGGAGCCTAGTGTTACGTTTTTCACACGCCATAATTATCACGTACTTCACACGATAACAAGAAAAGCACAATTTGAAGAGCAAAAACAAGAAAACACATTAGCATAGCACTGAAAATAATATCTCGTTAATTGCAAGCGAAATACTTGGTGCAAATCTACATGCATGTCACAACTGTTTTACTGTACAACAATGAAAAACTACAACTACAAAGGAAATTCTCTCTATAATTACGCGCTAGCAATAAACAATAGCTACACTAATTACACAAACTACAAGAAAAAATCACGAGATTCCAGAGAGGTATCCTCGGTTAAGGGTCGACATATGAAACGTCCCCTTAGAAAAATTTATGAATTAATGTGCTGGTAAACCTCTTACATTATTTGATTTTCAAACAGCTGAGCAGAACTGAACGTACTCAGACATTTCGCTGCCGGCCGAAGTGGCCGTGCGGTTAAAGGCGCTGCAGTCTGGAACCGCAAGACTGCTACGGTCGCAGATTCGAATCCTGCCTCGGGCATGGATGTTTGTGATGTCCTTAGGTTAGTTAGGTTTAACTAGTTCTAAGTTCTAGGGGACTAATGACCTCAGCAGTTGAGTCCCATAGTGCTCAGAGCCATTTGAACCATTTGAACATTTCGCTCTTTACCTATTCTGATCAACACTAAACTGACACACAATATTTCTAGCGCAACGCAATCTGACTTTCAATAATCCCTACAAAAGAATGGCCCTGACTAACAGTAACCTATACCTTTCACAAATCACTTACCTCACGAAAATCTTCGTTACTCGAACTACTGCAATACAGCGAGCGCCAATACTGTCAGCTAAATAAAAGATTCTAACTACTAAAAGCACTAACTACTAATTGGCATACTAAGCAAATGAAAGATTTTGATAGAGAACAAACAATGTATTTACCTTAATAGTTTTCTAAAGTCATTATATATATATCAGTTCATGATATCCAGTATTACAAATTTACTTTTTCCGGCGGACACACGTCCAGATCGTCCGCTCTTAAAATTCTGCCATCTCTCTCCTCACATCCACCACTCCTGGCGGCGCACCCTCAACTGCACAACGCTACACGCTGTTCACATCCAACTGCCCAACACTACAATAGCAAATTCCAACAATGCAAACCAACCACAGACTGCACACAGCACAGTCAGAGATTTTCATACAGAGCGATACGTGGCGTTACCAACATAAAAACCTTAACAGCCTACTTACATAGTGAAAGGATTCAGTCAGGTGGTAAGCTTGGAACGTGCGTTGAAAGATATAGCGATTCCATGCAGTTCCTATGCAATTATCAAACATACAAATCCACCTGTCTCCCCCACAGTATGAGTGTAGTTGAATAACTAATAGCTAAGTTTCGTAGGGCTATAAAACGCTATTTTCTTTGGAAATACTGGTTTACTACTCTGCATTTATACTTTCGGCCTTATGTGTTATTTGCAATTATAGACGGAGTGAGTCACTTAAAACGTCCACTGCAAATACTGCGGAAACGTAATCGCTGTTGATGTATGGTTTTTCATTATGGAATGGAAGTCAGGGTTTATATTGTTAGCCACGTAACACATTGCAATAATACTTAAAACTATATTTTTTTGCAAACATACTTTTTTAAATGGAAAAATGCCTATTGATATTAACAAATAAAAAGTAGGGTAAACTGGAATGTTAGTGGTGTTTTTTGCAGGATTCTAGTGCGAGTCGTTTACGAGACATCGTATTTTGAAAACTTCCCACAGCGACACATGTTTATGCCATTCAATCTACATCTACATCTACATTTATACTCCGCAAGCCACCCAACGGTGTGTGGCGGAGGGCACTTTACGTGCCACTGTCATTACCTCCCTTTCCTGTTCCAGTCGCGTATGGTTCGCGGAAAGAACGACTGTCTGAAAGCCTCCGTGCGCGCTCTAATCTCTCTAATTTTACATTCGTGATCTCCTCGGGAGGTATAAGTAGGGGAAAGCAATATATTCGATACCTCATCCAGAAACGCACCCTCTCGAAACCTGGCGAGCAATCTACACCGCGATGCAGAGCGCCTCTCTTGCAGAGTCTGCCACTTGAGTTTATTAAACATCTCCGTAACGCTATCACGGTTACCAAATAACCCTGTGACGAAACGCGCCGCTCTTCTTTGGATCTTCTCTATCTCCTCCGTCAAACCGATCTGGTACGGATCCCACACTGATGAGCAATACTCAAGTATAGGTCGAACGAGTGTTTTGTAAGCCACCTCCTTTGTTGATGGACTACATTTTCTAAGCACTCTCCCAATGAATCTCAGCCTGGTACCCGCCTTACCAACAATTAATTTTATATGATCATTACACTTCAAATCGTTCCGCACGCATACTCCCAGATATTTTACAGAAGTAACTGCTACCAGTGTTTGTTCCGCTATCATATAATCATACAATAAAGGATCCTTCTTTCTATGTATTCGCAATACAGTACATTTGTCTATGTTAAGGGACAGTTGCCACTCCCTGCACCAAGTGCCTATCCGCTGCAGAACTTACTGCATTTCGCTACAATTTCCTAATGCTGCAACTTCTCTGTATACTACAGCATCATCCGCGAAAAGCCGCATGGAACTTCCGACACTATCTACTAGGTCATTTATATACATTGTGAAAAGCAATGGTCCCATAACACTCCCTTGTGGCACGCCACAGGTTACTTTAACGTCTGTAGACGTCTCTCCATTGATAACAACATGCTGTGTTCTGTTTGCTAAAAACTCTTCAATCCAGCCACACAGCTGGTCTGATATTCCGTAGGCTCTTACTTTGTTTATCAGGCGACAGTGCGGAACTGTATCGAACGCCTTCCGGAAGTCAAGAAAAATAGCATCTACCTGGGAGCCTGTATCTAATATTTTCTGGGTCTCATGAACAAATAAAGCGAGTTGGGTCTCACACGATCGCTGTTTCCGGAATCCATGTTGATTCCTACATAGTATATTCTGGGTTTCCAAAAACGACATGATACTCGAGCAAAAAACATGTTCTAAAATTCTACAACAGATCGACGTCAGAGATATAGGTCTATAGTTTTGCGCATCTGCTCGACGACCCTTGTTGAAGACTGGGACTACCTGTGCTCTTTTCCAATCATTTGGAACCCTCCGTTCCTCTAGAGACTTGCGGTACACGGCTGTTAGAAGGGGGGAAAGTTCTTTCGCGTACTCTGTGTAGAATCGAATTGGTATCCCGTCAGGTCCAGTGGACTTTCCTCTATTGAGTGATTCCAGTTGCTTTTCTATTCCTTGGACACTTATTTCGATGTCAGCCATTTTTTCGTTTGTGCGAGGATTTAGAGAAGGAACTGGAGTGCGGTCTTCCTCTGTGAAACAGCTTTGGAAAAAGGTGTTTAGTATTTCAGCTTTACGCGTGTCATCCTCTGTTTCAATGCCATCATCATCCCGGAGTGTCTGGATATGCTGTTTCGAGCCACTTACTGATTTAACGTAAGACCAGAACTTCCTAGGATTTTCTGTCAAGTCGGTACATAGAATTTTTACTTTCGAATTCACTGAACGCTTCACGCATAGCCCTCCTTACGCTAACTTTGACATCGTTTAGCTTCTGTTTGTCTGAGAGGTTTTGGCTGCGTTTAAACTTGGAGTGAAGCTCTCTTTGCTTTCGCAGTAGTTTCCTAACTTTGTTGTTGTACCACGGTGGGTTTTTCCCTTCCCACACAGTTTTACTCGGCACGTACCTGTCTAAAACGCATTTTACGATTCTCTTGAACTTTTTCCATAAACACTCAACATTGTCAGTGTCGGAACAGAAATTTTCGTTTTGATCTGTTAGGTAGTCTGAAATCTGCCTTCTATTACTCTTGCTAAACAGATAAACCTTCCTCCCTTTTTTTATATTCCTATTAACTTCCATATTCAGGGATGCTGCGACGGCCTTATGATCACTGATTCCCTGTTCTGCACTTAAAGAGTCGAAAAGTTCGGGTCTGTTTGTCATCAGTAGGTCCAAGATGTTATCTCCACGAGTCGGTTCTCTGTTTAATTGCTCGAGGTAATTTTCGGATAGTGCACTCAGTATAATGTCACTCGATGCTCTGTCCCTACCACCCGTCCTAAACATCTGAGTGTCCCTGTCTATATCTGGTAAATTGAAATCTCCACCTAAGGCTATAACATGCTGAGAAAATTTATGTGAAATGTATTCCAGATTTTCTCTCAGTTGTTCTGCCACTAATGCTGCTGAGTCGGGAGGTCGGTAAAAGGAGCCAATTATTAACCTAGCTCGGTTGTTGAGTGTAACCTCCACCCATAATAATTCACAGGAACTATCCACTTCTACTTCACTACAGGATAAAGTACTACTAACAGCGACGAACACTCCACCACCGGTTGCATGCAATCTATCCTTTCTAAACACCACTTGTACCTTTGTAAAAATTTCGGCAGAATTTATCTCTGGCTTAAGCCAGCTTTCTGTACCTATAACGATTTCAGCTTCGGTGCTTTCTATCAGCGCTTCAAGTTCTGGTACTTTACCAACGTAGCTTCGACAGTTGACAATTACAATACCAATTGCTGCTTGGTCCCCGCATGTCCTGATTTTTCCCCGCACCCGTTGAGGCTGTTGCCCTTTCTGTACTTGCCCAAGGCCATCTAACCTAAAAAACCGCCCAGCCCACGCCACACAACCCCTGCTACCCGTGTAGCCGCTTGTTGCGTGTAGTGGACTCCTGACCTATCCAGCGGAACCCGAAACCACATCAATCTGCGTAGTTGCTAGCTACGATGTCGTTATGTTTGCATACAGTGTGCTCGTGTGTTCCTTGAGTGCCTTTCGACTTGCTAGTCAGTTTGTGTGTGACATTCCAAACAGTAGGTCGCGAGTGGACAAAGAAATTTACCAGTGCAGAAAAAGCCGACATGTTCATGGCGTACGTAGCGTGTAGGAACAATGCAGTTTGTTCTTGTACGGTGTATGCGACAAGATATCACAATACACATCAAGGATATGGGCAATTATTTATCAACCTCTTCAATCAGTTTCGTGAAAGTGGTAGTGTAACTCCTAGATAAGGTAACAGAAGACATCAAGTGACGACAGAAGACAGCGAAATTAATCTTGTTGCTACTGTTGCACTTGATCTGCACGTTAGCTGCCGCGCAATCGCACGAGGAAGTGGCATGTGTCAGGTAAGTACAACGCATTCTCCAATGACATAGATTCCAAACCTATAAAATCTCTCTCCATCAAGACTGTATGGAAACTCTTATGAGAATCATGTTACCTTCTGTACATGGGCATTAAGACAGGATACCGAAGATGTATCATGTGTTTTGTTTAGTTATGAAGCCACATTTACCAGTCATCGCCAGGCATACCTGCGAAATATATACCCTACTGGCCATTAAAGCTGCTACACCACGAGGATGGCGTGCTACAGACGCGAAATTTAACCGACAGGAAGAAAATGCTGAGATATGCAAATGATTAGCTTTTCAGAAAATTCACGCAAGGTTGGTGCCGGTGGCGACGCCTACAACGTGCTGACATGAGGAAAGTTTCCAACCGATTTCTCATACACAAACAGCAGTTGACTTGCGTTGCCTGGTGAATCGTTGTTGTGATGCCTCGTGTAAGGAGGAGAAATGCGTACCATCACGTTTCCGACTTTGATAAAGGTCGGATTGTAGCCTATAGCGATTGCGGTTTATCCTATCGCGACATTGCTGCTCGCGTTGGTCAAGATCCAATGACTGTTAGCAGAATATGGAATCGGTGGGTTCAGGAGGGTAATACAGAACGCCAATCGGTGGGTTCAGGAGGGTAATACAGAACGCCATGATGGATCACAATGGCCTCGTATCACTAGCAGTCGAGATGACAGGCATCTTATCCGCATGGCTGTAACCGATCGTGCAGCCACGTCTCGATCCCTGAGTCAAGAGATGGGTACGTTTGCAAGACAACAACCATCTGCACGAACAGTTCGACGACGTTTGCAGCAGCATGGACTATCAGCTCGGAGACCATGGCTGCGGTTACCCTTGACGCTGCATCACAGGCAGGAGCGCCTGCGATGGTGTACTCAACGACGAACCTGGGTGCACGAATGGCAAAACGTCATTTTTTTGGGGTGAATCCTGGTTCTGTTTACAGCATCATGATGGTCGCAACCGTGTTTGGCGACATCGCGGTGAACGCACATTGGAAGCGTGTATTCGTCATCGCCATACTGGCGTATCACCCGGCGTGATGGTATGGGGTGCCATTGGTTACACGTCTCTGTCACCTCTTGTTCGCATTGACGGCACTTTGAACTGTGGATGTTACATTTCAGATGTGTTACGACCCGTGGCTCTACCCTTCATTCGATCCCTGCGAAACCCTACATTTCAGCAGGATAATGCAGACCGCATGTTGCAGGTCGTGTACGGGCCTTTCTGGAAACAGAAAATGTTTAACTGCTGCCCTGGCCAGCACATTCTTGAGATCTCTCATCAATTGAAAACGTCTGGTCAATGGTGGCCAAGCAACTGGCTCGTCACAATACGCCAATCACTACTCTTTATGAACTGTGGTATCGTGTTGAAGTTGCATGGGCAGCTGTACCTGTACACGCCATCCAAGCTCTGTTTGACTCAATGCCCAGGCGTATCAAGGCCGTTATTACGGCCAGAGGTGGTTGTTCTCGGAACTGATTTCTCATGATCTATGCACCCAAAGTGCGTGAAAATGTAATCACATGTTAGTTGTAGTATAATATATTTGTCCAATGAATACCCGTTTATCATCTGCATTTCTTCCTGGTGTAGCAATTTTAATGGCCAGTAGTGTACTATTGGTCGGGTTACAATATCCTTTGATTTAGTTAGGTGGAACGTCAGCCTCTGTGGAGTGTAAACGTGTGGTGTGGGACAGTAAACCATCCGCTCATAGGCCCGTGTTTCACAGACGGAACACTGGAAACAGAAGTATGGCAACCTCCTAACAGACCATCTTCAACGGATGCTACAAGACGTTCCTCTGTAGACTGGGAGGAACCTGTAGTACCAACACGATGGCTGTATAGCCCACAGTGCACAAAGTACTACACCATGTCTTCACGAATTGTTTCCAAATCGCTGGACAGGACGCACAGGGCATGTACCTCGGTCGGTCCGTACTCCGGATTTGATGCCTGTAGACTTTTTTCTGGGGAGAAAGTTGAAAGACGCTGTGTACAAAGACATACGAACTTCACACGATGATATGCAACGACGAATTGGTGCAACCTGCCCGGATATCTCTGCTGAAATCCTAGCACGAGTGCAGCAGTTGTTTCATACCAGATTGCAGGGTTGTATTGTCTTGCCGGTGGTCATTTTCAGCACAAACTGTGATGGTCAGTTGTCTCGTTACTGGTTAGAATCCCCTTAACCTGTGTATGCACTTGTGTTGATCTTTAGCGCGTGCTACCACAGCTATTATACAAGTGTCGGTGTGAGAACTTCTCAAAGTACGATATCTCGTTAACGAGTAGCACTAGAACCCTGCAACGAACACCACTGATATTCTAACTTACTCTAGTGATAGATTGTTAATTTCAATAATAGTTGTTCTACTTAGAAAGTATATATTTACACATAAAAGTACACTTTCTAAGTATTATTACACACTATTTGGTGGCTAAAAATACGAGCCCCTGACAACCAATCCATTCTGTGGAAATCGCACATCAAAAACACTTTCCATTTCCACAATATTTGCGGTGCAAGTTTTTGGTGATTGACCTTGGCTCAAATGGTTCAAATGGCTCTGAACACGATGGTACTCAACTGCTGAGGTCATTAGTCCCCTAGAACTTAGAACTAGTTAAACCTAACTAACTTAAGGACATCACAAACATCCATGCCCGAGGCAGGATTCGAACCTGCGACCGTAGCGGTCTTGCGGTTCCAGACTGCAGCGCCTTTAACCGCACGGCCACTTCGGCCGGCGATTAACCTTGTATACGCTTATATGACACTCATCACTATACATCTCTTGTCCTGCTCAACTGGTTCTTGAATCACTACCGCGGGTAAAAACACTGAGCAGAAAATTTGGAGGCCTTTCTTCCACAAGAAAATCACTTCATACTGTACTGTGACACGATCAGAATGCAGGATATACAATTAAAAGCGGATGACAAATCTGGGGGAATGTTCCAGTTGTCATGTCGAGAATGAAAGCCGCAAGCCTTTTTTACCGTCAACTGTAAATAAAACAGAACGTAAAGTATTATCTGCTATTTATGTAGATAGAACTACGTGTAGAGCGTAAAAAACGGCTTGAGGGTTTTGCACATTCATTACATAAGCAGCCACAGAAACACCGAGAGATAAAATCCATTGCCTGTAAAATAGACCACAATTAAAATGATGAAAATACTCTTGTCTCAACTTACTTGTACGTCAAAAGATAACCAAGCTAGAGTTTCATTACATTTAATGGGAAACGTTGCACACTGTTATACAAATACTTCATTTCTCATTTTCTGCTAAATATTTTTCGATTTGTCAGGCAGAGAATTACCGTACGAAATGATCACCAGTAATATATTTTGCTTTCCAGCGAGCGTTATGTATTTTTAGCCAACATTTTTAAACGTTATTCTCTCACAATCGTATTGCAACTAACATATTCCCTTCTCCCTACTTACTTTGAGTGTTCGTACATTGCCATCTGGGAAGCGTTCTGCAGGAAACGAAAGAGAAGACGGTATGTTTACGTAAATGGTATCATTCCCATTTCGTCCCCATCAGCTCATCCAGTAGCCTATAAGAAGCAAATACCATTGAAATCTGGTATCGAAGGACAGAGCGTACCAGACTGTGGAAAGGGGCCAAGATCAGTTACTGTTAGTTACACAAAAACACACAACTTTATTCCTCGAAAACACAATGCATAGTTTTTTCTTTAAAACAACAACGATCAATTTACGGCTGAGGGCCGAAGTAACTTCTCAATAATATGGTTTAAATAATTCCTTTTAAAACACAACGATTTAGAGAAAAGGCTGAAGGCCTTACTTAAGTAAAATTAAAATATCCTTAAATAATTCCCTTTGAGACACAGGAATTTAGATAAACGGCTGAAGGCCTTACTTAAGTAAAATTAAAATTTATTCTCGGCTTAAGGCCTGAATAATATTTCAGATCAAGAAAGGAAATTCTTTAAAAGGCAAGCATTTACCACTTTCGGCTAAAAGCCATGTTAAGGAAAATTTGAATTAATTCCTCGGCTGAAAGCCCAATAATATTTCAACATGATAAGTACAAACTTTAAAGACAAGCATTTACACAATACAACAGAAAACCATCTTAAGAAAACTTGAAATATCTTAACGGCTGAAGGCCCAAATAGTTATTCAAGATAATTACAGAGTAACATTACAGACAGTAATTTACAAATTACAGCTGAAAGCCACAAATTTCAAAACAAACGCGGCTGAAGGCCTAAATACAGAGCAAACAAGAATTTTAAATAAAACACGGCTGAAGGCGGAATCATAAAATACTTCACAGAAGGTTCCGCTGAAGGCCATATACGGAATACTAAAACAAACTAAATTAATACGCGTCTGAAGGCCTCGCACAGTACTTGAGACTAAAGAAAATCATAATCCCAAACAGCAGAATAATGGTGCTCAGGAGTGTGCCAAGGGTCGGTCTGGGAAGGAAACTCTAACTACAGTTTAGGTGAGACAGGCAGCCAAGCGTAACACTAAGGACGGCTGACGAACCAACCAACAACCTAATCAATTCCCTCTGTCGCAACCGACCCATCTGGCTACTCCAGTACGCAAACAGCATTCAAATGCTCAGCGGAAATCACAGAAGCTACACACAGATCCACCTAAACTCTTGCACCAGAACTTCGACAATACTGAAACCAATCACCGTGGAACAACAAGGAGAAATGACAAATCACACACACTCAGAGTTTACGAAAGTGGTCGGCGACCAAATACACGTCTACCGATGAGACGACAGACCGAACGACCAACCAAGGTCGTCTCCACTCAAGTTATGAGTATCGGTAACGGTCGGGCGAGTCTTGGCTGTCCTGAGCTCACTGCAGCTCCAACCCGACTCAACTCGATGTCCGTTCGGAACTCTGAGACAGAGCGATCCGGGCACACTAGCTCGGACCCACCCATGCAGAGGTAACTCTTGCCCATCGGGGACGACATCTCTGCACGAGGAAGGAACCGACCCACGTCCGGCAAGATGACCAACTGACGAGGCCCCGAAACGGTCAAAAGACCATACACGTCGCCCAATGAGACGACCAACCGCCGGTCGTTCCAGCTCCAATCTCCTTCCGTCGGACAGTTAATGTGTGTGGCC
Source organism: Schistocerca americana (assembly GCF_021461395.2). Taxonomy (NCBI): domain Eukaryota; kingdom Metazoa; phylum Arthropoda; class Insecta; order Orthoptera; family Acrididae; genus Schistocerca; species Schistocerca americana. Next base: position 940,315,230 of record NC_060119.1, read on the forward strand.
AACGGTCGGCAAGTACTGTCTGTCCGCGCCTCACTGGCGTTCCGTCCCCAACTGAACACTCGACAGACGACGAGCCGGAAATACTAACGGTCGCTCCAGATATAATACGACAGTGCACTTTTCGATAAGCGCTGCTGCTGTCACAAACGGGCAAGTAAACCAGCAACTTAGTGACGCCAAAAAAAAAAACAAAATTGAAAAAGAAAGAGGCGACAGAACCATAAAAACAAAATGACGAGAAATAAACGGCATGACAGAGCTCCTGAAGATAAAAGGTACGTGGGAACCACACCAGTTGTGGCTAACTAACCAGTTATTGTTGGTAGTTGGCCACTAGCAATTGAAGGTGAGTTATCGAAATATCAGCAGCTCATGTAAGTGAAATTTAAATACAATTAAAATAGCACTAGCCGAATATTCGGAAATGAAGTAAAACGACAACCATTACATTTTCCTTTAATTGACCTACAAGAGAAAAGCAATTATACAAATGTACATATTAGTATTTTATGAATGTGGTACTGTGGAATGGTTAACAATGGGCTTACAGAGACATACCTTTTTATTGTAAATAATTTAATTGTTGTAATTTAGTGGAGCGTAGCTTAGGGACTGTTAGGAAAGCTATTTGCTCTTAATACAAACCTGGCTAAACGTGTTGGCCGGTATATTTGTTTAAGTTATATTTCCTTTCTAATTAAAAATCTTAGTGTTTTACTATACAGGCGCTTTTTAAAAAGTATATTATTCCATTGTAGCTTTTTTAATGTAAAAAAGACAAAATCTATTAACCCAAATGAACTGAAGTTTCTTTTGGTGGTTGTTTTATATCTAGACTGAGATTAATGTGTCTTGTAAATTACTGACTACGTTTTGTTACGTGTAGGATGGGGCAAATAAAAGTGGCCCGGACGAATAGATACGATTGGACGTGAATGTATGCATATAAACACGCCTCGTGACGCATACACCACGTGTACGCCCTTCACGTCATCCGAACTGGTTTAGAGCATAGTACGGACCATGTCAGAGTGAGTGGACCAGTGAAAAGGGGACAATGGTACTCGCAGTGGGGCAGCGGGTGTTTTATGTGGAAAGGTACGTGACAACGAAGTCGGGAAAAGTTGTGGTCAGGTGTTTGCTGACAAGGGAATCTCCCCATCGCACCCCCCTCAGAATTAGTTATAAGTTGGTACAGTGGATAGGCCTTGAAAAACTGAACACAGATCAATCGAGAAAACAGGAAGAAGTTTTGTGAAACTATGAAAAAATAAGCAAAATATACAAACTGAGTAGTCCATGTGTAAGATAGGCAACATCTAGGAGTACATATGCACATGAGCACCGTGGTCCACAGTTCCGTTTCAGCCGCGCTCGCGAGTGGCCGCTGTTAACTGTTGCGCTGCACTTCAGTGTTTACATCGCTGTACTTGTGCTTCGCCGAGTGCCGTCCGTCCGTTAATCTCCGTGTTCGTTCCTGTTCCTTGTGATCTGATCGCTCTTTCTGGTCTTGCTGCTGCTACATGGAATTTCGGTTGTTTAACCGAAATTGCTTCGCTGGATTAACCATGGCTACAAACCTCAGGAAGAATACTCTGGTATTTGCTTTTGACAAAGAATCCCGTCCTGTTCAGCCGACATCCCTGGAAATAGATGACTGGATTACACAGGTAATTGGTCTAAATTCTGAAACCGTTCATACCTGGCAACTGCCGGCCGAAGTGGCCGTGCGGTTAAAGGCGCTGTAGTCTGGAACCGCAAGACCGCTACGGTCGCAGGTTCGAATCCTGCCTCGGGCATGGATGTTTGTGCTGTCCTTAGGTTAGTTAGGTTTAACTAGTTCTAAGTTCTAGGGGACTAATGACCTCAGCAGTTGAGTCCCATAGTGCTCAGAGCCATTTTTTGAACCTGGCAACTGGGTCAGGAAAAATACTGTGTTTTTGTCAAGTTAATCAGTGCTTCGACTGTTGATAAAGTGTTACGAAAGTGGGGCTATGAAGTAGATTTTGTGCATGGAAATGGTTATAAAAGTAAGGTTTCCATCTACAGAGCGGACATTCATTACAAAACCGTTCGTGTCTTGAATCTCCCCATTGAAATTGAAAATGATAAGATTAAGAAAGCTCTTTTAAACCACGGAGACGTTAAATCAATTGCAAATGAAAGATGGTCGCCTCGCTTTAAACTGCAGTGTTTTAACGGGGTCCGCTGTGTAGAGATGGACGTTAAGACGAATATTCCGTCTCACATAACTGTTTGTGCGTGTAAGGCACAAATTGTTTATACCGGTCAGGAAGCTACATGTCATATATGTAACGAAACCGGCCACTTCAGACAGGAATGTCCGCGGCGAACTGTTGTGCTTAAAAGTAATTTGATACAGCGTCAGAAGCTTACCTTAAATGATCTGTTACCAAAGAATAGCCCGGAACAACTGGTTGAGGATATTAACGCAGCGGGACAAGCTGATGTCTCCCTTCACGATAACAGTCAATTTCCCCCGTTAACAACAAAAGGAAACCGCGTTGCCACTACTCGTGAAACTGAAATGCAACCGAAGAAACCACCTCTGGAGATAACTGATAGTTGTTCAGAGGACGATCTGTCTTGTTCCACTCCCTCACTTCGCAAGCAAAAACAGTGCGATGAGAAGGCAGAGGAACCTGAAGGCAAAATGCGAATGGAAACTAATGAACAGAAAGATAATACACATACGGTACCAGAAAATGAAAGGGGTGTAAGCAGCAATAATTTGCAAGAAACAACAGGTGCAGTAGCCGATTGCAAAGATCAGAATCTATCTGTTAATAAACAAATTCAGGGAGAGGATGCAAAACTGCAGTCTCCATTTGTTTCCCTCGATCAGAAAGTAAGTGAAATTAATAAAGAACGAGGAAGTGGTGGCCAAACTGAAATCACGGTCAACACCTCAGGGCAGGTGCCGGCAACAGAAATCGCTAAAGCGTCTGCTGCTGCTCCAGATAAGCCACGAAGTAAAATACCGACGCAACCAAATGAGAATGTAGCTCGTAACCAAGGGAAGGGAAAATCCAGTAGGGGCGACCCAAGCCCAAAGAATGTTCAGTCCGAAACGGTCGTACACGAATCACTGGAGGAAAAATCAGAAAGTTTACCAGGAAATCAGTCTGCTTGCGGTACAAGAGAAAACATCAGAAGTAGAAAAAAAACGGGACAGTAACTAATAAACTGATTGAAGTGTTATTCCATGTTCAGCCTTCCGAGAAAACTGTTACAGCTTAACTGAACCCTGAACCACAGTAAACTAAATTAGTTCAACAAAACAACTACATAGTGACAGCACAATGACGCAATCTTATTCTGTCACCACTATAAACATAAATAAAATCACGACCGTTTTGAAATTATCGGCCCTTAAGGAATTTTTGTACGAATCCGCGACTGATATTGCCCTGTTACAAGAAGTTCTAATTTCGGATTTGGTAATTCCCGGTTTTGTCAGTTACATAAATGTGTCTCCCTAAACAAGTGTTGGAACAGCTATTTTGGTAAGGGAAGGGATTACAGTAAGCGAGGTGGAACGACTGGAATCCGGAAGGGGAATAGGACTAAATATCTATGATGTGACTATCATCAACTTGTACGCCCCTTCAGGAAGTTCTCATCAAGCTGACAGGGCACGTTTCTTCAAAGATGACTTGATATACTTGTTAAGGAAATCACCAAGACAGTTATTACTTAGAGGAGATTTTAATTGTGTTTTAAATCGAAAAGATCAGTTACCTAATTTTAATTTCTCAAGTGAACTAAAACAATTAGTTACTGGTTTAGAATTAAAGGATATATGGGAAATCAAATACCCCTCCACTGTTGAGTTCACTTATGTCACAGCAACATCACGTAGCAGGATTGATAGACTATATATTTCTAAAAATCTTGTAACTTCCGTGACAAAAGTAGAAACCATTCCTACGTACTTTTCAGACCATTCAAGTGTCTTAGCTTGCATAAATCTAACAAGACAGCCGGTTCGCCGATTCAAGAATCAGTGGAATTTGAACACTTCCTTGTTAGTTAATCATGATTTAGAAGATCTGATTAAAGAAACATGGGCAATATGCCTGCGAGCCCGTAGTAGATATGCCACTGCTATTGACTGGTGGGTTAAAATGGCAAAGCCAAAGTTGAGGAAAGTTCTTATTCAATACAGTGCCCAGAGCGCAAGGGAAATTAAATGCACTATAGAGTATTACTATTCCGTTTTGAGAGATCTTTATGATCAAGTCTCAGCAGTTTCTTCACTTCGAATAGCAGACATAAAAAAAGTCAAAGCCAAGTTACTTAATATCAAGAGAAGTCAAATGGAAGGGTTGAAAATAAAATCGAAGGCAAAATCGGTGTCAGCAGATGAAACTACTTCCCTATATCATTTAGTGAAGCATACGAAAAACGGGAGAAGGACTTTTATTGAAGAAATTCGAACAAAACACGGCACGATTCTCAGAACCCAGCAGGATATCATGGACGAGATTTATCGCTATTATTGCGAGCTATATTCTGTACATCAAAGTAGTGATGCTTCCTTGGAAGAATTCCTTGACATCCTACCCCACAGCTGACAGAAGATGACAACGAAAATTTTCTCGAGGTTGTCAGTGAAGAAGACGTGTATGAGACTCTGTGCGCCTCGCCACCAAAAAAATCCCCAGGACCGGATGGTCTGCCAGCAGTCTGCCAGCAGAGTGCGAAAATCACGGACATTGTAAATGAGGTTATTCAGGGTAAAATGATTCCGGCTGAGTTTAAGGAGAGTAAAATTGTTCTGGTGCCAAAAAATAATTTTCGCCAATTTCACTGCTGAATTCTGATTATAAATTAATAGCTAGAGTAATAAACAAGAGAATTTCATGCCTTACAGATAAAATTATTAGTCAACATCAGAACTGTGCGCAAGGCAGAACCATTTTTCAAAATCTAGCGGAATTCAGGGATATCATTGCAATAACTTCTGTAACAAACATAAAGTGTGCTATATTGTTTTTAGATTTTTATAAGGCGTTCGATGTAGTAAACCATGAATATCTTCTACAGACATTGAAGAAAATAGGTTTCAACGATAGGGTTGTACAGTTAATTAAGAACATAGCAACTGGAATGAATGCTAAAATAGCGGTGAATTGTCAACAATCCAGGCCGATGCAAATACAACGAGGTGTTCCTCAAGGAAGTCCTCTGTCCATGTCGCTCTTCGAAATTTCGCTGGAACCTTTCCTCCGACATGTCCATGCTACATTAAAAGGCTTAACATTATCAGGAAACAAAACAGTTATAAGAGCCTATGCTGACGATATAGGGGTCATTATAAGGAATAATGACGAGGTAACCACGCTAGCAACAGTGATTGGTTCGTACTGTAGAGCATCTGGAGCCAATGCAAACGGAAAAAAAAGTAAGATGTTAAATCTCAGAGGTTTTGATAATATCAACGTAGAGTGAGCAAAATTAGTCCGACAACATAAAACACTTGGGAGCACCCTGACAGCATGCCCTATGAAAATGACGGCTTTAAATTGGAAAGTTGCAGCAGATAAAGTGCAAGGAGCCATTGTAGAGAATTTAACTCGATATATGAACCAAGTTCAAAGAACACAGTATATCAACTCATGCATCCTTGCTAAGGCTTATTATACTGCCCAGCTGTTTCCAATACCGAGAATGATAGCGAGGAGAATAATGTCCAAAATCACAAAATTTTTGTGGAGAGGTGAAGTGTTCAGAGTACCTGCTAAAGTAGCCACTTTAGATCCTAAAAATGGTGGACTAGGATTAACTGATATAACGGATAAAGCCTCTGCTCTTTTTATCAAAAGGCAAGTTAATTTAATAAGAGACTCGCGAGAAAGCATAACCAGCCAACTTTTCGAGATCATTAAACCTCCAAGCCTGCTTCCCCCGATTGACGTGCAGAATATCAACAGTCGCTTACAGCACGTGAGGATTTTCTATGTTGAGTTTAGTTATGTCAGTGTCGAATTCAGACAGTCCCGACACTTAACATCGAGAGCCATAATGCGGGAACGAAAGAAAAGCGAAGGAAGAAACAAAATAGAACGACAGTTTCCAAACATTGAGTGGACTGTGATTTGGAAAAACATTAGTTCTAATGTGCTCACGTCTAATATAAAAACGTCATGGTACAAGACAGTTAACAACATAGTTAGCACCAATGAAAGACTGCACGCAATCGAACTCTGTGAAACAAATTTATGTCAACAATGCCATCTAGTTGACACAGTAATTCATCGATATACTTGCAATGGTCACATGAATAGTTGGAAGTGGATCCGGGAGCAAATAGCTCTGATTACAAGAACATCCCCTGAGTATATATCGCTGTCATTGATACACAGGCCTGAAGCACGCTATTTCCCAGAAGCAAAAAATAACGCTGTGTACTGGTTGCTGGGAAATTTTGTTAACTACGTCCTCAACAAATTAGGATCAGATAGCATCATAGAGTTCAAGTTACACATGCTGTGTGAGTCCCATAAAATTAGAAGCTATTCGAATCACAAGAAAAAGTTCGGTAATATGCTAAAAATTGTATTTGAAAGAATGGGCATTGGTTAATATATAAAAGAAGACTGTGTTGACAGTGATGTATTGTAGATACCTTAAGGATAATATTTAAGATTTTACAGTATATTTATGATGTGTGCTTTCTCTATTTCAGAGAGTAGTTTTTGAAATTTATAAGCTAGTGTACAGAACTTATGTGACATTGAGATTGTGTGTCTAATAGTGCCAAACACAAAACATGAAAGGTGCATTATTGGCTTATACTAGAAATTTGGAAATAGACAGATTTTATAGAAATCTCCTTATCGATTGGTTAAAACCATAAGATTCTATCCGATAAATGTAATATTCAATGGCTGGCACATTGCCCTGTTCCTTTTTGCAGTGAAAGACTGATTATATAGATCTGATCACTTCAAATACTTAGATTCAATTAATGTCCAGAAAGTGTAGTTGGAAGGCTAGTCAACTTTATTATATATCTCCTTTCCGCCATTACAAGTATTTATGTTTAATTTCATTCTTTCTGGTGATTTAGTCAGTAACACAACCTTCTGTTGTCTTTCCTTAATGTCAGCGCAATTGAAATGATCAAACCGCTTTGTTTAAATAACTTCATGTATGTATAACTAGTATGTATTTGCAATGTGTAACATTGTTTTTTGTAATAAAGGTTTTATAAAAAAAGAAAAAAAGTGGTCCCGTGGTTAGCGTGTGGAGCTGCGGAACGATAGGTCCTTGGTTCAAGTCTTCCCACCGGAAAAAATTTTAATTTTTTATTTTCAGACAATTATCAAAGTTCAGTCACTCACATAAAATCAACTTCGCTCTCCAAAATTCCAGATCATGTTCAGATTTGCTTGGACATATGCAGGATTTGACGGTCTACACACGGAAAAATTTGAAAACGTTAAAAACATGTTTTGACAGAGCACAGACAAAACTGTGCGACTGTGGTGAAACTGCTGCATTCATTTGTTGCAGTTTATGTGACAAACTCTTATGTTTTCACACTTTTTTGGGAGTGATTATCACATCCACAAGAAAACCTAAACTGGGCAAGGTAGAAGAATCTTTTTACCCATTCACCAAGTGTACAAGTTATGTGGGTCGACAACTATTCCTGTCATGTGACGCACATGCCGTCACCAGTGTCGTATAGAATATATCAGACGTGTTTTCCTGTGGAGGAATCGGTTGACCTATGACCTTGCAATCAAATGTTTTCTGTGTCCATTGGACAGGCACGTCCTTTCGGCTACTAATCGCACGGTTTTGCGGTCCGGTCGCAAAACCCAGACACTAAACTTATTACACTGAACGGAGACGTCAATGAACGAACGAACAGATCATAACTTTCCAAAAATAAAGAAAGTAAACTTTTCACTCTAGGGAAGATTTGAACCAAGAACCTCTCGTTCCGCAGTTGCTCACGCTAACCACGGGACCACGGCGCTCCTGAACTCGAACTCTCCTAGATGTTGCCTATCTTGCACATGGACTACTCAGTTTGTATATTCTGCTTAGTTTTTTCATAGTTCCACACAACTTCTTCCTGTTTTCTCGATTGATCTGTGTTCAGTTTTTCAAGGCCTATCCACTGTGCCAACTTATAACTAAATCTGAGGGGGGTGCGATGGCGAGGTTCCCTTGTGAGTAGTTTAATGGTGTCAACGTGTCAGCAAAAAGTGCCATGTAACGCTTAGCCCAAACTGGTTTCAGACAGGATCTGTTTTGATCAAATCAAAAAAACATTCTGAAATGTGACCATACACCAGAAAATGTGGCTGCAGTAGCAGTAGGGAGATGAAGGTGCTAGCGCAATTCTGATATCACATTCATATGCAAATTAATCCTCGATGTATCGCTGGGAACTAGCGGAATTATGGGCACTCCTAAATCCCCTCATCCATCTTCCTCCCTCCCTCCATCCCTCCCTCCACCTACAGTGGAAGCACAGCTTCATCAAATGGTCAACTGCTACCGCGCGCCTCGTGGTTTCTCTGCAGCCTACCGTCCTCTTGCTGGCAGATGAACAGCACCCGGCCAGGCTGGAGGCGACGGTCCAAGCATGAGCCCTTCACCAGCTTAAAAGGATGTAAAGCCAACTAAACAATACGAGATAAATGAGGGCTGCCCCAAGTGCACTGTGTTTGTTCGTCTAAAATGTAGCAAAATCCCCCCCCCCCACCTTCCCCCGTCCATCCGTAGCTTGTGGTCTAGTGGCTAACGTTGCTGCGTCTGGATCACCTGGATCACGGGGTCCCGGGTTCTATTCCTGGCTGAGTTGGGGATTTTCTCTGCCTGGGAACTGTGTGTTTGTGTTGTTCTCATCATTTCTTCATCGTCATCATGATCATCATCATCATCATCATCATTCGTGACAGTGGTTGGACTGGACTGTGAAAACAATCGGACTATGTAAAAATTGCGACTTTGTACAGGCGCTGACGACGGCACAGTTGAGCACCCCGTAGCCAAACATAATTATCACCGAGGTCGGTTGAAAGCGCAATTAATAAAAGATAAAAACAATACAGCTACGGGCAACGCTTTTCTTTATGAAACAACTATCACAAATAGTGACTGAAATCTTGAACGAATAGATTACAAGGAAAATTTTTCGCAGTAAAAAGTGTCTCGTGATTCTTCTGAGAAAATATCTGTTGACTGGCGAAAAGGGATTGGTAAGTAATGGGGTTACCGGTTATCACACAGTCTTCGCTAACATTTTCATAATAGAAGTGTAATGGCGCTGGGTTCGTGGGTAAGTATGTGGCAAATCCACTGTTCTCAGGCTGAAAGCAGTTGACTTAATTCTTAGGTTATGCCTGAAGTGGAGATCCATTGCTCAGGTCCAGCAGGCAGAGGGTAGGCACTGAACTCACAGTTCTCAGCAGCAGTGTGTAGCTATATCCAAACCTCTGGCCGCCACCGTCCAGCGCGGTCTGGGAGCGGAATTTCCTTATGTTGTAAATATGTCTGCCCGGACAGTTGCTGACACTGCAGTCTCGCGTCGCTATTCCGTGACTAGGTCTGCCCCAGCAGCGGATTGTGAGAAAACTACGACGTCCGAGGAGCGAACCCGGACCCCTGAAGTCTAGCTGGCCTTGTTTGGCGACAGCAGATTTTAAGCGGGACAGCGACTAAAAGAGTTCTAGTGTGTCCCTCGGCCTCTCGGAGCTCCTGTTGGACCACCAGTGACAGACGATAACGGTTGCACAGGCGGACTGTAGAAGAGCGACAACGTTTTTCTTAATCACACGGCACCGCCTGCTCCATTGCAGTCGCAAATTTGATGCCCCTTAATGGCTAGGCGGGCAGTAGCTACACTTACCAGTGTGAGAAGTGTTGACGCGTAGATGCCCTTGGCGTCACGAACCTCCTTTGTTACAACACTTCGGAAACCTCCTGGATTTCAGTAACACTACTGGTAGTCGATCATGGCCGCAATCGTTAAATGTTGCGCCAGCTGCGTAGTGCAATTAGCCCCGGCCCAGCGATGCTACAGAAGCGAAATTAGTAACTTGTAAAGTTTTTGAGTCTAGTGTAAAAGATAGTGGGTTACTGCTCCATCTGGATTTTAATTAAGGTTGTAGAATTACATGTATGAAGTGAGGTCTGAGAACGGCTGTAACACAGCAGGATTTTTGCTGTCGTGGATACCAGTGTCAGGCTTAGAGTGGATAACTGTATGAGATGATGTCTGTCTACATACAGAGAGGGATGTTCTTCAGTCGCCATACTCCCCTCCGTTTTTTTTTTTTTTTTTTTTTTTGCATGCTTTTTGTTCAATAGAGTGTGCTGTTCGAGTAATGTCACTCTGCACGGTCAGTGACTTTTCAGCAAAACGACAGGTGAGTTGTTATGGAGCAAAGAGAATCCCTATTGTGAATAATTGAGAGGGGAATTCCAGTTCCGGCATTTGTCTTGCAACTAAGGGAAATCTCCCAAAAACTTTGGTCACAGCTGTGGGGTGGGAGTTGTTTTTAATTTAATTCAAGGATAATATATTCCGGAAAAAAATTAATACAATAGCTCATGTCAAACAGTATTTCTTTATGTGTCTACAGAGTAAAGCCGATGACTTGCTGTATGTGTGCAATGTACTTGCAGACTAGACGATTACCTTCCCATCACAAGCTGAATACATCGGTTAGAATTTCTGGGACGACCTGAATACCAGATGGTTTCCTGTAACGTTAGTGGTATCTTCATCGAGTACTAGAGCGTAAAATATAATAACGAGAGGTTCTACCATGAGACTGCACAAACTCTGTAAATGAAGATCTGTTAGCATGGAAAGTTCGTTCACACTGGAGAATCTTACAGACATACGATCATTTGACCGTGTCGCACAGTCCCGTATGGACGGCGTGGTAATAAGCATCCCTTGTGTAGAGAAACAACTGAAAGAGTTGGCAAAAAATAAGTCGCCGGTCTTGTTAGAATTTCAGTTCGATTTTACGAAGAGTACTCAACGCTACTGGCCCCTTTTCTAGGTTGCATTTATTGCAAATTTCTCTCCCAGCACAAAGTCCCGAGGGACTGAAAAAAAAGAGCGGGGTGACTCCAGTGTACAAGAAGGGTAAGAGAACGGACCCCCAATATTACAGATCAACATCCTTAACATCGGTTTCCTGCAGAGTTGTAGAACATATTCTGATTTCGAATGTAATAAATTTCCTTGAGGTCTAAAATCTTATGTCTATAATCTGCACGGTTTAAGAAAGCATCGCTCATGAGAAGCTCATCTTGCCGTTTTCTCACATGATGTACTGCGAACTATGGATGAAGGGTAACAGTCACGTTCCATATTTCTAGTTTCCCGAAAGGCATTTCACACGATGCCCTACTGCACACCGTTAACGAAGACAAGAGCATATGGAACAGGTTCTAATATATGTGAGTGCCTCTAACACTTATTGAGTAATAGAATCCAGTATGCTGTCCTCAACGGCTACTGTTCATGAGAGATAAGAGTATCATCAGGAGAGCCCAGAGACTTGTAATAAGAACGCTATTATTTTCTGTATACATGAATGATCTACCGAACAGGGTGGGCAGCAATCTGCGATTGTTTGCTGCGGCGTACGGGAAGGTGTCATTGTTCAGTGACTGTAGGAAGATACAAGATGACTTAGACCAAAACTTCTAGTTGGTGTGATGAATGACAGATAGCTCTAAATATAGAAAAATGTAAGTTGATGCGGATAAGTGAGATAAACAAACATGTAGTGCTGAAACAGTATTATTAGCGTCCTACTTGACACAGTCATGACACTTATCTCCTACTTCACACAGTCAGGGTGTTTATACGTCTGGGCGTAACATTAGAAAACGAGCATATGATGATCGTGGTAAGGAAGGCTTCGCTTTATTGGAAAAATTTTAGGAAAGCGTGATTCATCGCCGGCCGGTGTGGCCAAGCGATTCTAGGCGCTTCAGCCTGGAACCGCGCGACCACTACGGTCGCAGGTTCGAATCCTGCCTCGGATATGGATGTGTGTGATGTCCTTAGATTAGTTAGGTTTAACTAGTTCTAAGTTCTAGGGGACTGATGACCTTAGATGTTAAGTCCCACAGTGCTCAGAGCCATTTGAACCATTTTGTGATTCATTTGTAAAAGAGACCCTATATAGGACGCCAGTGGGACCTTTCCTTGATTACTGCTTGGGATTCGCAGCAGGTCGGATTAAAGGAAGACATCGGAGCAATTCAGAGATGGACTGCTAGATTTGTTACACGTAGGTTTGAACACCACACACATATAATACGTAGATGCTTTGAGAACTCAAATGGGAATCGCTGGAGGGAAGGCAAAGTTCTATTTGAGGAACACTGTTGCGAAAATTTTGAGAACTGGCGTCTGAAACTCACTGCAGAACCGTTCTGCTGTCGCCAACATACACACATCAGAAAACGTTTTGCATCACCTCGGTTCCGAGATATCCGGAAACTTTACGGAAAATTAGAATAGAGATCAACATAAACATCATCCCCGTCCTTTTTATTGCACATGAAAACCACAAGTTGCATGTTGTACCACCATACCGAGAGACCTTCAGAGGTGGTGGTCCAGATTGCTGTACACACCGGTATCTCTAATACCCAGTAGCAAGTCCTCTTGCATTGATGCATGCCTGTATTCGTCGTGGCATACTATCCACAAGCTCATCAAGGCACTGTTAGTCCAAATTGTCCCACTCCTCAACGGCGATTCGGCTTAGACCCCTCACAGTGGTTGGTGAGTCACAGCCCTTTTCAATCTATTCCAGGCATATTCGATAGGGTTCAGGTCTGGAGGACATGCTGACCACTAGAGTCGAACGATGTCGTTATCCTGAAGGAAGTCATTCACAAGATGTGCGCGATGGGGGGTGAATTGTCGTCCATGAAGACGAATGCCTCGCCAATACACTGCCGATATGGTTGCACTATCGGTCGGAGGATGACATTCACGTATTGTGCAGCCGTTACGGCACCTTCCATGACCACCAGCGGCGTTTGTCGGCCCATCATAATGCCACCCCAAAACAGCAGGGAACCTCCACCTTGCTGCACTCGCTGGACAGTGTGTCTAAGGCGTTGAGCCTGACCAGATTGTCTCCAAACATGGCTCCGACGATTGTCTAGTTGAAGGCCTATGCGACACTCATCGGTGAAGAGAACGTGATGCCAATGCTGAGCGACGGCCGGAGTGGCCGAGCGGTTCTAGGCGCTACAGTCTGGAACCGCGCGACCCCTACGGTCGCAGGTCTGAATCCTGCCTCGGGCATGGATGTGTGTGATGTCCTTAGGTTAGTTAGGCTTAAGTAGTTCTAAGTTCTAGGGGACTGATGACCTAAGATGTTACGTCCCATAGTGCTCAGAGCCATTTGAACCATTTGGACACTTCCCTTATTGAGAACCCCTCCGGGCACAAAGTAACAATGCATGGTTATTTACATCTTTGGGCGTGCTTAGTGATATCGCTGAGCAGCCAAAGGGACTGTGTCTTTGATACAATATCCACAGTCAACGTCTATCTTCAAGACTTCTGGGAAACGGGGTGACGCAAAACTTTTTTTGATGTGTTTACCTTTCCCGTAAGGACCACGAAGATAAGGTACGACAAATTAAGGCTCAAACAGAGACATATAGACAGTAGTGTTTTCCTCGCTCTGTTTGCAAGTGGGCCGCCGATGTGGCCGAGCGGTTCTAGGCGCTTCAGTGTGTAACCGCGCGACCGCTACGGTCGCAAGTTCGAATCCTGCCTCGGTCATGGATGTGTGTAACGTCCTTAGGTTAGTTAGGTTTAAGTTCTAGGGGACTGATGACCTCAGATGGTAAGTCCCATAGTGTTCAGAGCCATTTGAACCATTTTGTTTGCAAGTGGAACAGGGAAGGAAACGACTACTTGTGATACAGGGTACCCTCCATCACGCTCCGTACTGCGGCTTGTGGAGTATGTATGTAGCGGTGGATGATAGCTGAGAAATTTTTCGAAGTTACCCTGCACCCGTGAAATCTGGGGGTCGTAGACAATCGCGGACTGTAGAAGATGGATCTGGGCGTCCTATTGTGTCAAGAATGGGATTAATGATTTTTGGAAACTTTTCAGTTTCGAAAAACAGAAAATTGCCTCCATTGGCGGTTACTGTGAAAAGGGCTTTTTGGGGAGATTGATTGTATTTCTGTCCTGATGCACGAAGCTTTTTGGCGACAGCGTTAAGTGACGGTCGTACATGTTGCAGTTATGGTTTCGAAGATCAGCGTTATGATGTTGATAGTTTTAAGTTGACAGGAAGACGGTGAAAACTTTCGACGCTCTGGTAGTATTGGTAAGATTTGTCAAAGTAACAATAAAATTTATTATTTCCATTAAAATTAAATTATTTCATTTTGTGCCAGTGTTGGATTCTCCAACTTTGGAATTGTCATTTCGAGACTTTTCTCCACAGTTATGTGAGGCTTTTAAGGATACTATCAGGGCAGTTATGTACAGACGACTAGTAACCGTTCACCACCAATCTACCTGACGGCACTAGTTTTTTAGTTTTGATTAGTACAGTCCGTTAGTAATAGACCTAGAGTTCATTGTGCAAGAATCGACATTAATTAAATGTGTTTCACGGGGCAAAGTGAGACTTGGGGGCCTTCTTTAAATAACAGATCTGGGTACCAGAACACTATACTATTGTTGCCCTTGACAAGTGTACGATTCACAGTGAGTACAGAATCTGCCTCTGAGTCAAGGAAAGACTGCGGTAATTGGTTCTTCTACTGTCATACGAACAGAAGGAATTTTCCGTACTTAAAGCAGTCGACATCGGAAGCAAGATTTTCTAATATCTGTAGAGGAACTTCCACACCCACCCACCCTCCTACACACACACACACACACACACACACACACACGCACACACACGCACACACACACACACACACACACCTTCGATCAGCGTAAGGAGGACGAAAAAACGGTGGTGAACATCGACAGCCGGCCGCGGTGGCCGAGCAGTTCTAGGCGCTCGGGCATGGATGTGTGTGATGTCCTTAGGTTAGTTAGGTTTAAGTAGTTCTAAGTTCTAGGGGACTGATGACCTCAGATGTTAAGTCCCCTTGTGCTCAGAGCTATTTGAACCATTTTGAACATCGACACCACCCCATGAACACGATATCATGGGAATCCATCCATTATTTAACCCTTTCTGCGTCTTTGATTCCAGATGGCATTGTTAAGTACCCCTGCCTTCTTTGAGCTTCCGAATGCTTCGCGTAGTTCCGATCGCAGTGGCGTTTGGTTTCGTGACGCGCCGTTCGTTTGATGCACAGAACAAAGTAGCGTTGTGAGATGCGCTACTGCATTTGTCAGTGAACAGCGTGTATTTTGTTTTGTTTTGTTCTGAGTATACTGAAAGTCGCGGATGTGGATCCAATTTTACACAGTTCCTCAAGGGGAAAGGAAAAAAATACGGTTAAATTACAATGCAGTTATGTATCCATTTTTTCAGTAATTAATACGTAATTTCTAATGACACCACGTGGTGTCATTGATGCATTAGTATGTATGAGGTATGCAAAAATGAATTGTATCCTAAGAGAGGGTTGTGTTTGATCTTATATGATGTTTCGCAGTTTTCATTATTGCATCATAATTTCTTTATAACATAAGCGTAGACAACATGAAGCTCTGTGGGGCGATGAAAATCTTCTTCTTGTGCGTGGCGATGAATCTGAAATATCGAACGACGAAATTATTTCGGATGATGAAACTGACGATGACCCATCAGTTCGGCAACCATTGCCTCAACAGACATAAGATGAACTGGACAGTTTAGATGACGCTCTTACTGATGATGAAACACCCCTAGCTGTTTATGTGGGTACCACTAAAAGAACTGTTTCTAAACGTTTGGAAGAGCAAAAGGGAAATTGTAGAAGAGGAGAAACGGAACGATCAGCTGTTGCGGGGCATGATTTCCAGCCAGGGAACCACAATATTCGTTTCGAGGAGACGCAAGTACTAGCGACCACAAGCGGATATTACGAAAGGCTCTACATGGAGGCAATCGAAATCGCTAAAATACTGGGTGATGGCAACGGCGATCGACGGCGACGGACAGCGGCCAGTTGCACTGACGTTTTCAAAACACGTGACGTCACGCCGCGGCGCGGTAGCGCGCGGACACGGAATTTAGCGGCAGTCAGTAGCGAGCCAGTGGGTGTGTTGGACCTTCCATCGAGCTACAGAACCCCTTGAAGATGTCTCCCGCAGTCGGAGACGAAACATTGGGAATCGACACACAATTCATCAACCGACCACGGCATAACAGCCCGGATAATTATAATGGACATGATATTTCCGGCCGTGAAAGTCTACATTTTAGTAACAGACTAATCTATAACCAACTCAGGCTGTAATCGAATGTATAAACGCTAGTGTCAGTGAAATGAGAGATTTCATTGGCATTCATTTACTAAGTTGTATGATGAGCGTTCGCAGTTACAAGATGTACTGGGTAAACGAGACAAGATATAACCATGTAGCTGACGTGATGCCACACCGTCGATATTATAGGCTGAGAAGGTATCTGCATGTGAATGACAAAGTAAATACAGTATGTTACCCTGGAATAACCCACACCTTGACAAGTTATTCAAGGTGAGGCCACTTTTAGATCAACTAAAGAACAGTTTTCTCAAAACTCAAGTTGAAGGATACAACAGCTTTGATTAACTCATTATTCATCTAAAATCACATACTTCTATGCGCCAGCATATAAAATGAAAGCCACATCGATGTATAAAAATATTTGCTCGAGCTGGTGTAAGTTCCTACCTTTACGATTTTGAAGTGTGTTTTGGGAAGAGAACAAACACCGCAAGAAATCCTGAGTTAGGAATGAGTGGACATGTAGTGATGCGGCTGACTGAGAACTTGCTTAGGCATGCCAATTTGAAAGTCTTTATGGACGACTTTTTTACTCCCTCAACCTAGCGGTAAAGCTTAGAAATATGTTGTGGAAACCATCGGAAAAAGCAGATTGGGTGGATGCGAACTGAAAAGTGATGCAGAGATGAAAAAAGAAGGCAGAGCAACCTGCGTTTACAGGGTAGATGATAAAAAAATTATGGTTTTGAAGTGGTTTGACAGTGAAGCTGCCCACCTGACTTCCATGTAGAAAGGCAAGGAGCCTGTCGCAAATGCGGCACTTTAGAGTCAAAAGAGCAGATCGTATGTGGAAGTTCCATGTTCCAACATATGCACATGGGAGGAGCGGACCTCTATGATATGTTGGTTCCCCCTTTTCGCAGACGTGGCTTGTGTGAATGCTTGGATGCTCTCCAGGCGACATTTTGATCAGAAAAAAGGGAAATTCACACCACTGCTGAAGTTTAGAGTGGACATAGCAAGTGCCTTGCTAAAGAAAGGTTTTGATACACTAGCAGGAAAGAGGGGCCGTCCACCCCCAGACTCTCTAAGCCCACCGGCTCCCAAAAGAAAGCCTAAGGCAATTCGCCCGGTTGCTGGCGTGCGCTTTGACCAAATAAAACACTGGCCAGAGCATTTAGATTCAAAACCAAGATGCAGACTTTGAATAAAGGCCTATCCAAGAGTCAAATGCTCCAAATGCAACGTTGCATTGTGTTTTAATAAACAAAACAACTGTCTCAGAAATTTTCATTGTAAATAAATCAGTAAAAAATCAATTTTGTAGCATGAGCCTGTGTTTGGAAACATGTTCTTTTATTCCTTAACTAAATAATAAAGTTTAAACACTTTCCAACAAAATAAATAAGAAATTAGTTTATATATTGACACTAATTACTTTAAACCTAAGTAATATTTGTGGTGAATTTCAGTGACAATGATGCCATTTTGAAACATTATTTTATTTTTCAACCAACAGCTTCAAAAGAACTTTTGCAGTGCATATGGCATATGTACGACATATCTAATAAATATTGATTACAAAAAAAAATTTCCAATATTTTTTCTAAATGCGATGCGCAAAGGGTTAAGCATATACGAAAACAAATGTATCTTTTCTTCTAAGACGACCGGCAGTCCTGATGAACAATAAGCCTTGTACGACATAAGTGGTCTTTGACTGCAGCTCTACCCGAGAAATCAACAGAAATGCAGTGAATGTACTTGTCCTGTAATAGAGGCCACACTCCTAATACTGTCTCGTGCAATATGACTACAAGGAGTGATAGTCTGGAATACCATTTCTTTTCATAGCAAGATATCTTTGGTTGTCATTCGAGATATCCTTACAGGACAGCGGTACGTGGACGATATTCTACGTCCAGTTTTGTTTCCCTTCATGACAAGCTATCTCGGGCTTACATTTCTGCAAGATTACGGCTAGAGTATCTACTGCTTGTCTTCGTGCTTGCCAAAGCCTGCCTCGGCCAGATAGTTAGCCGGGTCTCTACCCAACTGATAACGTTTGGAGCATTATGGTCAGTGCTCTCCTGACGCGTCAACGGACGGAATTTGGCACATCCCTCAGGAAGACAGCTAACAACGCTACCAATGTATGCTACCTAGCCCGCACAACTGCTCGCATAAGGGCCAGAAGTAAACCAAAGCGTTATTGCTAAATTTGTGAAGTTCTTCCCCTTGAATAAATCGTCCAATTCTTCTGAAACTGTTCTTTTGTAACATACATCACATCAACCGATTTCCGTCCCATTCAAATATATGTATGATGATGTCCCAAACTCAGAGGAGCGGAGGGGACGATGCGGGAGACCCGCACCGCTGTACTAGGGAAGGTCCTGTGGAGGTGCTTTGCCATTTCCTTCCTCCGACCCGAATGGGGATGAATGATGATGATGGAGACGACACAACAACACCCAGTCATCACGAGGCAGGAAAAAACCCTGATCCCGCCGGCAATCGAACCTGGGACCCTGTACGCGGGAAGCGAGAACGCTACCACAACACTACAGTCTGCGGATATATATATATATATATATATATATATATATATATATATATAGTCTGCGGATATATATATATATATATATATCCGCAGACTGTAGTGTTGTGGTATATATATATATATATATATATATATATATATATATATATATATATATATATAGTGAACGGGCCAAATATCTCACGAAATAAGCATCAAACGACAAAAACTACAAAGAACGAAACTCGTCTAGCTTGAAGGTGGAAACCAGATGGCGCTATGGTTGGCCCGCTAGCTGGGGCTGTCATAGGTCAAACGGACATCAACTACGTTTTTTTAAATAGGAACCCCCATTTTTTATTACATATACGTGCAGTACGTAAAAAATTTGAATGTTTTAGTTGGACCACTTTTTTCGCTTTGTGATAGATGCCGCTGTAATAGTCACAAACGTATAAGTATGTTGTATCACGTAACATTTCACCAGTGCGGACGGTATTTGCTTCGTGATACATTACCCGTGTTAAAATGGACCGTTTACCAATTGCGGAAAAGGTCGATATCGTGTTGATGTATGGCTATTGTGATCAAAATGCCCAACGGGCGTACGCTGTGCATGCTGCTCGGTATCCTGGACATCATCCAAGTGTCCGGACCCTTGCCGGACAGTTACGTTGTTTAAGGAAACAGGAAGCGTTCAGCCACATGTGAAACGTCAACCAAGACCTGCAACAAATTCTGATGCCCAAGTAGGTGTTTTAGCTGCTGTCGCGGCTAAGCCGCACATCAGTAGCCGACAAATTGCGCGAGAATCGGGAATTTCAAAAACGTCGGTGTTCAGAATGCTACATCGACATCGATTGCACCCGTACCATATTTCTATGCACCAGGAATTGCATGGCGACGACTTTGAACGTCGTGTACAGTTCTGCCACTGGGCACAAGAGAAATTACGGGACGATGACAGATTTTTTTGCACGCGTTCTGTTTAGCGACGAAGCGTCATTCACCAACAGCGGTAACGTAAAACGGCATAATATGCACTATTGGGCAACGGAAAATCCTCGATGGCTGCGACAAGTGGAACATCAGCAACCTTGGAGTGTTAATGTATGGTGCGGCATTATGGGGGGAAGGATAATTGGCCCCCATTTTATCGATGCCAATCTAAATGTTGCAATGTATGCTGATTTCTTACGTAATGTTCTACCGATCTTACTACAAGATGTTTCACTGCATGACAGAATGGCGATGTACTTCCAGCATGATGGTGTTCGGCACATAGCTCGCGTGCGGTTGAAGCGGTATTGAATAGCATATTTTTCATGACAGGCGGATTCGTCGTCGAAGCACCATACCACGGCCCGCACGCTCACCGGATCTGACGTCCCCGGATTTCTTTCTGTGGGGAAAGTTGAAGGATATTTGCTATCGTGATCCACCGCCTGACAACATACATTAGCGAATTGTCAATGCATGTGCGAACATTACGGAAGGCGAACTACTCGCTGTTGAGAGGAATGTCGTTACTCGTGTTGCCAAACGCATTGAGGTTGACGGACATCATTTTGAGCATTTATTGCATTAATGTGGTATGTACAGGCAATCACGCTGTAACAGCATGCGTTCTCAGAAATGATAAGTTCACAAATGTACATGCATCACATTGGAACAACCGAAATAAAATATTAAAAGGTACCTACGTTCTGTATTTTAATTTAAAAAACCCATCTGTTACCAACTGTTCGTCTAAAATTGTGAACCATATGTTTGTGACTATTACAGCGCCATCTATCACAAAGCGAAAAAAGTGGTCCAACTAAAACATTCATATTTCTTTACGTACTACACGAATATGTAATAAAAATGGGGATTCCTATTTTTTTAAAAACGCAGTTGATATCCGTTTGATCTACAGCAGCGCCATCTAGCGGGCCAACCATAGCGCAATCTAGTTTTCCCCTTCAAGCTAGACAAGTTTCGTACTTTGTAGTTTTTTCGTTTGACGCTTATTTCGTGAGATATTTGGCCCGGTCACGATCAATGGACCACCCTATATATATATATATATATATATATATATATATATATATATATGTGTGTGTGTGTGTGTGTGTGTGTGTGTGTGTGTGTGTTAATTATTATAGTGCAACAACATGAGACAAGGTTTTTCATAGAGCAAAACTTTTGAAAAATGTATTCTGGGCAACAAGAGAACTGCGCCATTGTTAACAAGTTTACGTATCCAATTTTGATGTATACATATTACTTACAAAAGAGAAAGAACCCTTGAAGGTGAAGCAACAATACCGATTTATTAAACACAAATAAAGTTTTCAAAGAATATGGAAATCTGTCTGTTTGCTGTTTGACGAAAACACACCGATTAAATAATCATAAAATAGTAAGACAAGCTCTTAGGCAGCTGAATTCATCGTATCACCAGCTGTAGAGTTTTCGATGGGAACTCGTTAATTACTAACGAAAGGACTCACGAGCCCCATGGCGTTTACTATTGGTGTCTAATGTCACCTTTGGACACGGCAGCTTGGAAAACAAGAGTAGAATTAACACACACCATATCACAAAATTTCACTGTCACACTTAACATTTAGATATACTCGAGCCAAAATTGGGGAAATATCTGTTACTGCAGACTAACAATGTAGTGCAAAACTCGAATTCCTTCACAGTCTCGAAGAACGATTGTTCAAATTTATTGTAGTATTGCTGTTCGAAGCTTTAGCCGCTTACGAAGCTTGTGATGGTAATTGCCGCCAAACAGATTCGGTCCATTCTTCGATGAAAAAGTTTCTCTGCAACGGAGAATTGCTTTAATGTCGACAACGAGCCAGCGACCAATTCCCCGCCACTCTTCGGTGCCTCATCAATACCATCTCCGCAAACACACCGGCTGGTAAACAATTATTAAATCCCCTAAAAACGTAGTAGTCGTGACTGGAATACTGTTTCGTGCGAGGAATTTATGGAGAGCTCTGATGAACCACATTTGAATGTAATTATACTGGTAGTGACGTCATAGACTGAAGCAGGAAAATAAAATGACTATCAGTACTTTATAATCAGTTTAAATCAAACCGATCTACTGTGCGGTGACAACACACATTTTGCATACAGTGAATGGGATTTCATTATCATATTTTGTTCGTATCTGCTATAGAGTTTGATTTTCGTTTCGCATTAGGGACTCAGCTCAGTATGAAAAGCTATCGAGCAATAAAGCACTGAAGTCGTATACGCAAAGACCAGGATTAAAATTCTCGTCCACGTTTTCTGATATACGTTCACTAAATTACTTAAGTGAATATTTAGAAGTCACGTGGAACTAGGTCACCTAGTCCCAAGGACTAGTTTTTCACCTCTCATGAACTAAGCGACGATGACACTTTAATCTTCACTGTGAATAGGGGAAACATATTGCACTAAATCCTGTCATTTTTCGTGCATGCATCTTAGAGAAATTACTTCCAGGAGCAGATGCGGATTCTGACCGTAATCTATTAGCTATGAAACAGAGATTAATGCTAAAGAAGCTGCAGCGAGGGCGAAAGCTAAGGGGATGTTACCTGCAAGTTAATACAACCACAGGATGTGAGACCAGACTTTCCCCAGGCGTATACAATGTTCAGGTAACTCACGAGAATGCAGCCGGGCGAGGTCGTCAACAAGAGTCGATATTTCGAGAGGTGCACATCCTTCATTTTCAAGGCAGATCTGCAGCAAGTAAGCGCTGTGCAAGGGAATTCAAAACTTCAGCTTGCAGAGCAATCTGGAAAAATAACACACACACATTTACTCTGTAAACAGTAGCGCCATCACACAACCAAGGAAGACCGACGTCCGAAGTTATCGATGGTAAAAGTTAATAATCAACGGGTGAGACAGCATTAATTGTGTCCCTCTGTTTTTTGACAAGGGAGAGAGCGGGATTCTACGTTCTATTCATAAGGTTACTTGCTAATTTAATTTCAACTGCTTCCTTAACATAACTATCCCAATAGCTGGAAGCGCATGCCAGAATCATCGTGTTGTTATATTCCACATGATGACCGGTGCCAAGACACTGGTCGGCTGTAGCAGATTTGGTTATCTGCTGTAAGCCTGTGTGCGCTTACGCTTATTTCACCGGTCCTCCACAGTGCTGACAGTCTGACCAGTACATGACATGCTACAACTGCAAAGAATACGCTAGACACGCACCTAATGCAAACCAAGATCATCCTTTAAAGAATCTGAAAGAACCATAATCTTCGATGGTGATCGAAGACACATTTAACATCGGATTTCAGCAAAATAACACCAATCCTGTTGTAAATTCTCCCTGCTTAAGACGTAAAGGCGGCAGACTTTGGTGTCACCATACATCGTCATACAGCAGCTTCATGGTTAGTCGACGGAGCAACATACGTCTCACCTATCTTTCACTATATCAACGTTTCGTCGGAATAGTGATACAGACTTGCGGTATTAATGCAGTGAGAAAGAAGAAAT
This sequence comes from Schistocerca americana, assembly GCF_021461395.2. Lineage (NCBI taxonomy): Eukaryota > Metazoa > Arthropoda > Insecta > Orthoptera > Acrididae > Schistocerca > Schistocerca americana. Next base: position 940,338,719 of record NC_060119.1, read on the forward strand.
TTTCACAGTACAAACTAGACGAAGATCTGAACCAAAACCATGACGGTCACAACAAGACGTTGTTTTCCTGAGAATGTGTCATAATCAATGTTATGTTGTATTTATTTGCCGTAAACAGTTGTTCCACAATTTTATCATGTGTCCCACAACATAGAACTCACGTAGCATATTCGGAATATCAGAAGACCGTTGACTACCGAAACATCTATGGAGGAGCTAATGTCTGTAATGCGTCTAAATTGTGCTTAGGTTGTGAAATTATGGCTCAATTTCACTCTGCTGAAACGTCATAAATGTAATGAAAAAATAGTATGGAAAGAAAAATATTGAAACCATTGCAAAATACCCCAGAAATAAATAAGAAATGAAGCTCAACCATCACCGAGTCTGGTGGAGAAGCGCGAAAAACGTTCACCCGTCAGCAGATCTTTTTTGACAAGAAAGGGTATATATATCACAGCCATTGCAACGTTATACTGAACCACAAACCTGCACTCCTGCCAGTCTCCATATAAACCCCAAAAAACACTCTTAAATTTCAACAGAAATCTCCTCAAAGATATAGTTTCAGGAACACAATCAAAAATGGAGAACAAAGTCTACAACTCAGAACAAGTGAAACATTAGTTCTTGGTTTCAGTCTCGATGGACACCTTGTAAGGTGGCAGAATAAATGAAGGTCAGATTCGCACCTTACATGAGAGCTTTATACATCGCAACGGGAATGTGAATATGGCACCTAACTTAATTCGGCGGTAATGAGCACATTTGCCTAGTAGTATGTAATGCAAAAAGAGATGGCATTCAATCGATGGTAATTAACACACCATTCCTATAATGAATGTTTGAGCAGAAGGTCAAACAAGCAGCGAGAGGCGTTTTACTTTGGAATTCAGAGGAACGACGCAGGGGCAAGGCCGTCCCACAGGAGCTACCATGGAAACCACCTAAAGGGGTTCCCAGGTGGAAAGTCAACAACCGACCAGGTGACTCAGATGGGGAGACCAAGTATAACGGCCCATCTGAGCGAGGACAGGAAAGAAAGCTTTTCGTAAACTGCATTTCGAAATTCCAAATTGATACGAAAAAAGACCAGTGACGCATTTTCGATCACGTGTCCAGCAAGTGGTACACACGTGAGTCAATGTATGCATTTAGGCGTCTGGAACAGGCACAACGCGCTAGGAAGGAGAAAAGAGCCATAGTTTCGGCGCAATTTAATGCTAGGGACCTTGCGATTGGCAGAGAGAGTTTCCACAAAATAAGAGAGACGCTCCTATTGGTCGAAAAAAGCTATGACGTGAAGAACGAAAGAACCAAGGTGGGGAGACAGTTTGGCTATGAGTAAGACAAGACGGAAATTTTGGTGAACTCTTCTCTGAACTGTCGTCAAGTGCAGAATGGAGAGCATAGCGCTCTGTAGTACGATGGAGAGGAGTAATTTGTGTGAACACTGCATTCATAGCAGCTGATATCCAGCTAGAAATTAACTATAGCATCGTTTAGCTCTCACTGTGGAGAAACGAATCAGCCAATTAGTTAATTGTTCTTCTAAGAACTGAGAGGGCATTATAATATGCACACTGCTCCAACCATGTGTGTGTATATTGCCACAGTCTAAGACTAGGGATGGGTATATGTTCCCTCGCCTAATGAGAGATTCCCGGCGGGGTCAGGGATTTTCTCTGCCTCGTGATGGCTGGGTGTTGTGTGATGTCCTTAGGTTAGTTAAGTTTAAGTAGTTCTAAGTTCTAGGGGACTGATGACCATAGATGTTAAGTCCCTTAGTGCTCAGAGCCATTTGAACCAGCCTAATGAGAAACATAGGGAAAGTTTCTGCTGGAAAATGCAGCAAAAGTGTAATTAGTTCTATAGGAATTTCAGCGGAAGAGAGCGGCCTAGCAGACGACAGCTCATCGCAGCTTAAGGTAAATACCGCGTGCAGAGGCGTAAACTTGTTGGTAGTACCGAACTTTGAACCGGAATTGGACGATTTTCGTAGTACTGATCAACATCATAACGTAAGTGTAGGAACAATTTTGTAAAGAAACTTCTAGTTAAACTTAAATATGGTCGCGCTTAGGAAAATTTAACCTTCTGAGAGTTAATATTTAATATTGTTGTGTTTAGGATTATTTCACTTTTTGATGTTGACGAGATGCGTTATCCTGACAACTGTTTTTTGCTGTCACATTGAAAACTGTGTGAAAGCGTGTATTTTTGTGCTAATATTGCGACAGTAAACATGTCATTTTAACTTATACAGTTGTCTTCAATCCTAGAATAAGTAAACCAAAAAGTATTGCACCTTACAAGCTACATAAGTAGAATTTTACCTCTTCTCTTGATGAGCTACAAGCTTTCAGATCGAAAACCAGTTACGAGATTTTAACTCCTCAATCTTACGTCTTCTCGCAATTTCGATTTAGTACCTCCAGATCTGAGGATAAAAAAATTTAGAAACTGTGACGTTGAATTCTTATAAAACCTTACATTTTCTGCTTATACCGACATAGTTTTTAGTTTTTTATGAAGAAACAAATTGATTGTCTGATGAAGGCATTGAATAATTTGTTAACTGGGTTTCTTTTTGGGTCTCTACCACTGCCAAATTTCCACAGTTTCATGATAGTCCCTAAATGCTTCTTGGGCATGACACTAAAGTTTACGTAGACACAGACCATATGATGATCAAAACCGTGTAATGATTACTGACGCGTAAAGTTAAGGGCAGGCTCGTTTTATGAATAGTTTTTGTTTCATTAAAGTAGTATTTCTCGTGAGGTTGCCATGGTAAGACGTAATTTATTTTTATTGGTATGTAGCATATTTCGTATCATCTCTTTGGTTTATTGAATATATCATGATAATGAAAAGGGTACATTTATCACCAACAATAAAGTCTCTCATACTTTATGCAGCAGTCTGCAAATGATTGGGTAGCTTTCCTATTTCATGTATATAGAAACATTTTGGTTTGAAGATACAGGGTGTTTCAAAAATGACCGGTATATTTGAAACGGCAATAAAAACTAAACGAGCAGCGATAGAAACACACCGTTTTTTGCAATATGCTTGGGACAACAGTACATTTTCAGGCAGACAAACTTTCGAAATTACAGTAGTTACAATTTTCAACAACAGATGGCGCTGCGGTCTGGGAAACTCTATAGTACGATATTTTCCACATATCCACCATGCGTAGCAATAATATGGCGTAGTCTCTGAACGAAATTACCCGAAACCTTTGACAACGTGTCTGGCGGAATGGCTTCACATGCAGATGAGATGTACTGCTTCAGCTGTTCAATTGTTTCTGGATTCTGGCGGTACACCTGGTCTTTCAAGTGTCCCCACAGAAAGAAGTCACAGGGGTTCATGTCTGGCGAATAGGGAGGCCAATCCACGCCGCCTACTGTATGTTTCGGATAGCCCAAAGCAATCACACGATCATCGAAATATTCATTCAGGAAATTAAAGACGTCGGCCGTGCGATGTGGCCGGGCACCATCTTGCATAAACCACGAGGTGTTCGCAGTGTCGTCTAAGGCAGTTTGTACCGCCACAAATTCACGAAGAATGTCCAGATAGCGTGATGCAGTAATCGTTTCGGATCTGAAAAATGGGCCAATGATTCCTCTGGAAGAAATGGCGGCCCAGACCAGTACTTTTTGAGGATGCAGGGACGATGGGACTGCAACATGGGGCTTTTCGGTTCCCCATATGCGCCAGTTCTGTTTATTGACGAAGCCGTCCAGGTAAAAATAAGCTTCGTCAGTAAACCAAATGCTGCCCACATGCATATCGCCGTCATCAATCCTGTGCACTATATCGTTAGCGAATGTCTCTCGGGCAGCAATGGTAGCGGCGCTGAGGGGTTGCCGCGTTTGAATTTTGTACGGATAGAGGTGTAAACTCTGGCGCATGAGACGATACGTGGACGTTGGCGTCATTTGGACCGCAGCTGCAACACGGCGAACGGAAACCCGAGGCCGCTGTCGGATCACCTGCTGCACTAGCTGCGTGTTGCCCTCTAGGTACAGAAAGCTGGCTTAAGCCAGAGATAAATTCTGCCGAAATTTTTACAAAGGTACAGACGGTGTTTAGAAAGGATATATTGCATGTAACCGGTGGTGGAGTGTTCATCGCTGTTAGTAGTAGTTTATCCTGTAGTGAAGTAGAAGTGGATAGTTCCTGTGAATTATTATGGGTGGAGGTTACACTAAACAACCGAACTAGGTTAATAGTTGGCTCCTTTTACCGACCTCCCGACTCAGCAGCATTAGTGGCAGAACAACAGAGAGAAAATTTGGAATACATTTCACATAAATTTTCTCAGCATGTTATAGTCTTAGGTGGAGATTTCAATTTACCAGATATAGACTGGGACACTCAGATGTTTAGGACGGGTGGTAGGGACAGAGCATCGAGTGACATTATACTGAGTGCACTATCCGAAAATTACCTCGAGCAATTAAACAGAGAACCGACTCGTGGAGATAACATATTGGACCTACTGATAACAAACAGACCCGAACTTTTCGAATCTGTATGTACAGAACAGGGAATCAGTGATCATAAGGCCGTTGCAGCATCCCTGAATATGGAAGTTAATAGGAATATAAAAAAAGGGAGGAAGGTTTATCTGTTTAGCAAGAGTAATAGAAGGCAGATTTCAGACTACCTAACAGATCAAAACGAAAATTTCTGTTCCGACACTGACAATGTTGAGTGTTTATGGAAAAAGTTCAAGGCAATCGTAAAATGCGTTTTAGACAGGTACGTGCCGAGTAAAACTGTGAGGGACGGGAAAAACCCACCGTGGTACAACAACAAAGTTAGGAAACTACTGCGAAAGCAAAGGGAGCTCCACTCCAAGTTTAAACGCAGCCAAAACCTCTCAGACAAACAGAAGCTAAACGATGTCAAAGTTAGCGTAAGGAGGGCTATGCGTGAAGCGTTCATTGAATTCGAAAGTAAAATTCTATGTACCGACTTGACAGAAAATCCTAGGAAGTTCTGGTCTTACGTTAAATCAGTAAGTGGCTCGAAACAGCATATCCAGACACTACGGGATGATGATGGCACTGAAACAGAGGATGACACGCGTAAAGCTGAAATACTAAACACCTTTTTCCAAAGCTGTTTCACAGAGGAAGACCGCACTGCAGATCCTTCTCTAAATCCTGGCACAAACGAAAAAATGGCTGACATCGAAATAAGTGTCCAAGGAATAGAAAAGCAACTGGAATCACTCAATAGAGGAAAGTCCACTGGACCTGACGGGGTACCAATTCGATTCTACACAGAGTACGCGAAAGAACTTGCCCCCCTTTCTAACAGCCGTGTACCGCAAGTCTCTAGAGGAACGGAGGGTTCCAAATGATTGGAAAAGAGCACAGATAGTCCCAGTCTTCAAGAAGGGTCGTCGAGCAGATGCGCAAAACTATAGACCTATATCTCTTACGTCGATCTCTTGTAGAATTTTAGAACATGTTTTTTGCTCGCGTATCATGTCATTTCTGGAAACCCAGAATCTACTATGTAGGAATCAACATGGATTCCGGAAACAGCGATCGTGTGAGACCCAACTCGCCTTATTTGTTCATGAGACCCAGAAAATATTAGATACAGGCTCCCAGGTAGATGCTATTTTTCTTGACTTCCGGAAGGCGTTCGATACAGTTCCGCACTGTCGCCTGATAAACAAAGTAAGAGCCTACGGAATATCAGACCAGCTGTGTGGCTGGATTGAAGAGTTTTTAGCAAACAGAACACAGCATGTTGTTATCAATGGAGAGACGTCTACAGACGTTAAAGTAACCTCTGGCGTGCCACAGGGGAGTGTTATGGGACCATTGCTTTTCACAATATATATAAATGACCTAGTAGATAGTGTCGGAAGTTCCATGCGGCTTTTCGCGGATGATGCTGTAGTATACAGAGAAGTTGCTGCATTAGAAAATTGTAGCGAAATACAGGAAGATCTGCAGCGGATAGGCACTTGGTGCAGGGAATGGCAACTGACCCTTAACATAGACAAATGTAATGTATTGCGAATACATAGAAAGAAGGATCCTTTATTGTATGATTATATGATAGCGGAACAAACACTGGTAGCAGTTACTTCTGTAAAATATCTGGGAGTATGCGTACGGAACGATTTGAAGTGGAATGATCATATAAAACTAATTGTTGGTAAGGCGGGTACCAGGTTGAGATTCATTGGGAGAGTGCTTAGAAAATGCAGTCCATCAACAAAGGAGGTGGCTTACAAAACACTCGTTCGACCTATACTTGAGTATTGCTCATCAGTGTGGGATCCGTACCAGGTCGGGTTGACGGAGGAGATAGAGAAGATCCAAAGAAGAGCGGCGCGTTTCGTCACTGGGTTATTTGGTAACCGTGATAGCGTTACGGAGATGTTTAATAAACTCAAGTGGCAGACTCTGCAAGAGAGGCGCTCTGCATCGCGGTGTAGCTTGCTCGCCAGGTTTCGAGAGGGTGCGTTTCTGGATGAGGTATCGAATATATTGCTTCCCCCTACTTATACTTCCCGAGGAGATCACGAATGTAAAATTAGAGAGATTAGAGCGCGCACGGAGGCTTTCAGACAGTCGTTCTTCCCGCGAACCATACGCGACTGGAACAGGAAAGGGAGGTAATGACAGTGGCACGTAAAGTGCCCTCCGCCACACACCGTTGGGTGGCTTGCGGAGTATCAATGTAGATGTAGATGTAGATGTGGTTGCCGTACGCGGTCGCCCTACCTTTCCAGCACGTTCATCCATCACGTTCCCAGTCCGTTGAAATTTTTCAAACAGATCCTTTATTGTATCGCTTTTCGGTCCTTTGGTTACATTAAACCTCCGTTGAAAACTTCGTCTTGTTGCAACAACACTGTGTTCTAGGCGGTGGAATTCCAACACCAGAAAAATCCTCTGTTCTAAGGAATAAACCATGTAGTCTACAGCACACTTGCACGTTGTGAACAGCACACGCTTACAGCAGAAAGACGACGTACAGAATGGCGCACCCACAGACTGCGTTGTCTTCTATATCTTTCACATCACTTGCAGCGCCATCTGTCGTTGAAAATTGTAACTACTGTAATTTCGAAAGTTTGTCCGCCTGAAAATGTACTGTTGTCCCAAGCATATTGCAACAAACGGTGTATTTCTATCGCTGCTCGTTTAGTTTTTATTGCCGTTTCAAATATACCGGTCATTTTTGAAACACCCTGTAAATTTATCGGCAATCCAAAATGGAGCACATTATCGTCTGTAAAGTAATGATACTGGCGGGTCATTGGAGAAGGAGTGAAAACGAATGTTTTTAGAGCGCATGATAGGGAGAAAAAAATGTGGCGGGTCATGCCCCGCTAACCTAGCTACTGGACAGCTATTGTTGCCTTATTAGTAGTGCAGTGCTTGATGCTTTCTTTCGTAGTAGTTTTCCTTACAGACAGCTGTCTCAGATGCTAGTAACAAATATATGCGGCGACGAACATACTTCTCCGAAGCTGTTCGTACTACAACAGTGGTTTGTGCCCTCAGATGCAAATATTATCTCTTGTGTTCGTACACTGCCTTTGCTTGTGGAGATGATGTATTTTAGGGTACGCCCATTAAGGTAGTTGACAGAAAGGGACCATATCTCGTCAGTTACAATGTTATGGGATAGGAATGTTCGGTGAGCAAGTGATGACGTTCAAGCAAAACTATTGGTCTGGCCACCCATTTCACTTCTGTTGCTTTGAATTTGAGCATGTAGTACCACTATGTCGAACGTTAAAATCTCGACCATAGAAAGCAAATTTTGTACGAAGCTTAAATGGTCGTAGTATTCACATTCGGCAGTTATCAGGTCCAACGACGGAAAATATAGAGGTAACTGTGAAGAACTGCTTCAAGGGAGAATAAATCACGTCAAAATGACCCTACTTGGAACGGGAAAGGCATTTTCTGAGGTGATTTCTTCGTTGGCACTTGTCGCATCCTCCACTGCCTTCACGTGTTCTGTAGATCATAGGCGAAAATGCAAAGGGTTACGATCATATTGACGGCCGGTGGCTTGCAGACGGCATCAGGCAGCCGTTGGCCACTAGCGCACACCTGTACAGTTGTGCAGGAATTGTTCCGATACGTAAAGACAGTCTGAAAACCCATTAACTTTTCGTGGACAAGTCCAACTCGTACTGAACCTACCCAGACTGGCCTTGCTAGTACCAGAAAACAAAGACAATGTCAAATAATCCAGAAAACCCGAATACAAAATTATAAGCTGACAAAATCAGTTGCGTAATTAAAAAGTTCCATAATGAAATCAGTCAGTTTGAGTATCAGAACAAATTTCTCCATCTAACAAACAGCACCGATGTCATGCCTGCATGGCATCGGTGGACGGGGTTAAAAATTATTCTCATTCATCATTCAATTTATAATCTCTCATAATGGCAAGTTTCCTTAAAGTTGGAGCCATTCCTTCAAACAAGGCCAGAGAGCCCGACAGCACTTAGGGGACACCAGTTGTACACGAGTTCGAAGAAGGCCCAATAACCTAAACACCAGACGACTGAGCCGCTCTCTTGTCTTGCGCCCCAGTAACCGTTAGCGCCTCCTGAGGAAACATATTGTGGAGTGGTACCCGTGATAATAAAATCACAGGGAAGCGATCTGCGAGCCTCAGATGTACGCAGTCTCTTGAAGACATGACACGTATCTCTCCACGAGTAGCTGCAATGTGTAAGTTACCCCACCTTAGAACATGGTTGTCTCTCCACCACTTCGAAGCAGCAGCGTGTATGCAGCCGACAGCAGTCGGGTAACATAATAAGTGGTCGCGATCCCGCAGCAACTACAATAACTGTAATCTGCAGTATCTGCAACCGTGGGATCATTCCGAATGCGAGTCCGCCAGCAGTAATTCAGTAACTTTCAAAGTGGCGTCCCTGTTTTTCCTAACGTGTGTTCATTACTGTGGCTGCCGTTACTCATTTTCGAGGTCCAACTCGAGCCCATATTTCTATCTATCTTTCTAGGTACTGGTTTCTGCACTTCATTGGTTTTATTGAACTGCTTGATGTATTTGTCATCTGTAATACCTGGCCCACAGCAGGAAGGCAGCTCGTCAAATAGTTGATAATTGTGAGAAGAAAAGTGTAATTGTGTGACAGTGCTACCTCAGAACGAGTTTTTTACTCTGCAGCGGTACGTGCGCTGATGTGTAACTTCCTGGCAGATTGAAACTGCGGGCCGGTCCGAGATTCGAACCCGGGACCTTTGCCTTTCGCGGGCAAGAGCTCTACCGTCTGAGCCACCCAATCAAGACTCACGCTCCTTCCCCACAGCGTTACTTCATCTACATCTGCGTGATTTCTCTGTTATTCACAATAAAGTGCCTGACAATGGGTTCAATGAACCACCTTCAGGCTGTCTCTCTATCGTTCCACTCACGAACGGTGCGCGGTAAAAACGAGCACTTACATTTTTATGTACGAGCCCTGATTTCTCTTATTTTATCGTGATGATCATTTTCTCTATGTATGTGAGTGCCAGCAGAATGTTTTCGCAATCGGAGGAGAAAGCTGGTGATTGAAATTTCATGGTAAGATCCCGTCGCAACGAAAAACGCCTTTGTCTTAATGATTGCCACTCCAATTCACGTATCATGTCTGTGGCACAAAACGAGCCACCCTTGTTTGAACTTTTTCGATGTCATCCTTCAGTCTCACCTGATGCGGATCCCACACCGCACAGCAGTACTCCAGAATAGTGCGGACAAGCGTGGCGTAAGCTGTCTCTTTAGTAGACCTGTTGCACCTTTTAACTGTTATGGCAATGAATCGCAGTCTTTTGTTTGCTGTACCCACCACATTATCTATGTGATCGTTCCAGTTTAGGTTATTTGTAATTGTAATCCCTAAGTATTTAGTTGAATTTACAAATCTTAAGATTTGTGTGACTTAGCGCGTAATCGAAATTTTGCGGGTTTCTTTTAGTAATCGTGTGAACAACTTCGCACTTCTCTTTATTCAGGGCCACTTTTCGCACCATACGGATATCTTATCTAAATCATTTTGCCATTCGTTTTGGTCATCTGATGCCTTTACAAGTCGGTAAATGACAGCACCATCTGCAAACAATGTAAGAGAGCTACTCAGATAGTCTCCTATGTCGTTAATATAGATCAGGAACAATAGAGGGCTTATAACGCTTCCTTGGGGAACGCCGGATATTATTTCTGTTTTACTCAATGACTTTCCATTACTAAGAACTCTGACCTTTTTGAGAGGAAATCATGAATCCAGTTGCACAGCTGAGGCGATATTCCGTAGGCACGCAGTTTGGTTCGAAGACGTTTGTGAGGAACGGTGTCTAAAGCCTTCGGGAAATCTAAAAATATGGAATCAATCTTACATCCCTTGTCGATAGCGCACATTACATCATGAGCATAAAGAGCTAGTTGTTTTTCACAAGAACGATATTTTCTGAATCCATGCTATGTGTCAATAAATCGTTTTCTTCGAGGTAATTCATAATGTTCGAACACAGTATATGTTCCAAAACCCTACTTGGAATCGACGTTAGTGATATGGGCCTGTAATTCGGCGGATTACTCCTACTTCCCTTTTTTGGTATTAGTGAGACTTGAGCAATTTTCCAGTCTTTAGGTACGGATTTTCCTGTGAGCGAGCAGTTGTATATAATTGCTGAATGTGAAGCTACTGTATCATCATACTCTGAGTGTTATACGAGTACAATCTGGACCGGAGGCTTTGGCTTTATTGATTTAAGGTGCTTTGTTACACCGAGGATATCTACTTGTATGTTTCTCATCTTGGCAGTTGTTGTTGTTCTTGATTGGAATTCAGGAATATTTACTTCAGCCAGTAACTCGACTCCTACCTTTTGTGAGCAGGGGGTGGGGGATTGTGCTAGGGTAGCTCAGACAGTAGAGCACTTGTCCGTGAAAGAGCTCGAGTCTCATTCCGGCACACAGTTTTAATCTGCCAGCAAGTTTCATATCAGCGCACACTCCGCTGCAGAGTGAAAATCTCATTCTGGAAACAACCCCCAGGCAGTGGCTAAACCATGTCTCCGCAATATCCTTTCTTCCAGGAGTGCTAGTTCTGCAAGGTTCGCAGGAGGGCTTCTGTGAAGTTTTGAAGGTAGGAGACGCGAGACTGGCAGAAGTGAAGCTGTGAGGACGGGCAGTGAATCGTACTTGGAAAGCTCAGACGGTAGAGAACTTGGCCGCGGAAGGCAAAGGTCCCGTGTTCGAATCTGGGGCCGGCACACAGTTTTAATCTGCTGGGAAATTATAGTGCTACCACAGTTTATATTCGTTGTGGTTTACGAAATACTTCAATATGAGACTTCACTTCAGGCATTTCACCTTTGTGATTTTCGCCTGTCTCTGTCTGATTAATTTATGTCATTGCCTAAACAACAAACCCTGAAAGTATCTGATGAAGATCCATGCCGACTGGGGGATGGGACAACAGATCAGTAGGTGAGTTGTTCTCTCGCTGTCTGATAGGGAAGAGGTGTTAGGCCATCCTTCATTTCTTTTAATTTCACCCGGCGGTCATGTGACGATTTTATGTCAATGATTACACGAGCAAGTTTAAAGTATGCATTCGGTAGCCGTGGCAGCTAGTGAATGACGTTATGGGCGAACAAAGAAATGGATGTGTTGAACAGCCTGTAAATCATCTCCTGAGAGTGAAAGTTCTCACTCAATGTGGCACACCCAAATTACAACAAAAACATGAGCAAGTCTTACACCGTTTTCGGTCGTCTGTTGGAGTGATTCTAACTTAATGGACATAAGGTTTGGCTTTGCTTTCACTTCAGGAAACATTTTTAACAGACATAAGCAGACCCTCCTCATCTCTAGTAACGCCAACTGAAAAGCGTACAGTTGCACTGTAGGTTCCAAATTCACATATACATTATTTCCTTCCGCTACCAACAGGTTTACGTTGTGTCGTGACAGAGGTGGAAGTCGTGGCAAGTAGAAACTTCGTCACAAGTTAGCTATTATTGTATTTAATGGATGAAGCGACATTTAAGGTCAAAGTTTATTTAACAAGTTTGTTTGCGTGGCCATCCTGTGCAGCAAGCACAGGTGTACCTGTTTTGTAAATGAAAATAACAAAACTGTATCGTTCTAGATCCAACTAAAGATGCCTTAGAGTAACAAAAAGGCAAAATGCGTCTGCGAAAAATAAATCAAGTTGCAGCAAGAAAAGGCGGTTTTGTTTACAAAACAAGTATTTATTTAATATTGTATTTTAACTTTAAATGTTGAAAATATTGGTGCTGGATTAAGATTCGAACTTAGATTTCCCATTTTGCGAAATTTGACTCATGCAGGTAGATATACTTCCTTGATTTCGTTGTTTTCCCGAGGTTTCAGACTCATCAAATTCTCCAGAAAAGACACATGTCTGCGTTCGAAGTGTGGTCCAACACAGAAATGCCGTTTCAAGTAGAATTAGTAGTATGGCCAAAAACGACTGAGTTGTTTTGTACATTACTGTTTTCGTAAATTACACTGTATAAAATACCGCAACCAGCCACAAGCTTTTTGGAAATGATTTTATTGTACCACTACAAGCTTCGGCCCTGAGCCCATAGTTAGGCGGTGGCATTGATTTCTTGGCAAGGTTCACACTGGTGTTCTAAAATATAACAGAGTTTTGTGATTACACGGCTTAAAAAAGATTTTACATTGTTTATGGCTCTATACACTTTACTTAGTTCATGAAAATCTCTCCTTTACGCATTATAAGAGATCGGTTTGATCCTCTTTCTCGACCCATACTGATCTATGAGCTAAAGTAAATACAAGATGTCGGCTACATTTGCTTACACTGGCTACTGATTTGATGCATCAAAGAATGTGGCGTATCCACAGATGTGGCATACTGCTGGAGTTACTACAAAGATACTTCTTTGTAGCACGAATCATTTTAAAGCTAGACATTTAATTATCTATGTTTGGAAGCTGCTGGTAATGACCATTGAAGAAAGTACTCTTTTTCACTTAATTACTGTAGGAGAAGACAACATTCTGTTGATCAAAACATCTGTGTAACTGAAAATATTAGCCATCTCAAGATGGGCAAGGTAACCCGAAACTGGTTATGGCACTAAAATAACAAATTTAAAAGGCATTTGTGGCTGTTTTCGTCATTCATCAACAAATAATTATTATTCTGTCATTTAAAATTATAACAGTTGAACTAAATTTTGGAGGTACATTAGGTTTCTTTATTCTAGTCGATCACTCAGGAAGCAATCCATTTTACTGTGAATATGGAGTATATTTCTAATTCTGACAAATTCATTTGACAACCTTTTTCGACAAAATGTAATATATTCAAGTCCTTTTCGATTCTTTGTCTCTGTGTTCCCTTGTTGGGCCAAGTAAGCAGCAAAAATTGGTTTATTTGTTGAGCCTGTAAACATCCCTATAGCGCACGTTGAAACTTCTCCCTGTTTGGCCAATGTAAAATTTCTGGCACACAGAAAAATTTAGTTTATAAGTGCCAGACATTTGGTATACCTAAATCTTTAAATTTACGTCACAAACAATCTTGCCTTTCATTCTATAGTTTGTGAAAAAACTACTTTTTATATTTATTAGTACGGAATAAGTTTGATGCCTGATGTGAAATTTTACGAATGAATGGCTTGTAGACATACCTGACAGAAAAATGGCTGATTTTTAACGTTTCTTTGTGCTTTGGCAACAATAAAGGTAGATGCTGGTTTCAACTCTCACAAGGAACCCTTGAGTTCAGTCTTTAGTAAGGCTCATTTGAAAGTGCTGTGTTAACAATTATGATAGAAAAAAAAATTAGGTCTAACAACTCACCTTGTACATCAGGAAGGCGACAGAAAATGAGTGTCCGGGAGATGTAATGACCAACCTTCTATGGGATGTATGTATTACACTTCACAAAATGGACATTGCCGACATTCAAGGAATGTCCAAAACAAAACATTGATTTACACCATGAACACGGAATAAAAACAGTGATCACAGATATTCGTACTATTAAGATCGAAGGCGAACTCCTTGGGAGTTACACACTGGCAGGACGTTCAGTTAGGTATCCATTCTTCAAGAATGCCTGTACAATCATATTGGTGTAACGGTGTGATGAGAGCTGATCGAATGTGATAGCAAGCAACCAAATGCGAAAAAGTCTGTCGTGGAGCTTATCGTGAAATTGGCCATCCTTTAAGCCGCAGTTGCAGATAGTGCACTAATATGTTTTATAGACACGGAAGAAACTAACAGCCAGAGGTTGAATCTGTCCAGTGGTTCCAGGTGGTACCTGTATGAATTGCAATGTCACACAGTTTTCAGTAGGGATAGTGTGAGTTTTATACGCAGGCCAGGAATCAAGCAAAAGCAAGTTAATTTGACCAGCTACAGGCCAAAAGCAGTGCTCGTGCTGTAGTTGTAGTTCTCTTACGCCCGTTTTCCCACTCTTGCTTGCTGCGATGAAGATATTCCCTACTGCCTTCGCAAGGTCACGCACACGAGGAAGAATCGTAGGGGGCAGAACACCTCCAACTTCTCGCAGCACAATAAATAACTTTCCAGACAATTTACCATCCAGATTAACAGTTGCTGTATACGAATGGCATTGATGTTTGTTAGTATTGATACAACTGTCTTGGTACCTCTAATTTCCAGGGTTCCTTTCATATGCATTTCCACTTCAGAACCCGTTTGTTGGGACTTGAAAACAAATTTCTTACTGAACATGAGTTTGTTTATCTCATTTACAAATTTTCGGGCCGATTCCGCATTTTACTGTGCATCGTCCAGTTGAAGTTCTGTTTGAAATTTAGTTAACGTACGTCTTCCAAATCTGTAGCACTGTTTGAAATTATGCAACCATACACTGATTCCCTTGAAATCACTGTAATCTATGTCACGCACATCCTGTAAATTGTGTTGAGCATCTTTGAAACATGCAAACACCTGTTTTGTAATAACTGCGCCTCTTTATCCCTTGAATATCAGTATTTTTTCTTCTGCACTACGAGATCATATTGCTGCGAACTTATGCAAAAAATGTTCATAATTTCTGTTTTTTGCTATGCCGTGGACGAACTTCCAAATATGTAATTATGTTAATATCCGCTCCTTGGATAACGATTGCCCTTTACCACGTTTCACTGGAGACGGGAGTTTTCGCTCCCTGTCCGACAAGGCTTATGAACTGCTTGTCTGGACGCCTGTTTCAGTATCACTTTCACTTGTTAGGCACGTATCGTCATCATTGTACTAATCATGTACACAGTCGAATGTGTACAAAACCACACATTCCACTGACCCATCTTGCAAAAACGTTAATATTTCAACTGCCACTTCTTTCCCAGTCTGCGAAATTCCCTGGGTTCCTTTTGACGTAATGTCAACCTCGGCAACTGTTACAGATATAATGCAATGTCTGCTTTCTTTATCGTTGCCATTGCTTTGCTTTGTATCAACACCACTAGCACTGTAGCACTGTTGCGAGTTACTCGTCGACTAAGGAGTTCAACTACGTTAAACAGTCTCACGCTGAGCCCACCATTGGATACCTCCTGTCCCGCCCCGTGTTTCCAGTAGCTCCCAATGTTGTGGTTGCATGGTAGACAATATGTGGGCCATCGAACGCCGTAAACGTTATTGGCCTGTTGCGACCTCGTACTCAAGGCGTTCTTTATCAGTCACACGCGGCAATTTTCGTCATGTTATTTCCAGTTCAGCCACGCGCACTTCTCGCTGGTGGTGAAATAAATCGATATTTAAAGCCCATTCGTCGTTAGGATTCGTCGACAGATCCTGGGCTCGAAAGCTTAGTAAGGCAAACGTTTTCATCATTTCATATAGCTCCTGGTGAAAAAAATTCGATAGCTACATTTGATTGTCCTTAGTTTTCCATCCGATTTCTTGTTACGTTCGAATCCCCGTCCGTCAGAAAACTTAACTTCACATCACAGCATGTATAAACATGTACACACTTCGTTGTTTATGGATGAAACCATATGTACGATCTTTCGAGGTTAGTTAACAGGGACAGCAGTTGTTGTAGTTCCAGTACAGAAATTTTCGTTACGTAATTTTAAATTGTGTCTTGCTTGTTTAAATGCCACTTGTTGTAATACATTGGAGTTTATAAACATTAATGTCTAACAACGTGTTTCCTAATGATTCCAATAACATGGTATTAATTTACATCTGGACTGGTTACCCTACAGAGCAGTGTTGGTCTCGGTAGTGCAGGGAAAATATTGTCTATGCTTTGTCTGAGAGGACTGACTGCCTGAAGTTCGCAGTAGCCATACAGACAAGCGTACATACTTAACAGCGCAATGCTTGAAGTGGAGAGGAGCGCTTTTTAAATCGACGAAAAGCAGCATTATAGCCGGGTTATCGTAGTTCAGAAACACCAACATTAACTTACAGGACGTCAGTGCAGGATGATAGTTGCAGTTAAAACGTAGGTTGCCAGCCAGTTGTGTGATAAATATCAGAATAAAATAAGTCTTGGAGACTTGTATAAAAATTTTCCTCGATGTGAATTTCCAGGACTTCACAAGTTTGTAATTACGATTATGTCCATGTTTGGATCTACATATTTGTGCGAACAGCTTCACAACGCGGTGAAGAGAACGAAGTCTGTCCATAGAAGTTCACTAACAGTCTGCAATTTTAAAGCTTGTCTTCGAAGTAGCAGTGCTCAGAAAGTAATACCAGACATTCATGCTTCAGTGAAAAGCAAAATACGTTGAATTCATTGACTTCAAGTGTTTCTGCGTTTAATTTGTGAGTAAAATAGTAACTAAATTCCAGCTTTGACCGAAAAACGACATTCATCATAAGGCTTCACTATTCGTAAGCAACATTAGGGCCGGCCGCTGTGACCGAGCGACTCTAGGCGCTTCAGTTTGGAACCGCGCGACCGCTACGGTCGCAGGTTCGAATCCTGCCTCGGGCATGGATGTGTGTGATGTCCTTAGGTTAGTTACGTTTAAGTAGTTCTAAGTTCTAGGGGCCTGATTACCTCAGATGTTAAGTCCTATAGTGGTCAGAGCCATTTGAACCAAAATTAGATTTCTTATTCAGCTGCTCTGTGTTCTTCGCCTCATCAGCTAAAAGTAATGTAGATTTCATTTCACTGTCATTTCTCATCAATGCAACAATCTTATGAAATGAATTTGCCACAACAGGCATCAATAAGCCACCGCAAACAAATACATCTACCTACGCAGAATTACCATTAGCGACCGTAGAATACACTCGTTTACAACGGTTTGTCGTGCCGAGCTGCCTTGTTCCGATTGCACCTCCATCCACACACCCTCCCCGCACCCCACACACTTACTCTGCCGTGAGGTGATCTCTTACTCACTGACTGCCGAAGCATGAACGCGAGCCGACTCGGTTAACAGGCCTGATTTAGTGTACACATTTTCGTCCGCAGCCCGTGGTAGTGCGGTAGCGTTCTCGCTTGCCGAGCCCGGGTTCCCGGGTTCGGTTCCCGGCGGGGTCAGGGATTTTCTCTGCCTCGTGATGACTGGGTCTTGTGTGATGTCCTTAGCTTAGTTAGGTTTAAGTAGTTCTGATGACCATAGATGTTAAGTCCCATAGTGCTCAGAGCCATTTGTACACATTTTCCTTGTAACTTACACCTTTGCTTTCCTTACAGCTTTGGTCATGCATATCGGCTGGCGGCTTTCATTGCGCTGTTGTCACATCGTGCGTCACATAGACCGGCACTACACGTTGTAACAGTTTCTGCTTTGGTCAAAGTCAATGTAATTACGTTTTTGCAGTGAAATATTGATTTTAACTACGTCATATCGTTAAGCACGCAATGTACGGATGCATTATTTGAATTTAAAAACATTTTAATAGCCTTGTCATTCAATTTATTGTTAGCAGTCTACAGTGTGTAAAATTATTATAGACAATATTAGATATTATATGTTTATATAGTACGTAAATCAATGACAAAACCACTTATCAGTTTAGAAAACATAACTACTGGAATTTCAAGGGACTATAGCTACCGGAATTTCAAGGAAATTAGCGCGCTAACGAAAATGCACGGTTGGTCAACATTACACATTCTAAACACTGCGTTAGCTACAAGACAGCCACCAGATCTGCAATAAAACCAAATTAATCCGCGACTGATTGCTGTAAGTACCTAACTTGTTTCCAAAATCATTTTCCAGGTGTTCGCTACCCGCCGTTGTGGTAAATTTCGTAGACTGTCAGCTTTCTGTCACCACCCCCTTACAACCCAAAGTCGATTCATTAATTCTGCAGTAAGTTTAAATTTGGGCGGCCGGTAACAGTTTCAGATCACTTGGCACGTTGAGTTAGTGACACACTTCAGAAAGAGGTAGCAACAGTAGAATTTAAATAACCAGTTTTGATAGTACTCATGTATGCAGGTTTAATTGTTGTCGAAAATTGTAGGCTCGTAATCTATACGAATTCATATACCGGTCTAGAGGATGCTCGGCTTCATTTTCTTAAACGATACGAACACTTGTTGAGCTTGTGTAGTTGAATAGATATATTTTTAGTTACTGCTCTTCACAATAGGATTACGTTCAACCTCCATGCTAATTCAGCACATATGTAAATCGTACTCCATACTCGTACTGAATAAGACCAAAGATTTGCCTATATCACCATGTACCAAAGAAAACACCATCGTACACCGATATATTCATGCAAAATCATCTTTGTAAGGTACATTACAAAAACAGGGTACAAACAATTGTTTATCATTGACTATCTTTTTAAGAAGTCCATGATAATCGTAATAGTTACATGAAGTGTTTATAGATGTTGGCGTTCATACATTTTCGTATAGCTCTTTGATAGTGGATTTCTGGGTTTTGAGATTTTAACTTGGGAATCAGTCACTTTAAATTATTCAAGATTGGTTAGTGCATTGTATCTCACCATAACCAGTTTTATTGCAGTCTGGGAATGATTTTAACAAAATCGTTTAGTTTATTTAAAGATCTGAGTCAATTTAAGAATATTTTTGGAAGAATCAAACGTTGGGGACTTTCCCTCACGACACACGCACTGTATAGTTCTTAAACCGACGCCGCAAGCTGTAGCACAAATCGCCTGTACGTTAGCAAGGTTTTCTTCTTACAATGACTTTTCCTTTTTTGTTTTGGCAACATATCATTGCATTTCCCGATATCATCGCTATCGATTATGTATACCTTCCGCAAATCCTTCCTGATGAGCCTACGTCTAGATGCTAATCCTCACCACCATTGTCTACGAGCTGTTTTAAATACGGTATTTATAGAGCTTGTGGATTATGGAATTTGCTTTCCCGCCGAAACTCAGTTGCCTCCTTTTAGTGGCCTGCTGTCAAAGTGCGTTTTGTTAGAGTTCTTTGTAAGCATAACCTACATGCTTTTCCATTTTCAGCTTACAGAAACATTTCCAATCAGTAAATACGCTGCCAAATAATACCACAAAATACGTCTTTTGGTACACTTTCTTTTCCTTAGAGTCGACCTGCCGAAACTAGTAACTCAAGAGCTGGATTTAAAAATAAGGACTGCCCGAAAATCTACACAACATGTCGCTACTGAAGCTCTACTGGTGCTCGAACTAGTCAACTACGGACACTCAGCACTGAGATTTTCGAATGTTAGAGAGATGGCTACGCGAGACTAGGCGTAAGTACGGCATCAGCGCGTTTGCAGCTACCCGCCGGTACGTCTGGCCTGAGCTACAGTTCAGAAAGTTACACTACTGGCCATTAAATTTGCTACACCAAGAAGAAATGCAGATGATTAACGGGTATTCATTGAACAAATATATATTATACTACAACTGACATGTGATAACATTTTCACGCAATTTGGGTGCATAGATCCTAAGAAATCAGTATCCAGAACAACAACCTCTGGCCGTAATAACGGCCTTGATACGCCTGGGCGTTGAGTCAAATACAGCTTGGATGGCGTGTACAGGTACAGCTGCCCTTGCAGCTTCAACACGATACCACAGTTCATCAAGAGTAGTGACTGGCGTATTCTGACGTGCCAGTTACTCGGCCATCATTGACCAGACGTTTTCAATTCGTGAGAAATCTGGAGAATGCGCTCGCCAGGGCAGCAGTCGAACATTTTCTGTATCCAGAAAGTCCCGTACAGGACCTGCAACATGCGGTCGTGCATTATCCTGCTGAAATGTAGGGTTCCGCAGGGATCGAATGAAGGGTAGAGCCACGGGTCGTAACACATCTGAAATGTAACGTTCACTGTTCAAAGTGCTGTCAATGCGAACAAGAGGTGACCGAGACGTGTAAAAAATGGCACCCCATACCATCACGCCGGGTCATACGCCAGTATGGCGATGACGAATACACGCTTCCAATGTGCGTTCACCGCGATGTCGCCAAACACGAATGCGACCATCATGATGATGTAAACAGAACCTTGATTCATCCGAAAAAATGACGTTTTCCATTCGTGCACCCAGGTTCGTCGTTGAGTACACCATCGCAGGCGCTCCTGTCTGTGATGCAGCGTCAAGGGTAAACGCAGCCATGGTCTCCGAGCTGATAGTCCATGCTGCTGCAAACGTCGTCGAACTGTTCGTGCAGATGGTTGTTGTCTTGCAAACGTCCCCATCTGATGACTCAGGGATCGAGATGTGGCTGGACGATCCGTTACAGCCATGCGGATAAGATGCCTGTCATCTCGACTGCTAGTGATACGAGGCCGTTGGGATCCAGCACGGCGTTCCGTATACCCTCCTGAACCTACCGATTCCATATTCTGCTAACAGTCATTGGATCTCGACCAACGCGAGCAGCAATGTCGCGATACGATAAACCGCAATCGCGATACGCTACAATCCGACCTTTATCAAAGTCGGAAACGTGATAGTACGCATTTCTCCTCCTTACACGAGGCATCACAACAACGTTTCACCAGGCAACGCCGGTCAATTGCTATTTGTCTATGTGAAATCGGTTGGAAACATTCCTTATGTCAGCACGTTGTAGGTGTCGCCACCGACGCCAACCTTGTGTGAATTCTCTGAAAAGCTGATCATTTGTATATCACAGCATCTTTCCTATCGGTTAAATTCCGCGTCTGTAGCACGTCATCTTCGTGGTGTAGCAATTATATTGGCCATTAGTGTATGTGTTCGTTTGTCCAGTGTCTTTATATATGAAGATAGTTTCGTCTCAGTAATGTTACCCGGTTGACCGCTCGGCACAGAAGACACAACAGCCAGATTTGTTATTCAAGAGGCTTGAGTTTCGTTCATCATAACAGTGCCGATACCCTTCCACTCCATGAAAACCTCCAGTTCAGCCATTCCGTAAATGACCGGCTGGAGTACCAAACAAGAACTGTGTATTTACATGAGAGAGCGGATGTGAGACGTGACGCATTGAGAGGTGCGAATAGCCATTCCAGAAAAGTTTTAGTTGTGGCCAGCTATTTACCTAGTTCACCGACAGCGATTTACGTGATTAAAGTAGCTTATATGGAGCTCGTGCACACGAGGAGCGGAAAACTTTGAGCAAGAAGCTCCCCGTATGTATTCTGAGATGTGCTTGCGGAAGCCTCTTTCTTGTTCGTATGTTGTGATCTCTGTTTCAATAACGTGACAGTGCAGCACAACAGGAATTTGCTTGGCTGTTGTAAGTGCTGTGTGGAAATGTTACCTACGTGTGCAACATCCAAGCAGATCGGAAACTGGTGAACGCTGCCTCTGTATGGGCCATCATCTTCAGTACAAAATGAAGAGTTTGGCCATCACTTCCAACTGTTGGCGCGATTTTATAAGGGATATCGGCTATATTGAGGTACTGCGTGATCATATACACAGGGACAAAGGATTTTGTTTGAATTCTACCTGGCATCCTGACACGTCGCCAATGTAACAGCATTCTGATAAAGC
Organism: Schistocerca americana; assembly: GCF_021461395.2. Classification (NCBI taxonomy): domain Eukaryota; kingdom Metazoa; phylum Arthropoda; class Insecta; order Orthoptera; family Acrididae; genus Schistocerca; species Schistocerca americana. The sequence continues at coordinate 940,360,706 of NC_060119.1, forward strand.
AAGAACCATTCCTTAGTCATTCAGTTAGCGTTTACTGCCGACACATCTTGGCGGAAATTCCCCTGGTTAACAGCGGCGCTTGTATAGATTACGCGCATTCTGTTGCTACCGCATGGGCTCATACAACAGAGAGCAGCGGCTCGTTACCCTCAACCTGTGCCCTGAAAATAACGGGAGAGTTGCCTGTTCGAAATGTCGGCTGTTTTTGACGAATTTAGCCATCCGCATTACGGCGAGTTATTCGAACAAGCATAATTCATTTTCCTTATTAAAAAAACTTACAGTTGTCGTTTTGATTGCGATTTTCATTTATCATTTTCCTTATTAAAAAAACTTACAGTTGTCGTTTTGATTGCGATTTTCATTTATCATTTTATATACCGAAAGTGCCTCAGACTCCCTCGATGGTTATCACAAACCACTATAATGTGAGCGGATTCATCTCTGACTTTTTGATTAGAGCAACTAAGGAAAATAGCTAAAATCTTGCTTAGTCTTCAATGAATCAGAAATCTTCCGATCCCGTGTGGTGCACCGTCTAAGTACCGACACCGACTGACAACCTTTTCATGCTTTTGTTGGACATGTGTTAACAACCATTACCCAAACCGCAACATCCAGTCGGCGGATTAGTGTCGAGGTCCCGCGTGCCGGCCAGCCTGTGGATGGTTTTTGTTGTGGGTTGGCAGGAGAGCCAACACCGGGTACTAGAGGAAGCCGAAAGGCACGCGTTTTAGCTCACGCAGGCTGGCGTGAGGTCTGGAACAGGACAAGGAAATTAGACTTTAGAAAAACGGACGTAGCTAGTGGAATACTTAACTTTAATCCATTAATGATGAGCGTCACTCTTGACGGTACATGATTACAGTATCAATAGTAACTGGTACTGGCGCCTTGCTAGGTCGCAGCAAATGACGTAGCTGAAGGCTATGCTAACTATCGTCTCGGCAAATGAGAGCGTATTTTGTCAGTGAACCATCGCTAGCAAAGTCGGTTGTACAACTGGGCGAGTGCTAGGAAGTCTGTCTAGACCTACCGTGTGTCGGCGCTTGGTCTGCAATCACTGATAGTGGCGACACGCGGGTCCGACGTATACTAACGGACCGCGGCCGATTTAAAGGCTACCACCTAGCAAGTGTGGTGTCTGGCGGTGACACCACATTCCTCCCCCGCAAATCGGCGCACGGTTGTGGCATAAGGCTTCCGCCCGCCGTGGGGAGGACCCCATGTTGACGTATGGGACGAGGTGGGGAGCCTAACAACAGGCGAGGCTGTGCCACCCGCACCCTGCCATTCGGACCGCGGGGAGCTAGGAAACGCCTGAAAACCTGCTCCAGGGTGCACGCCAACATGCGGTGTATGCGCCCCTAGAGAGACAGGAGGGGCCGAAGGGTCGAACTCCATCGGGCCGGGGCACCCGATTGGCGAAGACGACATATGGGCCGGAGCGGGCAAGAGTTCCATGTCACAGGACAACCGGTCACGGTTAGCGATCGGCAGCAAGTGACCCAGGGAGGCGCCCGGCGGTTGCAGCGACGCGTCCACTGCGGGCGTCGCCGGCGGGAGAACAGGCGGCGGCGGCGGCGGCGGCGGCGCGTCGCCATGGGGCAAAATGGAAGGCAGCGTCGGTAACACGTGGGGCTGAGGCGAGCCAGTAGATGGTTCCCCAGGGTGCTGACCGGACGGCACCGTCGCTGAAATCAGACGGGGAGCGGCAGATCCCGTGCGACGACAGAGGCGCAGCTGATTGAGATGCCGACGCACCTCACCAGAGGCCCCCAAAACCAGATACATAGCGCGGCCGAGGCAGCGAAGAATGCGCCCTTCGAGCCAACGCCGTGAACCTCGATAGTGGCGGTAGAAGACAACGTCGCCTGGGGCAAAAGCACGTGCCTGCCGCTGCACAGGAACCTGATGCGGCGGATGTAGCAAAGACATCAAGGTTCGATGAGGGCGACCGTGGAGCAACTCAGCCGGCGAGCGACCATCTCGGGGCTGAGAGCGATACGAGGACAAAAAGAGGAATAACGCGTCCTCCCGAGAATGTGACCCTTTCAACTTTAACATCTGTGACTTGAAAGTCCTGACCAATCTTTCATCGGCAACGTTTGACTGTGGCGAAAACGGCGCGGACGTCAGATGTTGAATACCATTGGCCTTGCAGAATGACTGAAATTCTGAGGACACGAATTGTGGGCCATTGTCGGAAACAATAGTCTGTGGAAGACCTTCAATGCAAAAGATAGCAGATAACGCTTGGATGGTAGCAGATGACGTCGTGGAAGACATCCGGACAACAAAAGGAAAATTACTGAATGAATCTACCACAACCAACCATCGAGCATTCCAGAATGGACCAGCAAAATCGATGTGTATGCGTTGCCAAGGGGAAGTGGCTTTTGGCCATACAAAGAATTTCCACGGTGGTGCTGATTGTTGTTCTGCACACGCCATGCAAGAAGAGCACATATTCATAATCGCGGCATCGATTCCGAACCAAGTACAGTCCTGACGAACGAGTTGTTTCGTTCTCACTATACCCCAATGTCCTTGGTGGAGAAGCTGTAAGACAGAGGACTGTAACGAACGTAGGACCACGACCCTGGACTGATCATTATCAGAACGCAACAGTAAAACACCTCGTCGTACAAAAAGTCTCTCCTTGTGAGCAAAAAATCGGCGAACCAACGGATCCCCGATCCGTGACTTTGACAAGGGACATTGCGTAGCAACAAAACGCAGAACGGTAGCAAGGACAGGGTCGGCAGCTGTGGCTATAGCTACACGACGAAAATCAATCGGAAACGATTCGACCACGTCATCGGTTTCCGAATCAATGAACATGCAAGCAAGTTCGGAGGAATCGAATGCTCTATCCTCAGCAACAGGCAAACGGGACAACGCATCAGCGTTTCCGTGCTTAGCAGTGGACCGATACAAGATATCGTAGCGGTACTGCGAGAGGAAAATAGACCAGCGAATGAATTTCTGCGCTGTACGTGGAGGTACAGGCTTGGTCGGATGAAAAAGCGATGTCAAAAGTTTGTGGTCTGTGATGATGGTAAAGTGACGACCATACAAGAAATCATGAAACTTTGTAACACCAAATACAAGAGCCAATGCTTCTTTCTCGATCTGTGGATAATTTCTTTGCGCAGACGAGAGCAATTTGGACGCAAAGGCAATAGGGCGATCGTGCGAACCATCTTTGTGCGCAAGCACAGCACCGATCCCGAAATCCGATGCATCCACCATCAACAAAAGGGGCTTCTGGGGATCGAATGGCGTAAGGCAAGCATTGGAAAACAACGCCGATTTCAACTGGCGAAAGGCGCTTTCGCATTCCGTCGTCCAGACGAATGGAACACCTTTACAGCGTAAGCGATGAAGCGGAGGTGAAATGGAAGAGGCCTGTGGAACATATTTGTTATAGTAAGTTATTTTTCCCAGCACACTCTGTAGCTGCTTCAAATTCTGCGGCGAAGGCAAGTCTTGTATGGCACGAAGGCGCTCTGGACTGGGATGTATGCCTTGGGCATTGAGTACATGTCCCAGATAGGGTAAGTCACGAGCAAAAAACACACATTTGTCCTTCCGCAAGCGAAGACCATTTTGTCGCAATACCTGAAATAATGTTCTGAGATTGGCTAAATGTTCTTCTTCCGTCTTTCCAGAGATCACAATATCGTCCAGACAGTTTGCTGCAGTAGGGACCGACGCACAAACAGTTTGTAGATATTGCTGAAACAATGCAGGGGCGGATGCACACCCGAATGGCAGTGGTTTGAATCGATACAAACCAAGATGCGTGTTAACCACCAAAACGCGCTGGGATTCTTCGTCCATCGGTATTTGCAAGTACGCATCTGCTAGGTTCAACTTCGAAAAATATTTACCCGGGCACAGTTTGTCAAAAAGATCTGCCGGGCGGGGTAAAGGAAAAGTTGCAATCACTAGTTGTGGATTCACTGTAGCCTTGAAGTCTACACAAAGTCTCAATTTTCCGGAAGGTTTTGGTAAAATTACTATGGGTGATGCCCAGAGAGAAGCCTGCACACGTTCCTTGTGATTCCAAATCGTGTAATGTGTTTGCGACCTCATCACGCAATGTGTGGGGAACATTGCGCGCTCTGAAAAATTTCGGTTGCGCGTTTACTTTCAGTTCCAAATGTGCTTTATAGTTCTTTGCGCAACCGAGGCCCGGTGCAAAAATGTCTGCAAATTCGTCACATAGACGAGAAACACTGTCTGAAGGTACAGTCTGGTTCACTGATAGGACCTGATTTACTATAGACAAGTTAAACAACTGAAATAAATCGAAACCAAACAAGTTCACTGAAGAAGAAGAACGAAGGACGTAAAATGACACAAGTTTTGTTCGTCCCTTGTATGTTGCAAGAAGGCTACACTGTCCTAACACTGGTAGCTCATGAGCCGAATAGCTAGTTAACTTAACAGTTGCGGCACGCAACGGAGGTCTGCCCAGCAGTTTGTAAGTGTCTTGATTGATCAGTGAAACTGCAGCCCCAGTATCGAGCTGGAATGGCATCACTTTGCCGTTAATGTCCAAGTCCACAAAAAGTTTATTGTCCTGCTGACGACAAGAGCGACTGCCTCGTGCAACTTGAACTGACACTGGTACAAAATCACTTGCGACTTGATGGGAGTTCCGGCGATGTCGACGCACACTATTTGTGGGACGAACACAGTCACCGTTAGAGAGAGTGGCACTGGGCAGAGTGGAATGAACTATATGAATTTCCATGGGCGAAGTTTCGCGAGCCAGAGTATCCTTGGTTCGATTCCGATTCTGGCATGAAGCAAAGGGCCTGGAATGGTTTTGAGTTTCCGATCTGAGCTTTTTCTGGCAAACATTTTGAACATGTCCTTTTTTATTACAGTAAAAACAAATAGCTTGGCGGGACGGGCAATTCTCACGCGAATGTCTAGTAGCACACCGCGGGCATGATTTTAGCACTGCATTTGCTTGCCGGTGCGGTACACGTGGCTGAGAGCCTGGTGGCAGCAGTGCGGTCGAGCGCGAGGACTGTTTACTGTTCTGTGCAGCTCACCCGGTGGTCCAATTAACCTGACACATGGGTGGCGAAGTTTCAAATGATTCCTGAGCAAAGTCAAGTGTGTCCTGCTGATCCAATATGTCCATCACTTGTTGAAGGGAGCGATTGACTACTTTCAAAATCTGTTCCCTTATATGAACATCAGAAATGTTCTGTGCAATTGCATCACGTACCATAGTATCTGAATAAGGGAGTCCACATTGACACTCAAAAGCACAATCTCTAGCAAGGCCTTGCAAGGTTGCAACCCACTCCCTATTAGTCTGACCTGCTGTACGTTTTGTACGAAAGAAGGTATACCGTTTGGCAACGACATTGACTGATTCTTTGAAATATGCATCTAATGCAGACAAAATTTCGTCGTAGGACAGAGTTGCTACATCGTGTCGGGGAAATAATTTGACTAGCACACGGTACGTGTGCACCCCTATGGAGGATAACAAAAAATGCTGCCGTCCGTTACCTTGAATTCTGTAGGCGGCGAGATGGAATCCAAATTGGCGTGACCACTCCGTCCAGCTTTCCAGTGCAGCATCAAAAGGACGAAAAGTTGGTGCAACTGCGTGTTGTGGCTGCGTTAGCGGTGGAGCGGCGGTTGCCACATCGTTTTGCGTTGCACGTTGACCCTGGACAAGCTGTCCAAGGGCATCCAGTAAGGCCTGCGTCTGCTGATTCTGTAAGCGATAAAATTCGGACAGTACATCTGGAGATGGTGATGAAGCCATCACACAAGTAAATCAGGGCAGTATAGTTACGAACGCAGTGTTGCCTCGTCGCCAATGTTGTGGGTTGGCAGGAGAGCCAACACCGGGTACTAGAGGAAGCCAAAAGGCACGCGTTTTAGATCACGCAGGCTGGCGTGAGGTCTGGAACAGGACAAGGAAATTAGAATTTAGAAAAACGGACGTAGCTGGTGGAATACTTAAGTTTAATCCATTAGTGATGAGCGTCGCTCTTGACGGTACATGATTACAGTATCAATAGTAACTGGTACTGGCACCTTGCTAGGTCGTAGCAAATGATGTAGCTGAAGGCTATGCTAACTATCGTCTCGGCAAATGAGAGCGTATTTTGTCAGTGAACCATCGTTAGCAAAGTCGGTTGTACAGCTGGGCTAGTGCTAGGAGGTCTCTCTAGACCTGCCGTGTGGCGGTGCTCGGTCTGCAATCACTGATAGTGGCGACACGCGGGTCCGACGTATACTAACGGACCGCGGCCGATTTAAAGGCTACCACCTAGCAAGTGTGGTGTCTGGCGGTGACACCACAGTTTTTAAGGCGGTTTTCCATCTATGCGGGCTGGTTCCCCTTATTCCGCCTCAGTTACACTGTGTCGGCGATTCCCGCGCAAACACCATTTCCATGTACGTGTACACCATACTTACTCTGGCACGCATACATTTAGGGCTACACTCATCTGGTATGAGGCGTTCCCGGGAGGGGGGGGGGGGGGGGCACTGGGGGCCGAGCCGCACAATAACCCTGGGTTCTGTATGGGCGGCGGTGGGGTGGGTGGACTGCTGTGGCCTGTTGTGGGGTTGTGAACAACTGAGGGCTCTGGGGGGACGAAGCCTCTCCGTCGTTTCGGGCTCCCCGGCTTAATACAATACAGTTCAATACAATACAACTGCAACAACTCCAATTCCAATGAAAGGAGGTGCTAACAAATGTGAGTATTGTATAATCGTCAGTTTAATAGATATGGTTGGCAGAATATTGACAAAAATTATTCACAGAAGGTAGGAAAAAGAGATAGAAGCAGTTCTCCTAGAAGATTAGCTTGAGTTCCTGAGAAATGTAAGAAGACGCGATGCAGTACTGGCCTTACGACATACAAGCTAGGCTGTAGAAACGCAGGCCGACGTCTACAGCATTTGTGTACTCATACAAAGCTTTTGACAATGTTGGTATGAATACACTCTTTGAAATTATGAAGGTAGGGATAAAACTCAGGGCGCAAAAGGTTATAAGCGACTTCTACATAAAAGGAGACTGCAGTTATGAGCCAATGGACAGGAAAGGCAAGCAGTAGTTCGGATGGGAGCGAGACAGAACTATAGCCTATTACAGATGCTACTGAGCCTGTACATTGAGCAAGCAAGAGGAAAACATATGACAAAATTCCAAAGCGGAACAAAATTTAGTGGACAGAAATAATGTGTGATTGCCAATAATACTGTTAGTCTGTCAGACTGAAAAGGACTTGGAACATCCGCAGAACGGAATGGATAGCGCCTTGAAAAAAGGTTATAATATTAATATAGCAGGCCGGAGTGGCTCTACAGCCTGGAGCCGAGCGACCGCTTCGGTCGCAGGTTCGAATCCTGCCTCGGGCATGGATGTGTGTGATGTCCTTAGGTTAGTTAGGTTTAATTAGTTCTAAGTTCTAGGCGACTGATGACCTGGGAAGTTAAGTCGCATAGTGCTCAGAGCCATTTGAACCACTTTGAATATTAATATAGAAAAGTAAAACAAGTGGAATGTACTAGAATTAAATAGAGTGATGCTCAGGGAATTGTATTACAAGATTCAAGAAAGGTAGTAGACGAGTTTTGCTATTTGAGTAACTAATAACTGACGATGGTCGAAGTAGAGAGAACAGAAAATCCACACTCGCTGTAGCAGAAAAGGCATTTCTGAAAAAGATTTGTTAACACTGAATATAAATATAAGAGTTAGGAAGTAATTTCTGATACTTCTCTAGTGTGTAGCCTTTTACGGAAGTGAAGCGTGGACGATAAACAATAAAGATAAGATAAAAATAGAAGTTTCTGAAACGTGTTGATGCAGGAGAAATTGATGGATTTATCAGATAACCAACGGAGACTTACTGATTCGAGTTAGAGAGATACGAATTTTATGGTGTAGCTAGAGAAAACAAGGTATCGATTGACAGAATGCATCGAGTCATCATGTACAGCTTTGCATAGGTGCATCAAACTCATCTTCAAAGTGAAGACCACAACAAAAAGAAATATGGACTTACAGAAAATTTTTGACGACAGTTAATTGCACGGGTACTGTGCTGTGTTCTAGTGTAGGAAAATCAAGTCGAGGAATACAATGCAGAATACGTGCAAAGAAAAGGGTTTTTATTTGCCAGTCAACTGTATACATTATGTTTATTTGATTGATGTCGACCATCGTCAACCAGAAGAACAGAACAGATAGTAGGAACCATATGTAATAAACACAGACAAGAACAAAAAATTAAAGTTAAATCTCCGTAAACCTACATTATATGCAGTACTTGCAAAATTATAGCCTCTGTGGGTTAAAAATGCATATGTTTCATGGAACACTCTTTCATATATCAAATGTAGCAATGGCAAAACGTAAAATTTAGCGTAAACAGATTTTGACAAACTATTAAAAAGCTTAAATGAATTACACATGCACTCCTGACCCGTAACGGGCAACTGGCATCCCAGGTCTATGTGCCCACGATTTCCAACGATTCCACTACCACAGAGTAAAAACATAAGATCTATAATACAATTACGAGGGCAGTTCAATAAGTAATGCAACACATTTTTTTTCTCGGCCAATTTTGGTTGAAAAAACCGGAAATTTCTTGTGGAATATTTTCAAACATTCCCGCTTCGTCTCGTATAGTTTCATTGACTTCCGACAGGTGGCAGCGCTGTACGGAGCTGTTAAAATGGCGTCTGTAACGGATGTGCGTTGCAAACAACGGGCAGTGATCGAGTTTCTTTTGGCGGAAAACCAGGGCATCTCAGATATTCATAGGCGCTTGCAGAATGTCTACGGTGATCTGGCAGTGGACAAAAGCACGGTAAGTCGTTGGGCAAAGCGTGTGTCATCATCGCCGCAAGGTCAAGCAAGACTGTCTGATCTCCCGCGTGCGGGCCGGCCGTGCACAGCTGTGACTCTTGCAATGGCGGAGCGTGCGAACACACTCGTTCGAGATGATCGACGGATCACCGTCAAACAACTCAGTGCTCAACTTGACATCTCTTTTGGTAGTGCTGTCACAATTGTTCACCAGTTGGGATATTCAAAGGTTTGTTCCCGCTGGGTCCCTCGTTGTCTAACCGAACACCATAAAGAGGAAAGGAGAACCATCTGTGCGGAATTGCTTGCTCGTCATGTGGCTGAGGGTGACAATTTCTTGTCAAAGATTGTCACAGGCGATGAAACATGGGTTCATCACTTCGAACCTGAAACAAAACGGCAATCAATGGAGTGGCGCCACACCCACTCCCCTACCAAGAAAATGTTTAAAGCCATACCCCCAGCTGGTAAAGTCATGGTTACAGTCTTCTGGGACGCTGAAGGGGTTATTCTGTTCGATGTCCTTCCCCATGGTCAAACGATCAACTCTGAAGTGTATTGTGCTACTCTTCAGAAATTGAAGAAACGACTTCAGCGTGTTCGTAGGCACAAAAATCTGAACAAACTTCTCCTTCTTCATGACAACGCAAGACCTCACAAAAAAAATGGCTCTGAGCACTATGGGACTCAACTGCTGAGGTCATTAGTCCCCTAGAACTTAGAACTAGTTAAACCTAACTAACCTAAGGACATCACAAACATCCATGCCCGAGGCAGGATTCGAACCTGCGACCGTAGCGGTCAAGACCTCACACAAGTCTTCGCACCCGAGAGGAGCTCACAAAACTTCAGTGGACTGTTCTTCCTCATGCACCCTACAGCCCCGATCTCGCACCGTCAGATTTCCATATGTTTGGCCCAATGAAGGACGCAATCCGTGGGAGGCACTACGCGGATGATGAAGAAGTTATTGATGCAGTACGACGTTGGCTCCGACATCGACCAGTGGAATGGTACCGTGCAGGCATACAGGCCCTCATTTCAAAGTGGCGTAAGGCCGTTGCATTGAATGGAGATTACGTTGAAAAATAGTGTTGTGTAGCTAAAAGATTGGGGAATAACCTGGTGTATTTCAATGCTGAATAAAACAACCCCTGTTTCAGAAAAAACATATGTTGCATTACTTATTGAACTGCCCTCGTATTAGTGAAATCAGAGGAGTCCCTAGTGATGCTATGTACAAACTACAATCCATGAGTATGGAATAAGCAAAACTAATACTAATCTAACGTTAGTTAGTTACATGTCCCATGGATCATTTTTCGCGATAGATCGTATAATTTGGAACGACTCATTTTACATCCAAATTGCAAAATTAATTTGTACGTATGGTTACACTCTGATCATTTCTAAGTCTTTTTTTTTAATTTACAAAAAGAAAAAGATATTCGGATGCGAGTTAGTAGTTCCTACCCAACAACTTTTAGACATTACAGCCATAGAAATTCTTCTGCGGAATAGAAGGAGTCGTCAAGGAGAAACTTTCTCAGTTTGTAATCTAATCAAATTTTGCTTTGCTGTCTGCCAGAGATTTTATATCACTGGGTAGGTGATCAAAAATGTTTGTTGCAGCATTGCGTACCCTCTTTTGTGCTAAAGACAAAATTAATGTGGAATAATGTATCTTATTTTTCCTTCTGGCATTATAATTATGTACTCCCTTGCTCCTTTGACTGTAGTGGATTATTTACAACAAATTTCATGAGAGAGTAAACATATCGTGAAGCAGTAGTGAGAATGTCCAACTCCTTAAACAGATGTCTACAAGATGATCGTGAGTGAGCACCACATATTAATCTTACAGCGTGTTTTGCGCAATGAAGACTTTCTTAAAGATGAGATACCCCAGAACATTATTCCATATGACATTACTGGATGAAAATATACGGAATATGTCAGCTTACTGATTTGTCTCTCCCCAATGTGTACAATGATTCTAAGAGCCAATGTTGCCGTACTAAGTTGTTTTAGGAGTTACAAAATGTGTTTTCCCATTTAAATTCTCATCAATATGGATTTGCATAACATGTCAACAAAAATAAAATGTATATATGAAAATAATATCGTGTGAGAGCCATATTGTGGTATAATAATGGCACAGATAAACTACACTTGTAGAAAGTAATAACGATAATTGAAAAGTTTTCGACAGTGTTGAGCCACAAGCGCCCAATACTGTTTAAGAGAGTAAAGCGCTATTTGACTGTATTATTAGGCCTATATTTATCTTCTGTGCTATCTAGACCTCGGCTTTCATGCCATTATCAAGTAAAATGTTAAAAGTTTTAGGACCATTATTATGTCTTATCTCTGAAAGCAGTCCAAAGAAGGTAAACAAGACTAATACATCTCTTTAAGACGTAACAGTCAAGATTCATTGACAGTTAAATCTTAAAGACATGTGTTAGTCTTGTTTTTTTAAATTTTTTAATTTTTTATATTTGGCCTTTGAGTGTGTACTCAATTTAGCCATCGGCAACACATAGTGACGATGTACACATAATTGAATAAACAAACACAGAAATGCATATTTACAAGAATAAAAAGCGTAACTGTTACAGTTTTGTACATATTTTAAAAATTGAATTGAATTGAATTGGAAAATAATTAAAAGTGTCTTGGCTTACAATTCACACCACGTCTGAAATATCTTCATCAGCAAGACATATTTATAATTTATGTACACCATTAAAATCTACAGATTGTAACCAGTACTCTTGATGAAGTTAACTATCACTTTATATAGACGAACGTCTTTAGTACAAAAACGAGAAGAAGCTGATTGAGGAAGATGGTAGCCCATACTCAGCAATGTCTTCAGAAAGACCAACCGTTCACGGTCAAATTTGGGGCACATAAATAAGATGTGGTTGACATCAGCTTCCGACTCAGGATCACACTCACATGCTGGTGAACTGTAAACGTTGATCCGATGTAGATGTTGTGGGAAAGAGGCATTGACGCGGAGTCTTATGATGGTAGAAATCGTGGATCGGTCCAGATAACCGGCCGGAGTGGCCGTGCGGTTCTGGGCGCTGCAGTATGGAACCGAGCGACCGCTACGGTCGCAGGTTCGAAACCTGCCTCGGGCATGGATGTATGTGACGTCCTTAGGTTAGTTAGGTTTAATTAGTTCTAAGTTCTAGGCGACTGATGACCTCAGAAGTTAAGTCGCATAGTGCTCAGAGCCATTTTTTTCGGTCCAGATGTGTCCTCATGAACCACGGCTGTGAAAGAATCCGAGGTTGTGGCACTGCGTAATAACCGCGACTGATGACCTCAGAAGTTAAGTCGCATAGTGCTCAGAGCCATTTTTTTCGGTCCAGATGTGTCCTCATGAACCACGGCTGTGAAAGAATCCGAGGTTGTGGCACTGCGTAATAACCGCCTTTTGTCTGTTGAGAAACGTTCCACGTTTCCTGCCACTGTTGTCTTGCGTGATCCTTGACTTCACGTAAGTAGTCTGTATAAGGAAGGCGCAGATCCAGGACGGTGCCTAAGGTTGCCGCTTGTTTCGCTAATGCATCAACTTCATCATTATAGAGGATACCAGAGTGGGAAGGTATCCACAACAAATGGATCGTCCGGCCCGTGCGTGTGCTGCGAATATATTCAGATATCACATCCAAGATATAACTGTTGGTTGTTTTGTTCCATCGACTGTACTGAATGTTTTTAAGAACGCTTTGCGAGTCAGATACTATCAATATCTTGAGGAAGGAAGTGCTAGAGACAAACTTAAGTGCTTCCAAAACTGCCACTGTCTCCGCCGTAAAAATAGAAGTGCTCGTAGGCAGTTTGAAGGTTTTGCGGATCTGGATCTGGGGGCACTCTTCTTGCGGAATTTTGGAGCCATCGGTATATACGCAGAGAAAACCCGGCCATTGTGCTTGAACGAGACGATTGAAGCCAACGTTGACATTGGTACTGTCCAGCCAGGTCGTACTTAAATAATGGACTGGGATCTGGGAGCAGAGCATTTGAAAATCATATTCAAAAACAGGTAGATGCGCTGAACGCCGTATAGAATGTATGACAGCTGGCACAAACGGCTGGCACTTTATTCCTTCTGTGGGATGCAATCCACAGTCAATAAATGCAGTCTCTACTTTGATAGACGGAACTGTCCATAATGGCCATGCCTTGAATGTAGAATTTGTGTTTACTGCCTATGGACTCCCTTAACAGATATGACATAATGGTCCAACAACATTTACCATTGTACTTGATAATGGCATAAAAGCCGAAATATAGACAGCACAGAAGATAAATATAATAATACACAGTCAAATGGCGGTGCACTTTTCTAACGATAATTGCCTTTATCTTCCCCAAGTGTCAGGGTTACAAATTTTCATCACAGTACGAAGTGTCATCTTTATCACCAATACAATGACAGGTCAACAACCGTAACACTTAATGAAAGCGATTTTTTTATCAACTGACATATTATATGGGAAATGAGCTTTTAAAAAAAATCATCTAAGCAATACATTTGTTTGCATCTTAAACATCGAGCTATTACTCTACATTACAGATCAGTAAGCTAAGTACGTAGAAAAACGTAGACCTGGGGTTACAATGGACGTGAAACAAAGACCTCGGATACCAATAAAATAAAACCTAGACGTCGGTCCACAGCTGTAGTATACCTTACATGTACCGTACCTGAATATTAAATCACAACGGCATTATTTACACTCCAATAGTGATAAGAAGAACCCTCTAAGAGCTAATATGTAAGGAAATAATATTTGTACATCATTGTATCGATTGTATAGATGTCACACTTCAAGAATAAAACATTATTTAGAAGAATATTAAGAAAAAACATAAGTTATACAGGTGAATTGGATATAAAAATGCTTTTCTGTAAATATCTCACAGCTGTAGCTATTTAATTACTAAATTCTAAGTTGGGAATGTATCTGTTTGTAACGAGTAGATCTCGGTGCACATCATCGCAGTCCAACAGAAAGTCAGCCTGGAGTTCAAGATCACGCGAAAAGAGGCTCCAGATGTTGGCCTGAATTAAGACACCCAAGTACATAGTTATAAGGGCGAAGGGAGACTCGAAACAGGTGACTAAATTAAGTGGCAGACATTAGCTCAATCACCGAGTCACCACAAAACTGAACAGACCAGATGGCTCTTAATCACACCGTGGAAAACGGAACGAATAGTCAGCTGCGGAGTGGCGTGTGACGGGCGCCCCAGAGCGCCCCCTCTCTCGGCGAGCTCTGCGTCACCGCCAGCGTCCGGCTCCCCCGCGGATGATGGCTGTGCCCATCAATATTTATGCGGACACATTCGCCCGGTAGATGCGCAATCACGGCAAGGGGCGCTGCAAGAAAATTGTTCCCCGAGAGGCCGAGACGCGCCGGGTCTGGCACTCGGCTCTGATTGCATATCTGCCTGCCAGCGAGATGGGGCTCCCGAGCTTTCCGTTCGGTCTCTTCGCACAGCGTGTCCGTCGTATATTGTATTAGAATCCAGCAACAACAAGTGTTCCAGGCGTGTAGGACTGGCGCACTACGACTACTATGTCGGATGCCGCAGATCTACATGCCGAGCGCTCTTTTGCGGGCACATAGACTAATGCAGCAAACGTTTGCGTGGCATCTCGAGATTATAACTACAACTATTAGTCTAACGCAGAATTATTGCAGCCGGGTGTGAGGGCGCTTCAGTCGACTTTATCGTGAATAGAGTTGCGCTAACAACAGAAAAATCAGAAAAAATACTACACAAACTGATGAGGCTAATTCAAAAAAGCACAGATTACCTCTACCAGTCATATGGACATACCACTGTGCGCTCTTCGAATCAGTACTCAGCTCCGCAGCTAGCACGTGGGCACAAAGACAGAATCTGGCCACCAGCAAAGCATCGGTCAGACGAGTGCAATGAAGTGTCCTACTTAGGCTATCTAGAGCCTTCGGCTCCACCTCAGCGGATGCACTGTGTGTGGTGCTCGGAATATGCCCCATAGATATCACGATCAAGTACAGAGCTGCAAGGTACTGGTTAAAGATGGAGAGACTAGATAAGGTACACACTATAACTAAATGGTTCAAATGGCTCTGAACACTATGCGACTTAACTTCTGAGGTCATCAGTCGCCCTGAACTTAGAACTAATTAAATTTAACTAACCTAAGGACATCACACACATCCATGCCCGAGGCAGGATTCGAACCTGCGACCGTAGCGGTCGTTCGGTTTCAGACTGTAGCGCCTAGAACCTCACGGCCACTCCGGCCGGCACACAGACTATAACTGATATGCCGCTAGAGACCATACGTCACCTTAATAGTTGGCGTTCCGATACATGGCAAGATGAGTGGGATGTAAGTGATAAGGGACGTAGACTGCACGATTTCCTCCCTGACATAAGGGAGCGGTTAAGAATGAAACATATGGATGCCAGCCGCCGTATGGTATATTTCTTAACCGGACACGGACCTTATCCCACGCACTTAAACCGCGTGAGTCTGAGGCAAACACCTATATGCACATGCGGGGAAGAAGGTTCCTCAGAACACACTGTCTTTTTCTGCCTGCAATAGGCGAACAACAGGCACACACTACACTTAGACTACACAGAAACAGAAATAGATACATCCACAGCAATAAGAGACGAAGAACAAGGGGCACAATTAAACGTACTGACAAACAGTATTTCAAAAACAACCCATAAAGAGTACATGCGGACACGACATAACAGACATGCCTATGTGCAACGTAACAACAATCTCCAGAGGGTGGACATAGTGATAGCAAAAACAGTGATAATGGGGACGAACAGGAGGAGGAAGCCTAGATGCGACAGGAAATAAGCATAAGATGCTAACGAGCTAGCCAAGAAATCATCAAACGCTGTACACGGATGGGCATCTAAAGTTAATACATAGGATTAGTAATAAACAGGATAAGCAATACTATTTCTCTACTAGTTACCATTTGTGTGTGTGTGTGTGTGTGTGTGTGTGTGTGTGTGTGTGTGTGTCTGTGTCTGTGTGTGTGTGTGTGTGTGTGTGTGTGTGTGAGTGTTTGTGGGACTGGCGGTCAACGGCTTGAAGAAACTATTCCAAGGTATTCACCGTCAGTCACATTCGGTAAGGGTACAAACAAATGTCTGCTCTATCCTATCATCTTTTTAAATTCTTCTTGAAAAACAACAAAATTTTATTTATATTTCAACCTTAAATTATTGTTATTTTGAAAGGTATTATTCTTTGTAAATGTTGTAGATAAAAGAAAAGAAAACTGTAAAAAGATTAAATACGAAAATTGTAAGATGTACGACCTCTTTCTAACATCAGGTAACAGGTCTACAATTTGGCAATAAATAAATAAAAAATATAGAGTTGCGCTCTACCAAAAATTCGGTAGCAGTAAATGATAGCAGTAGCGGTGGTAATGGTAGCATTGGTAGGGAAAGAAACATAAACGAATATGTGTAACAGACAGACTGGGAGCCAACGGCTTCTCTTTGTTTTTTTATTTGTTTGGTTCTCTGGAACAATATTACACTGAAGAGCCAAAGAAACTGGTATGCCTGCCTAATATCGCGTAGCGCTCCCGCGAACACTCACAAGTGGCGCAACACGACGTGGCAGGTACTCGACTAATGTCCGAAATAGTGCCGGAGGTAACCGATACCATCACTCCTGCACGGCCGTACATAAATCCGTAAGAGTACGAGGGATGGAGATCTCTTCTGAACAGCACTTTGCGAGGCATCTCAGATATGCTCAACAATGTTCATATCAAGGGAGTTTGGTGGCCAGCGGAAGTGTTTGAACTCAGAAGAGCGTACCTGGAGAGACTCTGTAGCTGTTCTGGCCGTGGGGGGTGTCGCATTGTCCTGCTGGAATAGCCCAAGTCCGTCGGAATGCACAATTGACATGAATGGACGCAGGTGATCACATAGGATGCTTACGTACGTGTCACTTGTCAGGGTCGTATCTAAACGTATCAGGGGTCCCATATCACTGCACACGCCCCACACCATTACAGAGCCTCCACCAGCTTGAGCAGTCCCTTGCTGACATGCAAGGTCCATGGATTCATGAGGTTGTCTCCATACCTATACATGGCCATCCGCTCGATACAATTTGAAACGAGACACGTCCGTCCAGGCAACATGTTTACAGTCATCAACAGTCCAATATCGGTGTTGACGGACCCAGGCGAGGCGTAAAGCTTTGTGTTGTGCAGTCATCAAGGGTACAAGAGTACGCCTTCGGCTTCGAAAGCCCATATCGATGATGTTTTGTTGAATGGATCGCACACTGACACTTGTTGATGGCCCAGCATGAAATCTTCAGCAATTAGCGGAGGGGGGAGGGGTTGCACTCCTGTCACATTG